>NC_063074.1:1227500-1827500 GCF_022605165.1 Purpureocillium takamizusanense
TCAACCTTGCCAGGAGCCAGACTTTGCGCCGTGGCGATTGTCTGGGCAGACGCCTTGAACGCAGCGATCTTGTTGAGTGGAATGATCGTTACTCGCTTCCTCAGCTTGCCCTTCTGGAGCAGCTGCGTGCCCGTTACTTCGGTGTCGACGACAACGTTGTACAAACGGCCTCCGGCACAAATCTCCAGGGCGGTGCCTGCTTTGGTGTGTTCCTTGTCGAGGGTGAAGAGTTGCGCTACCAGCCCCTTGACCTTGGACCGGTCGAAGCCGGGGACGGGGTCCGCGTAGTTGAAGTCGATGTTGGCGACCTGGCGCTTCAGTTTGTCCGAGTCCTGTCGCAACTCACGGACTGACTGTTGTAATGCCGCTTCTTGCTTGTACATGTCTTCCTCTTGGCCTGGCTCAAACCCCAGCTTGCCGAGTTCCTTCTCGAGGCGTTGAGCCTGTGATTTGAGGCCGTCCAAGTCCCGCAAGAGGTCGGCATTCTGCTCCCTGGCTTTTTTTGCCCGAGGCTCTTCTTCCTTCAGCCTACTCTGCAGGTGGGAAATCTTGATCTTGGCCTGCTCCTGCTCGGTTGCAGCGGCTGTCGCGCGATTCCTCGCGTCTTGCAACTGGCCCTGGTAGCCATTCTCCTGGCCGTCCTTTGATGCGACGCCAGTTTGAAGGGTTTGAAGCAGCTCCTCCTTGGACTCGACATCCTTGGTCTGCTTTGCGAGGTCGTCCTTTGCTGCGTCGTAGGCGGACTTGGCTTCGTTGAAAGATGTCGTCTTGTCTTCGAGCGCAGTCTCGAGCTCAGCGACATTCTTCTCCACGGCGGACCTTTTTTCACTCTCCTCGGCCAAGCTCGTGTTCTTGAGATCCATGACCGTGGCAAGTCGCACTAGCTCGTTGGCGTGCTTTTTGACCGCCTCCTCCAGCGCCTGAGCCTTGCCGCCCTTCTTAAGCTCCTTGTCCCGTTGAGCGCGGACCTTTTTCACATCTTCCTCGAGGTGCGCGATCTCGCCCTTCATGCGCGACGCGGAATCTTCCAGGCTCTTGTGCCTCTGCTTCTTGCCCTCGAGATCGGCAGCAGATTGCTTTAGCTTTTCCTGGCACTTGATATAGTCGTAGGCAACGACAAGCCTTGTGAGTCGCTCTAGATCGTTTTGTGTCTGTTGGAAATCGAGGAATGCGCGCTTCTCGGTACGCAGCTTCTCCAGCTTGGGCTCAATCTCATCTTTGAGCAGCTCCCTCAACTCCTGCAACTTGAGCTCCTTCTTAGCCATGGTCTTGAGCGCCTTGTCTCTCCTATCCTCAAACATTCGCGTGCCTGCCGCTTCCTCAATCATGGCAAGGATCTCCACTGCCTTCATGTTGAGGACTTTGGTAATTCGGCCTTGCATGATGAGGAAGTTGGGGTTGTTGATGTTCAGCTGGACGGACTGGAACAAGTTCTGTACCGTCTGCTGCTGTGCACGGTGGCCATTTATGAGGTACTTGGACGTGCCGCCCAGGACGATTTGGCGTGTGACGCTAATGGTGGCATACTCTTCGAACCCGATCGGCGACGTCTTAGTATCCCGGTTGTCGAACACGATGGTAACGCTGGCTTTTGTGACGCCAGCCTGTCCGCGCTTATAAATGAGGTCCTACACACGTTAGATCCCACCTGCAGCAAGCTGCGCCGGCTCATCCCTTACCTGTAGGTTCTGCGCTCGAACCGTGGACATGTTGGTGATGCCCAGGACGAAGCATATTGAGTCGAGAATGTTGGATTTGCCACTGCCGTTGTGGCCGGTGATGGAGTTGAAGCTCTCGTCCCTAAAGGGGTTGTCAGTCTGGATGCGGCGCCGGATGCCACTCCCGAGCACGGCTGAGACCCCTCACCATCCTGAGATGACCGTTCGTACGGCGTACGACTTGAAGCCCTGTGCTAACCGTCAGCGACGCACAAGTTGAGTTTCATGGGCCCCGGTAGGACGCACGTCGATAATCACTTCGATCACCCTCATTATGGGCGCCGGTCGCTGCGTTGGCGGGTTGCAACTTGCGGGCAGAGACTGTAAGGGCCGCGATGCGAGGGTCTGTTGCCCGCTCATCTGGCGACGCGCGACGCCCAAAGTAAACAAGGCGTGTTTGGTTACTGATAAGGGGCCATATCATCACGTGTGCGCGTCCCTTTTCCCCTTACATAAGTTGAAACTGCATAGTCACGTGAGCGACCTGGAAAACGCGACTCTGGCAAGGGCGAGCGATGCCAGTCTGGCTGCCGACGCTAGCCCGATTCGGGCTCAATCAAAACAAGACGTCGTGGAATGAGTGACTGGCTGCGCCAACGTTTGAAGCTCTCCACTGTCCATCAACAACGCTCCTTGCCTGCGCAGAGGCACATAAATGAACGCGGAGCATACAAGACCCCCAACAATCCTCACATACAGCCCGGCAGACGCCCGTATGATATCCTCGAGTTGACCGACATCGTCTTTGTGGTTCGCGACACTTCAGCTGCGGGGTCCTTGACCGGTTATTTCCTGCGACCATGGCCGCCATGAGAGGACCGCGACTGCAGGTCGGCTCCTCGGCCTGGATCGCTGAGGAGCGATCTTCCGCTCTTAAGATCACGCAAGCTGAGGTGGAAGAGTTCTCATTCTCGGTACGGAACGAGCTTGACTGGCTCAACGAGCACATGGCTGGCATCTTCAACGAAAACGAAACGTAATTCGCGCCCCCCTCGCGTGCGTTCGATCCGTGCGGCTAACTCAATACGTCGTATCAGAAACCTTGCGGAAACATTCAAAACGCCTGGAAAGCTGCGCGGGAAGACACCACGAACGGCCCGCAAGAATCCGGCCGAATCGCGTGTGGTAAGTTATTGGGAACCGGATGTGCGCCTAGACCGGACAGCAGCTGACCTTCTATTTGCAGCCTCTGTCCGACGTATTCGCGCCGACCCCAAATATCCCTCTCAAAGTCGCCTCTCAAGCCGACCTCAACCAGTCGCCACAAGCTCATGCTCAAGGCGCTCGATCTTCGCACAGTCCCGTCAAGCAGGCTTCTGCCCGGAAACCCGTCTTCTCGCCCAAACCAACGGCAACTCAAGACTCTGGATACTTTGGCAGCCAGGACGTTGGCGCTGTCAACATTCACTTGGATTCAGAGCCTGGTGATACCCAGGACGCTTATAATATTGGCGAGTGGCACACAACGACAACTGTGCCAGTCAGGCGCGAGAGCTCAACGCGGCAGATCGCTCTCGAGTCGCCAGAAAAGACCTTTCAGACTGCTCGGGAGGAGCAGACGACTCGTGTGCTCAGCGATGCGACGGCAAAGATCGCCACGCCTCGTGTGGATTTCATGACGGACCAGCTTGCCGAGGACGAGGAGATGGACGTGGTGTCGAGTTCCAACCCTGCTCCTACACATCCCACTGCGAATGCGCGCCAAAATCAGTCTGCCGACGCCGACCCACAGTCAGACGATGCTCGGTCACCGTCGGACGGATCGAGTCCGGTACGGCCCGTGGTCCGGAAGAGCAGCTTAAATTTTGCGTCCCTGCCCGCAAGAGAGCCGCTCACAGCGGGAAAGAGCATCGGCGGCCGTGTTTCCAGGACAAGCCATTTGGACCATATTCGAACAAGCTACTATAACAGGCCAACCGGCGGGAAGAGTCTCGGGAACCTCGCAAGACTTGACCATGATGATGATGAGCACCACGACCAGATGGATGTCGACGAGGACGTCACAGCCCGCGGCATGAACGAGCAAAGCAACGTCGCCGCAAGCCATACGATGACATACACGCAACGACTGCAAGACCAAATAAACCGACTGGGCAAGTCGCAATCCGGCGGCGGCGCGCCACCAAAACAACTTGCAACGGTGCCAGCGACGCAGCCTCAGAAACCTGCTGCAGTTAGATCTCCATCCCCTGTTCGGAAGACGCCAGTCCAGACGACGCCTGGGGCATTCCCAGTAGATGAGGACGAAGACGACGACGATTGGATCGAGCCACCCGCAACAACCACCCAAACCACCGACCTAAGGCCAGCACTGCCAAAGAGCCATTCGGCGGATGTAATGGAAGATATTCAGGGCAAAGAGACAATCGGCCAGCCCGACTTTCGCGCCCGGACCGGATATCCCGGAGCCCATGGGCACGGCAAGTCAGCATCTGTATCTACCGTCCCGATTATGCACTCGGCTTCGGACCCAGATCTACTGGCTCTCAAGAAGACTGTCTCGGTCTCGAACCCCACGTTGATGAGCGCGGTCGAGGCCACAAAGGCGGATACACCCTCCAAGTCTCCTTCCCGAACAATGCGAGAGAGCCCTCTGAAGCAAGTCAAGAACAAGCTCTCCTCGATATTGAAGAGCTCCAGGGGTCTGTTGGCAAGCAGTGCTGCAGTCAGCGCCGAGGGGAAGTCATTGATGTCCCCCTCCACAGCGCGGCTTGGACTGCATCCTACAATGTCGTCCGAATCTGTCGCCTCCAAGCAAAAGGCGGATCCCCTGAGTCGCCAGCAGCCAGACGCAAGTCCCACGAAGCCTATCGCCCGGCGTACCAGAGCGTCTACTGAACGGGAGAAGGAGCAGAAGCGTCGGGAAAAAGACGCGAAACGAGCCGTGGAGCAGAGCGACAAACTTGAGAAGGCGCGCGAAAAGGAGAGGGAAAAGGCATACATCTTCAGCAAGGAACAAGAAAAGCTTGCAGCCATGGAGAAACAGATCGCCCTGAAGAAACAAGAGGAGAGAACCCTGCCGAAGAGCACCCCGAAAGCCACGAGAACCAGTCCTAGACGGGCGCCTGCAGTCGAGGAACAGGAGCAAAAGCCGTCTGACAAAGACGTTGAGATGGAAGATGCCCTACCTGTCGCCCCTGCGCCGGTTGCTTCTCAGTCTGTCGGATCGAGCCAAGGAAATCGAGCCAAGGAAACAAAGCGACCCATGAAGCCGACCAAGGAGTCCCAGACCAAGGCAAGGCAGGCACCAACTGTAATCAGGGTAAACACTGGCTCTCAGCACTCGCAGTACCACCCTTCGAGCAGACTGTCAACTACCCCCCACGAGACTGTGGGTGCTTCCAGTTCGCAGTCTCAGAGCCAGCTTGGGAGTAGAACGAGCAAGGCCTCGTTGCACGCGAAGCCTTCTTCTCAGAGCCTGCGCGGCACTGCGTCGGTAAGCCGCCCCAAGGTCTTGGACCTGGCAGCCAAGAAGAAGGAGCAGGATGAACGTGAGGCGCAGCGTCGACGCGATGCCAAGGCAGAGATTGAGCGGAAACGCGCAGCCGCGCAAGAGGAGCAGCGGAAGCAGGAGGAGGCGCGGCGCCAAGAGGCCGAGCGGCAGAAGCGTCAAGAGCGAGAGTTTGCCGCATCTCAGAATGATGGCAAGACTCCTGCTCAACGAAAAGCGGCCATCGAGAAGGCGAAGCAGACACGAGCGCCACCCCCTGCGGTACGATCTCAGCTGCATGGGCAGGCCGATGGCGCGGCGGGCCACGACAAGAGGATCTCGACAGCTCCTGGCGCAAGGGCCGAGGCGCAGCGACCACAGTCGCGGATGACGGGCAACCTGCAGCGCTCTCAGGATGAGTCAAGCCGCCCCGTCAACGCGGTCCTGACCAACGCGGGCAAGACAGCCGTCAAGCGCACCCTGGGCGGCCCAGAGAGGAGCGATGCAAAGCGACGCCGGACCAGCGAGACGTTTGACGAAGAGGCCGACAAGGATAGGTCACGCAACATCAAAGGCCCTCCCGTGCGACCGTCGGCCGGCTTTAAGAAAGTGAGTGATGGCCCATCCATCGAAGCCCCCGTGCTGTTGAGTCTGTGTGTTGACCACCTTTGCGCAGGACCTGCCCACCAAGTCCATGTATGGATATACGGCTGCTCCGCCGAGCGCAACCCGCGACCTGTTCAAAGCCACAGTCACAGCGCAGCACAACAGTCACGTCAAGGCAGCCCACCCCCTGGACATGGCTCAGATATCCAAGGGCGCGATTCCTTTCGCGCCCAACCCCAACCCTGCTGGCGGCGCATACAAGACACCCGCGCGCCCGGCGGCACCTCATGGAGCCAAGTCGTCTGCCAAGCCAGCGCGGTCATCGCCTCGGTTCCAAAACGGTGAATCCATCGAGCTCCCTGAGATCCAGACCGATGACGAGGATGAAGACGAGGACGAGTCACACGGCATGGTGGCGGCGTGGGCCGACTCTCCCGACCTGCGCCGGGCGCTGATGCATCAGGAGACGCTGGACCCGTCTCACATCTTCGGGCCTCCGGCGCCGCTGAACATGGAAGAGGTCTTCAACAAGAGCAAGGACAGGTGGCACAAGTTCCGTGCACGCACATCCAGCGCCAACTGGAGCGGCGCCGATCGCTTGACCGAGGATGACATCCGGAAGGACCTGGCTGCGCGCGACAAGTTGCGGCGCGAGGGCGGCTGGTCCTATGACATGAGCAAGGGATTGCTGTGAGGTCTTGGGCACTGGCGAGCGGCACAACAGGCGTTATTGCGTAATCGAGGGGGATGGAAGAGGGCCCGTCTAGGTTTTGGTTTTGGTTCTTAAGGCATGGCATGTGTGTTTTTGTGCATAGGGCTGGTATGGGACATGGTTGCCGGCGTTGGCTCGCGAAACAGTACATTTCCGCACGTGGACGCTTCAATACGAACAGATTGGCCAGTCGGCTGGCTCGTGTTTGGGTTTGATCAGAAAGGATTACGTGTTGAGGGGGGCAAAGGCCGTTTACGACCATTCCGTGAGCATGGTGCGATGGCCACCGTCGTCAGCACGAGGCTCTTGCGGCTCGGCTCTCGTCCTCGCTGTTTGACTTGAGAGGCTGACCGACGTATGGAACGGTGCAACCCCCGCGAGCCTCGTCAACACAGATGCACCTCCGTCTCCTCGTGGCTTGAAAACCAAGCCTCCTTTTCGACCCAGAACCACCCTAGCCGACTGAAGCTGCGGCCATTACCGCTCTTCGCCAGCAGCAGGCCCTTGTCCCGGACGAGGGGCAGGCAGTAGACGATGTCGACCCCTTCCCGCTCCTCGCGCACGTCGAAGAGCCCGATGCCCACGACGCGGCCACACGGATCGTCAGCCAGCCCCAAGGCCGCTCCGAGTCCGAGAAGCGGCAATCCTTCGACGTTTATCCGCAGCGCCCGCCTTCTTCCCCTCGGGTACGTCTGGGCGATGTAGTCGTCTACGCTGAGGGCACACTCTCCGTGCTGCGACACCCGCACGGCGGCTAGGCGACCGATGAGGCGCAGCTCCAGCGCGGGCACGCGAAGCTTGTCCGGCCCGCACCGCTCGTCGTCGTCGTCGTCGTCTTCGCGCGTCCACCGTGCTGAGCCCGCACACGCGGGTCGTGCCCTCGCATATGCCGGGTCCCTGAAGCGCGCCATGTTCGGGGGCGTAGCGCTCTCATGCGAAACGGGGCCCTCGACGGCGGCCCACGACCACGACGGGGCGCGCACAACGCGCGAGTCTCGGGCGGCGCCCGCGAGCCGCGTGGGCTTGGGCCGCGTGGTCACGAGCCTTGCGTTCCGAGACACCTCGAGGTGGTAGCACGGCTTCCAGAGCAGGCCGCGCAGCATGTCGCACTCCCAGATCCCGGCCAGGTAGCGTGAGTCGAGAGCCCGCGCGGCCCGCTGGGCGATGGCGGCGATGGCGGCGAAGATGTCGTGCGGGTCGGACAGGCGGCACGCCGTGTATACGTATAAGAAGTCGTACCACTTGCGCAGGGTGGCCTCGCGCCTGTCGCGCAGCTCGTCAGGATGCGCAGAAGACGAGAGAGTCAACGGCGGCGGCGGCTGGTCAAAGGCGAACCGCGCCGCCGGCCGATCTGCGATGAGCCCGTTCTCGTAGATGCGCAGGGTCTCGCATTCGAAGAAGAGCTGCTCTGTGCCAAACATGACGGCGCGTCGACAGCAAGTCCTCTCCTGGCAGCACCACGCCCGGGTCACGACGGGGCCGAGGTCGGTAGAACGAGGCAGACTGACCATGACGACGCCGCCGTTGGAAGAATCCGCGTCCGAGGCCGGGGTGCCGCCCACAGGAAGCCGGCATGGTGACGGGGCCCCCGCTTGTGACGAGTCCACGAAGTTGTCGATGTAGCCGTTTCTTGCGTCTGCGGAGCGTCCGGCGACGACGGTCAGGGTGGCGTTGCCGTATACCTGCGCCATCTTCCTAGACTCCCTTGTCCAGTCTTGTTCGTCGCCTTGGATGATGCACAGCGCGTCGATCCATATGTATCGTATGCCCAGTGCCCGAGCGAGGGACACCGTGTCCTGGTGCGCCTGTGCCAGATCCGACTCCGCGATGCATTGGGTCATGCACGCAAACGTCTTGGGAGTCAGGGTCAGGATGTCGTCGGCCGTCACACCCCAGCAGTAGGACAAGGCCATGTACGGTTCGCACATGCCCTGGCCCGAGACGAGCCGCAGGGCTGATGGCCCGTCCGGACTCCGGACGTCAATGACCCGCGTAGGCATGGGGGCATTGTCATTGCCGGCCCGGCACTTGGGATGCTCTTCGCGACAGGTGCGCAGCCACCCCTGGATTATGCTGTCGCGCAGCTCCGGATTCTAGACGGCCGTGCTGCGTCGTCCCAAGAGTCGGAACGTGGATGGTTGTCCAGGCAGTCTTTTTGGACGCTCCTGGTCGTCAGCCTTTTGTGATCAAGGGATCACGGACGTGGCGCAGGTTGTGGGAGCCCACATTGCGTCTATAAAGGAAGCCGCACGTACTCGTAAACCTCGAGCCTCGCCGACACGCTGAATCTCGGATTGGACTCCTCCTCCGGCTCGCCACCCGATGCAACTTGGTTGGGCTTCCCACAGGAGATTTCAATATACGCCCCGGCTCTGCCGCGGGTGTGGAAGTGGCCGCCCATCAGCCACATTGTGGGAGTCCACCTCTCGCCTTCATCCCAGGCAGACTCATTTCGCAGCAGCTTTCCTAACCGGTCCTTGTTGGTGATTTTGAGAAGCGAGGCCCAGCACAAGGAACAGAAGGGACAGCCGGCATCCGCGCTCTGCTTCAAGTCGACGAGGTTGCGGTGGAAGGGGATGGGTCGGTCGTAGAAGTCGTGCAGGGTCAGGCCGGCACAGCGGCCGCAGAAGGCCATGCTGCGTGACGGGTGGTGGGATAGATGGCAGGACAAGAGGGGGAAGTCAGCTGGTCTGGAGAAGGCAATCTGTCATCTATTCCCTATCGTGAACAAGCACCCTCTGCGTGCGGTGCAAGATGCTGGCCTCAAGAGGCCCTTGAGAAGCATCTCGAGCCATGGGAGACTGAGGGGTCGCTAGACAGGCAATACGTACGCAGTCAGGGTGCGGGATGCTCGTACAGGTAGCACAGGCTGAGCAATTGCCCGAGGAACTCACACCAGAGCATCCGGCTCCTTTTGTACCTCAAATTGAGGCGGATTGTACGAACGTCTGTCAATGCCCGTTTTGAAAGGGCGTGTGTGAAGGGAGGGGCTCTGGAGTCTAGAGGCGCGGGCGTCACGAGGAAAGGGTTTTCCGTATTATCGCAAACAAGCGCGGAAGAGGCTCTGAGTGCTTGACGGGGCGCGAGGGCGGGAGCTGAGCCTGGCCTTTGCTCTACAATGCACACTTTGTGCGATAAGCTGTGAGCGAATGTCGGAATAGTACTACTAATAAGTGATAATGTCGTCCCGCGCAGTGGAGAAAAGTATTCGAGTCACAGACTCTCAGCCCCAAGTGAAGCAAAAGGTACGTACTTCGTACCGCCAGGCTAATCCAGAGTTGCCCCATCAGACTTTTCCTGATTCGCACAAGCGGCCGACGAGGCAGGGGCGACCACTGCAGACCCGAAAAAAAGTTCTCGGAGCGCAGTTCCTGCCTTTTCTGTTGCAACAACTCCTCCTCCATCTTCCAGCTTTCTCTCTCTCTCCCTTTCCGTTTCCGTGTTTCCCAGCACGCCTCTGATACCCCCCCTTTCATCTTTGACTCGCTCGCCATACTTCGCGCTTTCCATCGAAAGAAAGCCCGTCATGTTCAGACATGGCCTCCGCCGCTGCGCCGGCCTGGCGAGCGCCGCGTCGGCGTCGATGCTCCCGCGCAGTCGCGCCCTCGCGCCTGTCGCGCGACAGGGCATCGCATCTCTCGGCCGCTCCAGTGTGCCTCTGAAGAGTATTGCACAGTGTGCGCGCATGTACAGCAGCGAGGTGACCGCCGAGGACTCCTCGGTGGTCGATGCCGCCGCCGCCGCCACCCCCGAGGAGGCGACCCAGTTCGCCCATCTCGAACAGCTCGGCGTCCACCGCAACTTGCTAAAGGCCATCACCGATGACATGGGATACGAAGACATGACCCCCGTGCAGGCAAAGACGATCAACCCCGCCCTCAAGGGCACCGACATGTAAGGGTCTCTCCCATCCCCCTCACACCCACCAACCTTCGCTAAACCATGGCTGCAGTGTTGCACAGGCCAAGACCGGTACTGGCAAGACACTTGCCTTTTTGTTGCCGTTGCTTCAGCGCATGCTTGTGGAGGATCCGTCGCTGGCCTCGAGACAGGCGATGCGGCACGCCCGCTCCGACGATATCCGCGGCATCGTTTTGTCCCCGACTCGCGAACTCGCCGAGCAAATCGCCACTGAAGCCAGGCGTCTCGTGCGACACACCGGGCTCGTCGTTCAGTCCGCTGTCGGAGGAACCCGCAAGGCCGACATGCTCCGTCAGACGCAGCGCCAGGGCTGCCATCTGCTTGTTGCCACTCCCGGCCGCCTCAATGACCTGCTGCAAGACCCTGCCTCTGGTATTGACGCCCCAAACCTGGCTGCTCTCGTACTCGACGAGGCCGACCGTATGCTCGACGTCGGCTTTGAGGCGGAGCTGCAAGAGATCATGAGGTGCCTCCCGAACAAGGACGAAAAGGTCCGCCAAACCATGCTGGTCTCCGCCACCATCCCCGACAACGTCATCCGCCTGGCCCGCTCAATGGTCCGACCGCAAGACTTCCAGTTCGTGCAGACGATTGCCGAGAATGAGTCCCTTACCCACGCACGAGTACCGCAGCATATCGTGGCCGTCTCTTCGTGGGCCAACATCTTCCCCAGTCTGTTCGAGCTCATCGACCGCGAGTCCGCCAAGAGTCAACAAGATCGAAGCTTGAAGCCTTTCAAGGCGATTGTATACTTCAACACCACCGCGCTCGTCGAACTCGGCGGCGAACTCGGCTTCTACCGAAGGCGCAGTGACTTGATGCAGATCCCAACCTTCTCCATCCACTCTGGGCTCACTCAGAACCAGCGGACCAAGGCCGCCGACCTGTTTCGCCGGGCCCGAACTGGTGTCATCTTTTCTTCCGATGTCACTGCCCGCGGTATGGACTTCCCTGATGTCACGCACGTCATTCAGATTGACGCCCCGCGCGACCGCGAGTCCTACATCCATCGACTGGGCCGTACCGGGAGACAGAACAAAGAGGGTGAGGGCTGGCTCCTGATGCCACCCATGTCGCTTAGCAGTGCGAGGAGGCTCCTGAAGGGACTCCCACTCCAGCAGAACAAGTCACTCGAGAGCGCAGCGGTCGATATCGCATCCGGGGATCTCCCCCAGGGTCATCGCGAAATGCTCGATCTCGCAAACTCTATTAAGAAGCACATCTTGGGAGGAGCTTACAAGTCCATCTTTGGTGGCGGTCAACACAGCAACAAGGATGAACTTGTCGATGATTTGAATCTCTGGGCGACTATGGGCTGGGGCTGGGCTGAGCCGCCGGCCGTCAGCTCGACCTGGGCGCGCGGTCTGGGCCTGGCCAGGTCTAACTTGAATATTCAAGACGGCATGGCTCGACGCGACTCCGGCAATGATCGGGGTGACCGCCGAGGCCCTGGGCGTTTCAACTCCCGTTCTTCAGATGACAGGCGGTCGTCGGATCCGTTCGTCGAGATGGGACGCCACGTACGGCGCGACGGCCCCGGCTCGGGCCGCGGCTCTGGGCGTAGCCAGTGGTAAAGCCAAGTGCTGAAGCCTCGCTCTCCGCACGCGAGGACGCCGCATCCCCATCCTTGCCGATGACGTGCATGAAAGCAACTTTGTCTTTTTAGACAGCGTTAGTCCTTTCATCATGTATCAGGGCGATGTCATGAATATGTGTGTGTGGAAAAGCGTGTAAGATACCAAACATCGAACCAGGGGCCTGGAATTTTGTGTACAGTAGAAAGGGGGGCTTCAGGGACGGACGGGCATCACGTCAGAGGCGTTTTGGAACCAACTCTCCCAAATAATGGACCTTGTATAAAAACCTGTGTATCTGATTGTAATATTCTCATGCTGATCATCGAGGCCCAATTGTCCGAGCCAACTACGGCAGCTCTGCCGCATGCGCTGCATCCCAAAACGCCATGCATTGCCATGTTTTTGCCCGTCATCCGACCACCTCACTTACCACAAGACGTTGCCCCATGGGTCAACGGCCACTGCGTGACGCGTGCCCCTCACCGATGGCCCATGAGCATATTGGCGTCCCATAGTAGCACTCTCTCGTCCCAGCCCACCGACGCGACCCATCCGCCGACACCAAACAGACACCAGTCCACTCCCGTCACGAACTCGGTGTGGCGGTTCATGATGCCCATCTGGTGGCCGGCCCTCGTGCCCGCGGCACCGGGTATGGCGCTGGAGGGGCCCTGCGGCGGACGCTGTTGCTGGGGAGCGGCGGCGGCGGCGGCGGACGCGCCGGCGTCGTTCCACAGGCGCACAGTCATGTCGTAGCTGGCGCTTATGAGGACGTCGCTCGCGTGCGGGCTCCAGGCCAGGCGGCGGACGGCGTAGTCGTGGCCCTGCATGACGGCGAGGGGGCCGGCGGCGGGGCTGCGGATGTCAAAGGTGCGGATGATGCGGTCGACGCCGCCGGTGGCGACGACGGTCGAGTTGTACTTGTTCCAGTCGTGGGTGAGGACCTCGGAGGGGGGGCTCGCCGCCGCGGCGGCGGCGGGCGGCGGGCCGGGGAGGCCGACGCCGGGCTGGGGGCCGGAGGAGCCGGCGGCGTGGACGGGTATCGTGGAGACGAGGTGGTACTTTGCCGACGAGGGGGTGCGCAGGTCGAAGATGCGGAGGTGCGAGTCGGAGGAGACGGCGGAGATGAGGGCCGGGTTGGAGGGGCAGAAGGAGGCGCTGTAGGTGCAGTTGCCGATGGGCAGCGTGCGGAGGGATTGCGTCCTGGTCGGGGACCACTGCGCAAAAGGGATTTTTTGACTGTCAGCGGCGGTGGTGGGACTTTTCTCCTTTCTCTCTCCCGCTCTCCGGCGGGGAAGCGGCCCGGGGGGGACTGGTGAGGGGAAGAGAAGGGGGGCGGCGTACAATCTTGACGGTACCGTCCCAGGAGCTCGAGAGAAACGAGTCCTTGGTGATGGGACTCCAGCATACGGAAAACGTCTCGCGCTTGTGCTCGTGAAAGTTCATGACGGGGAAATCGTTGACGGCGAGGTCGAAGAGCTTGAGGGAGCCGTCGCCGCACGCGACGATGAGTTGGTTCTCGTTGATTTCGGACCAGGCGAGGTCGTAGAGGGCGTCGTTTGTGTCGAAGCTGTGGCGCAACTGTGTCAGTCCTCTTTTCCCATGTCTCTCTCTCTCTCTATACAGGCTCGAGAGCAAGCGGTGCTGTGCTCTCGCGCGCTCCTTTCGCCTTTTGGTGACCAACTCACGTCTTCTCGACCTGGACGCCTTGCGCCGTCAGGCCCAGGGCAAAGACGCGGCCGTTGCCGACGATGCCAAAGTTTGCCGAGGTGGCGACGGCGATGCGCGAGTCGTAGTAGGGCGAGTACTTGACCGCGTAGGGGTTGTAACCCTGCGTGCGGAACTCGAGCATGGCAGCCATGATGGCGGGCGGGCGGGCGGACGGGAGCGCGGGACAGCAGAGGGCGGGCGTGTCGTCGTCGTCGTCGTCTTGCGCGAGCACGGGTCCTATCGTCGGAGGTTCTGCAGGGCCGGCGCGACGGTGCTCACCATTGCGGTTGGGGGGAGGGAGGGGGTGGCAAAGAGGTTCTACAATTGCTGTTGAAGCAGGATTGGTGATGACGGAGAGGCGCCGCTCATTCCTCCCTAAGCTACAATATAACCTTAGGTATCCAACATAAGGTATTCGAGGTCTGAGGTGGTTCCAACTTGACATGTGCCTCGGTAATGGGGCCCGTCGTCAGTGGCTGGTCGTCCGCTGTGGAGCGCTGGCCGAGGGGTCGACGGCGCTTGGCCGGCCGCTGTGAGCAATGGATTGCACCGAGACTACAGGGGCACTTTTAGCAGATCGCGGGGCGCGTTTTACGGGCGGGGGCATGCGACTACCGGGGCCATCAAGCAGTCATGACAGCCGACTTCAGTCACGTGACTTCGCGTCCCGGTGGCGCGCGCCCTTTCGTCTATCGACTGCAGAATCACGCTTGGTAATTGCGTTGCTGCAGATATCGGCCCAGGCCCTGGCGGCCGTTCTTCTTTTCCTTTTTGTCATAGCATTAACCGAACTTGTAAAACCTCCCTTCGCCAGATACATATCGGTCGCGGGCGTCGCGCGCCATCGAAACGGGCGAGGGCTCATTGTCCTCTTACACGATTTGCGCAACAGCATGAAGTCGTTCCTCACCAGGCCGAAGCGTAAACTGAGTCCCGCGCCAGAAGCAGGCCTTGGAGACGGAGACGAACCGACAGACGTCAAGCTCGCCCTGTTGTCTTCCCTGCATCCCGCCGTGGAACAAGAGACTCTCCTTGACATTCTGCTCGCTCACGACGGCTGCGTCTCCCAAGCGTCGACGGCGCTGCAGCAACAGCAGCACGCGCATATCAGCAGCAGGAAGAGCGGCGCTATTGGCTACCAGAGGTCTTTGAAGCAGTACGCACTGCCGTCGAACGACACCAGCTCATCGCCGGAGAAGAAGACGAAGAAGCTCAAGTCGAAGCGGGGCAGCACCCTGCACCTGTACGACCCGGCCGACGTGGCCGAGCACACACCCTGCACCATCATCCATAACTTCCTGCCCGCGGAAGACGCAAATGACCTGCTGCGCGAGCTTCTCAAGGAGGCCGAGTCGTTTGAGAAGATTACATTTAAGCTGTTCGACAATGTCGTGTCGAGCCCGCACACATCGAGCTTCTTCGTCGAGAGCTACGAGGCGATGCAGACGCAAAAGGCGGACTACTATTATAACGGAGCAAAGCTCACAGTAAGTGCTCGAGCGCCTCCAGCTGCAAATGGATGTAGCAACGTAATTCGTACAATTGAGCGATGCCGCTGACGACCCGCACGCAGGACGTTCGGCGCATCACACCCCAGCTCGCCAAGGTCAAGCCCATAGTGCAAGAGGCCGTCAACAGGGAGGTTCAGCATCGCATCGCGACGCGGTATCCCGGCGGCAAGAAGCTCAAGTACCAGTCGCCGCACGCGTGGGTCCCCAACTCGGCATTCGTCAACTGCTACAAGGGTGCCCAGGAGAGCGTTGGCTGGCACAGCGACCAGCTCACGTATCTCGGCCCGCGCGCGGTCATCGGCTCCGTCTCGCTCGGCGTCGCGCGCGAGTTCCGCGTCCGCAGGGTCCTGCCCAAAGACAAGGACAAGGACGGCAACGAGGCGCCGTCGTCGTCGTCGAGCAGCGGCGGAGTCAAGACGGCCGAGGACGACCCGGACGCCGAGGGCCAAATCGCGATCCACCTGCCGCACAACTCGCTGCTCGTGATGCACGCCGAGATGCAGGAGGAGTGGAAGCACTGCATCGCCCCGGCGCCGTCCATCGACCCGCACCCGGTGGCGGGCGTGCGGCGCATCAACATCACGTACCGTGACTACCGGCAGCGGTTCCACCCGCGGCACACACCGCGCTGCCGATGCGGGATCCCGTGCGTGCTGCGGGTGGTGCAACGCAAGAGGGACAACTACGGGCGCTATTTCTGGATGTGTCACGCGAGCAACGTGCCGGGCAAGGAGGGGTGCTCGTTTTTCCAGTGGGCCGAGTTTGACGATGATGGGAATCCGATATACGACAAGGACAGCAAGGAGCCAGCCGCCTTGACTGGATGACGAAGATGGGCCGGGGGGCAGCAAAGAAACTCACTCGCATGTACGTACACACGCCGCGGCGACGGCGCTATGGCGAATAATAATAAATTTCGGCTTGTCCGAATGCAATCCGCGTGTGCCTGCCTTGAGCTTTTCAGTCTTCATTTCTGACGTCGGGGTCTTAGACTCTGCTGCGCCAATCGTGGTGGGGTCGCGTTTCGAATAGGTAAGTCTTACCTGCCCATCCGACGTCGCTGCTGACTCCCCTATGAACGAATAGCTTCACCTCCTTGTTCTTTTTTTTTTTTCGAACGTCACGCGAGCAACATCCCGTCTTCCCTCCCCAGGCAACACAGGGCGGCGGCCCCAGAATTCAGGGTCTCCCGACCAGCACTCGCAGCCTCGCCACTTGCCGCTCGCCCGCTGGTGCAGCCGCCGTTCGCGCGCGCCCAGCACCACCATCACCGCCACCAGCACAGACTCAACTGCAAAAATGTCGGAGCAGCTCACCTTTGCTGCCTCCTCGGCCGCGGCCCTCGAACCGCACCTGCCCCCGGCTCGATCATTGTCGGCTACACAGACAAGCACGCCCACTGCTTTTCCTGCTGCAGCCTCATCTGACGGCACCGCGAGCGGGCGGCGGGAGCAGCGGCGCCCGTTCGTCACGCTCACGTTCGCCACGTCGCTCGACTCGACGCTCGCCCTCGCGCCGGGACTGCGCACGCGCCTCTCGGGCGCCGAGTCCAAGGCCATGACGCACTACCTGCGGTCGCGGCACGACGCCATCCTCGTGGGCGTGTCGACGGTGCTGGCCGACGACCCGGGGCTCAACTGCCGCATCGCCGGCGTGCAACAACAGCAGCAGCAGCAGCCGCGGCCCATCGTTGTGGACCCGCGCCTCCGCTGGACTCCGCGCCGCGCCGACAAGGTCCTCGAGCTGGCCCGCGCCGGGGCCGGGCTCGCGCCGTACGTCCTCACCGCCGTGTCCGAGGCCGACGTGCCGACGGGGAGCGCTGCGATGCTGCGCGAGCACGGCGGCAAGTACATCCACGTCAAGTCATCTCCTTCTCCTCCTTCATCTACTAACGCCGCCGCCGCCGCCCCCGGAGGGGGGGGACAAGATGACGACGGGGGGTCGCCGGCGGCGGCCGCGAGGAGGACGTTCCGCTGGGAGGACATATTCGCCGCGCTGGCCGCCGAGGGCCTCGCCAGCGTCATGGTCGAGGGCGGCGGTCGCGTCATCAACGCGCTGCTCCATCCGGACTGCCAGGGGCTCGTGGACTCGGTCATCGTGACCATTGCGCCGACGTGGCTCGGCCGGGGCGGCGTCGTGGTCTCGCCGGAGCGGGTCACGGACGCGCACCACGGCGGGGCGCCCGTCCCGGTCCCGGCGGCCAGGTTGTCCGGCATCTCGTGGATGCCGCTCGGGGAGGACGTGGTTCTGTGCGGCCGGCTGCATCCGTAGGGCCGATGACGGACTTTTTTGCAACACGGGACATGGCCGTCTCATCTTTACAGACACGCACGCTCACTTTCTTAGCTCCTCGCCGCCATGCCTCGCTCCCTGCCAGCACCAAACCCTCCAACATCACTGTCCACTACTCGAAGTAGTAGGCATGGCATGGCTTCGTTGGAAAAGTACGTAGCCCAGACAGTCGCAACGCCACGACACCCTCCCATCGCTCCATCCCAGACGCATCCACCCCGCAGTCCACAGACCCGTCCATCTCCTGCCACCGTGCCACAACATTCCGACCCGTCCCGGGGGGGGGACCTTGGGAAGTTGGCTGGTCGACCGTACACGGGCCCTTCCCTCGGTGCCCGCCGTCGCCCGCGGCGAATCCGGCGCGACCACGGCGAGCGAGCGGCGCCGAAGTGCGGGCGAGCGCGTAGCATACCCAAATCGGCCGGTAGGACCGGGCCCACAGATAGCCTAAATCCACCGTCCTTGTCAGCCAGCGACTTCCTAAAACGTGGGTGCTAGGCGACCGCTGGATGGAGGCGCCCGAATCGATTCGGCAGGCTTTGCCGCCGTCGCGGAGCATTTGCCGGGGGCGCTCGACGCGCGCACCCGAATTCTGCATCGGGGCGGAGGCCGGGGCGGGCTTCCAGAAGGTGAGGCCGCGAACATGAACCTGGGCAGGAGTGTGGACGGAGTGCATGGAGTGGAGGGGGCACGGGCGCTGCCTCCCTCACCGCACGGCATGCCCGACAGCAACCGACAGCGACAGGAGCCCCGGGTTGAAAGCCAACTAACTGTCCGCACTCAGCACTGCCTCTATGGAAGCTCTATCCTAGGTGCCTATGGAGGCTCCAAGGCTCTCAGCTTGAGGTTCCGCCCTCCACTGCCTACAGCCCCGGGGGCCCGGGCGTTCGTTACCTCTGCTGGGCTCCGGGCAGCTTGCAGCTCAGGGCTCGCAGGGCGGGGTGCATCCCCGGGCGAGGTGCCCTCCATGCGTCCGTGGTGGACTGGGGGCTCCAGCTGCCGCGCCAGGTAGGTGGTAGTGACGGATGGATCTGTCATGCCCCGCCTTGTGGAAGCCGCCAGCCTAGGGAGCCTCATAAGGTCCTTCCGTGCCTCACCTGGCCACTAAGTTAGTTACCCAAGTGCCTAGCAAGCTACTAAGCCCAGAGGGATCGCCGTGCTCCAACTCAACGTCACCTCCCTTCGTCCCATCATTCATTGGATGCCGTGAATTTTTTCCCCGGCCATCCCTTGCACCTCCCTCCCGCTCTCACGATACCCTCATCCACTCGCTTTCCTTTTTTTTCTTTCTCCCCATCTTGTCTTTCCCCCCCTTTCCCCTTCTCGCAATAAACTCTCCCACTCAAGGCAGGCGGCGACAGCGAACCCCCCCCCAGCGCGGCGACAACAACCACAGCACCTAGCAAGCGACACGGTCCGCTAAATCCCCCCAGAGTCCAGAGCCGCCTGGGGCACTCCCTTACAACCCCGCGTCGCCAAACCCCACGAAGAGGAAACCGACAACAACGGCAACGACAACAAGTAAACACACTGACAATCATGGCGCCCAACAATCATCGTGAAGGCGCCGCCGGCCTCCCGCGCATCACCATCCTCGGCTCCCTCAACATGGACCTCGTCTCCTACGTCCCCCACCACCCCCTCCCCGGCGAGACCCTCACGTCGAGCGGCTTCAACACCTCCCCCGGCGGCAAGGGCGCCAACCAGGCCGTCGCCTGCGGCAAGCTCTCGCGCACCTCGTCCCTCGACGACCCCTCGGCCGTCGTCGCCATGCTCGGCGCCGTCGGCGGCGACGACGCCTACGGGCCCCTCCTCACCTCGAGCCTCGCCTCGTACGGCGTCGACGTCGCCGGCGTCCGCGCCCTCCCCCGCGCCAAGACGGGCATCGCCATCATCGTCGTCGACGAGCCCTCGGGCCAGAACCGCATCATCCTCTCCCCCGAGGCCAACCACTCCCTCCGTCCCGGCGACTTCGCCACCCTCCCCGCCCCCCGCCCCGACCTCCTCATCATGCAGCTCGAGATCCCCCTCGACACCGTCCTCCAGGCCCTCGCCGCCGCCAGGGACGCCGCCGTCCCCGTCCTCCTCAACCCCGCCCCCGCACAGCCCCTCCCCGACGACGCCTACCGAGGGCTTGCCCACCTCGTCGTCAACGAGACCGAGGCCGCCATCCTCTCCGGCGGCAAGGAGTCCGACCTCGATGACCTGCCCGGAATGGAGCGCGTCGGCGCCATATTCATCGGCAGAGGCGTCCAGAACGTAATCATCACCCTCGGCGGCCGCGGCGTCTACTACGTCACAAAGTCTGGCAAGAGCGCCCTCGTCCAGGCGCAAAAAGCAAACGTTGTCGACACGACAGCCGCCGGCGACACCTTTGTGGGCTCCTACGCGCTCGCCGCCGTAAAGGCCGGCGCCGCCGAATTCGACATCGACACGGCCGTTCGAGAGGCCAACCGGGCTGCCGCCATAACAGTCTCCCGGAAGGGAGCACAAGTATCTATTCCGTGGAAGGATGAGCTAGAATAGCCCTGGGAATACATAATAAGACCAAAAAAAACAATGAAAACCAACTAGACAGAAGGGGCTGTAACCCGTACTCGTAGTTGCCAGCTGGTCAAAACCACGACGCCCATGGCCACAGGCCCATCTCCTTCTTCGTCTTGACCCGGACCGTGCCATCCTGGTCAGTGCCATGTCCATTGGAGGCTGCCAGCGGCCAGGCGGCAGGGCCCAGCCCTCGAAACGCACCAACAGCGGCTGTTCGTCTCTGGTCGGGGGAGTCGTGTGCCATGCCTGCACCGCCGCATGCCTGTTCTGTGCTCCCTGGTTTCGAATCCTCATCATCCTCGAGGCTCAAGACTTGGCTGTGGCCGGAAGTGCTGCTGCTGGACTCCCGGCCCCTCCACGAGCGCCTTGCCGGCAAATGGCTCGCCGACACCATGCGTTGCGCCCTCGATCGAGCATCTCTGCCCGACAGGGACGGTTTGGGAGATCCATACATCCGCTGGTCCCACCTGCACGGGGAGGCGCGAGGCGTTGTCATGTCGGAACTGGACTGCATGTCAAGATCGCCCACGTCGCCGAGCACATAGGTTGACTGCGATTTCTGGAGTTTCCTCGGCAAACGCTGCCTGCTGCGCATGTCGTCTCGCACCATCTTCTCCTTGTCCTCCCCCTAGTGAAGTCGAACAATGTCAAGAAGGCTGCCGCAGGATGACCGCGAGCGCGCCGACCACAGTGACAGGTTATTGCGCCTCTTCAGCGTGGCCGTGGCTGTCGTCTCCAGCCTGCTTCGCAAGCTAGACACCCCTTCCGTCCCCGGCCGCATCGTCTTGTGCTCGGGGAACGCGGAGTGGGAGTACGAGACGCGGACCTGCATGTATCCCACAACCGAGCTTCCTAGTTGCAGCTCGAGATCCTCAATCAGCTCGTCAGATTTCTGCCTTGCATGCCCATTGCGACCGCGTCCTCCAATCTTTTCCGACTCGATGCAGATCTGGGCCAGTAAGAACACGCTGGACCCAGCGTAAATCGTTCTGCATCTCATTGTCAGCAAACTCGGAACGGACAGTCTCCACGAGCAGGGAACCTGCGTAGGGAAAGCTTGCTCCTCGAGAAGCTGCACGATGGCGGTGCCAGGGGTCGGCAACACTTCAACAGTGAGATCGTATAGACACCTAAACTCAAAATAGCGATCTGCCCACAGTGTTAGCTGATTACATGGATGGTCTGCGGGGGCAAGACGAACCTAGCTGATGATCTATAAATGTTCCTGTCGCCTCCTTCAGCGCGCTGGCGGTTGAAGGAGCTCGCGACGACGGAATGCTCGAGAGCCTTGCCGACACCTCGATTGCTGCCCAAAGCCACTGCTGGCCATTCTTTAGCTCCACGGATTCGGATCTCACTGAGATGCATGGTGACAGGACAAGAGGCTGCGCATGCACGTTGCCATTCAGCAACAGCGGGGAAGCTGGGGGAGTTGGGCTTGCCACCGGATCCGCGCTCTCGCCTTCGTCGCCAAACGCACACAGGGCCAGCTTCCGCCTAGCGCTTCCGATGGTGGAGGTCCGCGAGAACGAGCGAGTGTCGGATACGTAGTCGGATCGAAGGGATGACCCGGATGACGGCGTTCGGCATCTAGATGGCCCCAAACTCGGACGAGTTCGTCCTAGAGGCCAGCGGCGCCGAGCGTTCTTGGCCGGCGGTGTTGACTTGGACAGCAAGTCTCGACATCGCCCTAGTGCTTCACCCCATGGCACTGCTGGAGGTCGAGCAGGCTCCAGTGGGCTCGTCCAGGACTCAGGCTGAGACCCCTCGCCGTAGCCCAACAGGGCGTTGTTAGGCGATGCGGTCGGCGTTATGCGTCTGCTATGGCGCTTGGCAACGTTCAGCCCGAAATCTTCACCAATGAATCCCAGAGCGTTGAGCATTGGGCCTACCCCATCGTTCGGAGGAGCATTCTCGTCTGTAACGCCAGAGCAGTTTGCGTTGTCGTGCCGCCGCTTGATGATGCGCAGAGGTGTTGGTTTGTACGAGGCTGGCTGTATTGATTTGGGCAGCCGAAACTCCACGTGAGGAGGCCCGTCTGCGACGGTAGACATGTCGCTATAGATACCGCGAGTATATATCCCTTGAACCCAGCTTGTTCAACCACCTGGTGTCGTACAGGTAGCCCGCTCCGTCTGGATCTCTCTATGAATCCCCCGAGTGGTTCTGCAGGTCGGTAGCCCGGCGGTCAGCAGTGTCGCGATCGGACGCCTTGCCGCACGCACAAGCTGCCCGCAGGCACTTCCGAAAGAACAGGACGGCGATCAGCAAGGATAGACAAAGAGCAATAATGACAAAGGCGGCCGTCTTCGCAGGGTCACGCCAAAAGCTCCAAAGGATGAGATGCTCTGCTGTCGAGTTCTTCATAATCTGGGTTTCTCTGGGTCATGCGAACACGCAAAGGCGAGAAAGAGGCAGGGACCCCGACGTGACCAGCGGAAATTACGTAGCGAGAAAATCGGTGCTATCTGGAAGGGGGTATCAAAAGCTGCTCTCGCTGTATACAGAAGGCGAAATCGAAGCTGACGCAGGTGCCATGCAACAAAGAAAGATGAAGAGGGAAGCGCTTGCGGTGACGCAACTGGCTCCTGGCGGATCCAAAGGCCTGTAGCAAACGTACAGGCGCGTTCCCCTTCAGGGCGCGGTCCCAAGCGTGCGGCGCACGTTATCCTTGACCTGTTCAACGTCTTGCTCCTCCATCGGAATGAAATGAATCTGTGCACAGAAGAGTCAGTGCCTAAGCAACGTGTTCAGGTGCAACTTCCTTACTAGCTCATCGGGCGCGCCAGAGCCGCCATACAGGATCGACTCGGAGAGGCTCGCGGCGATTCCCTTCTTCACGCGATCCTCCCAGACCCCTTCCCAGTTCCATTCCCCAGGCCGCTTCGTGGCTGAGTGAGCGCCTTCGGCGGGCGGCGCCTCGGCCTCAAGGACCACGTCCTTTTCGCCTGTTGGTGAAGAGGCTGCTTCCGGTGGCAACTTGCCTAGCCTGCGTCGGTGCGTCCGCCAGGCGTGCCACGCCCCTGGGTTTCCCGCCGCCTCGAGAGGCACTGAGTCGAGCACCGTCTCCTCATCAAACGCACCTCGGATGTACTTGAGGATGTGGTAGACGGAGACGCTCTGCTGGGACTGCCGCACGTAGCTCGGAAGCCCATCGGCCTCGGACTCGGGCGAGCAAACAGTCGAGGGTGCCTTGCTCCCTGCCTCCGAGACGGGGCTTCTCGACGGCTCGCCGCTGACGTGCCGGGTCCTGGACGCGGCACGCCTACCCCGACCAAACCACTGCGGGAATCCATGACGGAGGCTAAACCCGCCAGGAGGGAGACGCTCTTCATCTCGTGCACTTACGGTTCCGTTGTCCTGGATGTCGGTGGTATACATGTAGGTCGTGAGGGGGGTGATGAGCGGATGAAACATGTCTGTGGAAAAGAGAACCAGGGGCGGGAGGCTTGGGTATGTATCTGGAAATGATAGTTGAAACCTCAGGACCGCTTGTGCGTACGGGCCTGTAACACGTCAGCCGCTCGCCAGGGCCTGCGGTAGAGGCCTCCTCTCGGCGGTGGCGCCTCACCATCGCGAACAAAGAGCACGGCCGACCACAGGGTCGGGTCTCCTGGGGTTATGGTTACGAATATGCCTTCCGGGCACGCCTGCTTGAGCCCGGCACTGGCTGCGATGTAAGTCACGGAGTGAAGACGGACGGGTGAGCGGGCGGGGCACAAACAATTCGGACAAGAGATGCTGCTTTCGGAGCGACGGCAGCGAATCGAGATGGAGCATAGTGCCTCCGAACGGGCCGAGGGCGCTCCTCCTATGGTAAAGCTAAGAATATCGGCAGACCAAGGTGAGATGTGATAGCAAGTGAGAGGAAAAGCGATGACCGACAGCTGGGAGATCCAAGATGCTGGAGCTTGTACGAAGTGCTGCTTACTAACTTAGTTACTACTGCTTTGGGGGGCGGCTCACCGGGCGGTGAGCAATTCTGCCAGCCCCCTTGTGGGCGGTGGCTGCAATGCACTGGCGTCACTTGGAAGGGCTGGCATTGAGGAATGGCGGGGTCAATGGAAGCTCGCGCTGCTCGATGGCGGGGCAGGCACAACGACCGCTCATATATGGACGCCAAAAGCGAAACACAGACCAGCTTCGGACAGAGCAGCTATGGCAACAACTCCAGCACAGCTTTAAGCCTCCATCGTGGAGGTCACTCTATAAGGAGAAACGGAAAGGGATGTGCATGCAGGTCAAGACGGATGATTCCGACGCCCCCGCCGCCTTTTGTCCGTGCCCGTCGCTGGCCTACTGACCGAGGCGCTTCTCAATCTTGGCCTTCTCGCCAGCCTTGATCTGGTCGAGGTCGGTCCTCGTCGCGTTGTACGCCGCGGTGACCTGGTTGAAGGGGTTGTCGGGGCTCTTGTCAAACTCTTTGCGGATCCTCTGCTTGCGCTGGTCGAGGCGCAGGCCGACGCCGCTCCCGTCCGCCTTCATCTCGGCGAGCCGTCGCTCCTCGTACTTGGCGAAGGCGGCCGCGAACCGCCTCTCCGGGTGCTTGTCCACCTTGCCGTCGTCGCCACCCGTCGTCAGCGACAGCGCGTCAAGGGCGTTGTCGATGCCCGTGGCGTTGAGCGCCGCCGCCGAGGACCCGTCGGAGTCGAGCTGCGACAGGTCCAGGCCGCGCGACTTCTTGACCGGGGCCTTGGACTTCTTGGGCTCGGCGCGGCCGGGCGTGTTGGCCTCCTCCTCCTTTAGCAGGGCGTCCTTCTCCGCCTTCTTCCTGGCTGCATCGGCCTTCTTCGCTTCCTCGGCCTCCCTGGGACGCGGAACGCGCGGGCGCCCAAACGTCAGCCATGCCATGCCGTGCGTGCCACGGGGAAGACGGGAGGCCAGGAACAGGGGTCGGGGTAGAATCGCCAAGGCAACTTGCCCTGGGTACGAAGATGATTACGTTTACTCACTTCTTTGCGTTGCTCTTGGAACCCTTTTGCCACTTTTCCGCCTCGGCCGCTTGTTGCTTGGCGTCGGCCTGGGCCGCCTTTTGCGCCGCCGCCTCGGCCTTGCGGGCGTTTCCCGCTACCTTTTTGGTGTTCTCCCCCTTCTTGCCCGCCATGCTTGTTTCTTCTCTCCCCTTTGCGGGCGCCGCGCGCGTGTGCAAGGCTGGTCCGGTCGGTGAGTCGACGTCGGCGGTAGCGGCAGTTCGGGTCGGGAGATCCGAGCGGGCGGCGGCGTGTGACGGGCGGCGGGAAAGCCCAGGGTGGCAGGCGTGTGCGTTCGTCCGAAGGCTGTCGATCGCTGACGGTTTGTTTGCTGCGACGGTGCGCTCGCTGAGAACGCCGAGTCGCGACCCTGGCGTAGCTGTCTGTGATGGCGTTTGTCGCACAAAGGACCAAGTCGAGAAAGTCGAGGCAGGACTTTGGTGCCTCCAGGGCTGTGTGTGGAGGGGCCACTGCGCTGTGTGACGCACCACCCCGCGTGCAAGGAAGGGTCAGGGTCGGTCGGTGGGCGATGATGAGCTAATAATCCGGATGGATGGGCACAGGGCGGGCAACATCCACTGTAATTCCTTGCCTGACTTAGTACCAGGTGCCCGGACTTTGTGCGAGGTGCCGGACAGTTACCTAGTAGAGGCTTCCTGTTTGCACCCAATTGAACCTGAACGCTGCCCGTCCGCCCGTTTTCGGCGGCTCGAGCTGTAATTTGTACCACCGGGTAAGTACTAATAAGGTAGTAGGGCTGCGTGGCCTAAGGTACAGACACGAGCAATAAAAGGCCAGGTACAGCAATACTTCAGCAAACAAAGCACACCAGCTGAGCCCTGACCTAGTAGAGGGAATGCCACCACCGCAACAGATCGACCGTCCAAGAAAGACTTGCGATGCATACAGGACACGCCGTGGCGGTTGGTCCGTCCGTCAGTCGGCAGCTCCCGCTCCGGCCGCCAGCAGCACGTGTCGACCTACCCGGAACCCCACATGCGAGGGCCTGACTCGACGATACCCATACCTACGAAGTAGATAGATGGCATTAGCTTCCCGCGCAACCCAGCGTCGACTGCGGACGCCCTGGTGCACGCAGGCATTGTGACGTCTGTTGCCATCCACCCGAGACCATCATGCAGCCATGGCCCCAACGGGACCGAGCCGCCGTGTGTCCGTGCAAGGCGAGATCTGTCACCGGCTGTGCCAACCGACGAGCATAGCAGATGTGCTGCCGCAAGGGATGGTTCATTGGTCACACGACGCCCTGGACTGGCATCCATCGACGCTCGCTCGATAGGACCGCGACGGATGCACCAACGCGACGGATGCTGGTCGAACCAGCCAGCTGGCGTATCCGGCACGAGGGCGCGGGTACGGCCGGCCATGTGCCTGCCCCACGAGTGTGTTGCACGGCGCAGTCCATGCTGTGTCGCGGTTCAGAGCGGCGCAAGCGCTGGCTCACGAGTCCGTCTCGAGCTCTCTAATCAAGGCCTTGTGGAATCGAACTCGTGGCCCGGCCTCACTGGCTGCGCCGTCACCGACGGTGCGTGTTTCCCGGCCTCAGCATCCCCCCTTTCGTGCCATGATCCCCAGCGTTCCAGAGCGGCATTCGTGATCACCGTGCCGTTATTAGCGATTGCGGGGGGATGGGCCCGTGATGAGTGCTTCCCCTGGCCAGTTTTTAGGTGTGTCCACGTCCAACAAAAGGGATAGCCTTGCCAGGGCCTTTTCCTCGAGAATGACCAGTCAGTATTCCTTGGGCGGCGAAGAACCTGAGCCGCGTTTCCGGGGCGCAATGAGCCCGCCGGGAGCTTGTGCCTGGCTGGCAGTGAATACTGTACAGCAGCAATCGGTGAGGCCAATGTGCATTGCGTTTGCGGATAGCATGTATGCAAATGTGCACGCACCATTCTTGGCGGCTGCTTGATGCCGTGGCCTGGCCGCCCTTGTCGTCCCACGCCCCAATCTATTGCTGCTCGCCAACACAGCTCAGCATGGCCATCCTGCGGGGCCTTACCGGCACACCATGTGCCCCGTGCCTCGCGCTGCTTTGGATGGATGTCGTCACCGACGTGTGGGCTGTCTCTGAGCGCGCTTGGTGCAACGTCGCCCTGCGGGACTCTGACCTCAAACCTCGCGTTGGACAAAATCCTCACGGCGGCGGCTTGGAGCTGTCTCCCTATCGAAATCAACGGCCGACAAAACCAACGTAATCTATGCTGCATGACCCCAGTCTCGAGCCATAGCGTAGAACCTTTCCAGCGGGGTCGGCCACACTCCCAACGAAGGGTCCGGGCTCGACTCTCGACGTCATGCAGAATGGAAGCGAACACATAACAGTACCGTCTGTAAAGAATTTTCTTGTACAGGGCTTGATGCCCCTCTTTTCTCAAGCGACCATCTTCTTCCCGGGTGAAATTTGTTGTGTTGGGTGTGGCTGGTCCGGGCGGCGCAGGGGCAGCCGCATGAATATTCGTCTTTGACAAGCACGGTACAGTAAGGTCAGTACTACCGTATCGGTGTTGTACCTCCTGCAAAGGCCATTTCCATCTTCGGGCAACAGGGGCAGCGCAGCGACGGGCTCATGGGACCCCTTTCTCGTCCAGCAGCGTGTTTGGACCGTCGTTGCACTCGGCCCTCTGCTGGCCCACGTCGGTCGGTAGCAGCCTTGGTCAGGTGCATCTGGAAACCGGTCCGCCATCCATGCAGGGAGTCGTCACATCATCTTCATCTCCGAGGCCAATCGGGGATGCCTGCGGGTGGGCTTTGAAGATGTGAGTTCTCGTCAGTTATCGCATTTGACTCCAAAGTGACAGCTCAGACCATCTCGCACGGCAATGCCTGGGCCAATCTCATCGTCTCGGCCGGGCCAGCATCGCGTCCGTATCTCTCGGCCCGCCGCAAGTGGCGCGGAGTGGTGCCGCCAACACTTTGTGTGGTTTTTGAGATGTACATACATACACTCGCCGAGGCGGGTGCCATCTGGGTTCAGGGGCGCCGCCAAGAGGGCAAGGTTCCGTCTTCCGAGAGCTGCATGCCGAAGGGGTTACAATACAAGGCCTGGACCGCGTCGACATTTTTTGTTACTATCAAGCCCCAGGGCAGGCGCATCCGTGTTGCGGCACGAGCGCGTGTCACTCATTCAGGGCTGATGGGCTGACATGACCCTTGTGCTGGCCGTGCGACTATTCGTCACTTATGGCACGACTCGAACGCGGAGTGATGGCATCACGTCCTATCGGCCAAGTAGCTGGCTAGGCCCAGAGGTTCTGCGGCAAGGGCGCCTCAGAAATACCAAGTAGGCGTCGTCCGTGGTCCGCGACGCCTTGGGACCTGCGCTCTCGGTGCGCCGATGATGATGGTCAAGGGACGGTGGACGCCGTTTCGAAGCACATGCCAAACACGCTCGAAGTGTCTCTATAGACGATGCCCACAGCTTGTAATCATTATGTGATATTGCGTAGCAGACATGACCCTGCAATATTTGTGCTTATGGGAATAAGGCGCAGCTAGAGGCGATCTCTGTGTCCGGAGGTGACATATCTGCCTACTTGGCGTCAGCACGGAGTCTTTGTGATTATAGGAACATTGGGTGATGGCATTTGTGCTGGACCGCACTTGGTAGTCGTTACTTGTCCCTTCGGTCGAACCGCACTGCTAGTGCGCCCGTCAGAGATCGATCCTTTTACAGGGATCAAGGAGTCGATGTCCCCCACGTCTGGCTTGCATCATCCCTGTCATGATCTGTATTGGCACGACCAAAAGCTGTGAAATCTTGAGCAGCGCCACAATCTTTGACAGTACGACGAGTGTTTCTTGGAGGAGGAGATGATGAATGTATCGGTCTACTACTTGCATCACATTGGGGGAGCCCGTCCATAAATGGCCGCATGAGCGGGACTTGCCGTGTTGTAGGAGAGTCAGGGTGATTGAGTCGGGACCAGGTGGTCCGCCCTTGGCCAGCTGAATGCAACACATGTCCCAGCTTCTTGTTCCGCAGACGCAAAAGGACGGGCATGCCCACTGCCGCTCTCAGGGTAGAGACACCGGTGGTGCGTTCTCCACGCCGACCACGTTGTGTATTTTCTCAAGAACGTCAAGGCTGCGCCGACATTAGCCCTGCCGTCCTTACCCGGGGGACCAAAAGTCCATCGCCCATCTCGCAAACGAGAATTGCCGAGACATTGTCGAGGCAAAAAAAAAAACAATGCATACCTACTCGGTACTGCTGCGACGCCTTCGCGGAACTTGATGTACTCGATATTATGGAGCCTGTCGACATGTGGGTTGCAGTGCGCCGTTCACCTGACCGTGTCCGACACGCAATTGTGTATTGAGAGGGCTGCGGTTTCGTTGATGTCTCTATCGAGCCCAGCCCAGCCGCCAGAGGAAGACGAGCGAGGCGCAACCCTTGTCCGCCAGCACCCGCGGTCATCGACGCGAGTGAAATGCGCATGCGCCTCCATCCGCGCCCGAGCAGGAGATGAGGAGACTCGGGATTGGATAGCCGCGCTTGCACAGCGAGTCCGTGGCGACCTGTCTCACATCGGCCAGCAGCGGGTAGTTGTTCGTACCCAGTACTTAGGTAGGTGCATGCCGCGGAGCGTATATGCGAGGCCATTTGTACAGGTAGAGTACTTCGCAAATCCAGGCGGCACGCGGCCAGACGGTCGGCACGGCGTGCGGCGCTTGGGGTTCGGCCTCACGCCGCCAGTGGAGACGAAGAGAGAAAAAGTACTGTGAGAGTCTGTCGTCAGATGAAAATACCAGAACTACCAAGGTACTAAGGTAGGCATGTACGTAAGGTAAGGTACCTAGTACTATTATATCTACGTCCACTACATCTGTTTCATATGCAGGGGGACAAAACGAACATGCAGTTGCCCGTTTTCTTTTGGACGCCGTGCAGTATGGGATGCCCCCGTGCTCTAAGTCAGTAGGTAGGTACCTTTCAGGTCGCTTTCCTAGCACCTGGGCAGGTATGAAGTACCCATGGACGAATAGGGTACCTGCGGGTGCTCGGATTCGGCTGCGCGGCTCGGGCTCGCTTTCATACTTCTGCACGGGGCAAGTGCTGGGCGGCCTGTTGTTTACTTAGTAGGTACCAAGGTAAGTTCTAAGGTACTAGGTATGTAGGTACTGAGGTAGTTGCGATGGAAGAAGGGGCAGCAGCAGCGCGATGCCACCCAATGTCCAAGGAAGGACCGGAGGGCGCGCCTTCCAGGCTCAGTCTGCATGTTGGCAAGTGCCGAGGACGAAACTGTCAGTCACCTACCGTCCGCTTACTGCCCGCGAATGGGATGCGATGCCAATCGCAAGGACGGGCAGGGCGGCAACCGGAGCTGGCAAGCCCGGTGATGAGATGCTTGGCTCAAGTCGGCTTGGATGCCGTCGCCACTGCCTTATCCGCTGTAGCGGTCCCCGGGCTTCCCATTCGCCCGGCCTGTTCAGAGACGTTCCGCGGGATGAACCAGGCAAGTCAGAGCCGCCCGGGGGCATTCTGTTTGATCTCGCGAAGCATTTTATTCGGCGCTGTCTTCCTTCTCTACTGCACTAACCTTACCGCCGCCTCCCGTCTTGGTCTTGGGGAGCCACCCGCCGCCTCGCCTCGAAGAGCAGCAGTCGATCGCAACACGGACCTACCATGCCATCTAGTACCTTACCTGCCAGCTGCCGCCGGGTGCCCCGTGAGTTCGGTGCCTGCGGCCCTCGCGTCGGTCGGTCCCCGGCTGGTTGGCTGTACCCACGCCACCCCCCCACTCGAAGGCCTTTCGAGAAGGCCCGGCGACAGAACCCCAATGAGGGACAGCTTGAGCAAAGCAACGCCTGAATGTAACAATGGGATCAAGGGAGAGTCCCAGCACGGTAACCATCCAGACACACATGGCATGCAGCCAACGGTGCCCTCTTGATTGCTGATCAGGCATAGCTGTCGATTCCGCTAGCCATGGCCGACTTGAAGAAAACACCAAATCGTCCGAGGCCAAACCAGCAACCAAAGAGTCCAGTCCCTTGCCATGGCGCCAGGTACCTGTAGGCCCGTGCTGCAGCGTCGTCGAATTGGCGCCTTGCAGGTACCTACTGTCTGATCTGCCAACCTCTGTCCCCGCCTTTGCAGAGTCCGACAGCTCATACCTATCGGCCGATTCCCCAAGACTGGTTGCATCCAGCTCTCTGACCTTAAACTACCCACGGCCACGGAGTGCGGAGTCATGTGCAAAAAGCCGATGACAAAGGACAAATCCTCGACCGACACCTTCCGGATGCCCCCTGCTTTGCCGCGGCATCCCTAGCGTCAACACTGCGCGGTCTCTGTGCCGCGTTCGTGTGCTGTCTTGCTCTCCAGATCGGAGCATCACAAGCAACCAATAATTCGGGCCAGTTGGAGAAGGCGACCCGACTGTACCAGGAAGGTACTCGTGGTCAGATGCTGGCTCCCACCCCTTCGCCTCAACCAGCTCACCGGGTCTGAACCCATCCCTTCTAGCGCGACGCCAGGCCGTGGCTGCGGAACCCAATCACGCTGATCAGCACCACGAATCTGCTCCGCACACCGCTGCGCTGGGTATCCCCTGCTCGCCTCTGGCATGAGACGGGGTGCCCTGAACGCCACTTGCTGCAGCCTGGCCCAGCTTTAAATTTCCGGATCCTGGGCCAAAGGGACCACTCACTGGCCGTCTAGCATCCGCCGTTTTAGGTCCGGGGAACAGAACCGGGTCCCACCTGAACCGGATATCAGGGACGGCTCCCCGGGCGGTCATGGCATCTGCTCTGTGCGCGAAGTCATTGGACGTCCTCTTGGCGCTGGCGGCTGACGGATGACGACAGCATGGGCGCTGGCAAAACCGCCCAACCAGGGGGGGTTCCATCGCAATTCCACAAGCCCCCGAAAACAAAACAAAAAAACAACCAAGGCCACCCCAACTCCATCGGTCGTCCACGGAGTACTGTAGCGGGGGATCGCGAGGTCCCATTGTGGCGGTGAGTGACCGTCTCTCCGCACCCCTTTGCAACTCGTACTAGAGCTGGCGCGGTCGTGGTATCGCCTGTCAGGCGGTAGGAGAATGCCAGCACTAATTGGTGAGCAATGGTCCTCCAACCAAGGATTACCCTTGTTTCAGCAGCAGGGAAGCCGCAATCGAAGGCTGTCCTGATGCAATCGAGTGAAGCCGCAGGTTACGGTTAAACGTGCGTGTTGGTGCAACCACATCGTCGGGTTCCGTGGAGCTTTGGAAAGGAGCGTCCGACTCGGAGAGCACTTGCCGCTGAGGCGGCTGCATGTCGTGCATTGTGCCGCATGAGCACACATGGAAAACTTGGCTGGCCAAGACGTCACCCTCGCGCTCAAGGCACGTTTCCCGACGTGTCGGCCGAACGTTGGCGATGGTGCGACTCTCCCATTGCTCTCAGTTTCCCGGTTGCGCCTCGCGGATGAACCGAACTGCCAGCATTATCTTGTTTCCACCAATATCGGCCGAGATGCAAGCAACAGCAGCAACGAAATCACGTTTTCTTGTTGATCCGAGCGCAACAAAGTGTCTCCTCGGGTGCTCGGACGGGGATAAAACGCCAATGACTGACTGAGTCAGTGCAGATTCGCGAAGGACGGGAGGCTTGAAACGTCAGAGAATAGTACCAACAAATCATCCAGCTCATTTGCGAGCGGGGTTACAGTTCGCCGACGTGGCAAAGCTGCTGCCGAACTTGAAGCTAGGCCGTCCATTCCGTTCGCTACTGTGCAGTACTTCCACGCACCAAGTACGAAGTACGTATAGTACATCCACAATACCTTGACGGCAGGGAAATGGAAGGCTGGCTGTGGAGCCGGCAGGATTTCCGGCACTCTGCCGTGACGTGCCTGCTGGAAGAATGGTCTGGGCGCACGCCCTCTCAGCTCTTGTTCGCCTTGAGAGATGACAGGGGGCGAAATGGGCGTCCAGCTCGGCTGACTAGGACTGCCCCCCCCAAGTCAAGCCAAGCAACTAACACCGCTGTGATTCTGGCTGGCCAGAGCTGTGGGTATGTGTACCCGAGCGGTGCATTGACTGGCGATGCCTCAGCGGCAGACACAGCACGAGGTGCAATGAGGGACGCGGTCCGAGCCAAAGGAAATGCAAGTTGCTCACCGGTTTACTGTACTTTGTAGGACCAACACGGATGGAACCGAGGAGGCATCACTTATGTGCTTGAAACCGGCCTGAGCCCTATCCAGATTCCGGAGGCATAACGGCCGGCTCCATCCAGAAACCAGCACGAGCCTCATTGCGAACCTTGGCCCCGCAGATGGGTTGACCAACAGTACGCGAGGACGGGCAATGCCTGATCAAAATTCTGCCAAAAGTCAATCTCAACACAATGCCGGGCTCACCCTCAGCGCTATAGCGGTTTGACTGCATCTTTGAAGAGGTACAGTAGGCCAGTTCGTTAGACTTGGCTGCTGTGAAACCGTGGGTGTCTGAACAATGCCATTCTGCTACGTACGAAGTACATACCTATTGTGCCCCCGTTACCGTGGACTGGCGGCCAGAGCTTGGACTCGTCCGCGTCAGGGTTGCAAGGGCCTTAGCCGCCTCACCACGTGGCTGACGCAGACGTGCGGGCGGCATGTATCCATGCTGAGGCCCTGTAGTAGCAGTCGAAGAATCTAGCGCGAGTCGGCTTGGCGAATTCGGTGCAGGAGTGCTTCGTATCAAAGCGACAAGTTGCGCCCCGTGATGCTAATCGGCTGCTATCGGTCTGCTTAGCGGCGCATGTTGGGGCAACGAAGCTTCACATATCGAGAGCGAGATTGGCTCTCGTCGACCGGTCAGAGATGGCCAGGCTCGGACGCGGCTAGCCTTGGGCGATCATCGGAGAAACGGTGCCGCGGGTAATGTCAAGGGGAACGATTCGGTCTCGCGGATTCGCGGGTAGGTCCATGACAGCATAGGCCTACTTTGGCGGCCCCCCTTGGGCATCATGTTATGTGGCGCCGCTGCCTGCGTCGGACCTCTGGCAACTGCCATGCCGAACCCGGCTTCGGCTGGCATGCGGGGTTATTGACATAGTACACAGCACAGGGCTCTCACAACTACAACCTTGTTCAGACACATGAGAAGTCGCGGACAAGGCCGTCGGCTGACCACCGGTGGTCGGTCAAGTCTGCCGCCTGACGGCGGGTGGCGCGCCAAGTTGGGTTGTCAGCGATCAACCGCTGTGTAACAAGCAGGAACTGCTTCGTCCTGCACGATCAGCCCACCGAGCCCAAGGTTGCTGTTCTCGTTCATGCTAACTTATTTAGTAGCGGTGGTTGCTTGGCCCATGTTGCTGGCATGCAAGTGTGCCGCCGCGCGGTTGGATGCAGATCTGACGGCGGGTAAGGCCACGGCCACCCGGCCGAGTACAACATACAGGCCGTGAAACATCACGAGTTTGGGCCAGCAGAGCTCGCCTGCTGGCCGGTAGGTACCTACGTACTTGGACCCCATCGGATCTGCTTGCTGGGTAGCCACGCACGCCGCGGGCTGCAACGCCACGCTTGCACCCTGAAAGAGCTTGCGTGATGCACAGCCAAGGGCGCGTTTTGATCGGGCCACAGGCATGCAGGCATTTGACCACGAGCCTTGGCCATCATGTGGACGGCGAGTACAGGCGTTTTCGGGATGGGCAGGCCGGGCCTGCAAAGAAAGCAAGGGAATTCGTGCGTGCGCAAGGCGGGTTCCGCCTGGGTCTGCGGCGCCCGCTTGCCGTCACGACTGGTCCCGTTGCGCCTCTCGCGTGTTGTGTTCCCTTGATGCCGCAAGATCAGGGCCAGCTGGACTCGGGCCGTGCGCCTCGTGGCAGCCCAGGGGCTCGAAAAGTGTTTGCTGGGGATTTGCCCAACCCAGCATTCGCCTCACGGATCCCTTGACCGCTTCGCCTCGCCTTTTGTCAGAGGCCACCCTGTGTGCCATCTGGGAAACCATCATCCTTGTCGCGATGCAGGTAGGTACTACTACCACTACTACTATACTGTACTTTTTGGTTGGGCTCAAATGTGCGAGAGGCGTTGCGATAATGGGCGAGGCAAATGACGGACGACCAGCTTGCAAGGACCAGAATGTGGCCGGCCGTGGCGGGGGCGGAAGGGGTGTGTGTGTGTGTGCAGAGACAGCAAAAGCGAGGGGCACGCCGAGGCGACGATGCACGCCCCGCTCAACGCGAATTGTTTGGCATGACGACGTCTGTCCGCCTCGGTCTGTGCCGTGACGATGGTGCAAGCCGGCCCAGAGCCCCGGGGCGAGGCAGCATGTGCATTCGACAGCCAGTACGAAGTAGACGCTTCGTACACTCGTCGATGACACGACACGTATGGAGTGTAGTACTGCACAGCGAGCGGACTGTCATGACACGGGTCTCTTGGTGGCTCACATTACCAGGACGCCCCCGGCGAAGGAGCCGACAAGGGGGGAAGACTGGGCTGGCAAACGTACAGTATGTACTGACTTACTACTGGTGGTGATGGGTTGACAGGTTGTCGTGGTCGGCCTCTTTCGTCATCGCCCATCGTCTGGGCCCCGAGTGACATGCGGGTCAGACTGAACAATGGCATTTTATTTGGCGATTGAGAATACCGCATGGGCCCGGTCGTCGAGCTCGGTCCCAGGGCCGCGGAGGGTGCAGCGCGCTGCGGTGTGGTGCGGTTGCGGTGGCCCTTTTCCGGCTGGATGAAGGAAACGTCCGTCCCGAGGTCGTCTTGTTAGGTTCCAGACGCGCTTGACGGACGACGCACATATATTACCATGTAGGTACATACTTACATACATACTAGGTACGTACGCACTTTACCTAGCTGATCCATGGCCGTCAGCACAGCCCACGGATCCTGACTGTGCAGGCTCGCACGAGTATCGTCAGTCCGGACGGCGGTGCGATTTGCATGTTAGGAGTCACGTTAGTAGCACCTATTTATTCCGACATGGGGCGGGACGCCATGGAAGGTGGGTGTCCTGGTCAGGACCTGGAGCCCGGCTGCGCGGCAGGAGCGAAAAAAAAAAGATTAAAAAGGAACATTGGATGAGGGAAAAAAAAGCAACGACGCGAACGCGGAGCAGCAGCAAGGCAAGGGGGCGCCGTCGAGATGGGTCCACGATACAACCAAGGGGGCGTCTTGTCCGTCGTCCAGCTCGGTATCGCCGCCGCCGCCGCCGCCGCCGCTGCTGCTGCGGCATGACTTGTTGACTGCGCGCCGCCTCGTCCAGTCTGTTCGTCCGGTTGTGAAGGACGATGCTTTTGCGCTGCGCTTCCTTCCGCTTGACGGACCCCCCTTTCCAGCAACAAGCCCCGGTTTATACCTACGTAGTAGCACCGGCCAGCCAGTCGGGTTCCCGCTACTACTACTAACCTAACATACCTGACGACTACTACTAAAACCTCGTGAACCTGAACGAGGTCCCGCCGCGTGACGCCGCGCCCCCGCCCCTTTCCCAAGGTGTCAGCTCTCGAGTCCCACACCGTCCCTCCGGAAGCTCTCAGGCGAGCTCCCGGCCAGGAAGACAAGACGCCAGGCGGCTCCCGGGGTGCAGGGCCGGTCCAGCCGCGCCATGATACCTAGCTACCTACGCACGAAGTATGGCGGCGCTGTTGCTTCGGCGGGCTCGCTTGCTCATCCCATCCCACCAGACAGACTTTGGCAGCGCGAGCGAGGAGCGCCTAAAGCACACCATCTTATTATCTCCCTGCGCCGCGGAAGAGGGGCGCCAACGAAACGGGTCGCGGAGGGAGGCAGAAGAAGGAGGGACGAGGAGCGAGACTGGCTGTCTCTTTGCTTTAGTCCCTCCTTCCCCTTCCCCTTCTCTCTCTCTTTCTCTCACTCGCAGCACACTCTCGGTTTGTGAACCTTCTCTCAGAGGCCTCAGCAACAAACAAACAAATCGCCCAAGGGTCGCCCGGGGGGGGGGGGGGCTGCGAAAGCCGTTGCCCAGGCCAGGCCAGGCCAGGCCAGGCCGGGGAGGACAAGCCTAGCCCGAGAGCCCTGTCACCGCCCCCCCCATCCGGCAGCCCAGCCCACCGTCCCCTGTCGAGCCGGCGGCGGCGGCGGTGATGATGATGACGATGAGGCAGCAGAAGCAATGCTCGACCCGGCCAGCCAAAGCGGTAGGTACCTGAGCGGTACAAGCTGCGCCTTCAGCCTTGGCCCGCCCGACAGACAGGGGGGGAGGGGAGGAGGGGGGTTCACCCAGGAGGACCCCTCCCCTTTCGGCTCAGCAGGTCTGTTCCCATCTTGCACTACTGCCGCCATTGAAGTCACTACCTACGTACTACGTACTGTACATACTGCTGTGGTGCTCGTCGCTCACAGGCACGCAGGCGCGCACCCCCTCCCCTCCCCTCCACTCCCCTTCTCCTCGTCCGCCCGCCGCGTTTCCTGCTAGGCAAGGCCAGCCGTTGCCCGCGCGCCGCCCCAGGTCCAATTGCCCCACGCACGGCCCAATGTCGTGTCCCCGGTCCTGGGGTTTTGGTTTGGGTGGTGGGAGCCAACTTCGCCGCATCGTCTTGCTTTGTCGCAGGCCAGGCCCAAGTTTCTGTTGTAAGAGGTCAAGATCTGGCTCCAGGTCACCGCCCCGTTCCTAATCTGGTGCTAAACTTTTGCCCAAAGGGTACCAAGAATATGGGGCCGGTCACTCGGTATGCCGGGGGGAAGGGGGGGGTGCGCGCCCAGCATCACGCTCTTCCTTTTCTTGTCACTTTTCTTTGGCTTGCTCGCTGGGCTGGACGAGTATCGACTCATCAGTCAGTCACTCAGTCACTCAAGGTCAGTCCCTTTTGCCAGTCAGTCCATCCTCGTCCTCTTTTAAAGATGTATCCACACCCGCTCCCCTTCTTCGACCATAACCGGGCTCTCCTCCCCTACCCTTCCTGACGTGTGCCTGACCTGTCGTCGTCTTCGTCTTCTCTTGTTGTCACATCTTTTCTTTCACTCATGATCAAGCTTGCATGCCTCCCTCGTCGCCCGCGCCAACGCACACCGCTCTGTCCATTGGACTGCCAATACATATCCCCCATACAACTGGATACCTGACGCGCACGACGACCGCGATAGTCGTGTGTGCTTATATAACCCGTCTTGCCCGTGTATTCGACCGCGAAGATATCCTATCAACCTGAACTGAACGCCTGGAGCAGGTGGTCACCGTTCCCTTTGCTCGCCAAAGTCGATTGGCTCCCGCTTGCGGTGCCTTTGGCCACAGCTTGCCCTGGCACAGACGCCTATCCCAAGCTAGCCGCTCTTGCGTTGCGCCAGTGTCACCATGAGGAGACAGACGTCGCCCGCGGCAAGCCGCCACGACAAAGATGGCAGCCAAACGCACCCCTTCCCGACCAAGCAGATGTTTGTGCTCGGTATGTATCTGACCCCCCTCCCCCCGCCGCATCGTCCGCTGGTTTGGCATCTCGGCGGACGACCGGTCGCCAGTCACGGCCTTCTCCTAACGCCTGTCGTACAGCGTGTTGCAGGATATGTGAACCAATCGCCTTCATGTCCATCTTCCCCTACATCTACTACATGATCGAGGACTTCCACATCACCGACGACTCCAGCAAAATCTCCGTCTACGCCGGCATGGTCACGTCCGCCTTCACGCTGGCCGAGTTTGCTACCGGTGTCATGTGGGGTCGGCTCAGCGACAAGATTGGACGCAAGCCGGTCCTTCTGACGGGCCTCTTGGGCACGGCGCTGAGCGTCCTCGTCTTCGGCTTCGCCCCGAGCCTGCCGGTGGCCCTGTTTGCGCGGGCCCTGGGTGGCCTCTTGAACGGGTGAGTGTCGTCTGTTTTGTGGTTTGCCCCGCGGGGGGGAAAAGCCGGGAGAGGAAAAGGGAAGCATGGTCCCCTCGGCTGACAACGTGGACCGCACAGGAACATCGGAGTGCTCCAGACGACGGTTGCTGAGTTGGTCACATTCAAAGAGCAGCAGCGTGAGTGGCCTATCTGCCCCCCCTCTTGGCCGTGGCTTGGTGTCAAGGCATCATCAGATGGTTAGTGCTAACTGGTTGGCTGCAGCTCGGGCCTACACCATCATGCCCATGGTCTGGTGCATTGGGTGCGTGCTTCCTCATCCCAAGCACGCTGACGACATGGGCTTCTGACAAGACGATATAGATCCATCATTGGGCCCATGATTGGCGGAGCCCTGGCGCGACCCTGCATCAGCTACCCCGACTTGTTCCCCCGCGGCACCATCTGGGATCGGTACCCCTACCTGCTGCCCAACCTCTTCAGCGCCGCGACCGTCTTCGTTGGTCTCGTGATCGGCTTGTTGTTCCTCGAGGAGACGCATGTGGAGAAGAAGCTCCAGAGAGACCGTGGCCGCGAGCTGGGAACCCGGGTCACGTCCCTATTCCAGCGAGCCGCGGTGTGCCAGTGCCGCGGACGGCCCGCGGAGAAGCAGGCCCTGCTCGCGAGCGACGGCTTGACCGGCTACGATACGTCGGATGTGGCCTGCTCGGCGCGCATAACCATGATAGATGTCGACGAGCCGCTGCCCAAGTACCAAAGCTGGGAGAACTCTCCTAAGCTGGCTCCCCAGACCGATGCAGGCGAGCCCATGGGCATCTCTGCCGCCGCGAGACCCAAGACGAAGGTCTTCACCAAGCCTGTCATCATGAACATCATCTCATACGGCATCCTCGCCTTGTATGTATCCCCGGGCGACCGTCAGCCAACCCCCCCCCACAAGGAGAGCGCAACAATCAGACGCTGACATGAGACCAGTCACACCATGACTTTTGACCAGCTCTTCCCGGTATTTCTCAGCACCTCCCCGCCAGAGCATCGCGTTGTCGAGCTGCCCTTCAAGTTTGTCGACGGCTTCGGGCTCGAGACCAAGACCATCGGTGTCATCATGTCTATCCAAGGAGTATACTCGCTCCTCTCCAACTACTTCATCGTCCCGTCGGTGATGCGACGGCTAGGGTCGCTTCGCCTGTTCCGGCTCTTAGCCTTTTCGTACTTTTCGCTCTATCTCGTAACTCCTTACCTCGTCCTGCTCCCGGGAAACTTGCGCATGCCGGCAGTCTACCTGCTGGTCATCTGGAAGTGCACCTACGCGACCATGGCGTATCCGAGCAATGCTATTCTCCTCGCCAACGCGGCGCAGTCCAAGCAGGTGCTCGGAACCATCAACGGCATCGCCGCGTCCACGGCGAGCCTGTGCCGAGCACTCGGCCCTACGCTCTCCGGCTTTCTCTATGCCATCGGGCTGCAGTCAGGCTACACGGGACTGGCTTGGTGGTTTAGCGGCTTGATCACGATTGTCGGAGCCTACCTGAGCTCGCAAATCACCGAAGGCGAGATGCAGGACGCCCCCACTGGGACCCAGGAGCAGTCGCTGCTTGACTCGTCCCTCCTTTACGATGAGGACGAGGCCGTATAGTCGGTCGACGTTCAGTTTATGCGACGACGACACGAGAGAAAAGTACAAACACGCTATTCGCAACGATTCCCGCATCTTCTCATCCTTTATTCTGTCGATTTATATCCGGTTTAATTCATGACTTGGGCACATAATACCCCCTTTTTCTTCGATTCGCCTGCGGCAGCTGGGAAGGCGTTGATTCGGCAATTAGAGGGGAACTGAGTTTTCGTGCTTCTGTTTGTCACTTTTTACATGTTGGGTTTTTCTTCCTTTCTTAATTTTGGGTTGTACCTGCATAGACTACATCTTGGCCGGCCAGGCGGATTGGCAGGGCGTCGTCGAGCCAGGACGCATTACGATTCCTGTCTCCTGAGACTCGACTGATTTTATCGCTTTGGATGGGCTTGCTTTGGGGCATTATTAGGAAGATTAAGAAGAAGAAGAAGAAGAACGACAAAGGGCGGTGGCGACACTGCATCAAGCGGGAAGAGGAGGGGACATGGGGGAATCCGGACGGACGGACGGGCGCCAACGACGACGCTGACCAGGCGCATCTGATGCGAGCCATAAACTGTAACGTCGGATACCGAGCCTTGCTTTTGGGGTTCTGAAGCCAGAAGGGGGGGGCTGCACTCGGTACGTAGGTACGATAGCTTGGAGTGGGATTCGGTTGAGACGGCGCCCGAGATAACAAGGCGCTCTTGGAACGATATAAACGCTATGTCTGTCTGCCCCCGCAAAGAGTGACGTCGAGGTAGGAGGTGAAGTGAGGACGGGAGAGGCACGGGCATGCATGCCGTACGATGTTGATGACGCCGAAAGTCCCCCCCCCCGGGAGTCTCGGCAGGGCGTATTAAAGTGCCTACTTTACCTAAGTGGGCAATAACTATTGTAACTTAGAGGCTCTTCTCGCGATGGCGACGCCCGTCGCGCCTGCCGTGCTTAATTCTGGCCCTGACCGGCGAGCAGAGTACACAGGATTCTTTTTGTGGCTCGTTCCTGGCCCTCTGGTGGATGGGTGCATCGCGGCTCTTTTGCATTTTCTCATTCACCGGGCAGTTCTACCTTGACAGCCAGACGAGAAGGACGCCGCCCTTAGTCGGAGCTCGATTATACTGTACATTGTGCCTCCCTCCCCCTTCGCGCCAGGCGGCAGTCACAATTGAAGGTTGAGTGGACGACGGTTCGGGCCAGCACGCACGCCAGCACGCAACGCATACCGAAATGGCCGCAGCATCACTGTCGACTTCGAACACGACCGACGATGACAAGACTTCCTGACTCTGGTGGGGCTGCCCCTCCACGGCACACGCACTCGCTTGTTCTCTGCTCTCTGCTCCCTCGTACGGACGGGGCGTGGGACGCCTGGCAGCTTTTGAGCCACTCTCAGACCTACAATTACACATCGATCCTGCGCACCAAGGTCTTGGACGGCATGGAGGGCTGGGGGCTTGCCAGACTTGGCCGCCCTCCCTGGCGCCCACGACGCCTGTCAATCCCGCCCCCCCATCACTGCCACATTGCGCGCCAGTGCCGGGCGCCGCGGGGACTGACTGGGCCACTGGTGACAGGCGCCAGGCAGGCCCGAGGATGAGACGGGCCCAGAAGATGCCCTTTGCGGAATGGCCTCTGGGGCTCGCTGGGCCTGGGTGGCTTGCTCCATGCGGGGGCGCACGAGGTGAGTGAGAGGGTGGCGCCCCCGCCGTCGCCGCTGGGCCCCGTTGCGCTGCAGAAATCCGTGTCGCCCTCGCCAGTCGAGTCGAGTCGAGGGAAGCAACAAGTCGAGCAAGCAAGCAGAGAGAGCTGGCCCCCGCCGTCGCGCTCCGATCCACGCAGACCTCCACGGCCGCATGCGCTAAAGAGCTAGTAGACCGAGCGAGTTCCAGCCAGAGGAGGCATACTAAGTTACAGTAGTAGTTAGCAGCAGCAGCCACGGACAGCCTCTGCCACTGCGACAAAGGACCCTGCCTCCCCGGCCGTTTATCGTCGTCCTTCATCGGAACGTCGTAGCCTCGCCGTCCCGCCCGTCTCGTCTCCCTCAAACGCCCCCGGCACAGCACACGTCAGGTCCTTGATCCTCCCTCTCACGCTCCGTCGAAACTCGTCCCTGCTCGCCCACTCCATCATCTCATCTTCGCCTCTGCCACCGCAAACACCGCAAAACGAACGCCACCACCGCGGTTGTCCGCCCCAGCTGAACCGCGCCGCCTGCCTGCCTGCACGCCTGCACACCTTCCTCCCCCCCAGCAGCCTACCCAGCCGATGCGCAGCCTGCAGAGCGCACCCTGAAAGGCAGCGTTCGGCCGCTCGGATAATGGACCGTAGCACCCGGTATCCAACCTAGCAAGCCATCGCATCGTTCCCGAACAGCAACACTGCCTAGGCAAAAGAAAACGGGTATGTCATGGCATGCAGCGCTCGCCGTCCTGCGCCTGCCGCATTAGCCCTGCAACCCCGCCGTCCTCGGAGCCAGTCCGCTAACGATTCTTCAAGACTCGGCCGAATCATCAATTCGCGCCCGCCGCGATCCTACCGACATCCGCGTGAGACAGACTGCCTTTCGTGGGGCCTTGCAATATGCCCTCGCATGGTCCGCCGTCTCCCAATCCCCAACAACCCGGTACCAAGCGCCAGCGACAGGAGTCCCACGACGGCAGCTCGCCTCAAAACGGGGAGCCCAGCCCGACGGAGCAGCAGGTCGATGGCCTCGCCGGGCTCGGCGCCGCTGGAGTCAGCAGCAAGGCCGGCCAGAGCAGCAACTTCCGCAACGTGAGCGCCTGCAACCGTTGCCGCCTCCGTAAGAACAGATGCGACCAGAAGCTGCCCAGCTGCGCGAGCTGCGCCAAGGCCGGCGTCGCCTGCGTCGGATACGACCCCATCACGAAAAAGGAGATTCCTAGAAGGTAGGCAAGCGGAGACGGGGGCTACCCAGCGGCATCCAGCGCCCGGCCTGATTCTCACCCTCTCTTCCTCTCTCTCCCCGCACTTCGATGCTGACCTGACTCGTAGCTACGTCTTCTACCTCGAAACGCGCGTTGAGCAACTGGAGAAGCTGCTCAGCGCCAACAACATCTCCTTCCCGCCCGCCGAGAACCTGGAGCTATGTTCTCGTCCCGGTGTCGATGCCTCGAGCACGCTGTCCGGCGGGTACAGCGCCTATTCCGGTCGCTCTGAGGCAGGGGAGCGCCCCAAGTCGCACAGCCAAGTTCTCGAGACGCTCAAGGCGAAGAAGGCCGGCCAGAGTCCCGCCATGCTGAACATTGTCAGCCCTTCCAAACCGAGGTCCCTCGCCTCTGCGTCGGGTGTTTCCTTCGCGCGGGTCGTCTTCGCCGCGGTGCAGTATTCAGTCTCGGATAACAGCACTGCGGGCGACCGTCCTGGAGGCCGAAATCTCGCCGGTAACGCGACGTCGATGCGCGACTCCTTCTTCGGCCTGCACGCGAAACCGACTATCAAACCCGCGCCATTCCCTGCCAAAGAGGTCGGCCTGAGACTGATCCACCTGTACTTCGAGCACGCCAACCCCCAGATCCCGATTCTTCACCGCGGCGAGTTCATGAAGGTGTTCAATCACGCCTACGAGACGGGCGGTCAGGATCTGGCACCGAGGGAGCTGTATCTGCTCAACATGGTGTTCGCCATCGGCTGCGGAGTCATTGTCGGCGAGCCGGTCAAGACAGAAGCCTCGGACGGGGACAGGATGGCCCTGGACGACGCAAAGGGCCAGAGCCAGCCGGAGGAGTATCACGCGAGCGCCATCGTTCACCTCGAGTCGTGCTTGAGCTTCAGCGCCGGCGGACTCGAAGTGCTACAGGCAGTACTCCTGCTCGCCAACTTCGCGCTGCTCCGCCCTGTGCCCCCCGGCCTTTGGTGAGCAAGCTGGAGAGTTTTGCGCAACATGAGTCGGCGCTAACGTATACCAGGTACATCACCGGCGTTGCTGTCCGCTTGGCAGTGGACTTGGGGCTACACCACGAAGACGGCACCGACGTTGAGGGAATGCCGCCGGACCCGTCTTCCGAAATGGACACGACTGATGGCGACCCGAGCGCACGCGGCAACGGCTCGCAGGAGCGCGGGAGGCGGCTATGGGTCCGCGACATGCGGAGGCGCCTGTGGTGGTGCACGTACTCGTTTGATCGGCTGGTGAGCACATGCGTCGGTCGACCGTTCGGCATCAGCGACCAAGTCATCACCACCGAACTGCCATCGCTCCTTGACGACGAGTACATCACGCCAAGCGGCTTCCTAGATCCCCCTGTGGACGATGATCGGCCTAGCTACAAGCACGTTGCTCACCACTACTTCCGCCTTCGCATGTTGCAGTCTGAGATATTACAGGTGCTGCAATACAACCAGGCGCAGCTGGCGCGTGTGGGCGGCCACCAGGGCAAACAGTACCCCGAGATGCATACGCACTTACCCTCCCCTTTCTTGGTTCAGTTCGACTCATTCCGGTCCTGGCGCATCGACATAGACAGGCGGCTATATCAGTGGAAAGCAAACGCCCCGACCAGGAGCGAAACGGGCGTGGCGTTTTCGACCGAGTTCCTGGAGCTCAACTACTGGCAGGCCATCATCATGCTCTACAGGCAGAGCTTGAGCGTCCCGGCCATGTTTGAAGGCGAATACAACACCTCCAACGAGGTCAACAGCCCGACAGCGTTTACGGCCGAGTTGCGCGAGGACGAAGATCGCATCTACCTCAAGGTTGCCGAGGCGGGTCAGAAGATCCTCCGCATCTACCGGCAGCTACATCTTAGTGGGCTCGTGAGCTACACGTACCTGTCCACACACCACCTCTTCATGGCGGGAATCTCGTATTTGTATGCCATTTGGCACTCGCCTGTTGTGCGAAGCCGATTGGTAAGTGTCGTAAGAGCTGGGGGGGGGCTCGCTGGAGACGGATGCTGACAGCGTTGACAGTCTATGGACGAGGTCGACTTCACCGTTCTCGCAGCCAAGTCAGTCTTCACCGATATGATTGACAAGTGCCCGCCGGCCGAAACATGCCGTGACGCCTTTGACCGCACCGCCAAGGCGACGATCAAGATGGCCAGCTCGAGAGGAGGTTTCGGTCCCACGTCGCAACAACCGCCGCGGCAGAGACGCGAGACGGTGAATTGGGCCTCGGCGCCGGATGCCGCAACCCTCAAGCCTCCGTCCCGAAGACCAAATCAGCAGGAGCAAGCGCCATTCCAGTTTGACCTTTCCATAGCCGACAACATGTCGTCGCCCAGCCTCTCGGCAACAGGCGAGATGCACACACCGCCACTGGGTAAGTCTAAGACGTTCGATGCCGACACCTTCATAACCGGGTCTCGCTCCCACAGTGGCCCGAGTCCTGGCGAAAGGACCATCAGCCACGATGGAGGCTCCTCCGTCGGCCCGACTCTTGTTCCTTCGCCGCCCATGTCACGGAGAAGTGGGAATCAACACGCGGGCGCGGGCGGCACCTTCATGGGACAGCAGTTCGGCATGCAGGGCTCGATGGACTACCCCGACGCGCAGACCATGGAGTTCCTTCAGAACCTGGGCGCGACACCCAACGGCGACATGAACAACATGGAGCAGGCGCAGCTGGATCTCGGGTTCGGCATCAACTGGGAAGGGATGCACAACGACTACGGCGAAGGGCAGCAGATCAACCCCTTTGATACCTTCTTCTTTGGCGGACAACAGACGGGGGGCGGCGGAGGCGGGGCCAGTGGAAACGGGGGAGGCGCCGATGGAGGCGGTGGCAATAATGGCAATGGGGCTGCGTAGAGGCGAAAAAGATGAGCCGCGTTGTGAGCGTTTTGACATCGCCAGGAGATGCAGCCCACGTCTTGGGATGCATTGTCTGGTTACGCGTCCTTGTCGACACTTCAGCTGTGAGGGAATACCCTGGGGCGATGACGGATGCAACGGAGCACGGTGAAGCGGAGTGGCTGCTTTGTTTCTTTATACGGGGTGGGGGGGCTTCTTGGTCCTTTCAGCCGGATACAGGTTCTCTCTGGGACGAGAGATGCAAGGTGAAAACAAAAATACGACGTGGTGTGGTCATGCCCATGGCTGGAGTAGAGGCAATCAGGGGCCGGGAGAGAGAGAGAAATGTGAAATGAAGGGAGGCCTGGGGCTGAAGCACCAGACCAGTGTACATATATATATCGCTGTATATTTTACGAGGACCCTGCAGGAGTTGCTGGACTCAAGTGATGATGGTACATTATCGGGCGTGGATGTGATGGACAGGGTTTGTTGTTGCCCGCCCTGTTCTCATTGAGCTGCATGTACAATGCATGTCCGTCTATGTCTTGTCGTCGTGTCTTCGTGGCGTGTTCGTGTCCGCGCCCGCGCCTGCTTCCCGATTTCTTTCGCTTTCCCCCGTCTCTCTTCCTGGGGAGACTGGTGGAGTTACCCGTGCATGATCCCCCGCTGAGCGTTCGAGGCGAGACGCATCGCCTGTCAATGGACCCCCTGCCGGGCGCCGGTGGTGGTGACGCCGCGCTCGCGCATTCCAATGCCCTCCCGACACGTGTGGGTGGGATGGGCAGGAGGATTGATGGCAGCAGCAGCGGCGGTAGTACAGTGTAAGTTATTAGTTAGCATGCGGACGTACAACGCACGCGGTCAGTACCAGTCTTGGTGGTGCGCATATTCTTTGCTCATCCGAGTCTCAATGTGCTTTCAGAGCAGCAGCCGGGCTTCGCCTCGCATCGTGATGCATCACCGCTCCCGGCTGCTGCTATACCGGCGGCTGCTCTCGCGGCGCACGTGGCGCACGCCGGGAGGAGGCGGCGGCCCGTCGTCGCGGTCGTCGCGGTAGTGGTACCCGCTGCCAGGACGGCTGCCGCGGCTGCTGCGTCGGCGGCTCTCCCTGCGGCGGCGCGACGACGACGGGGGCGGGGGCGGGCTGTGCTCCTCAATGACCACCACCTCGTCGTCCTCGTCGTCCGTGGGGACTATGCGCGGCGGCGGCGGCGCCCGTGCGCCCGGGCCGGATGGTGGAGGAGGAGGAGGAGGACCACCGCCGCTGCCACCGGGCGGGCCGGGCCTGGCGTCGATGATGACGGGTGCGGGCGGCGCGCCACCGCTCCCGCCGCCGGTGACGACGCGCTCGCGCGTACGCACCTCGAACATCTCGGTGGCGCGGCCGCGGCGCTCCCGCCCGTGGTGGTGGTGGTGGTGTCTATGGTGGCGCTTGTGCTCGGCGGCGGCAGAGCGGGCGGCGGCAGAGCGGAAGCTCAGGACGCTGCTGCGCGCGCCGCGGGCCATGCCCGAGACCCCAATCTCCTCGTCCACGACGACGGACTCGGCGCGCCCGCCGCGGGACCAGCCGCCGAGCACGACGGGGCCGAAGCCGAGGGCCGAGTAGAGGAGGAAGAGGAGGAGGAGGAAGCCGGCGACGGAGCCGAGGACGATGCCGACGACGACGCCGGGGGAGGGGGAGCTGTCGAGAGAGCCGTACGTGGCGGGGATGACGACGTAGGTGGGCGTCGGGGCGCTCTGCTGGCGCGCGGCGAGCGTGGCGGATGGGAGGGAGGGGGTCGTGTCGTGTGCGGTGATGATGGAGAAGGACGACGAGGAGATGGTGGTGGTCGTGGTGGTTCGTGCGGTCGTCGTCGGCGGCGGCGGCGTGATGGATGGCGGAGCGTCTTGGTGTTGTCGTTGCTGTAGCTGCGGTGAGAGGACATGGCGTCCTCGGACAGGCAACCGCGGGCTCAGCAGGCCTTTGTCGTCGAGCAGTGCCGGCATGATGGGCGACGCAAAGAAGAGGGGGGCCGCGCAGAAGGCGCCGCCCACTAGGCCGAGGGCCTGTAGACGCGATCACGCGCGGCTGCGCGATGTCGTTTTATTATGGCCACAAGGGGCGGGGGGGGGCGTCTGGTGGTGGTACGTAGCCGTCTATCCACCGGAGATTGTCGAGCTTGCTTCGACGATGACGGGGCGGCGGCAGCGGTGAGGCTTCATGCTCCGGGCCAGGCGGGGCGGCACAGATGGAAGCAGCAGCGGCGGGTAAGGGCCGTGCGTACGTATAGAGAGTCGCGCCCGGGAGGACGGTACGATGGATGCAATGGGAAAGGGGAGGGGATGCTTCCCGCAATGGCTGGATGGAAGCCCAGGGAGCGGTGGTATCGCGGTCGCGAGGCGAAAGAGAGAGGGGGGTAAAAAGAGGGTGGTGGCGATGGCCGATGGTGGTGTGACGCGGCGTGCGGCCTGTTGTTTTCTTTGTTTGGCGGCAGCGGTAACTGGTTGGTGGTGACCTCCTCCGCTCCAGCTGTTTGCTGCACCGCGCCTTGCTGCATAGCGCTGCTTGTAACTACCTATTGGATGGGCGGGCGGAGGTGGCGTGGCGGTGCCTGTGGCTGGGTGGGACAGGCGGGCGGGAGAGTGGGCGGCAACTTGCAAGGGACGGGATTGAATGACGGAAGGAACGCACGAGGATAAAGTGCAGGCAGTTTGCCTCGTGGCGGCGCCCACGGGCCGGTGCGGGGCAGCCCGCATCTCAGATCTCAAAAAAGGCTGTGCTTATTATTGTTGCTTCACTTGAGCGGAGCACCCACCAACACTGAAGCTCGGTATGCATAATAAACATCAATAATTAATCACCGCGCTCGTCACCAGGTCCATTGCGCAAGGAGCAAGGCTCTGACCATGCAATAGTTCTTTATTTAATGAATTACTTTCAATCAATTCCGATTAGTACCAAGTAAGGAGGGTGGGTATATAAGATGGTAGGTATCAAGCAGCGGCAGCACGTCCATCCCAGTCATTAAACGTCAAAAATCTCAAAAATCATCAAGCACATCGGTGTGCCGTCTCGTCGTCCATCGAGCAAACGGAGAAAAGGGGGACCAGTCCGTCTCGTCCCCTCACAGCAGCACCGCGACCATGCCGACGCTGACGCCCAGGGCCATGACGAGCGTCGTGTAGACGTCCATGTGCGACCACAGCGCGCTGGCGGCAGACGAGCCACCGCCGCCGCCGCCGCCGCCGCCGTTGTTCCCGCTTCCGCCACCGGCCGCAGTAGTGGCAGCAGAAGAAGAGCTTGTCGCCGAGCTCGCCGTTGCATCTCCGCCGCTAGAGCCCGTGTCCGTGTCCGTCGGCGTCGCACCCCCGGCGTCGCTCGCCGTGCTGCTGCCGCCGCCGCCGTCGTCGGGCGCCTTGGACGCGTGCGAGGTGACGCCGGTGAGCGAGGCCAGCGAGGTGGCCGCGGCGGGGGTCGGCAGCGACAGGGTGGCGGAGACGGAGCTGAAGTAGGACGAGGCGGCGGCGCGGTCGGTGGTGCTCACGCTGAGCGTCGTGTAGGTGGTGCGGCGCGTCGAGGTGACGACCGAGGCCTCGATGCGGTAGCTGTAGGTCCAGTAGTAGTAGTAGTACCAGTAGGTGATGGTCCAGTAGTAGTACTGCGACTGCGTCGTCGTGTAGGTGCGCGTCGTGGTGCTCGTCGTCGCGTAGGTGGTGGTGCCGCCGCGCACCACGGCCGTGCATTGCGAGTCGGTGCAGCACACGGGCCGGCTGCCCAGCGACGGCACCCGGTAGCAGCGGTTGCCCGGCTCGCAGTAGCTCTCGTCGCTGCAGCAGTCGCCGCCGACGGGCGAGCAGTGCGACTGCCCGCAGCAGAGCTTGTTGCCCTCGCAGGGCCCCGTGGGACAGCATCGCGTGTTGGGCGGCAGGCAGTAGCCGTACGAGCAGCACCGGTCCGACTGCGGGCAGCAGCGTCCGAAGCCTGTGGGGATGGTCGAGTTAGTTAGGTCTCTCTATCTCTCTATCTCTGTGTCTCTTCGGTCTCTTGATCGTCGTCGTCTTGTCCCTCGTTGTGTAAGGGGGTGTGTATGTGTGTGACTCTCTCACACTGGCTGAGAGCACACACACACACATACCACCATCGACAGGAAAGTCTTTTAACGAAAATCCACTCACTCGAACAATAGCCATAGCCCGCGTTGCAGTACTGCCGGCGGTTCAGCAGCACGTCGAGCACCGTCCGCGCCGTCAGCTCCCGCGTCGCATCCCGCGCGCGCACATCGCCGCCCTCGCCGCCCGCCGACTCGTTGTGCGCATTGGGGGCAAACTTGGACTCGAGAGACAGCTGGCCCACCACGTCCTCGACCTTTTCGTACGTGCCCGTCCTGCCCTCGAGCTTCTCGTCAAAGTTGACCAGGAGGGGCGAGAGCTTGGGCGCCGCCGGCTCGGCGGCCGAGGCGACGACGGCCAACGCCGGGACGAACAGGGCCAGGTAGTAGTAATAAGACGACAACATCCTTTCGACAGAGGGGGGACTGTGTTTGGACGGGAGTTGGAACTTGGTAGTCCTTGGCTTGCTTGCTTGCCGGCTGGCTGGCTGGCTGACTAGCCGGAGCTCACTTTGGAATTCTCCCCCAAGTCAAAGAGAACTCGTCTCTTTTCTCTTTCTGCGTTCCACTGCGCTGCGGGTGCAAGGCGGCGACGAGGCTGGAGGGCAAAGGCAGACGCGACGACGCCCCTTCTTATGCATGGACGCCGCAGCTGGCGCAGGACCGACCACACGGCCGGCTTCCCCTCTCACGCACGCTTGCTTGTTCGACCGACTGAGAGACCGCCTCGACGAGGGGCGTGGTGCCGAATTGCCATGGAGACATCATAGCCCTCATCCGCTCTCGGCATGGCACGGTGTGCGTAGCCCATGACACTTCAGCCTTGGGGGCAGCCTAATCCTGTCCTCCCCTCTCCCTTCAACCAGGGCGCCATGTCCAAGAGACAAAGAGCCTCACCCCCGACGTGGCGGGCGTGGGAAGCCATTCCCAAAACCACGCAAGCGCCGCAGACAAGCTCCTTCAGCTGCCAAGTCGTCTAGCCGTGTGCGGCATGGATAGAGGTGGTCAGACAAGAGGACCGACGGACCGGAGAGGGGGGGGGGAGCGGGCAGGCAGGCGATCTCTTCTGATGAGGCTCCGACAAGGGGCGGGCGTCGAATGCGCCCGCCCAGGTTCCATTGCGTGCGCGGGATGGGGCGGCGGCTGGTCGTCTCTTGCGACGGATGGGCGAGTTCCAAAAAGAAGTACGAAGTGGGGGGTTGTTTGTGAGTGTTGTGCCTGTTCGGCCTGGCGTTTGCCCGCGCTTACTCTCCTCTGTTGGCAGGTTGTTGTCGGTGTTGGGAAGATGCACAAGAATGTATGTATGTACTTCGTAAGTTTAGTCTGTATACGAGCGTACATACAGGAAACTAAAAACTAAGCGCTAGAGAAAGAGCTTCGACAAAGCTTGTTTGTTAGGGAGCTGTCGGTAAGATCATGACCTGCCCGCCTTTGGAGTTTCTGCGTCTCACAAGCTACTCAGGCTCCCGACAGACAGCTCACATAACCATCTATCATTGAGGCAACGAGACACGGTAAAAGAACAAAATAGAATGCAATGGGTACTGAGAGACATGTCCGTGGCAGTCCAGATAGATATTACAGACAAATCGAGTATACCTTCGTACACTCAATCATAGAACCGCACAGCGATAGAGAGATTGCATGCTTATTTTATGGAAACCAGAGTCAATCAGCCTCAGTTAGTAAGTTAGTAACCAACTTGATCACCAACATTGTTGGAAAAATGCCCGCCCCCGCAAAACCTCTCGAGCTGCGCCCTCAACTCGGGCTCGACGTCCCCCTGCGAGATCTGCAGCACCTCCTTTAGATCCGCCAGCGAGACGACCACCTCCCCCTCGCCGGCGTGTGCCGCTGACGACGACGCCGCCGCTCCGCCGGCGCGCGCGTAGAGCTCGGCCACGTGGAACGCGTTCTTGATGGACCGCCCGTCCATGTCCAGCTGGCTCAGCGCGGCGTAGTCGTCGTCCGACAGGGGGGACGTGGTGGCCCTCTTTCTACTGCTGCTGCTGCTGTTGCTACCGCTGCGGCTGCCGTGGCTGCGCCAGATGATCTCGCGCTCCGGAGGCGTGAGCGCCTGGAAGTGGATGTTGAGGTGGATGCGGGAGCTAAAGGCCGGGTCGAACTCAGACTGCCGGTTGGTGGTCAAGATGACGATGCCGGACTGGTACTCTAGGAGTCGTAGGAGGACTATACGTTGGGGGGGTAGTTTACACTTTGCGTCAACAGATCCGTCTCTTTCAGGTAGAAGGGGGACTCTTTCTTTTTGGAGGGGAAAAAAGGGGGGGGGGAAACATAAGAAGGGGAGAGCTCGACTGACTCGCTACCAGGGTGTTCCTCTCCAAGCTGTCGTCGCCGCGCTTCGCCATGAAGGCGTCCGCCTCGTCGAGGAGAAGAATCGCCTTCCAGCGCGAGATGCGTTGAAAGGCCGCGAGGAGCTTCTTCTCGATGTCGCCGGGCTGCGAGCCCAGGTCGGAGCCACTGACGCGGTACAGCGGCCGGTGGAGGATCTCCGCCACGCACTCTGGAAAGGTATCTCTTAGCCTATGCTCTCTCTTTTCTTTTCTTTTTCTTGCTTGGTTTGCCTCGGCATTGTCGCTATGCCTGCGTTGAGCCGAGAAAAGGGGGGGAGGGATAAGGAGGCGAATTCGTGGGAAGATAAGAAGAGAGAGAGAGAGAGAGACAGATGGAGGATAGCATACCTGCCGTAAGAGTCTTGCCCGTCCCCGAGGGCCCAAAGAACAAAAACACCAAGCCCTTGCCCTTGCCGCCGATCGAGTAGGCAAAGGAGCTCGAGTCGGACGAGTAGCCCGAGATGACGCGGTGCACGGCGCGCATCTTTTGCGAGCTGCCAAACAGCTTGGCCGCCTCGTCCTCCTCCCACGACACGGCGCGGAAGTCGCCGACGGCGAAGAAGCCGACGTGCTTGGTGGCCAGGGAGTAGCCGGGGATCATGTTGGGGAAGCAGATGAGCTCGTCGTCGGAGAAGTCGTCGACGCCCTGGATGCGTTGGTCTCCTCCGTCTCCGTCTCCCGTCTTGTCGTCGCCGCCGTGGTGGTGGCCCTGTTCATCATCGGAGCTGCTGGAGGACGACGAGCTGTTGGTCTTGTTGTTGCGGTAGAGAGGCGGGAGGGCGAGGGGCAGCGACTTGTCGCGGGAGAGAATGTGAGGGCGGAACCCGGGATACTCGTCGAAGAAGCCCTTGGGATCGACGAGGACGCGGCCCTGTATCTGCCAGTGGGAGGACCATGGGTCCATCGTGTCAGCAATATCCTCGTACACGTTCATACCGAGCATCATCTCGTTTTCAGTTTCCATACATACCGTGTCCTCGGGCGTGTCAAAGAAGCCGGTCCCCGTGCGATCCCGCGGCTCGTGGGCCACCCACACGGGGCCGCTATACTCGCGCAGACACGCCTCTTCTTCTTCCTCTTCCTCTTCCTCTTCCTCTTCTTCTTCCCCCTCCTCCTCCTCCTCCACCACCACGCCAACTCCTCCCCCCCTACGACGACGACGGCGGCTCCCACGACGCCCCGCCCTCTGCGCGTCCCGGCAGAGCTTCACAAACGCCCGCCCCTGAGCCCTCAGCTCCTCCCGCACCGCCTCCTCCTCCTCCCCGTCCGCGCCGCAGCAGCAGCAGGCCAGCGGGTACGCGCCCAGCGAGTCGATGGGCACCGCGCCCGGGAAGATGAGGAAGGAGAAGCGCTCCCACACGGGGCCGAACCGGTGCCCGTCAAAGGCCATGCGCTGCACCTCGATGAACCACTTGCCGTTGTCCGGGTCGGTCCAGTACTTGCGCAGCACCGCGCACGTCCGCGTCATCGTCGCCGCCCCCATCGTCGTCTTCGTCTTCGTCGTCGTCGTCATCTTCGTGGCCGTCTTCGTCACCGCCTGCGTCTGCAGCACGAGCATCTCGCCCGGCTTAAACAGCGACCACAGGTGCTCGAAGCGCATCGTCCCCTCCCGGATGTGGTCCTCGACCTGCGTGAGCTTGAGCGTCTGCGTCAGGTGCGCCGCCTCAAAGTCCCGGAACAGATGAAGCTCTCGTCGAAGATGCTCCGCCTCTGCCGCCTCCTTTTCCTTTCCCTTTTCCTTGTCCTTGTCCTCCTTTTCCTTGTCCTTGTCCTCCTCCTCCTCCTTGCCCCCCTCCCGCTTCCCCTTTTCCTTCTCCGTCCCGGACCTCACCGCCGCCACTGCCGCCGCCGTCACCGCCGCCCTCCTCGTCGCCGCTGCCAGCGCCGCCTCCAGCTCCGGCCGAAAGTAGTACAGCTCATAGTACGGCGCCTGTATGACGACGGGGTCCCCGTACGACAGGCTCGTCGACCGCGCCATGCCCCTCGTCGCCTCGCGGAACGCCCGCTGCAGCGTCGGCGACTGAATCTCCAGCTGCAGCTGCGGCGCCCGCTGGTTCTTGACGACGCGCCGCAGCAACAGCGAGTTCTCCGAGAAGCGGCCCCGCGACGCCCTGCTGCCGCTGCCCGGGTCCTCCCCCGTCGGCACGCACTCGCCCGGCTCGTAGTCGGACAGCCAGTGCTCCGTCACGTCGAAGAAGCGCCCGTTGGACACGCGCCGCCGCTCCCCGCCCTCGCTCTCGGACCCGGCGTCGCCGTCCCGTATGAGCTTCGTGTAGGTGGAGTATCCTGCGGGAGATTCGCCCATTGCGTCCAAGTTGGGATGTCACAAAACTCACAAAACCCGGCTCCGACGTCCAAGTCCCGTGATGGCCTCGTGTCGTTGAATATAAATCACCGTTCTCGACGCCCAGTCGTTTTTCTTTGGCGCGCGTATACAATATATAGATACTTCGTATACACACACCAAAAAGACAAAAACAGTCCCGCCGCTCGCTCCCTACCTATTCATGGCGTTCGCGGACAGACGAACCATCAGGCGGCACCTTTCTTTGCCTTGCCGGGGGCCTGCATTATCACATTAGGCATCCATGCCTCCAGCAGCTTCAGCCGGCCATCTGACGAGCCCTTAACTTGTAAGATCGTCCAGACCACGTCAAATACGGCTTGCATGCTGCATGTCATCACATAGTACGGTGAGGCTGGCTGAATGCTGCCAGACAGCCTCACTGTCTCACCAGATCGACGACCTTGTGTGCAAGAACCCCCCCAGCAAGCATATATCCATCTTCACAGAGTCGTGCTGCCCTACCCCCGCCTTTGTTGTTCACCATGATGAACCTCTCCTCTGCCGTTCATTCACTGGGGATAACTGACCTGTATGCATCCCCCGCCAGTATTCTCCTCCCCTTCCTCCGTCTCCTCCCTCCGGCTGCACCAAGTCTTCTATTTCCCACAGCATGAAGCCGCTGCAGCGCCGGCCAACCCTCCTGGGGTACGAGCAACCTCTCGTCGCGGATCCCGGAGGCGACCCTCAGCGCTCGCAAGACCACTACGCGCCTCGGAGGAAGGAATGGGCCCTCGACGCCGAGGCCATCGTCAAGAAGCTCAACTCGCACGAAGCCTTCGGCCTCCACGAAGGCTTTGAGATCACGGAGCTGCCGCGCTTCAGCGACAGCATGAACTACCTCGTCTCGGAACGGGAGCAGTTCGACCTCTGGGCCTTTGAGGTCCGTCGCCTCGTCGGCATCGTCAACGATAACAAGCCCATCCAGCTCGAGGGCGCCGCCGAATGGTTCGGCGCGGCCGACCGCGAGGGGTACCATCGCCTCGACAAGCTCGCGACGCAGCTCATCTACGCCACCAGCATCTGCATCCTCGACAACGAGCTGCTGCTGCTCGAGTTCTGCCCCGCCATCGCCAATCTCGGCCACGTCCAGGTCTCTACCAGGCGCCTGCTTCACAGCTTCGGCCCCAAGGGTGCCGTGCATACGGCCCGCGGGTCCATCCTCTTGGACAAGGAGAACAGCCGCTGCTATCACGCCCTCATCAACTACGTGACGGGGACTCTGGTCCAAGTCTTGCTCCGCACCGCAAAGGGCGACTTCTGGGACGACAACGTCATCATCAGCCTGTCCAAGTTGGCGGCCAAGCTCAAAGTGGTCAGCTTCGACCTCGAGAGATCGGCGTCGGTGTGTCTGGCCGGGAAGAAAGCCTGGGAGAGTCGCCTCCGCTACCAGATCCAAAACGACTTTGCCGTCCCGGCCGACAAGGAGGACCTCAGCTTCATAGAGAAGCAGCTGGTGGCCGCGCAGAGGGACGTCACCCACTGCGGCCACCGCTACTTTGTCATCATGGATGCCTTCCATCAGTGTATCAACGTTCTCATCATTCACATCGCCGACGAGCTTACCGCGGATCGGAATGCGACGGCCGGCCCCGACTCGTTCGAGGCCAGCTCCATCCTCTACGATACGGGGTTGCGACGGCAGCGCAACATGCTCTGCCAGCAACGATCCGGCGCCATCGGCGGCAGCGGGTCCCGCCCCGAGATCCATTGCGCCGACTTCGCCTTTGAAGTGTGCCTGGCCAATTTGGAAAACTTGCGCGCCAGCCTCGCGGGCCGCGAGCTCCCGCCTGTCATCGGGGACTCGCCGGCACCCGCACCGTACACTTCGGTGTACTGGAAGTGGACTGGGCTTTTGCCGGCTGAGGGAGAGCCCAAAGGCCGGGGGGCTTGGTGGCGTGGTCGAGGGGCGAGGCCCGAGGAGACGCTTCTGCTGGGCAAGCCACGTTCCGGGGCGCTGCAGCTCGCGTCCATGAAGGACGTCATCACGGCTCTGGTGCCGTTCGTCATGCTCTGCGGCGACTTTCCGGGCCAACTGGCCGGCCTCGTGCACAGCGTCCACACCATCTCGAGCCCGAGCGACCCGACCAAGACGTGCGAAGAGGTGCCGTTTCTCGCCTCCTTTGTCGTCCGCACCAGCAGCCACTCCTCGGTGACGGGGCCGGACGTGATACCCCTGAGCGCAAGTCCAATCGCGCGAAAGCGAGCCCTGGCGCACTGGCCGTCGTCGGACGCTTCTCCGGGAAACGATCCGTCCTCGTCCTCGTCCACGTGTTCCCACCAACAAGGGGAGCACGGTGGCGTTGACAGCGACGCTGTGCTCCACGAGGAGCTCCGCAAGTCAAATGCACGCATCGCCCGCGGAATGACGCTCTTTGACAGCTGGGTGGTCGATGAAAAGTCCATCATCATCCCGTACCGCAAGTACTGCTGGGGCTCGCTGGGGCTATGCGGCTGCCTCGTGGTGGGCGGCCTCGCCATCGGCTTCACAGTCGAGCAGCGAATCCAGGGCGTGGACCCCTTCAACATCTCCGTCTTCTGTTGGGTGCTGGCGGGTTTCCTCACCCTGGTGGCCAAGGCGGTGCGCGTGCAGGAGTGGCCGTGGCGCGACTTCTTCCTGGGCCGCGTCGTATGCAGGTCTGTGTCCGAGGTGGTGGCGGTGAGCTGGATCGACCCGCAGCTCCTCCTGTCCATCCTGCTGCGGCTCGAGCCCCTGATGAACCTCAACAAGCGGGGGCCGTTCCAGACGGCCTTCACGCGGCGGAGCCCCGACGACGGCTTCGCCATCGACATCCCGCTCGACACCGTGGCCATGAACGACGGCGGGTGCTTCTTCGTCAAGGTGCAGGGCGACACCAGCCCGGCCCTCATGTGCGTGCGTACCAACTATGGGGCGTCCTTTAACAGTGTCGAGCCGCAGGGGTATTCGATGGACGGCGAGGAAGTCAAGTGCCGCAACCTGGACACGCCGAGGCTTTGGGGCAAGGGGCTCCAGCAGAGGCGCATGTATCCGTTGGCAACCAATACTCTTCGCTGGACTCGCGTCGTCGGCCTACACCACGAGGAGGTGTATTTCGACTGACTGCTCTGCTTGATGGCCGCCGCGGCGGCTTGTCCGACGAGGGTTCATCAGGTGTGAAACGGAAGTTGGATGAGTGAGTCTTGAGAGATAGCACGAGGGGGGAGCCTCTAGAGTATGCATGAGTCTGAGAGCTGGCACTGTGGGGAGCCTCTGGGGTATGCGTGCGTACTGCTTGCAGAGGACTTGCCATTGAGGGTGCCGTGGGCTGACGCTGTTCGTCCAGAGTTCGTGGATCAGGTTTGCTAGGTAGTGCGAAGAGATCCATATTGGACGCTGGCGGACCCCAAGGAACGGTGGGTGAAGAGGGAAGAAGCCAAGTCAGCATGAGGACGAATGAAGAGGTGGTTGGTACCTCGAGGTACGTAAGGTAGCGCTCAGGGACATCAAAAGCCATCCGCGAGGAAGGACCCCACCCAGTTCAGAGAGTGCCCTCTTGCCTTGCTCGTTACAATTCCTACACTTCATGACACAGCGAGGTCCCCTTTGGATAGTAGGGCTCAATATTTGTTGAATATTGTTTGGCCACTTCTGCTTCTAATCGTTGCTGCTCTCGTAGCGACAGTGTTCGTGAGTGTGCGTGTGCTTCGTACAGTTTCCTATCCATGTACTTTGTACTTTGTAGGTCATGGGGGTTTCCATCCCGCTCCCCCTCCGTTGCGTGCATCTCCCTAGGGGTTGGTATACTTTTCCTGCTCACGCTCGTCGCAAAACTCGATCCAGGCCCAAGACCGTCCTCGAATACCGGGCCGCCCGCCGCCATCATCAGAGCCAGGCAGTCACTCCCTCCTCAGACGGCGCCGTCGCAGTACTCGATCCTCGTATCGTCGGCCCGCGCCGACACCCCCCACCGGTAGAAGACCTGCACCTTCATGCCGCCGTAGCCGCACGCCTGGAACCCCGTCACGGCGTACAGCTCGCCCGTCGCGTCGCTCGTCATGTACAGCCGCCGCCCCTGCTCGCCCAGCGCTAGCCCCACGGGCCGGAAGCAGCTCTTGGGGCACTCGGCGTTGTCCGCGTTCCACATGATGCGCTCCTCGGCGTCCGGGCTGTCCTTGGGCCGCGCCGGGAAGCCCTTGCTGTACGACACTCGACTGAGCCGGTACCCGTTGGGCGGCTGCCGGTTCCTTGTGGGCAGTCAGCATCGTCCCAGTCGATACCGAGGACATCATCGTCAGCTCACCAGCTCCCATGCATGGCTATATACGCCGCCGAGCCGTCGTCCTGAAACTCAATGTCCAGTGGCGCCAGGTGCGATCCAAATGTCACGTACGGCGACACCGTCTCCTTCTGACAAAATTCGTCGGTGTAATTGCTCGGCATCTGGTCGCCCACCATCTGCTTCCCCGTGACGGCGCCGCCCGGGTAGTCCTTGACGTTGGAGCCGTCGTAGATGGCCACGCAGGCCGGGTAACCGTAGTTCTTGCCGTAGACGTCGCTGGCCGTGTCGTTGGGTAGCCCATGAAAGTTGAGCTCCTCGCCCGGGTTAGAGTTGTGGATGTCGTCGCCGCCGCGCTTCATGTTGTCGATGGAGTTTTCGACGGACCACTGCGGGAGGGGGGGAAGGGACAAGTCAGCATCAGGTGCGCATCAGGGGCCAATACATCAAAAACGCATTCAACAAGGGCAGTTCATCGTACAATGTATCCCGTCGTCGGGTCCTCGGCCACGCCGACGCTGTTCCTAAGCCCCCAGCCCAGCACCTTGCCGCTCGCGTACGGGACCGCCGCGTCGCCCGCGAGCAGCTCGTCCACCTCGAAGACGCGCAGCTGGCTGCGCGCCGACGCAATGTCGGTCGTATTGACGTCAATGTTGCCGTCGGAGCCGCGCGACACGACGAGCAGGTTGGGGTTGTGCCGGGGTACCAGCAGCGTGCGCGTCGAGTGGCCGCCCTGGTCCATGCCCGTGATGATGCGCCGGCCCGCGCCGGCCGTGCCCTTGTCGGCGTCATACGGGTAGGCAAAGACGTCCGTTGACGACGATGCGAAGAGCGTCTGGCCGTCGCCGGACAGGGCGATGCCGTGGTTAAGCTGCGCGTGCTAGTCAGGGCATGTCGCATCTTAGGGGGGAGGATGAGGCGACGGATGGTCGTTTGTGAAAGTCACAGACAGACACCCGCCAGGCTGGCGGCCAGGAACTGACTGCCGACTCACCTTGGACTCGTCAATGAGCTGCGCGCTCTCCTGGACGCACACGTCGATGCCCGCCCCGTCGTCCAAGACCACCCTCCGCACGCCCTTGCCGCCCTGCTCCACGACCAGCAGGTTGCCCCGCGCATCCGCCACGACGCCCCGCGGGCGCGCCAGGTCGTTGAGCAGCACCTTGTAGGCGACACCAGGGGCCGTCACGGGGCTCGACGTAGGCTTCTTGTCGTCGCACTGCGAGGCGGCAGCAGCGGGTTCGCCCGCCAGCAGGAGGATGAGCGCCGTCGCGGCGACACGCAGTAGCGGCGCCATGGCGATCTATGAAGATAGGAGGACAGAAAGAGTGCCGATTGACTCTGTTCTCTCTCGCCTGTGGACGGGGCAGCACGAATGTGCTGAAAAGACCGTCGACAGACCAACCCGGGGGGGGGGGCGGGATGATTATTGCCTGGTGTTGACGTTGTCGAGGTTCTGCGTGCCGGGGGAGAGCAGTTGGCGGGCGGAGGAATGTAGATCCCAGGATGACGACGGATGTGTGCCGGGAGGTGTGTGTGTGTGGTGTGGTGTGGTGTGGTGGCGCCGCGGCTGATGACGATGACGACGACGACGGCGGCGACGATGACTTATACAGATGAATATCTACCAAGTTGGCATTTAGCAGATGCACCGACCGGCACGGAGAGGACAAGAAGATGAAGAGGACGGAGTTGCAGGGCCCCGGCGTATAAATGGATGAATGAATACATAGCCAAGGTAGGTACTCACCTGGTAGATACTGCCAGCCTACCTATTCCGTTCGACTGTATCGCCCGTGAGACAAGGCAAGACCGACCGACAACAGATAGAGAGAGAGACACACAGCCGGACAAGGGGGTGAGCAGGGTGGCCTTTTGAAGCCCCCCTCCCCTCCCCTCCCCTCCTCTCCTCTCCTCTCCTCCGTTCTTCCGTTTTGTGTTTAATCTCCGATGCGGCCTGCTCGGTCGATCGACCCTCCCCAGCGCGGCTTCAAGGGTTTCTTGGGCCAGGCTTAAATCGTACAGGAACCATGCCACGCATGGCCTGCCGCACGAGGAAATGGCAGTGCATGTCATGTGTATGAGTAAGTGGGTGTGTGTAGGTGCGTGCGTGTGTGTGATATGGCGTGCGATGGTGTGCAGGCATACCTGTCGCCGCAACAGGATGCAACTGCGATCCCCATCCACGGGCGCTTGTTTTTTCTTTTGGTTTTTCCTCTTCTTGCTTATTGTCCTGCTCGCTGGCCTGGCCTGGCCTGGCCTGCCTGCCTACATTATTACTTGATGAGATATCTTACACCCGCACGGGGCTTGAACCCCTGCCTGCATCAAGGTGCTTCTACACGTTTAACCACACCACCTCACCCGCCCATTTCATCCGTCCGTCCAACTCACCGCGGTCCACCTCCATCCACCTCCTCCATCTCCATCCTCCATCCTTTCATCCCCGATGGATCATCCCCCATCCTCATCCTCATCCTCATCCCGCATCTCGCATCCCACATCGGCCCCCAAACACCTCCACCTCCACTGCCGAGCTCGTCCATCCACCCACTTACCCACCCACACCCATGGTTCGTTCCGCCATCAATCCGTCCGTCTGTCCGTCCGTCTGTCCATCCACCCAACCTCTACCATCCAACCGTCCACGCACCTGCGCGCGCACGGCGCATTACCGACCAAGAGAAACATCCTGTTGCTCGAGCTTCTATCCTATTCCGCTGATCTCCCCGACCCCCGTCCGCCCCCCGCGCCGTCGCGCTTTCCAATCTCCGGAAGGTGACGTCGCGATATGTATCCGCCAAGCTCGCACAGCCGTCGCTCCCTCCTCTCTAGTCTCGTCTCATCTCGTCTCGTCTCGTCTCTTGTTCCCAATTCTACACACGACCATCCACCCCCCGGGCCAGCCAGCCAGCCAGCCAGCCAGCACTCAACGAACCGTTGGAAACCCCCGCCGCCACAACAACATCGAGCGTTCAAACGTGCAGATAACTGAACTTCTCCCTCTCTTTGGGCTGCACACCGTCCGCCGCGGGCGCATACAGGCCTCATGCCCTACAACAGCACATCCTATAACGGCCACCGCCACCGGCAACAACGGTGCACAGCCCGCAGCGCAAACCGTACCTAGCTAGGCGGCTTGATGCCCGCCTGGGCCATCCGGCGCTCGTCCCCTCCACTCCCTCCCCTCCCCCCGGCCGGCCCCCCCGGGACGCCCCGCCACGGCCGTGGCCAGTGCCCGCCGCCCCAACCCCGCGCCTCCGGATCCTGCTTGCCCGATCGGGAAGGCGACCCAGGACCAGCTAACGGTCCGCAGCAATAAGCTTGTTTGGCCCACTGCCGCCGACCGACGCGCTCGTTACCGCCCTGCATCTCCTTGACTTGACAACCACCACCACCACCACAGCATCCGCTCTCTTTCCCCGCTGGTACGTTTCATTACAGTAGCACTTTCTCCGTGCTAGTACTACCATGTTCTGCGGTACCAGGTAAGTAGGGCCGGCAAGAATCCCACCGCCGTCGCATCAGACCGCCTCCTCTCTCACACACACTCACACACATTACATTGGCCATCAAACCATGAGAGGTCAAAATCCGTCTTCACATACGAATCCGCGCAAGCACGCGACGGGTATAGTACAAGCCAGACAACTGGTCTGCCGCCCACATCTCTCTCAAATCGCCCCAATAGGCACCATATCCCGTCTATACATCGTTTTTCCTGTCCGTCAAATCGATCCTCTCATTAGGGACTTCGCCTCGTGTCAGCAACAAGCAAAGCAACCCATGCGAGGGGTTTCGCTAATGCTCTTTAGTCTATAGCCTCGCCAATACCCCACAAGCACTGCAGTCAGCACTTGAACTGCCGTCAGAAAACGTTGCCGAAACCACGCCGGAAATCAAAAAACTGGCTGGGAAAATATGTCGTTGTGCAGCTCTATACACGCGCCCGTATTTGCCCCTCTCATGCAGGGCAGAAGCCGACAAAGGAAAAGCAAGCTGCACACGGCTCAGGTTCGCATCTGAACATTTTGTGGAATGGGTGGGAGCGCCCGTGTAGGGGGCGGTGCCGGTGGAGGGCCGCCCGCCAGCTGTGGCAGGCTCCTCCTGCGGCTGAACGCTGACGCCCTCGGTTTCAAGCCGTTTGCCATGCACTCCTTGTCAGTCGGAGGCGGAATCGGCGGTAGAGGTCCTTTGGGTGGCGGAACTTGAGGCAGTTCCGCCATCAAGGACTGGTGATAGTCGTACGATCTGTCCGATATGATGGAGTTCAGGCTTGCGCGCTTTGCCGCACGGGATGGTTCCACCGATCGACTTCGTGGTCCGCCGACATCCAAGAAAGAAGAGCGATACTTTCTGGCATCATCCGACGGGTTGGCTCGCGGCGGCGACTGTGGCCTCGCAAACGGTTCGTCGTACCTGGACAGGGGAAGAACCTGTGACGTCCTTGGCACGCTGGCATCCTCCGTTCGCCTGACGCTGAACTCCGAGACCCGTCGATGTCCCTCTGCCGCAGAGCCTCGTCTGTCTTCCACCATGTTAGCGAAATCAGATCGTCGTCCCAAGGCGACCTCCACGTCCGGCCCCTCTCTGCCCCGGGATATGGATCTCAAGCGTTGCTGGCTCGGTCTCTTGGCGGGCGACAGTAGTTTGTGGGGGCGCTGGCTCGTTGTCGGCCGCTCTGGGGGAACCTCTCGCGGCGAGGGCTGATCCATAACCATCGACAGAGGCCGTGACTCCCGCAACGCGGTGGGCGGCCCGGGCCGGGCAGACCGCAACTGCGCGCCCCCTGGCGCCTCACTCGGCGGATCGTCTACGTCTGTCAGGTATGTCCTTGCGTAAGAGAAGCGCCGATTGGAGGAGTGGGGAACGCTGAAGTTTGGTGTAGGTCGCCCGCCCACGGGCGAAATCAATCCATCGCCACGGGATACTGCCCCGTTGCTGCCAAGTGGGCTCCTGGTGCTGCCGTGAAGCACTAGGCTCGGGGCGACAAAAGGATTTGTGACTTGCATTGATTGCCGCCGTATGGAAATATCCGACGCATTAGGCCGCAGTCTCGCCACAGCCTCGCAGTGCTCGTTGGCATGCGTCGAATGCTCCTCGGCATGCGAGTAGAAGCTGTCACGGATCGGTGATGGTTCAGGGGAGGAACCGGCTGAGGTGACGAAGGTGCGCTGACCTGACGAAATGTACGAAAGCCGTTGAGAACTCTCGCGCAGACTGTCGAGCTGTCTCTCATCTTGCGAAACGCTGCTATTGGTGGTGGAGACGTCGTCGATGGACTGATCTCGAGGAGTATCGAGGTTTGTGAGACGGGGAGAAGTCTCACCGCCACAGTCACCTCGGTCCGCGCCAGAAACCGCCCGACTCAGTCGATTCGAGCCGAATCGCGAAAGGTCCCTCACGATCAGAGTGCGCTGGCTCGGCTGCTCCCTGAGGTGCTGAGTCGCCTCTGCCGTCTTGGGCTTTCCTGTCTCTGACAGATTCTTTTTACCGCCCAGCTTTTCAATCTCGCCACGAAGGATCGATATCCAGGCTTCCATGACGTCGGCACCTTCAAAAACCATGAGCAAATTAGACGTGCTGCGCTTGTCCACTCGGAACGGCAGTTTGGAGAAGAGAGATCGAGAATCGGGAGTTGGCGTGCCATCAGCCTGAGCTGTCGACGAGACGTGAATGACCCAATGCCGGCCGGGAATGGCGTCTGTAGCAAAGGCCGCCGACGAAGGGCCCAAGCGAAGAACCTTTTCCGGTAATCGATCGAAGTGGCCGTCGCCTGCATACTGTAAAAGGTAGCCCGATGTCACAAGGATATATATTTTGGTTGTCCACTCCAGGTTCTCAGCCGACACGGTGGCATTGCGGCGAGGCTTTTTTCTGTCCCTGTCGGTCTCTTGGGGGTCGAGCTCTCCGTCTTCAACGGGCGCTGTCGGGTCCTGCGGTGAGCTGGTGCCGGCCTTCTTTTCGCTGAAGCGCAAAATTGCGTCGGCCGAGAGGCTGGTGGCAGGCAGAGTAACGTGGCGCACGGCCTGCGGGAATGCCTTGAACAGCGGAGGCATCGACCAGTGGACGGGCGCCTCTCGGGGCTGCTTGGGGGTCCTGGGACGCATTTTGCGCTTCCTGGCGCTCAAGGGGTCGTCATGAGCGCTCAAGTCCTCTTGGGGAGTCTCGGGGGTGACTGGCAACTGCTGCCACGATGGGCCGGACAGGAGGGCGCCTTCGGATTTGTGAGCGCGGGGCCAATTGCTCAAGCCCGCAAGCGACATCCGGGCCGCGGGAGTTCGCGGCCCATGAATGGTGTGAGGTAGGGATTCGTTCTCTTTGGGGGGTTTAGAGCGGCCGAAGATGCCCCTGAGGCCGAGCCTCGACTCCCTGCGACTCGGCTTTGCATTCCGGGCGGCGAAGAGCTGACCGTCTTCCTCACAGGCAAGCTGATCGAAACGAGCGGAGAAGGTCTGACTTATCGGGGAGTCGAGCATGTCGTCGTCGGCGGCCATGACTTGGCCTTTGGCGGGAATCATGGCGCGAGCGTGTGTTAGTGATGGAGGTGTTGGCGGCGGCGGTGGCGGCAGCGTTGGGACGGCGAGCAGACGACGAGGCCAGCGGGGCCATGCGCTGCGTCGTCAGGGTAGCACCCGATGATGTTATGAACGATGGGGGAGGGACCCGAGACAGAAGCACTAATAACGGGAGGGAGAGACAAGACCGGCGTCGCGCCAATGGCACGGCGAAGGGACGTCCCGACCACGGGAGAGGGCCGCCGAGGTAAGGAATGCGGGAACGACTGGGGCGTGGAGTCGGGAGTCGGGAGTCGGGAGTCGAGAGTCGAGAGTCGAGACCACCAGATCGATGGAACTTGCTCCTGAAGCGCGCGATGACGACGCCGCCGCCAACGCCCGTTCTTGTTTCCCACCTGGACAAGGCACCTCAATGGCCGGGCGGGCGGTGATGTCGAGCGGTGAAGCCCGCAGATGCAAGCCAAGGCGGGTTTGCTGTTGGGTGCGCCGGCGGTGGCTTCAATCCGTGGGGGAGGGATTGCCTTTACGGGCGAGCCCCGTGTCGTTGGTATGGCGTCTGTCCCCGCGATTGTTTGTTATCGGTGATGCTGTTGCCGCTGCTGTTGCTGCTGCTGTTGTTGTAGTTGTTGCTGCTGCTGGTACTAATTGTTTGCGGTCCGTTGCCCGCAGTACTGTGTACGGAGTTCAAGAGCCGGCAGGAGCGAGGTGGACTGGTAGAAGGAGCGACACAAGCAGTCGGGATTCGGGAAGGAAGGATCGAGTGAATGACTCCAGGCAGCCAGGCAGACAGTCAGTCCATCGACCGGACGGACGGACGGACGGATGAGGTGGAAGGACAGGACAAGACTGTTAAGACAAGATGGGGACAGAAAGCACGTTGCCCAAAGCAGGGCGGGTGAAGCAAAGTAAGCGCAGAGCACGACAGCAAAGCAAAGAGGCGATGAAAACCAACGAGGCGAAACGAGGCAGTGTACGAAGTAGCGCCGCACCAAGAAAGATATGGTACGTAGCGTACGAAGTAGGTAGGTAGGCTTGGAAGAAACAAAGGAGGGACCAACAAAACAACGAAGAAGAAGACGACGGGCAACGGGAGGGAGGGAAGAGAAAATGGGTGGTGGTGGCAGAGGGAATCGTGAAACCTCGGGGCATATGTAATTTGAGAGTGTGTCAGTGTTGCAGAAGAGGGTGAGAGGATGGACGGATGGAGGGAGGGAGGGAGGCAGACAGACGCCCACCACCACCACTTCCACCACCACTGCCTTCTCACACACACGCACACACACAGACATTTGCACACAGGCGCCCCAGAGTCGACGACTGACACACAACGCGACGACCGATCGACCGACCGCGGTCGCTGCCAGTCCGTACCTGACAGATGGATCATGGTGGACCCATCATCGGGAGGGGAAGGGGGGGGGGGGGGCGCGAGGGCACCAACGGCATTGATGAAGCTGCGGACACAGACGCACACACCCACACCCCGGCCCCCGTCATCCACTTGATCGGTACATTTTATTGTACTGTACTACAGGTACTAAGTTACAGTACGACAAAGTGGTTTTTTTCTCTGCCCTGACCTGACCTGCCCACTCACCATCCACTGCAACTGCAGTTCAGGTCCGGTTCAAGCAACCACTGTACCTTGTTGCCTGCGACGCCCCCTCCCCCCGCCCAGTCCTCATCCATGGATCGTTATCAAGCATGCAAGCAGGCAGGCAGGCAGACGGGCAGACAGACAGTCCTTCTCGTTTGCCTGCGACCTCTGCGCCTCCCCCCTTTGCCCGTGCGGGAAACCCCCATATTAGGTTCCATGCTGTCGTGCCACTGTCACTTCGTGTGTGTATGTGTGTGTGTGTGTGTGTGTGTGTGTGTGTGTGTGCACGCGCCGCCGCAGCTACCGGCGGCGCGGTCCTAGTTCGCGTCCATCTCCTCCCTCCCCCGCGCCGCGCGCGTGTGTGTGCTCGTGTGTGTCGCCAACCTACCTACATACATAAGGTACTAACCTGGCGGAGGTGCAGCTTCGGTTGCCCGCCGCGAGGGGTTGCATCGCATTGGACCTCGTCTTCCCCGATTCGATTCGATCCCCTAACTACCCCTCCCTCCCTTTGATGTTCCTCCTGTACGAAGTAAGGTACATTTAGTACAGTACCTAAGGTAGTAAAAAACTGACGGGCCTACAGCAACTGCTGCAAGTCGGCCCAGTGGGAAGCAGACCGGGGTTCCCAGGCTGACTGGCGTTCAAGGTTGGCGCCACTCGCATGCAGGTACGGGGGGGGCGCCTCCGTTGCGCAGCCCGCTGGCCCCCTGGAGGGCCCTGCGGCGCATGCCCGGTGGATGGCGCTTGTACCTGGCGCAGTGGTGTGGGGAGGGGGGGCCTTTGGTGCTGGAGCTGCACCGCCTGCAGCCTTGGGGGTCCTCCCGCGCGGCGCCTGCGCGGCGGACGCTCACACCCGACCTTACTAACCTACCTTAGGTACCTTACTACCTTGGTAGGGCAGTTCGAGCCCTGGAGGTTCAGACTTCTCCAGTGGACAACAGGCCTCCACCCCCCTCCCAAAGCTGTCCGCCCGTCGCTCCCATCCTGTCGGTCATCATTGAAGTCCATGTTTCAGCGGAGGGGGGAGCTCGCGCCAGTGGACTTGACATCGCCCGCCTCGTCCACATCAGTGACACGCCAGACCCCCCCCTCCCCTCCCCTCCCCTCCCCACGTCCCCATCAAATGCTCGGGCCTCCGATACTAATAAAAAGGGGAAAGAAACAAAGAAGGAAAGGCGACAAAAAAATCAAAGCGGGTTACGTACTGTATGAGGAAGAGGAGAAGAAGGAAAAAATATGCTTTTGGACCATGGCAGGACAGTGCCCACCTTGCCCCTGTGGCATCCTCTCCGGGACGAACGGACTGGATCGGAGAGGGGGGGCCAGGGGTTTTCCCACACGCTCGTCGTGGGGTTGGCGTGTGAGAGAGAGACAGAGGTCTGGTGTGTGTACGTGTGTGCAAAGTTCTTCTCAAAGCCACATTGCATGGGGTGAAGACAAGGAGAGGGCGAGGGGGGGTCCCGCTTCTCGCCTGTACGGTGGCTGCGAATGGGCGCGCATGTGGTCAGTGAACGCCCAGAGGAGGGTCTGCACCAGAGTGAGTGAGTGAGGAGACAGACCACCGCCTCGCAGTTGCTTGATGATGAGCCGCGCGAGCTGCTTGGTGGCTCTTGCATGGCCGGCCATCACGGTTGGTGTTGGCGACACACGCACACGCAAACACACCTCCAATGGTTGCCGCAGTGCGTGCGATTCCTACAAAATACCTTGTGCATACGTCACATACCACGGCTATAGTAGTACCAATGTATGTAATATAAGATGCAGTGAAATGTTATCAGCACAACAGCCGGGCCGTTTCCCCCCATTGTACGAAGTACTACGTACCTGCTCGGGCCTGTATGCCTGTCGTGGCATATAACAATACTCTATAACTATAGCCCCCGTACCGTAGCAATACGTGAACCTTGACAATGGGACGGACGCAGGGGCTCTCTTGACTTGGCACCAAGGTCAGCTGCTGTACCGCACTGCACTGCATTGTACTTTATTACTGTACGGTCGTGTCAAAGTCGATTCAGTTGTATTAGCGTCTTATTAGAGAAATAATGCCTGTCGGAGAATCCCGTCCCGACGCCGCACAATCGGCTTTGTACGTTAGTACTATAGGTAGGTAAGTAGTACCTACTGCTTCGTGCTGCAATGAACCTGGCCCGTAACGTATAGTCGCCCCAGAGCAATAATTCTCGTGGGTGATGCTGCTGCCCTACTACTACTACGTACGACAGTACGAAGTACTACGTAACTGTACCACGTACGCGCTACCTACTAACCGCGACGGAAAAGCGAAAAGCGCAGACGAGACCCTCAGTGATAATGCGGTCTCTCAGCCGCCTCGCGTAGGAGAGAGAGAGAATTGGCGTCGCGGAATGAGTCGCATGCGGCGCACGCACGCACGGCCTGGCTGGCATTCATGTGATAAGGTAATCAATCATTCTTACCCCCGGCACCCACGCCCCAGCGTCAGCTTTGCTTTCCAGTGTCGTCGACGAGCACAAGCTGTCGGCGCCCTCTCCAACGTTGCGTCCCCCCCCCCGTGAAACGCACCTCAGAGAGGAAGGGGGAGAGGGACGAGAGAGAGAGCATGGGAGACAGAGCCACACCTGCTCGTGCATCATCGGGACCCCCCCCCCTTCTTCCCGCTCTCTTACGCCTCTTCGCTCTGCTGCATGGAAGGAAGGAGAAGCAGAGATGAAGAAAGGAGAGACAAGAAAGAAAGAAACAAGAACAGAAAAGAAAAAAAACCGCACACAATGCCATATGCATATGCACACCACCAAAAGCGCGGGTCATCCCCGACAAACTGGCAGGCGACAGAAGATCATATCTAGAGGGAGGTACGAAGTACGTAGTAATAATGACACCCTACGAGCGGCGCGCGCATCACGAAATTCGACTCTCACAAGTCACAACCCGCCCGCGACAGGACGCGGCGCAAACCCAGCGCAATGACGCCGCCGCCGCCACCACCACCGCCCACTGACTGACACCTGGAGCCAGCCAGCCAGCCGCGCCCGCTCGTTCGTTCGCTCGCTTCCCCCGGGCGTCGTCGAGGCTGCAACGACCTGCGCGGGCGCGCGCATGCGTGCATGCGTGCATGCGTGCAGACAAACAGCAGGTCGGCAGCTGCAGCCCAGCCAAGCCCAGTTGCCCAGGCGTCGCTCGCTCGCTCGGCCCTCGAGACAGACGGGGACTGGTTGTGGCCGCGTCTCACACGGACGTGCGCCGTCGTGCCGCCTCGTCCCATCACCCAGCAGGCTCCATCAAGAACCACACACCTTTTTTGCTGCTGCTGCTGCTTGCTGCCGCCGCTGCCATTACCTCATGGCCGATCATCAAGCAAGACTCCACATGTCGGGCAGCGTCAGAGGTACGTACTGTACAGTAAAAGCAAAAACAAAAAATATAAATAACGTAAAGCAGAGCAGCGCAGCATTCAAATCTCGATGCTTTCTTTTTTCAAATCGACAGGTCACAGCCGGTCGGTCCCCTTCCGCCAACCGAGTTGTCGGCACTCTAGCCCCTGCCGGATCCATGGCCCCTGGTCCCCCGAGCGCCCCTTGCTCTGATAATAACTTAGTACTAGCAGCACCTCCACAGCCTCGCCTTGAACGACGCCAAACGTCTCTGGATGAATGGATGGATCCCTGGGCTAGCATCGGCCCACAGCCCATCCCTGCTCCTGCCCAGGGTCGAGGACAAGAAAAAGACAGCCCAGGCCCCTGTTGGCATTGAGCCGTTCAACAGGGTCGTCCGTGGACGACAAAACTCAAATGTTCTTCATTTGTGCCTGCTGGGCCGACAAGGCGATGCTGGTCGCGCCAATCTTGATTGAGCCCAGGTCAGGCTATCGAGATGGACCTGGTGATACGTATGCATTTCGTACACGCCTACCAAGTAATGGCACCATGACCATGAACGAGGGGCGAGAACGACCCCGACCCGAGTTGTGGAATCGGCCCCCCGCTCCGCCAAGCTGGCCCCGTCATATTGCGCGTCCAACGCCTCGGGTGCCGTCGTCGTACGTAGTACTGTAGTGTGGTGGTATTAGTAGTAGTAGTAGTACTAAGTAATATCAGCACAGTGCATCCGCGCCCTTCTGGCATCTGTCACTTTTTCTGGCGGCTATCAAATCCGGTCGGCCGCTACCTGAGCACCACCGGACCATTCATTGCCATGCCGAAACCCACTGTGATCAGACCTGACTCTCTGCCTGCACTACGACGCTGCCCAGTCCACAGGGGGCAATATGTTGATTGCCATGTCTCAAAGCGGAAAACGGTTTTTTGTGCCACCGTCAGCCGCGCGCTCTCCCTCCCACGTTGCGCAAAGGCCGCACAGCTGTTGGATCTGGGCAAGACAAGATGAGACGGCTGGTCATATGAGACCGCCCAACGGCCGCCCTTCCAAATTCGCAATGGAGCGAGCGCACGTGGCCTGGTTTCTTCGTCTGGCCTAACGGCGTTACGTGCGCCTTCCGGGATGCCGTCGCATCATACTGCTTGGCACATGCTGACCCAAGTTGTTTTCGACGCATAAAAGCTTCTGCCACTTCTAGCTGCTCACGGCATGTGCATGTGCAAGGAAGAGTACGGTACCGGGGACGGAGTACGAGTACGTTTTGATGCCGCATACTTGTCCTGACAGGGATAGCCCGTCACCCTGGCCTTGTCAGCGATCATCTCGAGTACCGTCACGAGTACCGTCACGAGCATCATACCGTCACGGCTTCCCTGCACACGCGAGAGTACGTACTAATGCGTACGTGCTCTTTGACGCCGCAGCGCGACATGAAAGCCGGCCATGTGTCGGCAGCGGGTGAATCAACGACGATCAGGGCAGGATGCGCAGGGTCTCCGCCCGAAGCAGAGTAGCAAGGTCCATCACATCCTCGTCCGAGATGCCTGCAGTAGCGTCGAGGTATCCCGCTCGTGTCCTCCGTAACATCGGCTCGGCAGACACAGGGCGCCGGGGCTGGAGAGACGTCGTTGGGCTGCGCCGCCGTCGACAACGCGGCATGAGGCCGCATGAGACTCCGTCCGCATGCTCCCACAGTTCGACAGCTGGACGCGCATCCCACCGACATGGCTGCAAGGCGGCAGAATGACTCGAACATCACAGGCAGACGGTCAAGGATCGAGGGGTTCGACGCCTCATGGTCCGAGGTCGCCGACGACCAGCCACAGCGCCCGGAACAGACAGAAATGTTTCCGGTCCGCGGGAAAACCAAACAGCTCGTGGCAGCCCAGCCAGCCCTGGTCGTCGAGGTGAAACTTGCGGATATGGTGTTGGACGGGCTTCCCGACGAGCGTTTCTCGATGGGGTTAGAGACGCGGCCACGACGTTTCAACGGCTTTCCCAAGCCGTCGGCCCTCCACAGGTGCAATCGGTCCTGGCGCAAAGAGGATACTAACTTCGTAGCACGAGTACCAAGGTATGGGCACAATGTCGTGCAACAAAGACTCGCAAAAATGTGGCCGGAATGGCGTCTGTGCGAGGCCTGACACGAGGGCCCTGGTGCGCTGAAGCCCTACGGAGTATGAAGCAGGTGCGACGGCAAACGGTGTGGCTGACGAACGCGCGCGGGCCAGAGTCAGGTTGAGCGTCCAAGGGCCAGCTCGGAAACCGCGACGCGGCAACCGACCAAGACGCGTCCAAGTTGCCGAGGAGGCATACTACTGATGAACGCGAGGGCGAGCCGGGTTGGGTGGCGTCGAGATGGCCAGCAACGGCGTGGGCGATGGTGGTGTTGCTCGTGTTTGTCACGGGCGTGGGCGTCCGCTCGTCTCGGGACGCGGGAGCTCCAAGATGCTACAGAGCGCGGTGGAAGATCGGACGGAGACGGGAAGCGGTGCTCAGGCGGGTGCTGGCAGAGAGGGGACTTGCGCACGAACGAGTCGGACTCGAGATGATGTGCGAAGAGAGGCGAGCTGCTGCTCAGATTGTCGTCAGGGTGAGGGCGACTTTGGTGTTATGGATGAGTCCATTCAGGTTGTTACATACCATACCTTTGCGAGCCACTGCGCTCCTGCCTGCAAGGCCCCCCGTGCTGCCTGCCCGGCTGGCCAGCCTGCAATGGAAGTCCCGTCCAGTCCTCCATGGCTCCGCTGGCAAAAGCGGAACGTCAGGTGCGATGGCGAGTGGCCCCACCATCAGATGCTTTCTTCCAGCCATGACTTCAGCGACGGACTTTGGCGGGGCCTTCAGTGGCCCTCCCAGCGCGCCGACAGGACGGCCCGGGGCCCCTTCCAGGTTGGTGAACCGCCGCCACCAGCGCCGCCTAGGTAGACCGTGCTCCATCCGTCGACTGACAGCACAGGGCGCGTGACCTCCACTCCCACCGCGTCGCCGCCCGCAGCCAAAGGACGGCGCGGCGCCTCGCCTCGTCGTCATCGCCGCTGCGAGCCGTGATCATACCTACGTAGCCCGTCTTCCCATCCACGCATTCATCGCGACATGACCCAGGTCTCTTTAAACGCCCCTCTGCCGCTCCAGCTCCACGACGGTTGAACCCTCATTCCCTACGCCAACTGCCTTCCTCAAGCTCACCTCGCTGTCCGCATACACAGACGAAGCTCCAGGTACCCACCCCGCTGTACCGGCCCGCCACAGGATCCTGACCTCCCGTCAGTGCTGTCCCGCCTGATCCATCCACCTCGTGCCCCTCCATCTATCCGCCCAGAGGTGCTTTGACCTCAAAGGTCCAGCTGGACACAGACACAGCCGCATCTCAAACATCTTTCGCCCGCATCCCCATCACGGCCAAAGACGCCGCGTATTGCTCGTCGATCCCAGCACTAGCGGAATCGTTGCCTCGCCCGTCAGACAACATGTCGACAAACGGCGACGCAGCCCCGTTGCCTCGCGCCGAGTCTCCCACTGGCTCCCCGCGCTCCACGTCCGTCTCCTTGCAAGCTGCGGCCACCGTCAACGCCGGTCTGCGACGCGAGCCTTCTAGGCGTAAGTAGGCCGCCGGCCGCTGTTTCCCCAACCTTTTACGTCTACATTTCCGTCCGCTGACCAGACAGCAGAATCATCTCAGAGCTCCTTGACGCGAAACGCGCCCTCTCCACGCGGCGGACGACGACGATCGGCTGTCCTCATGAACTTGCAACTAAACGACCCCTCCATCCCGGGACCCGGCGAGATGGCACAGGAGCATTCCAGCAGTCAACGTTTGAGCCCTCAGCCACTGTCCGGCTCCCCTCTCACGGCCGATCCGCATCACCACCGAGCGCCGAGTCTGGGCGAGCTGCATCAGGAGCTGGAGGCCGAGCAGGAAGCGCATGTGGTGCGTATCGGCGATGCCAGTCCCCGCCTACTTTGCAGTCCTTGACTAACGATGAACAGAACCGCCTCCTGCAAATGATCAGGCAACAACAGCTTGAACTGCAACGTCTACAGGCAGGACGACCCGCCCAGGGACAAGACACTGCGGCCGATGATGCCGCCGCCGAGAGCAGAGCAAGACCGATCCCGGGAGCCTCGATGCAGTCGACGTCGCAGGCGACGCTCCCCGGGAGCCAAACGGTCGGCTCGGTCGGCTCATATCCTCGCTCTCCGGGTCTCCCGCACCCTCGGAGCTCTTTCGACATGGCGCGAGCGGACCTGCACCGGCGATCTAGAACACCCAGCCGGGGCCCGTCGCCGAGAATCAGGGCGACGTCGATCAGTGCCGAGAGCGGAGACTGGGTGCTCGGTGGCCGCGACGAGAGCGCCTTCTACCAGGCGGAAACGCAGATGCTCATTCGAGAAAATCAAATGCTAAAGCACCGGATCCGCGACCTCGGTGAGTTGTACAGTATCGGCGCGGCTGACCTGATGATGGACTGACTGGCGCATAGAAAAGCAGCTAGCGGAGATGTCGGGCCCTACCGCTGCCACGGAACCGCCCGTCCCGTCGCATCTGATACGATCGTCGCTTACTGCCGACGAAGGGGAGGCGGAGGCGGCATCCAAATAGCCAGCGTTTACTTGGAGCCCGACGTGCTACGGATAATTTTGCTGCGTTGTCAAAACGCGTTTTGCGCCGGAGTTGCGGGATATAGGACAGGAGGGATGACAAGTCGCCGCTCGAGCACGTGGTACGAGGCCAACGGAGCATTAGGCCTTTAATGAAACGAACAGACATTCACGCGTGGGTGTACGTGGTAACTAGTAGTGAATGCAGTTGTGTCGGGAGGCTGTCCACGACGCGGGGTATACGTAGTAGCTGGGGCTGTTGGCAGTACCGGGCTGTTTCACGCGTAAATGAACATTCTTTCCCCATCCCCAGCTCGACGGCACTTGTGTCACGGCACGGCAGCAGGCTGTTTGGTCCGGACCGGCAGGGCACCGCTTCGGCAGATGGATCGAAGTGCGCCCGAGCAGGGCCCGCCCGAGACGCAGCATTAGTAGGTATTCGACGGCACACGTCATTGGTGCGGGGACCGGCACTTGGCCGTGCGTACAGCCAGCCGCCCGACGCCAGCTGCTGCTGGAGCTACGGACGACGTACGGCCGAAGCCGGACCTGCAAGCTTCATCATACCCTTAGGGACCTACAACACCATCCCAGACGGGCCTGCCGCTCGACTTTCGCCGCCTCTCCTGCCCAAACCTCGGCGTCAGGCGATTATCCCTGGGCAGCTGGCGACGTCATGATGCTCGCCCCGAGAAGAGGGACGGCCGCCGCGGCGCTCCCCCTGCGGACGGGCTGTGCGTGCCCGCGCGGCGCTCAGAGGCCCCCGCCGTTTAGCTCGACGGCGGCGGCGAGGGCCGACTTTACACACGTGGTGCGCTCGCTCGACGCTTTTCTCTCCGCTCCCCGGTAACTACTACCTGGCAATCGCTGACGACGGGGTTACTTTTCCCGGGCCCAGGTCATCGGCGGCGGCGTCGTGGGGCTCGCCGTCGCGCGGCAGCTGGCCCTCCGGGGCGAGGCAGGGGCATCATCGTCGTCGGCGACGACGACGCTGCTGCTCGAGCGGCACGGCGCGGTGGGCACGGAGACGAGCTCGCGCAACAGCGAGGTGATCCACGCGGGCATCTACTACGGGGCGGCGACGCTCAAGGCGCGGCTGTGCGTGCGCGGCAAGGAGCTGCTGTACGGCTTCTGCGCGCGGCACGGCGTCGGCCACCGCCGCACGGGCAAGTGGATCGTCGCGCAGACGCACGCCCAGCGCGAGGCCCTCGAGCGCATCGAGCGTCTCTGCAATGGTGGTGGAGGGCTCGGCGTCCCCGTGCGCTGGGTTGCCGATGCCGAGGTGCGGCGCGACGGCGAGGGCGTGCGCGCCGAGGCGGGGGCGCTGGAGAGCCCGACGACGGGCATCGTCGACGCGCACGGCCTCATGGTCGCGCTGCAGGGCCTGTTTGAGGATGTGGGCGGCGTCGTGGCGCTCAACTCGCCCGTCACGGCCATTGCGCCGCTGGGGTCGTCCGGGTCCCGGTCCGGGTCGGGGTCCAGCGCCGGCGCCGGCAGCGGATCCGGCGACTCGGCATCATCACCATCACCGTTACCGTCATCGTCTCCGCCCCCGGGCAGCGCCGGGTGGGAGCTCACCGTGCGCGACGCCGCCACGGGGGAGACGTCGACCGTCACCGCCGAGACCATCATCAACGCGGCCGGCCTCGGCGCCGCCGACGTGCACAACATGATCGCCGTGCCCGCGGGACGGCCTCCCCCCGCGCGCCTCTACTACGCCAAGGGCAACTACTTCTCGTACGCGGGCCCGCGCCCGCGCCTCTCGCGCCTCATCTACCCAGCCCCCGAGCCCGGCGCGGCCGGCCTCGGCACGCACCTGACGCTCGACCTCGCGGGCCGCATGCGCTTCGGCCCGGACGTCGAGTGGGTCGACTCCCCGGACGACCTCGCCGTCGGCGGCGCCAACAACGCACGCCTGGCCGCCGCCGTCGCCGAGATACATAAGTACCTGCCGGGCGTCGACCCCGCGTGCCTGACCCCCGACTACGCCGGCATCCGCCCCAAGCTCAGCCCACGCGGCGCCGTCGGCGCGGGCGGCGGTGGGTTCAACGACTTCGTCATACGCATCGAGGACGGGTTCGCCGGCTGGGTGAACCTCCTCGGCATCGAGAGCCCCGGGCTGACGAGCAGCCTGGCCATTGGCGAGGAGGTGGAGAGGCTGCTCTATGGGAGCGTGACCCCCTCGTGAGCGAGCACGCGCGCGCCCCCTCGTGAAGACGGACGATCAATGCCGCCTCAGTGGTGTGTGTTTGTGTGAAGATTTGTCTAGCGTTTCGACGGGCTCTTTCGCGATATATCCATCGCATATACCTGTTGCACATGGAAACATATACTACTTTCCATCCATCACAAGGAGTCAGTCGGTCAAGCACAATGTCATCTTTTTTGTCTCTGCCCACGGTTCGTTCGTTCGCATCTGCGGCCGCGTCCAAACTCCAGGCCAGCATTCAAACGTATTCGAATATCATACAGCATTAGAATGCGAGCAACATGTCCCGAAGACCATAAACGTCCTTGTCCCACGGCGAAGACCATGTCCACGGCAAGAAGCAGCAAAACAAACATGCACACATGCACACACGTACACGCAAAAACATACGCAAGCCCAGGGTAGCGAATGAATGCCGTATGCCTGCCCCAGGATATACTATGCAACATAACGATAGCGCGAAGAACTCGCACCCGAGTCCTGGGCTGGGGTCAAATAACGCTTCGTCTGGTCAGTGTCTGCCACCCTCCATCCCTTGTTCCCGTGTCATTAGCACGTCGGCCCCGCCCTCCGTCATAAAACAGCAGCGCTGTATGAAAAGGCTGCAGAAAAGGAAAAAAAAAAGCGAGATAATTTTTCGTCGTTTCAGTTGCTACACAAGTTTGAGGCCAAAGGAGAATGAAATCCGACAGTACCGGGACGCCGCATGTCGACCAGCACGAGGGACAAAAACCTCGAAAACGCCGATCATGAGGAATAGCATTTCATCGAAGAAGGAGCAAAACAGTTGCTGTCCTCGCACGCGCACTCCACTCAGCTCATTGTGATGCTCGGGCAGAACTTGCGGCTGTGGACGTTGATTTGTACTTGGTAGATGCCGTTCTGGGCACCGATGAACCTGCGCCAATACGTCAGTAACCTGTACTTGTCAAATAACATGCGTCAGAGGGACTTGCAGTGTTCGCCCGTCCGAGGTCCAGGCCAGGCCGGCTGTGTTGTCGGGCGAGGGAGGCACCTCGAACACACCGTGGTCGGCCGCCAGCGTACCCCGTATAGCGCTTTCCTCCCATCGATTCATCGCCTGGTTGACTAGCGGCGCCAGCAGCGCCGAGTCGTCGTGTTCGTCTCCGGGGCGCTCCCTAGCCTGCAGGATCTCGAGGACGTTCAAGTACGACGGGTCTGGCCGGTCGCGCTGGTCGCGCACAGCCGCCACCGCCTCCCCGATCCTGTCGACAAGGCTCTGCTCGGGGCGGCGCAGCGCCTGTCGCTGCTCCGCCGACGCCTCCCGGACATATTGCCGGGTGCTGCGCAGGCGTTCCGCCCGCTGGTCCCGGTACGACCCTAGCATGTCGGTCATGGCCCGGCCGACGCTGCTGCTGCGCTCCCTCGGCCGCGAGGAGTCGCCATCGTTGGCAGACGGCCGCAAGTTGGATAAGTACGTCCAGGTCAGGTCCCCTGGCCGCGTCCCGGCCTCGTTGTTTCGCTGGCTTATTCTGTCTCGGCGGCGCCGGTCGCCCTGGATCGCTTCGAGCACCAGCGTCTCGTTGGCGGTTAGCGGCTGGTTCAAAGTATCCAGTCCCTCTCCGTGCCGCCTCCGAGCGGTGGCCGTCGAGGGCGATCGGTTACCCCGTCGCTCGGCCTGGCTGTGCAGCAGGCGTGGGTCGATGGTGTTACGGTCAAGTATATCGACGTGTTCAAAGTCAGCTTCAACGTTGATGTCGACAATCTGGCGCGTGATGAAGTTGCTTCGCATGTCAGCAAAGCCCACGTGGCCGCGATCCTCTGTCCACGCGAGGATGTCGAATGGACCAGGGCAAAAGGCCATGTCCCGAACGGCACCGGGGCCGCTTTCTGGCCGTGAAGACTTGAATGTGGTGATGAGAGGGTCCGCGCCGTAGACGGTAAGGAGGGTCGTGTCGAATATGGAAATGGTGCCGTGTTGTGTTCCCACTGCCAGGTAGGCGCCCGACGAAGAGAAGCACGCGGCGAAGCTCCCGCGGCTGTCTGACCGGTCGTCCTTTCGCTGGCTCTTGAGCAGAAACCTCTGCTTCAACTCCCACCGATATCTGCCGTGACCAGCGTTGTCCGCCGCCGACGACGAGGAGGGAGACTCGTCGGAGCGTGCGCCACGGACGTGGACATATAGATACGGGTCATCTAATATGGCGATGAGAAGCTGCCCGTCTGGGGAAATGATGGCTCTGTTGACAAAATCGGGATACGTGACCACGTCGAGCGGTTCCGTCTTGTCGCTGCGCTCAAAGTCCCTGAGGCTGACGAGGACGACGGTGCGATCGTTGTTGGCCAGGACGGCGACGCCTTCGGTGTAGGCCTCTGGGGAAGGCGTCAGGATGGCTGGGGGGAACCAGAGGGTGACGCAATTGACGCGGTCCTTGGCCAACTTCATGCTCTTGGCGATCAAGCTCTTGTTCGACCTGCGGGCTTGAGCGAGGAGGGAGAGCAAAGGGTCATCACGCAGTCCATCGAGGCCCAGCTGCTGTCGGGTCTCGGCGTCGAGCTCAAAGCCCAGCCCAGATTGGTTATCGTCATTGCTTTCTTCGAGATGGATGGCAACAAACTCGCCCGTCTCGCTGCCACAGCAAAGCCAACCGTTCTCGGCGACCAAGCAGCGCGGCGCAAAGGTCAGGAGCTTGAGGGTCTCGCACTCCCGGGTGAGTATGTTGAGGCGTTGGACATGGTTGCTACCGCTGCCGCCGGGGAAGTAGACAATGTGTCGCTTCTCAGCGCTGATGAGGGACCGCAGCTGCCAGTGTCTATAGTGGATGATGATGCATCAGCACATCCGCAGCACAGGAAGCCGGAGGCCGAGGGAGGCGTTGGGGGGGGGGGGGGTAAGTAGGCTCGGGCACGCACTGTGATCGTACGGGAACGCGGTAATGCTTGCGCCCCTTTTTCGAGACGATGCTTTCGGTCGGATAGGATCTACGGAAGCCGAGCGTGGCGCGATTAGCAAGAGGTGGTGCGATGGAGTGGGCAGCAGCTCTCGGCGAGGTCACCCACGGATTATCATCGTTTGCTGCCATGGTCAGAGGCACCGGCCCTGCCGCGGGTCAGTGCCGGGCGACGGCGAGTCTGCGACGCGGTCAAGATATGCCCGGCTGGCCGCCTGCGGCGGAGGCCAGGTGGAGTGTCGCGTGCCCTTGGCGGTCCAGGCTGGGTCGGCGACTCGGCGGCGGCTCGGCGGGCGTGCGTGCGGGCGGGGAGCTCTGGTGGATGGATGAGAGAGGGTCGCAGCTGGAGCCGAGGCCGGCGACGGGTTGTTGCGTGCGCCCGGGTCGAGAACGGCAAGGCAGTCGTCGGATGGCGGGGGTGGATAGAGCAGAGGAGCAAGCGAGGCCCTGCGGCGGTGGGCGGCGACGGCGACGACGTTGGGCAAGAAGCGGCGGGCGGCGGTGACGACGAGGTGAGGTGTGGTGGTGAGGTGATGTGATGTGGATGGATTGGATGGACAAGGACGGACGAGTTGCAGTTGCATTTGCATTTGCAGCGTAGCGCAGCGCAAGGTTAGTACCTAAGGTAACTTCAATCGTAGTGGAGCGCGGCGTAGTGGAGGCGGCGGCGGCGGCGGCGGCGGCAGCAGCAACAGCGGCAGCAGGAAGCAACGGCCGGCCAGTGGACGGACAACGGACGGGCGGACGGGCACCTCATCAGGCAAGCACTGAAGCGAGCGGGTAGCAAGCAGCTCAGCGCACCAGGCGGCTGGGTTGGGCGCCCCGAGTTGGTCCAAAGGGGGGCCCACGGGCGGCTTCCGGAGCGCAGGGCCTGGCAGCGACCTCGGCCAAGGCGCTGAGCCGGCGGGCGGCCCAGGTACTGGTACGTAGGTACCTTATCTTACTGCAGGTGGGCGGGCTCTGACCTCAGCTCCCACTTCGGCGGCATGGGATGACGTCGTGGCCAGCCCTCCAAGAGGTGGTATTCTACCTGTTATTAGTGTCCTGCCTGCCTGCTTGACGGAGAAAAAACTGCGTCGGTGCGCCAAACTGCCATAGGTATCTAGAAGCCCCATGTCGTCAACTTGTATCACTGCACTCGTTGACAACCATCCATTCATCCTTCCTCCCAACGACGTACCGACGAACATTGACCCAAACTCACATCGCCTCACATCGCTGCTACTAGTTACTACTCAGACGGTCCTAGCACCCCCCCTCCCCCCCCCCGGTGGCCTCCGCTCGTCCCCATGGAGCCCTCCCGTCTCTCCCCAAGGAACCTTCCCACCTAAGCATGGCCAGCTCGCTCGCTGCTTTGGCATGGCTCAGCGCATCACCAGCTAGTCCACCACGGTGCCGGGGCGGTCAGGATCCAGCCATTTGCGTGCCATGCCGGCGACCCCTCGTCCTGCAATTGCCCGACCCTCATCAATGTCCCCCACTCGGGCTCCCTGGTTTTAGCCTCTCTCAGTCTCGACTAGGAGCTTGACGAGATGTCGTCGCTCTTCACCTACCTAATGCGGAATACACAGTCACACGCAACGCAACGACCGTAGGCCGGCAAAAATAGAAACCCTCGTGGACACTGCCGTAGCACTTCTCGTCGCCCTACAAGTTGCGGGCGGCGCGGCGCTCCTCCGTTTCCATGGTCACCACGTGAGGGCAGAGGCTACCAGTGGGTGTGACGTGCTTGTCTGGCGTCATTGTCGTTGTCACCGCCCGTGTCTTCTCACGCCGGCCTTCAATCAAGTCGCTGCCACACGTGATGCCGAGACCCATTGGCCGTGGACGCCCCTCGAGACCAGCCGGACCCCAATCAGTGACACCAGATCTCCCCTACGTTCAGCTACCGTGTGCTATCCAGCAGCCAGCCCTGCTCGCTGAACCTCACCCCAGTTTGGGCGCCATTGACTTTGCTTCCTCGCGACTTCCAACACATATACATTCGACAAGAGCTTGTAAAGCCTCCGATATCCCGGCGTCGTGTCACCCACCGGACTTTGCATCTCATCGACGAACACAGCACCAGACCACCTCCCCAAACGAGGCGTCATAGAAACGTCGCAAACCCAATGCTAACTCTGATTGGCCCCCTAGCTTCTCCCCCGGTCGCGGCCCCTGTGGCATCTCCCAGAAGCTCTTGGTCGCCCGGAATTATGATGCGCCGCCTTCCGCTCCCGCAATTGGGTAATTGGGGGGGCGCGCTGTGGGGACCCGCCTGCCCATTCATTGCCTCCTTCCTTCGGCTTCTATGGCCGGGGTTATCCATTTTTCTCGGGCCAAAAAAATTCGCTTCCTTCTCCTTCCTCTCACCATCTCTGTCTCCATCCCTCTATATCACTTCCCTCCCATACCCTCCTCCTTCATACCCCTTCCTTGAGCGCGCTGTCATCCTCCCTCATTTCTTGTAATTTGTATCCACATCTTCACAATCAAGATGCTGGCTTCGCGTCTCTCCCGAGCTGTAAGTGTCCATTATTCTCCTCCTGAGCGCGTGCGCCGGGTCGCGCCGCGAACCGCATGCAACAGCTGCTGACTCTCCCCATCAGCTTCCCCGAGCTACCCCCATCACAGCCCGCTCGGCCGCCTTCGCCAGGGCTCCTCTGGCCAACAGATTCGCTCGCTATGAGTCTACGGCTGCCGAGGGTGAGGGCAAAGTTCAGGGTTCCGTGATCGGCATCGATCTGGGTACCACCAACTCTGCCGTCGCCATCATGGAGGGCAAGGTTCCTCGCATTATTGAGAACTCCGAGGGTGAGTATCCAGCCAAGATTCAATACGGTCGTTCCAACTTGCTGACTTGGCCTCTTCAGGTGCCCGTACTACTCCCTCCGTTGTTGCCTTCGCCGAAGACGGCGAGCGCCTCGTCGGTGTCGCCGCCAAGCGACAGGCCGTCGTCAACCCAGAGAACACCCTGTTCGCCACCAAGCGGTTAATAGGACGCAAGTTCACCGACCCTGAGGTCCAGCGCGATATCAAGGAGGTTCCCTACAAGATCGTCCAGCACTCCAACGGCGATGCCTGGGTCTCTGCTCGCGACCAGAAGTACTCTCCCTCGCAGATTGGTGGCTTTGTCCTCAACAAGATGAAGGAGACCGCCGAGGCCTACCTGTCCAAGCCTGTTAAGAACGCCGTCGTCACTGTCCCTGCCTACTTCAACGACGCCCAGCGCCAGAGCACCAAGGACGCTGGCCAGATTGCCGGTCTCAACGTTCTCCGTGTCGTCAACGAGCCAACGGCCGCTGCCCTCGCTTACGGTCTCGAGAAGGAGGCTGACCGCGTCGTCGCCGTCTACGATCTTGGTGGTGGCACCTTCGATATCTCCATCCTCGAGATCCAGAACGGCGTCTTCGAGGTCAAGTCCACCAACGGTGACACCCACCTGGGCGGTGAGGACTTCGACATCCACCTCGTCCGCCACATGGTTGCCGACTTCAAGAAGACCTCTGGTATCGATCTGTCTGGCGACCGCATGGCCATCCAGCGTATCCGTGAGGCCGCCGAGAAGGCCAAGATCGAGCTGTCGTCGTCTCTCCAGACCGACATCAACCTGCCCTTCATCACCGCCGACTCCTCTGGCCCCAAGCACATCAACATGAAGCTCACCCGCGCCCAGCTCGAGAAGATGGTGGACCCTCTCATCAGCCGCACCATCGAGCCCGTCCGCAAGGCCCTCAAGGACGCCAGCCTCCAGCCCAAGGAGATCCAGGAGGTCATCCTCGTCGGTGGCATGACTCGCATGCCCAAGGTCGCCGAGTCCGTCAAGGGCATCTTCGGCCGCGACCCCGCCAAGTCCGTCAACCCTGACGAGGCTGTCGCCATCGGTGCCGCCATCCAGGGTGCCGTCCTCTCCGGTGAGGTCAAGGACCTGCTGCTCCTCGATGTCACCCCCCTGTCCCTCGGTATCGAGACTCTGGGCGGCGTCTTCACCCGTCTGATCAACCGCAACACTACCATTCCTACCAAGAAGTCCCAGGTCTTCTCTACCGCCGCCGATTTCCAGACGGCTGTCGAGATCAAGGTCTATCAGGGTGAGCGTGAGCTTGTCCGCGACAACAAGCTTCTGGGCAACTTCCAGCTCGTCGGCATCCCCCCTGCCCACCGCGGTGTGCCCCAGGTCGAGGTCACCTTCGACATTGATGCCGACTCCATCGTCCACGTCCATGCCAAGGACAAGTCCACCAACAAGGACCAGTCCATCACCATTGCCTCCGGCTCCGGTCTCTCCGATAACGAGATCCAGCAGATGGTTGAGGACTCCGAGAAGTACGCCGAGGCCGACAAGGAGCGCAAGGCTGCCATCGAGGCTGCCAACCGCGCCGACAGCGTCCTCAACGACACCGACCGTGCCCTGAACGAGTACGCCGACAAGCTCGACAAGGCCGAGGCCGACGGCATCAAGGAGAAGATTGCCTCTCTCCGTGAGTTCGTCGCCAAGAGCCAGTCTGGCGAGGGCACCGCCACCGCCGCCGAGATCAAGGAGAAGACGGACGAGCTCCAGATGGCCAGCCTGAACCTCTTTGATAAGATGCACAAGGCTCGCAACGAGTCTGGCGAGGGCCAGCAGGCCTCGGGCGAGCAGCAGGCTCCCGAGGGCGAGAAGAAGGACGAGAACAAGCCTTGAAAAGGTAGCTTCTGAACCTTGATGATTTGTCCGAATATTGGAGGAGCGTGGGGAGCGACATAGATCCCTTTGACTTCTTGTTGTATTACAGTGTATCATATCCCGTCTCAGCCGCAGCTTGACGTTTCACACTTTTGGTCCCATGTTTTTAATACCATGGTTGGCGGGGGATTCTGGCGTTGGAGCATCAAAACCTCTTTGAGAGTTCATCTCCGGTTGTGCTTATGAGACGACGGCATGGACACGCAGGGGAGCGTTGTTGTTTTTTTGGATGGCTTGAAAAAGTGCAAGGCCTTGTACAGGTAGATGATAATACCAGCTCCCCCCTCTCAACTACGGTTGCTTCAAATGCAAATGCCACGTCTCAATGATGAAATGTATCTCCATGATGCCGTGAAAATAAGTGGCAGGAACCCTTATTACAAGAATTAAATAACGCCCGAAGTGGCGCTTTGGTGGTCAAGCCATCCAACCCCAAGCCGTGTTGAGCATGTTGGTCCCGTGCCAGTGCAGGACGTCTGGCCTCCCATCCTTTCCGTCGGCCCTCTCCCACGTCGCCTCGTCGAGCTCGAGCGGCGGATCCTGCGGCTCGTCCCTGTAGCGCTCTAGCAGCGGCTGCTGCTGCTGCTGCTGCTGCTGCTGCTGTTGCTGCTGTTGCTGTTGCTGGGCGGCGCCTCCGCCGAGGATCAGGTAGGGAAAGTACATGCCTGATCGCGGGCTGCCGCCACCCGCCTGGGCACTCGCCGCTGCCCCGGCCGCGACGTTGAAGCCCGTGGGGTCGTAGAGCGACTGCGGGCGCGAGGTCATCTCATGGCGGCTGAGACGATTGGGGTTGCCGCCTCCGCTGTAGCTCCCGCTGCTGCTGTTGTCGTGGGGGGCACTGGTGATGTCGTCGGCTCTGTTGGTGTTGCTGCGGCTTCGGTTGCGGGTCCAGGGATAGACAAACGGCGCGAAGAGGGCGGCGGTGGCGGCGGCGCATCGGGGCCGCTGCCGTCGCCGGCGGAGGCTGAGGGAGAGGAGGAAGACGAGCAGGAAGGCGAATATGGCGGCCGTGAGGGCGAGAGCGGCGGGGGCGTCGGCGGCGGTGGGGTGGTGCCCGGCGAGGTTACCGTCGTCGTTGGAGGACGATGATGATGATGATGAAGAGGTTGTGGCGGTAGAAGAGGAGGAGGAAGTGACGGGCGGCGGCGCGAGGAACGGGGCGACGAGGCCGACGAGCCGCGAGGAGAGCGAGGCAGCAGACGACGACGACGACGGCCGAGGGGTGAGGAAGGCCTCTGGCCGGGGGGGACGGGGCACCATGGGGAGGATCGGATCGCGGGGTGCTGCGCGCGCGCGTGGGGTGCAGTCGTGGCGGGCGATGAGGATGCGAGGTCCCGGAGCGGTATCTGCTGGTTAGAGTAGTAGGTCGTGGTGGTGGTGGGCGCGACGACTTGTTGGGCCAACCGCGTAAAGGTGAAGCAAGAGTGCATCTAAGCTCCGTCCGCGCAAAGGAGAAGAGAGAGAGAATGAGAGACGAGGCGACTGGCACACCAAAAGATCAGGTCGCTGAACGACGATCGGAGAGGCACGACGAAGAGAAGCGAGCGACTTAAAGAGAAACGCAAGCAGAGAGAGCGTGAGAGAGTGAGGGGGGGCTTGTGGGAGAGGAAGCGAGCGCACGCACGCACGCACTAGAGAGATGACAGAAAAAAGAGAAGAGACGGCAGTCTTCACAAGGGAGTGATCATTGCCACCCTCGGGAAGCTCACCTCATTCCAATATACGCGGGAGACCCGCGCGGGAGAGGAACGCAGGTAGCATCGCGGGCGCATCTACGGCTCCCTTGGACGTGTGTGAGACATGGGGGGGGCCTCCCCAAGACCCTAGTAGCAGTGGTAGTCTCACGCAGCGCAAGGCGCGCGAGACCGCGCCAACCAAGGGCGGGCGACGGGGAGGCCGAGAGGAGGTTTGCTGCCGTGGGGCGTGCAGTCTCTACAGCGGGAAGGGGATCCGTGAAGAGAGAAGAGGAGAGGAGGGGAGGGATGGAAAAGAGGTTTTAAAAAAAATCAGAAGAGGAAGCGATAGTCACAAGGGTGGGCGAGACGGAGGGATGATCATCGGGATGGTAAAATTTTGTCAGGAAGCTGTGTAGAACGGCGTTCCAGAATTTGGTGCCGCGTCTATGACCTCCCGAAGCCGAACCATCCTCTCTTCGCTTGCGGCGCGGGCTGTTCCTTCGCCGGCCCGGGAGCCGCTGCCGGCGTTGCTGTGGCGGCACTGGTCTTGCCGGGGTAGTCAATGTAGTTCCAGGCGACGTCGAGGAAGATGGGCTTCATGGGGATGAGCGCCAGCTTGGGCGGGAACTCGACAATATTGGACAGGTCCACACCATTAGGGGGGTACTCCTGCAGCCGCTCGAGAAGCGGGATCCTGGAGCGCCGGCCCGCCTCGTTGCCTTCGCCCTTGCGGAGGTTGTCGATGTGAACAATGGCACGATGTCGCTGCAGCTCGCCGTCGAGCAGACTCGCAAGGGTCGCCACTGACTCCGACGTAACTTCGACGTTCAGGGCCGACGAGCCAGTCGTGTCTGATCTCTTGGGCAGCTTCGACGCTGACTCCTGGCACAGCTCTGCGGCTCGGCTGATCAGGGCCAGGGCGTTGGCGACGTTTCCGACGATGGCGTGCGAGCGCGCAATCGACAGACATCTGGGTAAGCAGGTCAGTAGGCTGTCAAGGTGGGTAGTTTGCCAGGAGTGGCCTACTTGAGCGACTCAAAATAGTTTGCAACCGCGTCAAGCCTTGACGCGAGTCCCTCATCGGCCGCTACACCGGGAAGTTCGTTAATGGACTCGAGGTTTTGGAGGGTGCCGTCGTAAAGTGCCAGCTTTTCTTTGAGCTTCACCAGCTTCTTGCGCGTAGGTAACTCCCTCTCCTTGCTGCCCGCGTCCTCGGCAGCCTGGGACTTCTTCTTCCGCCGCAGCGAGCCGTAGACTTCGGGCGCACCATCCTGAGGACCGGTCAATACGCGGTTTCGGCCGATTCTCCAGCTGATCATCTCGTAGTTGACGGCGGTGCGGGTGATCTGCAATCCCTGCATGCGGGGGTCGCTCTGGGCGACGCCCTCGGCCCTGAGTTCGTCAATGGCCTGCTTGGTCGCATCCACGGCGTCTTGGGTCGCCGTCAAGATTTCGTCGTACACGGCAGCCACCTCGTGGGGCTCCTTGTCCTTGGATACCTCGACGGCCGCAGCCAAACGTGACTTGGCAGCCTCGACGGACGCCCAGGCCAGCGATATTTGGGCGTCCTCGATCTGCACTTCCCTGGATCGCCACGTCAGGGTCCTCGGGGCGCTCTCCGCGGTAATGCCAGTCTTGGCCGCCGCATCGGCATCAGCCAGGATGGACGGGTCGATTTTGTCCACCTCACGGACCAGCTCTGCATCCGACCGAGGGAAAGCCTTGCGCGCAATCGCGGGAATGGGAACGGTTCGGGGGGTCTTGAGTTGGTAGGCGGCATATCGGATAGAGGGGTCAATGGTCTCGGAGAGCAGGTCTTTGAATAGGTCGCCGCTGCCGGTCATCGCCAGGGCGCTGTAGACAACGCGGGCGACGGCGTAGCTTTGGAGGCAGGGCTCCCAGGTGTGCTTTTCGAACAGCATTGCGCCTCGGATGAGGGCGGCGTACGCCTTGGCCTCGAGGACATCGTTGTCCGACGCACCAGACACAGACTTTTGGGAGAGGGCATCGACGAGGTCCTGGGCGGCGCGGGCTGCCTTGTCGAGTCGCGAGACGATGTGGGAGCGCGTGCGGCTGGAGAGGCCCTTTTGATCGGCGGTGTGCGCGGCCTTGATGCTCATAGCCTGAGCAAAAGCTCGCTCGCTCGTCAGAAGCAACAGGTGAACGTGTCTAGTATCCCAATGAGGTCAGTGTCTGGCAGGGCACTCGGCCAGGGTACGGTCGATCCGGGCTCACTCATGACTGGCGGCGACATCCTCTGCAGTGACCTTGTCCTTGTTGTGGAACTTGCCGCGGTTTCTGGTCGCAATGCCCAGCTTCTTGCGGGTGTTGAGGAGGCGCTTGGCCAGCTGGGAGTGGTAGGTGGAGTAGTCGCCGTAGAGGAGAGCCTGGTCGCGGCCTTGGACGATGAAGCTGGTGATGTCCATTGTCGCCCCGGCTGTGTCTGTGCGTGTGTCGCAGGGACAGAACGCTCGGTCTCAATTCCTGGGTCAAGGGCAGGTCGGAGGCGTGCGAGTTCTGTCGGCCTGCACGCGACGTCGAGGCTTGCGAGAGAGGGATGTGAGTGTGTGGCCACCAGTGGGGACGAGATGATGGCGGGGCAGCGAGCACCAACCGTCGTCGAACGGAGGTAGTTACCGTACCGTGCGTGTGTGTCCTGGTCCAGGCACCAAAAAAAAAAGTCGAGCCTTTCCTCTCCTCTTCGGGCGGGTACGTACAGTACCAAAGTACCTCACATGCAGCTGCTCACTCACTCCTTGTGACCTTGATCGGCTTATGTAATCTTTCATGTGCCGCGTCTTGCGATGCACTTGCGCACCAACTTTGCTTCGTGTTAAAGCTGCCTACCCTGCGCCATCTGATGCACGGCGCATTGCCGTCTCCGTTGACCAAGGCTAGCACAGAAATCCAGCTGGGCCGCAAGCGCTCACTGCCTTGTCGTTTTAGCACCGGTGAAGCGCACCTGACCTGCAATGCATGCCCGTTGGGCGATCGGGCTGCGAGGTGGTGTTCGATGCGATGCCGGCAATTCCACGCCACTGCTGTGGCTGATGCCATCTTACGACGTGCATTCAGCGAAGCACCTTGGCACGGTAGGCTAGCGGGTGCATGTCGCAGGCAGGGCTCATCACCAGCCCTACTCAGCGCGTCCAGACAACACGAGCTCGATGTCGCTCACTCCATTGTCGGTCCAAGGCATCGGCTACCGCGGAGGCTGGATGCGCTGAGTCGAGTCGGTGAGGCGTGCGTGCAACGTGTTCGGTTGGTTAGCCAGCGGCCGGGAGGCAGCCCGGCCACAAAGCACGAGCACATACTGTCTGATGGGGGCAGTGTTTCGCTTATTAGGTACGCGTTCACTGACTGAGCAAGGTGAGTGTGCTACGTCGGTGGTGGTGTCGCCGACGGAAGAGTGACATGCCTGGCGGGCACTCTTTTGTAGTAGTCAAGTAGGCGCCTGGTGCAGGCAACGCTTTCAGAATGTCGTCGTCTGTGCTTTGTCCCCCTGCCTGACCGCAATACCTACTAGGTAGGTATAATGTAGGCACCAGCAGAGACTGTCAGCCAGTGCTTTGTACTAACACGACGAAGCCAACCGTCAACACTGCCGGTGCGACCTCGCAGACGGCGTCTCCACGAGCATCACGGGTGCGGAGTACAAAGTACTGTGCAGCTTGGCACCCGCACCCGCATCAGCACCCTCGCTTTCGATGACGACGCCAGCGCACCCTGCATCTGCAGCTGATGAGAGCCGCGCTCGTCCTGGCAGCACCCCCCACCAAATGGACCACCGGGAGGCGAAAGACGGACTAAGGACAGGAGCAAGAGAAGAAAAAAAAGCCGGCAGCTCACGTGCCCGTCCACAGTGGCTTCTGAGGTGCCAGCTAGGCGGATCTTGGGGGGTCGCGCAGGCCAATCAGTGAAGGGGGTGGGGCTGCGAACTGCAAACAGTGCCGTGCAGGTGACCCTGCTGGCGGCGGCGAGCAGGCAGCGCAGCGCAGCGCAGGATAGCCCGCCCCGGACTTTGCAGGCTGACTGATGAGGTGAGGAGGAGGATGAATGGATGGACGGATGAGCAAGGCGGTGGCGGGTGGGCGCTTGATTCGTTTGTGTGTAGGTGCTCGTATATTCAACGGTGAATTCGCATTACCTCATGCTACGACGCAACAAAAAAAACACATAGCGTGTCTCTACGGTCAGTCCTGCGCTGTACCATCAAGTACCTCGTTTCGTAGGCACCCCAACAAGGAGATAAGGCACGCAAAAAGGCCCCTCCTGATACCTTCGTACCCGGTGCTACTGCCGCCGCCGCCGCTGCTTCTTCTGCTCTTTCCCGCCAGGACTCCAGGGCTCCCCCCTCATCTAAAGGCCGCTCGCCCGCCCGCACCTGCCGACACGGGCATTCACTCACTCACTTAGTACGTTACCTATACTGTACCTACCTATAGGTCTAGTATGGAAGGTACGAAGTAGAGGTAGGTGGCTTTCTTTGAGCACCTGCCCTGCCCTGCCCCTGCCTAGCAAGCCCAGTGCCGTCCATTTGCCTTGCCTGCCTCTCTCCAAATGGGCGGCGACCTCCCCGCCAGCCTTCTTCACCACACCGCACCACCAAAGGCAAAACCCATCCGTCTTCCTTTCCCCCTTCTTGCATGTGCATTTTCCCGTCCCATCCTCCCTTCCTCGCTCATCCCTCCTCGCCCGCGTCCTTCCTGCGACCCTCCCTCCTTTGTCCCCAACAACGTCTCCATCAGCCTAGGCCGCGGGTCGCACCGCAGCAGGACATCCATCATCCATCGACGTGGGGACCAGGACCCCCCCCCCCTTTTCCCAATCCCCTCACAGCGAGCGAGCGCCGTCCCAGCGTGTGCCGGCCGGCGTTTGCTTTGGCGGTACGGAGCTCCTCTCACGCCGTAAGTGCGCCGCTGCCGGTTGCATGTGCCTGCGTGCGCCGCCCACACCCACGCCTGCAACCTCCCGTCCGCCGCCAGACCAGACCCCCCGAGCCCACTGCGCCCTTGTCTGATTCATCAACTCACCTCCGCCTCAGGCTTCCGATAACGCCCGCCGTCTTGTCTTCATAAAGGTCGACTGCACTCGCGCTTGCTTGCAAACAGAGTCTCGCTCCCCCCTCTCGCCAACGCGTAGCATCGCATCACATCGCATCGCATCGCATCGCAACCCTCTACCTCGTCGCATCACCCCACGCACGGCCTTGCTTTCGCGCCCAGCTCCGTGCGCTGCGCCATGAGTCTGATGACAACGACACTCTCGCCTCACCGTTAACACAGATAGACTCGGCCCGCTCCACACAACTCACGCGCGTCCCGTTCCATCGCTCCCACGACCTTGGAGCTGCGCCGAGCGCCAGCATGGCTTCCAACGGTACTCACTCGCCGCCCCGCAGCGCGCCACTGGCAGCTTCAAGCGATGCAGCCGTGCCCTCCCAAGCCTTGCAACAGCCCACAGATAGTTCTGCACTGGCGAGTCCCTCTCAAGAAGTCGCTTCTGACAATACTGCCACCCAAGGCCGCTCGTCGCACCCTCCGGGGTCTCTGCCTTCCTGGAATCCAGCCGAGCTGCTTCAGCCTGGTCGGCGGGCTAACAGCGCCATCGACCTGCGGAGCGGGCTCGCAAATCATACCATGAGCGCGCCTCATCTTACGTCGAGGGACCGCTCCAGCACCGGTGCACCCACCCCGATGGTCTTTCAGTTCGCCACCCGGGATGAGTCGGCCACCAGCCGCTTCACAAGCGAAGCCTCAACGCCCAGCGACAGTGGCGAGCCGCGACAAAATGGTGTCGGCAACTGGATTGAGCGCGTGAATAATGTTCATAGTCGCTCCGCCGTGCCTCAAGCCAAGCGTCGCAAGACCGAAGACGGCCAGGATTTCGCCGCTAGGACGAGCAACATCCCCGTCCGCGGTGGTAGTGGCATTCTCGGAAGCTACGTCAAGGAGAAGCGCCTCGAAGGCGATGCCCAAGGCACGCTAGCCTCGGCAACGGTGGACTTGACTGGCGGTACGAAGTCTTTCCGCCTGCTTGGGAGGAACGCATTACTGACCGCCGCAGCCAACGATGACGATGTCATGGTCATGTCCGATCCCAAGGATGAGGAGGTTTGCTATGGCATGGTCAAGAGCAATTTGAATTGCTTCAGGGTCCCTGCACCGAAGCCTGGGATGCAGAGTTTGTGGGGTCCCGGCTACCAGCCAGGCATCAAAATCAACCTGAAGCGCCAGGTCGGCGACAAGTCGATCAAGATACAGGCTTGTGACCACACCCGAGAGATTGTCGGTGTCGTTGAGCCCAACAGCGCCGCGGCATTCTGTCCCCTGCTCGATACCAATATTCGCCTGAGAACCGACTGCCGCATCCCGCCTCATCCCAAGAAGCCTGGTGAGGAACCAGGTCAGGCAACGTCTCGCTCATACACCCTCGACGTGGTCATGTATGGACCCAAAAAGTACGCCAAGAACGTCGGTCTTCTGCTCCAAAAGCACAACCTGAAGCTCCTCGCGCCGTATTTGGTGCAAAAAGGCATTCAGGTCTACAATCCTCACAACACCCTATACTGCCCGCCTCCGCCAAAGGTGTACCCGACCAACTCGCAAGGTTCCTTTGCAGGAATCGCCAACCGGACCGTTGAGGAGATCCGCTCGGAAGTCATGGGCGTATTCGACTCCCTCAAGCGGAACGAAGACCTTCCCCTCGCGGAGCCTCCCTCGACGATTACTACGCCTCTGCTTAAGCATCAGAAGCAAGGACTCTTCTTCATGGCAATGAGGGAGAAGACACTGCAGGAGCAGGAAAACCAGGAGGCCATGGTTTCCTTCTGGAAGACGAAGATCAATGCCAAGGGCGAGCGCGTGTACTCCAACGCAATCACCGGCCAAGAACAGCGTGCGCCGCCACCCGAGACTCGGGGTGGAATATTGGCCGATATGATGGGCCTTGGAAAGACGTTGAGCATCTTGTCCCTAGTCGCGAGCTCCACAGACGATGCACAGGTGTGGGAAGGTCTTGACCCAGTACAGCGCCCCCCAACGGACGCTCGACCGGCCAAGGACGACGGATACATGATGATGCAGCAGGCCAGCTTCGAGCCGGCACCCATTGTGCGCCACGCCAAGACGACCTTGATTGTGTGCCCCTTGAGCACCATAACCAACTGGGAGGAGCAAATGAAACAGCACGTGCAGCCTGGTGCGCTGTCGTATCACATTTATCACGGAGCGAATCGCATCAAGGATGTTGAGAGACTGACAACGTTTGATATTGTCATCACTACTTACGGCTCCGTGTCCAACGAACTGAGCTCGCGCAGAAAACGAAAAGAAGGGCTCTATCCACTGGAAGAGATTGGCTGGTTCCGCATCGTCCTCGATGAAGCCCACATGATCCGCGAGCAGTCGACTCTGCAGTTCAAAGCAATGTGCCGGCTTCAGGCCGAAAGGCGATGGGCAGTCACCGGTACCCCTGTTCAGAATCGGTTGGACGATCTGGCCGCTCTTCTCGCCTTCCTCCGCTTGCACCCGTTCCACGACCGGCCCAAGTTCAACCGTTATATCGTGGAGCCGTTCAAGGCTTGCGACCCCGAGATCGTGCCGAAGCTGCGCGTGCTCGTCGATACCATTACTCTCCGCCGCCTCAAGGACAAGATTGACCTTCCTCCCCGAGAGGATCTGGTTGTCCGTCTCGACTTCAGCTCCGAGGAGCGAGGCATCTACGAAATGTTTGCGCGGAACGCCCAGGACCGCGTGCGGGTGTTGGCCGGTTCGAACATTGGCAAAGCTCTGGGAGGAAACACGTACATCCACATCCTCAAGGCCATCCTGCGACTTCGACTGCTCTGCGCGCACGGTAAAGATCTTCTTAACGACGAAGATTTAGCCGCCCTAAAGGGCATGTCCGCAGAAATGGCCATTGACATTGACGACGATGACGACAATAATGGGCCTACTCTCTCGCACCAAAAGGCACACGAGATGTTTGCGCTCATGCAAGACACGAATAACGATGCATGCATAGAATGCACCAAGAAGCTCAACGCGACCGACGGGCAGAACCTCGATGCTGAAAACCAGGATGATATCCTTGGCTACATGACTCCGTGCTTTCACGTCCTCTGCCGCTCCTGCGTGCGAGGCTACCATGAGCGTGCGAGGGCACTCCTCATTCCTGGCCAGTCGGCCGGGCCGTGCCCTGTCTGCAACTCTCACGTTCGCCTTGAGCTGGTCGAGCTTCGACGCGACGATGTTGACGCTGAGCACGACGGCCCTGCTAAGAGCAAGGCCAAGAACGTGCGGAAGAAGATTGAAAAGTACGACGGACCGCACACCAAGACCAAGGCCCTGATTGAGGACTTGCTCAAGTCCCGTGCGGCGAGTGAGGCGAACCCCACGGAGCCACCTTTCAAGTCGGTGGTGTTTTCGGGATGGACATCGCACTTGGACTTGATTGAGCTGGCGCTCAGCGCAGCGGGCATCTCGTTCGCTCGGCTGGACGGAACCATGACACGGACTGCCCGCACCGCGGCCATGGATAGCTTCCGCGAGGACAATGCGGTTGAGGTCTTGCTCGTCTCCATCATGGCAGGCGGACTAGGCCTCAACCTCACCGCCGCCAACAGCGTCTACGTCATGGAGCCGCAATACAACCCTGCCGCCGAGGCGCAGGCTGTGGACCGCGTTCACCGGCTGGGCCAGAAGCGGCCCGTCCGGACGGTCCGGTACATCATGCGCGGAAGCTTCGAAGAGAAGATGCTAGAAATTCAAGACAAGAAGATGAAGCTGGCCAGCCTCAGCATGGACGGCCAGAACAGGAGGCTCGACAAGGCCGAGGCCGCCCGGCAGAAGCTGATGGATCTGCGCAGCCTTTTCAAATAGTTTTTTTTTTTACGTTTACCACGACTTATTCTCATTAAGAGGCAAACCGACACATTTACACGGGGGCTATGGAGTATCGGGCATAACGGATGGCGTTTTCGGGATGCCTGACGAGACGGGTCGTTTGCTGCCTTTTCGAGGGGCGGAAGCACTCATGACGAAGCATTTTCCCTCTTTTATTCTTTCCTTTTTACATCTTCTTTGCGCTTTACACGCGGGCCACAGGAGGCACTCTAGCAATGGCCACTTTCCGCTGCATTTGGGTGGCTCGCATCTCGTTTGCTAGATACAGCTCAGCTCTCACGAGGGGAGATAGTCAAAGAGGCGCTGGGCGACTGAAAGGGAGTTGGGAGGCATCACGGATGATACATGGACGTTTCATGACATGACAGGGGCAGCAGATTAGGCACGAGAATACCAAGTCTTGTTTTATCGCCCTTGCTGCACGCCGCGTACCTCGCTCATAATTACACCGGGCGGCCATGCAACCTGTTTCAACACGCCGCAGACAACATTGTGCATGTCTCCCATGGCTCAGACACGTCCCGGCTCGAAGCCCGTAGTCATCCATCCCGTGAATGATAGAACCATCCCATCATGCGGTTCCCCACTACACAGACGCCGTAGAAACCAATCCATGCCTGACGAAATAATGCTTCGCCCTCACCGCAACGCCCCCAAAGTCTCGCTTTTGCAGTTCCGCGGAAAAGGGGGTTATCCGTCGTCGTCGGGCTTGAGCCCCGCGTACTCGGTCCCCTGGTTGGCGGTGCTGAGGCGCGCGCACAGGCTCAGCAGGACAACGGTCTCGGTGGCGGCGTAGTGGTTGAGGGCGTCGAGGAGGATCTGGAGGTGCCTGCTGAAGTTGCCCTCCCACTTGCGGATGATCTCGGAGAGGTTGTTGACACGGGCCTCTGCGTCGTCGGCGGCGAAGGAGGCGTCTTGCTGTTGCTGCTGCGATGCGGCAGCGGCGCCGCCACGCTGAGCGGCCTTGGTGGCCTGGAAGAGCTTCCACTGGTCGGCCGTCATGGTGCTGGGCTTGGTGGCGCCCGAGAGGTCCGGGTCCGACTTTTCGAGCTCGCGTGTGAGCCAGTTTGTGTAGGCGGCGAAGACGGTGCACGTCTGCATGAGTTTGGAGTGGATCTGCGGGCCAGTTGCCGCCGTGTTAGTACGCATAAGAAGAAGGTAACACGAAAAGGTGAGATGGAGGAAGATAGAAAAGACGTACCCTGAGGAGCTTGCTGTTGGTGAGCATACACTCCTTGAGACAGGTATCCAGAAACCCGACGTGGTCCTGCATCAGCTCGTCGACGGTCCTCGACATGGGCTTCTTGTCCGCGTCGCCGTCCTTGGCATCCAGACGGGCCATGAACTTGGTCCAGTTGGGCTCGATGACCTCGGCGGTGCAAAAATAGAGCAGCTGCTGCACAAAGACGAGCATCCTTGCCCGGAGCGTCCAGGCGCGCCGCTTCCAAATCTCCAGCGCAGGGTTGGATCCCTTGTGCGCCCAGCTGACGCTCCTCGTCTGCGTTTGCCAGGTGGCAGAGAGCTGAGACTCGAGGTGTCGCAGGGAGAGCAGGTACCGGAAGAGAGCCTTGTATCGCCAGACTGTCTTGCGGCTGATGACGAGGGAGACTGGGAAGGGGACGGAGTAGTCGAGCTCGAGCGAGGTGAAGCCGGTGGCGTTCTTGTCGCTCTCCATGGGCTGGCTGGCGGGCGCCTGGGGCACCTCGCCCTGCTCGATGCCAGTGATGTTGACGACTCGCTGCAGTGCCTTGGTCAGGGTGATTTCGTTCATCGTCACCTTGACGTCTTCCTTGAACGGGTCCAGGGACACAATGCTGCCGGGCTGGCGCAGGACGAGATCCAGCAGGGACTGCAGCTTGCCCGTGTTGACAGTCTTGACCGGCTTGCGCAGCTCCGAGGCACCCAGCTCGAGGAAGTATGAGAAGTAGTCGGAGGGATCGAGAAAGAAGTAGTGTTTCATGGACCGCAGGCGCGCGGGCAGAGCGTGCGTCGTCAGAAGGAGCTGCATCAGCGACTCGTTGGCATGCGCGTATGCGTCGTTGACGTTCTCCAAGAACCTGCTGTCGTCGAACGAGGTCGGAACGTCGGTCACGACCTTGCTCACGTCGACGCCGCCACACTCGCGGACGACGTTGAGGTACTTGCCCGCCAGCAGGACCTTGTCCTTGACAGCCTCGAGTTGCGGCGGGACGTCGCGGTCGCGTATGGTGTAGCGCCTCTCCCAGTACTCGTCAGTGTAGTCTTGCTCTAGCCTCTCGCGCCGGATGCTCTTCTGCTCCTTGATGAGAAACTCCGAGTGCGGGTCGTTGATGCTCCCTTGATGCAGCCACTCGTTCAGCATCTTCATGTACGGGCGGCTCGCGTCACGCAACAATGACGTGAGCAGAGCCCTTGCCGCAGGGTCTCCAGACATGGTCTCAAGTCTCTTCGTCACGATCCCTAGAACCACGCCGCCCTTGCATATTTTTTCAGTACTCATGTTTCCGGGGAGTAGGTCTTTATTGTCGTTCAGCTTTTCAAGCACCTTGTCATAGTCATCTTCGCTGTCGTCGTCTTCTTCGCTTTCGTCGTCTAACAGCGCGTTCTTCTTGAGAAGCTCCTGCGCCAGGGAATATAGCTGGAGCATCAAGTGGCTCGTGGAAATGGTGTGGATGTTGAGTATGTGAACCGTGAACGTGTCACTGGTGAGGAATTGCGTCTCAAGCTGCGCAATCATGATGAGATAGTCGTGCAAGAACTTCCGTACCGAGGCACACAGGGCATGATTGACGGCTCCAAACTCCCTCCTGCTCAGGACATCGACAAAGGCCTCCAGAGCCGAGTAGTACGTCGCCATCTTGAGCATCGACTTGGTCAGGTCGTGCAAGCTTGGGTCGAGCCCCGGCATGATACGGAAAGGCGGGCCGGAGAGGCGATCGCGCTCCTCATGCGGATCATAGCCCTTGGCGAATCGAATGTATTGGCCTTCGAAGCCCATGAAGACGAAGAGCAGATCCTCGACGATTGCTGCCTCCTGGAGCTCTAGTGACATGTCGGCCAGTGGCTTTGGTTGGAGTGCTTGCGGCATTGCGGATGCGAGGGGCGGTATCGACACCCGCGGGGCGAGAGGCGCCGTTGTGTGTGGGAGGAGGGTAACTTCTGGGTTCCAAGGGGCTGTTATGCTCGTTAGCTGTTGCTTCCAAAGACTGCGAAGACGTAATCCACGAACCTTGAGGCGCCGCCTCGGCGACGGCCGACTCCCTAGGCCTCGCCTCCGACGAAGACTTAGGCCGACGGGCATCAGACATTCTCTTTTCCGCGGGGCCGCTCCTTCGCTGCTGCTTCTCCGGGCTCGTCGTGCGCGTGCGCTCGATGCGCGCCTCGTATGTCCTCTCCGTGACGCGCCGCTCCTCGTACCGCCGCTCGTCCCCCGCCGCCGTCCTGCTCGCCGGGCGCGGGTTTCCCGACGCAGTCCTCTTATGCGCCACGCCGGGAAACGGCCCGTCTGGCTGGGGAGACGGCGCCGTGCCGGGGCCTGTAGTCCTGCGCTGTTCGCTCCTGAAGCTGCCGCTGCCGCTGCCGCTGCCACTTACACCAGCTGCACGTACCCGCTCTCGCTCCTCGGCGAAGCCGTTGGGTCGGCTGGCCGAGGCTCTGGCTGTTCCTGAGGACATGTTGGCAGCTCGTGAAGGGGAGGACGGGTTACATCAGTGATGCCCCACGACGCGCGCCCTTGGCGGCCATGCAAGTGTAGGGGCGATATGGGCCTTGCGCTGCGGAAAAGAATGCCGGATTCTCGCGTCAAAGTGCCAAAGTATGTCGGAAAAGAAGCAGTTGTGATCTGTTCAGCTTTGTGTACGTGTCGGTGCGGTGTTGAAGGCAGCATTTGCCGTGTATGCGAGCATGTGTGTACGAACATTCAACGTGGGGCTCGCAGCTGCAAGCACGAGAAGGGAAACCGCGACACAGCGCGTCGCTTCCCCAATACGTACCACAACCGACAGCCAGCTAAGTTAGCTGCAAGGGGAGAGTGCCCACCATGCCACCCTAGCAGCTGCCCACGTAACACGGCGACCTTGCCCACCGTCCCCGGGTAAACGCCGGACCTGCCCCAAGGCAGCGCAAGTACGTAGCACTGGAGGTTCTAGCGTACGCCGGACAGCACAGCGGCCCAGTGCCTGGCCTGCGAGCCACCCACCTACACTGTACCAAACATGGAAGCGGGCAACGCCCCTTCTAGGGCCTGGGCGGGCGTGCACGTACTGAGGTCGGGCGTGGCCCGCCGCCAGTGGAGTGCTGGGCGCCGCCCCGGCACCCAACCATGTAGCCCGCCCGTAGGTAGCTCCAGCGTTGGAGCTGGAGGCTGCGTGCGTAGGCCTGGTGCTTGCCTAGCCTACCATATTACTAGCCAGCCAGGCTGTCGGTCGTCGACCCCGGGAGCTCCAACCTCACCTCACCTCGCCTCGCGCATGCTCCTCCATCCTCCTCCTCTGACCTCAGCCTGCTCCCCCGACACTCGCCGTTGCAGCCCGCCCTCTCCCGCCCCGCCGCGGCAGCGTCAATTATCCCGCCCGTCGTCGTCGTCGTCTTCTTCTCCTTCTTTCTGTCTCGAAGACACTCACGCACCGGCCTGCGCCTCTAGCCAGGCCAGCTGAACCACCACCTACCACAACCACAACCACCACCAGTAACAACCACCCCCAAACACCGCCAAGATGTTCATGGCAAGATCCGAATACGGCAAGCTTCCCCCCTCCCTCCCCCAATCTCCCTCCCGCGAATGCGCTTCCTTGATGAAGCTGCCTTCCTACCGACAATGGACGGCCGGCTGACCCCGTGCTCCCAAGCGCCGCAGACCGAGGCATCAACACCTTCTCCCCCGAAGGCCGCCTCTTCCAGGTCGAGTACTCCCTCGAGGCCATCAAGCTCGGCTCCACGGCCATCGGCGTCGCCACCTCGGACGGCGTCGTCCTCGGCGTCGAGAAGCGCGTCACCTCGACCCTCCTCGAGACGTCGTCGGTCGAGAAGATTGTCGAGATCGACCGCCACATCGGCTGCGCCATGTCCGGGCTCCAGGCCGATGCCCGCTCCATGGTCGAGCACGCCCGCGTCGAGTGCCAGAGCCACGCCTTCAACTACAACGAGCCCCTCGGCGTCGAGAGCTGCACCCAGGCCATCTGCGACCTCGCCCTGCGCTTCGGCGAGGGCGCCGAGGGCGAGGAGACCATCATGAGCCGTCCCTTTGGCGTCGCCCTCCTCATCGCTGGCTTCGACGAGGACGGCCCTCAGCTCTTTCATGCCGAGCCGAGCGGCACCTTCTACCGCTACGACGCCAAGGCCATCGGATCCGGCTCTGAGGGGGCCCAGGCCGAACTTCAGAACGAATACCACAAGGTGCGTCTCGTCTCGAGTTATAACTTACCCGAAGCCATGTGCTGACGCCACCCTATCTCTAGTCTCTAAGCATCACCGATGCCGAAACGCTGGTTCTCAAGACGCTGAAGCAGGTCATGGAGGAGAAGCTCGACTCCAAGAACGTACAACTGGCTAGCGTCACCAAAGAAAAGGGCTTCAGGATATACACAGACGAGGAGATGGCTGCTGTCGTGGAGCGGCTGCCGGCCAATTGAGCGCGTGCGACATGCCGCGCGCCTGTAGAGGAATAGACTTGTAACTACACGCGCCTAGCGCACAAAGGGCTTCCTGCTTCGGGCTGTCGCATCGAGCGCGCCCGTTAAGGGCAACGTCCGGAATGTATGATTATGAGAAGCTTCACACTGATGCCGACGACGATTATAGCGCCCCCGTGACCTTTCGCTTCCGACGGCCGACCACGCCCGGCCGCGCAGGTCTTGAAACCTCCTTGCGCCCGGGACAGACAACGCCCATGCAAACTCCAACATGTATGTAATCTTTTCCTTTTTCCCGGTCCTCGGCGCAGAGGCCTCCCTCTAAAGACTCCGACAACCCCAAAGCACTACGCTCCGCGTCTTGAACCCCCTCCCTCAATCGTCGTCTTCCAGCTCGACACGGTCCAGGTCTCTCTCTACCCCCAAGAGCCCAAAAGCTAGACTCGTCTGTTCTGACCTCACGAGCACGAGACGCTGCTCCTCTTTGCCGTCGAGTTCCGAAATCCTTTGATCCAACCTGCGGGGCATCATCCATACCGAGATTGGTACGTCTTGCAGATGCTCAGGCCGCTTGTATCCGGGCCCGTGTCCCAATTGGTGGGCCTTGAGCCATGCCGTTTCGCATCCAATGGCGATTTTCATGGCCGACTGCCAGCCCGTTAGACGGGCGATGTCGAACATACGCTGTGTTACCCAAGTGCGTTGATCGCTGTTTTGGAGCTGGCACGACTTATGTCAGGAGAAGGACGCCTCAGCCGGGGTTGTGGGACCTCGACTTACCTGCACGGCAGCCACGAAGAGACAGAAACAGCTCTCGATGAACGCGGCAGCAAGAGTGGTGCTGACTTCGAGTCTCCGAGAAGAGTCGTCTGCCAAACCCGCCGCGATACGGCCTATTTGGATAGCATAGCCAGCGGTGGATGGAGCGGCCATTTGCGCTGCCTGCATGGCCGCTGGTGGCATATTGGGGCGACTTCGGTATAAATGAATCAAGCCCATGTAGTAATTCATCCAAATGCCGGCCACTGAGTATGTGCGGTACTGCAGCGCCGAGCCGAACGGCGTCTCTTTGCGGTCCGTGTATTCGCTATCCAGCGGCTTGAAGTGCGCTCCGAGACAGCTCTCCAGCGCTTCGAAGCCCTGCCTGATGCTCTCCCACTCGTGTTCCGCCGCCTCGGCCGTTTGTGGCGCTGCGAACTCGTCGTTGGAATCCGTGTTCGGGGAATGATCCATCGGCGGACTGAAGCCCAGGGGCACGTTGAACTTTCCATATGTTGGCACAATGCCCGGGAATTGCGGCGGAGAGCCGCCCGAGGAGCTCGCGCTCTGAGGTCGGTTTGCCTTCCGCTTCCGCGACAGGTCGCGAGACGCAAAACTGGCAAGCCGGCCAAGGAGCAGAATGAGATGATCGTAAGTCCCATAACTATGCATTGTTAGCAAAGAGTGCGCAGGCACAGCTGCAACAGCACAACCTACATGGCATTGAAGTTGGAGAGCGGCGCCCTTGGAGGGCATTGTGTCCACGCCTCGTAGTCCATGCTGTGGTTAAAGAGCCTTTGTCAGTAGTGTGTCTGCAACAATCTCAACGTGGAGTCATACAAAAGCTTCGTGCCCCCGAGAATGCTCTGGTAAACATCCATTTTAGCGTACCACCAAAAGAGATCTCGCAGTATATCGTATTGCTGCACGTCGCGGTCTGTGGTATAGAGACACCTCTCGTCTAGTAGCTGGCCGTCTTGCAGCCCGTAATCCTCAGCAGACAGATGAGTCCCTGTTATGAGGCTCAGGAGATCGTAGTCGAGATCGCTGGCATCCTTTCCCAGACCGGTGCCTCCAAAAAGCTTCCTTCGCTTGACCGGCAAACAAACTCGAGACATGTCCCTTAGGGCAATCTCGCGGAAAAGCAGTCTCGCGCCGAAGAGATGGCTGCACCACTTGGAGTGGTCCGACGACCAGACCTCGAAATACGCCAGGAGGAGGGTCGCTGCCAAGGTGGACAGCTTGGTTCGCTTCAAGGGCGATTTCACATTCTTGGCGATGCGCCGGATGGACCAGTGGTAATGCTTCAGCGCCGCCGTGGCCGGTGTCCCTTGAAGTTTGGCGATTTGCAAGCTGGCAATGGCCATTATGGCGTGAAGCAGGCCGGGATGATTCAAAGAAAGAACGGGAAATGTGTCTGCACGCGCATACCTGGGTAAGTGACTCGGCATGCAAACGAGAGAAACGACAGGCAAGACTTACAACTGAAGAGATTGTGGCCGAGCTCGGCGTTGCCCTCGAGACTTCCAGACCCGTCAAGCGGAGTGGGATCTCTTTCATACAACGACATGGAAGGGCCCGTAACGCTAACGAAGTGCATGAAGATGGTCCTCATTGCTTGATTCCGAAGCTCCGAATTGGGGGCGTAATCCATGTACTCTGCTAAAGCCTGTTCCTGAGCGAAGGCCGCGAAAGTCCTCACAACTGCCCCTCCTCTCGGGTATGGCCAGAACATGTGGCGAGAGCCGGCTGATATCAGCTCCTTTGGATCTGGTAGCGCGGACGGTTCATCATCAGATTCGGCCATGTACATGTCCTCGTCCGACAACTCTTCCTCGTATTCACTTTCCGGGCCGCGAAAGGCATGTGAGGATATGTGGTTCGAGGCCCCGTTGCCAATATACCGAGACCGCTGCTCTGCAGAAGAAGCGCCGGGGGCGTTGACGTTGCTCTGATTGTAAAAGGCGGCCTCGCTTTGGAGGTAATTCTCCTGTTCTTGACTCGCAGTAAAGTCAGGCCCCAGCAAGGGATTTGGCATGGACGGGTGCCCCTCAATGGGGCTATGGCCAAAGCTCAAGTCGTGGGCGGCGAGACCATTCTGGGGCCGTCGAGGTAGCATATGAGGTTGGCCAAAGTCGAATGGCGAGGGCTTTGGGGCGATGGCCTGCAGAGGTAACGGAGCGGGTGGCTTGACATGGTGGGCGGCCAGATGATCACCGAGATACGCAGTGCCAGCCGAATAGAGTGGAGGTGCAAAGTGGCCATGCTGTGCCCCCATAGGATCTTTGAAGACGACTCTTTGGTTGTATCCCTCGCACTCACGCTTGGACTTGATGCAATTCTTACATCTTGGCTTGTTCTCGTCACATTTTATCCGGCGCTTGCGGCAGGCTTCAAGGAGGTCAGATGAGCTGGTACGCAAGCAAGGGGAGCCATGGGGCACATAGGGAAGCCGGCGGGCACTCACTGAGGCAACCAGTCTTGGTTCTCTTCTTCACCATGGGTTTCTTGCCCTTGGGGTCGTCCTTGTCATCGTCGTGCTGTAGAGGCGGAGTCTGGTCCGAACCACCCGCCTTTTGGGCCGACGTCGCGCTCGCCCTCTCGGCCATGGCCAGCTCGGCGAGGAGACGTGACTGCCGCTCCAGAGAGACACCTAATAGGATGGGGCGGTTGATTATGCGCGAGTATTTACATTGCGCAGAGGTCCAAAAAGTGCATCGACAGAGGCCTGTTTCCCGCTTCTGGACGAGCCGACGGATGTGCGAGCTCGCAGACGGAATAGGTCAAGGGACGAACCAGCAGGGCCGGGGCAACGACGAGCGAGAACGGCCGGCGCAAAGGTGGCAGGGGAGACACAGCGGCAGAAGCGGTCATCAAACGATGGGTACCGGCGAGAGGAACGACTGTAAGGGCGTGAAACACTGGCTGTGTAACTCGAGAGGTGGCAACTAGCAGGACAGGCAGGGCGAAGACGTGTAAAAGACGCCGGCGCTTGAGGAGGCGGGAAATTGGGTCCGCAGGGGCAACACACCCCCCTAGCCTTGCCGGGCCGTGGGATCTCAGGAACGTTGCCGAGTCTCGCGAGTCTCGCGTGCGGCTTGTCGGCGAGTCTTCCAAGTGCCGGGGGCGGCGATCGGGCGGGGGGTTCGTAGCTGTCGACGCCGACAACAGCTATTGGACGCAGGCGCCGTGCCGTTGGCTGCAGTGCGAAAAGGATCGATGGTCAGCGACGTTTAGGATCGGCGAAGAAATTCGCGAAAAGGACGGAGCCAGACGGGATGAAGCCCACGCACGAGTGGACGGCCTTGGCGTTCGGGCAGCTGGAGGCGGATGCTGAGGCGAGATTGTGAGCGTGAGAAAGCTGGCGACGGTTCGACGCAGGCTTGGGACAGAGATAGCCAGGGAGAGCAAGGCAGAAGGGGGACTGAGGCGAAGGCGGGCGCACAGGCACATCACAGGAGAGACGAGGGAGGCCAGGGTGGAGGGAGGTACAAGCCGGGGCAGCGGGAGGAGTCTGGAGGTGGAAGTGGAAGCGGGAGCAGAGGTGAAGCAAGGAATTGCCAGGCGAGGCGAAGTGAGGTAGAGTAAAGTACCAAGGTAAGGTACTAGAAGGTAAGGTAGGTACGGGGCGAGGCAGGGGTAAGTAGGTACTTAAGGCAAGGCACGGTACTTACAGACGGCAGGTCGGAGAGTTGGGGTGAGGTGAGGTGAGGTGAGGCAAAGGGCAAGGCAGGATGAGGTGAGGTGAGGTGAGGTGAGGTAAGGTAGGAAGGTACTCTGGTAGGTCGGTGGGTGGTAAAATAAGACAACTTGGGCAGGTGCCGGAGCGCAAGTCCGGACGGGAGGTACAGTATACCTGCCTGTCCCAGAGCCCCAGGCAAGAAACGCCCTTGGAGCCAAGGAAGGTATCTTACCTTAGTACTAGTACATTGGACAAGGTCAAGTGCCGACTTGGTAAGGACAAGGTCGAGTCGCGGGTGAACGGAGTCGTGAACTGACTGACTGCCGAAGCTAGGTACCACCTGAAAGGGCCTCTGTATAACTACCCCAAGTACTCGGTAGGTCGGCAATAAATTCCCTTGCTTCGATAAGGTAGGTACGTTAGCACTAAGCCCATGTACAGGCTTCGGCGCGCAAGGTAGATAAGGTATAGTAGGCCAGAAAAAAAAAGTGATGATGGATGGGCAGGTATTAAGGAAGGCGGGCACGGCGTGTGAGAGGGGCAAAAAGGGTACTGCTGCACGGAGTAGGGCTAGGCGGACGAGGGAGAGAGGTCTGGCTGGCTGGCTGGCTGGCAAGGTATCGCTGAGTGACCCCGCCGAGATGGGAAGAGGACGAGTGCAGCCATGTACAGATCTGGACGACACCACCCACCTGAGCAGGCAGGCATGTGGTGGATGGGAGGGAGGGAGCTTGGGTAGTCCCCCCAACGAGCGGCCGACTGACTGCCCGCCACGGTTGGGCGCACGCGAACACCTCTACTACCAAGTCCAGACCAGCCGGCGGCAAGTGGAGGCAGGAGGATGCACCACCATCCATTTCGCACTCATCATGATGGCCCAATGACGAACGAACCCTCGCCAGATCGGATCCCTCAGATCATCCAGTCTGTGCTTTGCCGCCTGGGATGCCCCGGCCGCGGCTAGGGCAGGTAGGTATCAAGGTAGGCAGGCAGGCTAGGGAACGGGGAACCGAAAGACACAAAACGGCTTCTTACCAGAGGCAGTTTAGCTGACAATGCGCACACGCGCGAGCGGTTGGCACATTTCCCGTCCGGGAAAGGACGGAGATCTGGAGCGGAGTGGATATTGTGGCCCGGAAGAGTGGAGAGAGACTGTGTGTGTATGAGAGAGAGACAGAGAGCGCTGCAGGCCCAAGGCAAGATCGCCGAGGAAGTTGCACGAGCTTTCTTGGGGGGGGGGGGGGGGGTTGTTCGCAAAAACTGGGGGACAAGGACGAGCACAGGCACGAGAGCGTATAGGTAGCGACGCAGAGTGCAGACGACGACTACACAGCAAGGAGAGGCATGCCTCTTATTGCCCTTCATATTTTCACACACCCGACCGAAGCCTCCTGCTGGTGGTGATGGGCTTGAGGCGGATCGCCGGGGGGGGGGGGCCGCGGCCCGCACCCGGGGACCAGAACACGCACGGCCACATGGTCCCTTTTTTACTCTTCCAACCTACTTGAAGTTAGGTACAGTAGTATTGCCCTCTGGCAAGCCCATGTCACCATGGCAGGCCAGTGTGTGGGTGTTGTGTGTTTGACAGAGGAGGGGTCCAGCCGATCCTCCTGCTGCTGTGCTGCACAACGCCCCGCCTTTCTCCCCCAATGGTTCCCTTGGCCGTCCAGGCTGTGGCAGGTGTGCATGTGCGCCGTGCGCGGCACAGCACAGCACAGCACAGCTGGGGTGGTGGTGATGGTGGCGGCCAGGCTCATCAGAGAACAAGCCAGCGTGAGTGAGACATGACATGGGCATGACCGTCCGGGGGAGGATGGGCCATGGACTGGGACGGGGCCGGCAGCTCCATCTGGCTGCAGAACGCCCTCCCTTGGCGGAGAAGCGTCCCTCCGACGCAGTTGCCAACGACGATGAGTCGACGAAGGGGCCCATCCGTGCTTTGTTGCTTCGCCGTCGGTGCTATGGAGCCCGAGACACCCGAGGCACGCTGCTATTCTAGGAGCTGGTCGTTGGATGGTATGTCGTAGTAGTAGTATGATGCTACGAGATAGTCTGGGCCCGCCGCGAGTCGCTCCGCTAGGTATAGTAGGTAAGGTAGGCTAGTTAGTACCTTTCCAAAGAGGTAGTAATTATCGTACGTATGTCAAAGGTGAGGTTGGCGGCACCTCAAGGACGGGGGGGCCCGTTTTGCCTTTGCAGTTGTTGCTGCGCCGAGAACCTCATACAAGGCAGGTTGGCAGGTTCGTCGAGGCACTGCAGTCACCTTGCGCACCCACTGCTTCATACAACAAAGGCATCTATGGGGTGCTCACAAACCATGCATCGAGGCCAGCCGCGTCCTCTACGATGGTGTGTTGGCGCCTGCCTCGACCGGCGCGGCTCGCACGTGTGCCGTGTGCCACGGAGCTCGGCAAAGGCCGGCCCACGACGCGATGAGGTGCATCGCAGCGGTGCAGCACAGCGCTGCGCAGGCCCCAAGGTCACGTCGTGCGAGGTGATGTGTGTGTGTGTGTTCTGGGTCTGTGTGTGTGTGTGTGTGTGTGTGTGTGCCGCGGGAATGTTGCTGGTGTGGGTGCCGGTCCTGGTGCAGTGAGTGGCAACTGCAGGTGCAACTGCAGGTGCGGGCGCGGGCGGCGGGCGTCGTGGGCATGATGCAGTGCAGGCAACCTACAGCTTTTTGAACCCCACTGTCCTACCAATAAGGACTTGTACCTGGCGGTATACATCAGTACTGTCAGTTACTGTGCAGTGGCCACCACCTCACCACCCCGAGAACTCAAAGGGTGCCCAAGGGCAGCGCAGGGCAGCGCAGGGCAGGGATTAGATCGGATTGCAGGCACCTCGAGGCATGGATCGGAGCCGGCCCTGTCCTCCCCTGTCCTGGACCAACAACAGCCGCCCCCTCTCCGCAGCGAAGCCTCGTGCACGCACTCACGCACGCACGCACGCACGCGCGAACGCCCCTTGTCCCTGGTCGGTCCTGCTTGTTCCATTCTCGCTTGCTTCATCTTCAGGCAACAGACGTGGGAAACGGTGAACCCCAATGGGCGGGCGGGCGGCGGAGCGGAGGGGCCCTTGGCGTCGGCGGATGGATGGATGGATGGAAGGGTGGACGGGATGGAGGTTAAAAGCAGATCGGTGGATCTCCGCTGCTCCGCGGGCTTCAGTGGATCGCCCGCCCCCCAACGGGAGCGCCTGCCGCCCGCGCCTGCGCAAATGCTGCGAGGGACGGGAGCCAACGTTGCTCGCCAGCAGTGCCCACTACTAGGTACTAACCTAACCTCCTGTGCCTACCTTACTAACCTGCTAGACCTTAGTAGGATATGTAGTAGGTTAGTAGGCAGCTGGAAGTCCGGATGCAGGTCCGGCGCCCGTTGTGGCGCGGCCTGGTGATGCCGGGCCGGGCTCAAGCGACGTTGACATCCAGGTAACTTCAAGTTCGTATATGATATAACATACTCCGTATGTCAGTGGTACTGTAACTAGCCGCACTGGCTTACTGTGCTGGATCTTGTACCAATTAAGTAACTCCTAAACATGCTGCCCACCGCCACGCGTTGGACTTGTGATAATGATTCCCCTGCCTGATTTCACCGTCGTCCTCCTCCCGTCACCGCAAATTCATCCCGTCCCGGCCGTCCGCCCGTCTGGCGCGGCGTCAAGCCAACATGGCGAATCGATCGCCTTGTACCCAAAGACGGGCGCCCCTTGCTGTACCGTACCGCACAGTACCTGTACCTGTCGCAAGTACCTATACGCGCCTCCCTCATCCTGACACGAAGGAAGGTGTACTACTAGCTGTACAGTATCGCGCGCCGCTCGCACAGGCAGTGGGCCTCTGCGGGCGCCCGTTCGAGCACACTTGTGCGCATGCCGCCGCCGTACGAGGCTGGGTTCGTCTGAGCAGTGGCACACAACCTTGGTACCGCCGCCCCTCCTCCCCCATGATAATAGGCCTCTGTCGCATGCATGCGTGAGATCCGTCGAGGCGTCACAGCAGCAGCAGCAGCAGCAGCAGCAACAGCACTGCGCCATTTGGCAGATGGGGGTTTACTATTATTATCTCTAGTTTACCTACCACGACGCTTCCCGAGCCATGTAAAGCTTGGCAAGGGACCGAGTATTGTATATGCAGCGCCGTCCTTTGAAGGAACAGGAATAGTTCCTTGCGTCGTGGTGGATATTACTCTACTCTACGAAGTACGAGCTCGCGCGGCCCCGGAACCGTCTCCCCTTCTGCAAGTCGATCCGCGTCCCCTCTGGTTGTTTGCTACTGCTACTCCTACAGTACCCTGCCCGCAATTGTCATGGCCCAACAGCCGGCCATGACTCAAGATCCATGCATACCGTTTGATAGAAAAGCATAGCATCATGGCCAGCCAGGGGTCGACTGGGCCTGTGCATTTGCTTGGCATGGCCGAGCTGCCCAAGGGGCCCCCTTGGAGTCTTGCTGCACAAGACATGGAAAGGAGGCCTTCGTATCGGGTCTGGCGCCTCTGACACGATGTTACTGAGTAACTAGCTTAGTACAGTACAATACGGGATGATGACCTAGGTATTGTACCTACCTCGTGCATCGCTGCGCTTGTCATTCTACTGCAGGCGCATGATAGTACCTTGGTAACTGGTGAGAGGGAGTCCCTTGTCCTTGATAGAGCCAGACCTGCGGTACGAATTCAGTCTTAGGGGGCCGCGTGGACGGCAGGCGCGACCGTCTTGCCAACAACTACCTTATCTACTTCGTACCATCCTGCCCTGCTCCATACCTATCATGACCGACCACCAGGCCTGCCCAAAAATCAACCTGGACTCCCCAACACCACCACCATCACCACCACCACCACCGCACCACACCACACCACACCACACCACACCACACGAAGCTATTGCAACACCGCCGCTCCCCTTTCCAGCGGCCGAGAACTAACGGGCCGAAGAAGCGCACTTGTTGACTCGTTCACATATCGATAGACAGCCCCCTAGCGCCTCGTAACTGACAACGCCGTCACCTGCCGGGCTCCACATCGGTAGCAAAATCCATCGACTCGAGCCCCGGGGCTGACAACTTATTACATGACTGCCATCGGCCCCCGTCACCGACCTGCATGGCTAAAGGCTGTGGCGTAAATAGGCCAGGGTCAAGGACAGCGGAGATCTTTCCCGAGCCTGGGCGCTAGCCGGCCAAGATTTGCCTCTACTAAGTCGCTCAGTGCTCCAGGATGAGCCGCGCGCGGCGCCGGGATCTCGGCCATTCAGGTTTCGCCGCACGATCCTCAAGTCTTCTGGAACATCTGGCCACGTCGGCATTGGTCACGAACCCGATTTCACGGCCTTGCCCACAACGAGGACGTGTCTCGGCAGATGATTTTTTATGACGCCGCTTCAGAGCCACGAGCCACAAGCCACCTACCATCTTAAGGTACTGAGCACGACATCACCCGCAGTTCTTTTCTTGGGCTAGGCAGTCTGCAGATGCAGAGCTCCAGGCGGCTCGCCGACGGCAGGCCCCAAGCGAGGCTTCTGGTCACTTGCATGGCGGGCGACGGCGACTCGTCTGCGTCGTCTCGCTCGTCGACAACCCTTTTCGCCCCTCCACCAACGAGGGAGTGGCTGGGGTGCGACCCTGTCAGGGGCATTGCGCGCAGATGTCCGCTGTCGCCCGAGCCAAGCGCCTCTTTCCAGGCCAGCCCACGACGACGCCCTCGTCTCACAAGCGACACACTGCCATTTACAAGCTCCTCCGTCTCTGCCCGACGATAGATCTTGCCCGCTCGTCCGCATACGAGAGATGGTACGAAGAATATACGTACGGGGTACAGACCTTACCATTGATTCAGCCAACATGTGTCGTGTAACCCTCGCTCCGGAACCTTGCCTGATCTCGAGCCGACTTAGGAGAGGAGGACACAGCAAGGCTGCATCGGCCCCAGCTTGTACTTACGTACAGGCAGGCCCGACGGCATGTGCATCTGATGGAGCCTCCACACGACGGGTCCCATCTGGTCGAGGACAATCAATGGCAGTGTGCTTCGTATGTGCGTGTGAGCGGTCTACGGCAGCGCCGGTACATGTCAACGCCACAGCGGCGGGGGCCCGTGTGCATTGTCCAGGGCCGGGCAGGCCTTTGTGGTTGCACGCCTCGCGCCGTGCGAAATCTGCCATGGCGCGAAGCAAATCTCGTGCCACCGGCTCCGGTGCATCGGACACAAAATCTGTTCGTACATGCATGGGAAGAGATGCTCATGGCCGGGCTGAAGGGGCGTACGTGGCATATGGCCCTGTGTCGCCCACCCATCCACGCATCCGGCGACGCTGAAGCGCGCCTCGCCTCTGCAGAGCGTGCACCGACAGGCAGGCTCGCGCGTCTGCGAACACCCTTCCTCCCGGGGGCGCCATCTCGTCCCGTTCCCGAGGGCTGGTGCTTACCACGTCGCCGGGCCCGGCTGACCCTGCAGAGGTGGGTGGCATGCTGCTGCAGACTCTGCGTTGTGCTCACCCAACGCGCCGCAAGCAAGAGCCAATGCGCACTTGAACCATCAATGACAAAGCTCGCGACATTTCCCGTTCGCGAACTAGTCGGAGAGGCATGTGTCGAGGATGCCCCCGGGGTAGGGCCGTTAGCCAGACGTAGGATGCCACAGCGAGGCCCACGGTACGGCGCCGAGGAGCAAACCTCGCTCGCACACGCGCATGCACACGCAGATGGGCACGCGCGCGTGTGCGCGGACCCGCATCTCCGATGATGAAAGCTGCCTGGGTCTACGCACTTTGTAGTACAGTACAGTACTGTACTTCGTAGGTGTAGCCTCTCTCTGTCTGCATCAGTGGTACGAGACTTGGAAGCACACCCATTCACGTCACCATGCCACCATTTGTCGAGTCCTGCGTCGCCGCGCGCCGCGGGTCCAGGCAACAGCCGGCGCATCTCCTCGGGAGGGGAGGGGGGGGGCTTGGTCGTGCGTGTGTGTGGACGTTGCGAACCAGAAGAGTCTTGTGCGCATCCATGACGTACGGCAGGCAGGCAGAGCAGAGCTCATGGAGCCCCTGCTCCCGCCCCATCTCTCTCTCTCTCTCTCTCTCTCTCTCTCTCTCTGCACAGTAATAACGGGTTGCGATGTATATACACAGCATCCTTCGCACGATGGTCAAGGCGCGACGACGGCGACCACGGAATCTTGTCCGATGCAAGGGCTGTTTGTGCAACCGGGGTTCCTCGCAGCAGCTGAATCATGAGAGCGAAAATCTGAGTAAAGGTCTCACCGGGTGGGAGTCGTCCTTCGCAAGAGCCTCGTAGTTGTAGATTGTGGATGCAGTCTTGGTGCTGACCTACAAACGAATAACGTCGTTGACATGGTGGTTGAGTTGCCGGTAGTAGTAATTTATTTAGCACGTCCAGTCTAGTAGAGAGGTACAAAGTACATGAGCAGCTGTGGAGACGCACGGGCCACATGCCGCTAATAGCACAGCTTCACTCACTCTCTCAAGCTCACGAAAAAAAAAGTTCGGAACGACCTCAGCACCGAAGAGAGCAGACGAGGCAGAAACCGCCTCTGCATCTCACATAAACTCTCACACACTCACGCACACACAAGAAAAGAAAGACTTTATTCCCTTTCATTGACTCGGGGCCAAAAAGAAAAATGTTCGCCGTTCCGGGCTGGTCCGTCTCGGCCGACAGCCTCAAAGCGGAGAACACCTCGTCGGCCGCGGCGACCTCGGCGCAGGGCCCGGCCGCCGGCGCAAAGTCGCGGAAGCGGAAGCGCAACGCCGAGGCCGTCACGGCGTCCAACGTCGTCGACCTGTACGAGTCGGTCGTGGAGGGTCGCAAGGCGCAGCCGCCGCCGCCGTCGTCGTCCAAGCAGCCCAAGGAGAAGCCGTCCAAGAAGGCGAGGAAGGAGGACGGCGCGGGCGGCGGCAAGAAGGCACAGGCTGAGGTGAAGAAGAGTCAGGAGCACGCGGCTGACGTCGACGGGGGAGAGGGGAAGAAGAAGGAGACGAAGCCCGAGGGGACGGAGACGGGCGAGGCTCCCAAGGAAAGCAAGAAGGACAAGAAGAAGAAGAACAAGCAAAAGGGCAACAATGAGAGCAGAGGCGCCCAACCATCAGCCACCGAGGAGGAAAAGCAGCAGTCCAGAACCGGCAACAACGATGTCAGGAATCGCGACGGGCAGCCCTCGATGCCGCCGCCCAAGCCGGCCACCAGCAGCAACAAGCTGACGCCTCTGCAGGCGTCGATGCGCGAGAAGCTCGTCTCGGCGCGGTTCCGGCATCTCAACGAGACGCTGTACACGCGGCCGTCGGAAGAGGCGTTTGAGCTGTTCCAGGAGTCGCCCGAGATGTTCGACGAGTACCACGAGGGCTTCCGCCGGCAGGTCAAGGTGTGGCCCGAGAACCCCGTCGACAGCTTCCTCGCCGACATTCGCGCGCGCGCAAAGGTCCGGCAGCCGGGCAGGCACCAGCAGCAGCAGCGTGGTGGCCGCGGCGGCGGTCGTGGACGCGGCGGACGGCAGGCATCAGCATCGGAATCATCGCGGGGCGGTGACCTCCCCCTGCCGCGCACGGCGGGCCTCTGCACCATCGCGGACCTGGGCTGCGGAGACGCCCGGCTCGCCGAGTCGCTGCGGGCGGAGCAGGCCAAGCTCAACGTCGAGGTCAAGAGCTTCGACCTGCAGAGCCCGAGCCCGCTCGTCACGCGCGCCGACATCGCCGACCTGCCGCTGGCCGACGGCTCCGTCAACGTGGCCATCTTCTGCCTCGCCCTCATGGGCACCAACTGGATCGACTTCATCGAGGAGGCGTACCGCGTCCTGCACTGGAAGGGCGAGCTCTGGGTCGCCGAGATCAAGTCGCGCTTCGGGCCGCCCTCGGGCGCCGCCGGCAAGAGGGCTGCTGGCGGCGGCGGCGGCGTCGTGGCTCACAGCGTCGGCAACCGCAAAAAGGCGGCCGCCGCTACTACTTCCGGCAAGAAGGGCGGCAAGAAAGGCGGCGCCGGCGCCGACGACGACCCGACGGCGCTGCACGGGCAGGACCTAGCCGTCGAGGTGGACGGCGTCGAGGACCGGCGCCGCGAGACGGACGTGTCGGCCTTTGTCGAGGCGCTGCGCCGGCGCGGCTTCGTGCTCCGCGGGGAGCGCGCCGAGGCCGTCGACATGTCGAACCGCATGTTCGTCAAGATGCACTTTATCAAGGGCGCCGCCCCGACCAAGGGCAAGGGCGTCAAGGCTGCGGCGGCGGCGGCGGCGCAGGAGGGGGGGACCAGGGGCGGCAAGAAAAAGACGTTTGCGCCCAAGTGGGATGAGGGCGACCAGGATGACGACGAGGCCGGCGTGGATGCCAGCGAGGCAGCCATTCTCAAGCCGTGTGTGTACAAGATCCGCTGAGCCGTGGAGGGAGTGATGGTGACAGGTGCCTTGTCGAAAAGAGGACATTATGGAGGAAGTCACCAGTAACCGGTCCAAGAGAGAACATTGTCATCACCAAGCTGTGGATAAGTCGACCGAGAAAAGGTCGGCAGGATACTTGATAGATAATGCAACGGCCATGCCAAGTTGTGACGCACCGAGCATGTCTTTTTTGATCTCATCACCGGCACCCCCCGACCCATGTACATTTCCCCCGCATTGTCGTCTTTGCAGCCCAGGCTGTCCTCGGTCGCCAGGTTGCGCCTTTGTCTTTTCCGTGATTTGACCAGAGAGTAAAGAAAAACATATAAGCTACCAAAAAGCGTGCGTCGTTGACATGATGACGTTCCCTTGCCCCAAAAAGCCCAGATGCTATGCAACCGAATGCTCCCAAGATGAAACCCCGTCGCCTGCCCGCAGCTCAGAAGAAAATCAAACCGGCGGCGACGTCAACATTGTCCTCGGCCGCCTGCAGCGCCTGGACAGCCTGCTCGCGGGTGGCGCCCATTGCCACCAGACTGTCGACGTGCGCGGGAGTGACGTTTGGCGTAGCCGCCGAAGGTGCCTGAGCGGCTGGCACTGGTGCCGGCGGCGTCGGCGCAGACGGCTGTTGCTGCTGCTGCTGCTGCTGCTGCTGCTGCGGTGGCGGCTGTGCCTGCCCGGGCGGCATAACCACCCCAGATCGCTGTCCTATCGAGGTGCCCGCCGGGCCGGGTATCGTGGGCTCCTGAGCGGCGGCGGCCTCTTCGTCCTTGGGAATGTCGGCCTCTCCGAGGAAGGGCACCTCCTCGCCCTGGATGATGAGCTTGTCCTTGGCCAGGTCGATGGTGGCCTGGTAGCGCTTCAGCATGTCCAAGCCGAGAAGCAAGTCGGTCGACTTGCCCTCCATGACGGTGAAGCTGCATGGCAGGTGCAGCTGTCCGATCTTGATCTGGGCGGAGTGGACGCGGCCGATGATGTTTGCCGTGCCCACGCCGCGGGCGACGCCGGCAAACCTCGTGTCGACAAGGCGCATGATGCCGCATGCCTCGGCGCACGACGGAGAGATGATGGTTGCCTGCGCCCCAGAGTCGACAAAGGCCTTGACCTTGTGTCCGTTGACCTCTACATTGATGTAGAGCATGTGCACACGTCCAAACACTAGAGATATTCGTCAGCGATGCCGTGCCGCCTCCTGCCCTCGTCGCAAGCTACGCCGCAGCATGTCTGGTGGGTGAGGTGCTTACCCTCGGGGTTATGCTCCATGGCGTTTTGCAGGTTCTCCATGACGCGCTCCTGCCTAATCATGTCTTCAATCTTCCTCTGGTTCTCAATGTTGAAGGGGTCATCATTGAGGCGCTCAATCTCCCGCTGTCGCTCCAGGCGCTCTCGGCGCTCGCGGTCCTGGGCGTCTCGCAGGATGGCGGCGAAGCGGGCGGGGTCCTCGGCGGCGCTGGCCAGCTCTGGATGCTGCCTCTGCAGCTGCTGCCTCAGAGCGGGGTCACCCAGCACCTGAAGGCGTACCATCTCAGGGTCGTTGTCGCCGCCCTGGCGCGGTTGGGACTGCGTTTGCGCGGGTGCGGCCGCTGACGGGCGGGCGGCCTGCGGACGCTGAGCCTGGGCAGGTGTCGCGGCGGCGCGGGGCGGTCGTACGTGCACGGCCAACATGTCCCCATCGGCGATCTGCAGCTCCTCCATGGTCTTGGAGTCGTCCGAGATGAGGCGGCCGTTATGGTAGATCTGTTGTGAGGCGGGCGGGATGTTGGCATCGGCCTGGATGGACTCGCGCAGGGTGGAGATGGTCATGTCGGGGAAGATGTCGAGCGTCACCAGGTTATCCTGGTTCGCGGCCTGCGGGTTGTATATGCTGAGCGTGATGCGCCTGGAGGGAGAGAGAGAGAGAGAGAAAAAGGCCGCGGGTCAGCGTCGTGGTCGGATGGTGTGACTGCGAGGTCACGGCGGCTTACTTACATGGTGGCGGGCGACAGCTGTCCAGCGGACACCTGGGTCTGTGTCTAGGCGAAAGACGATGATGCTGCGAAGGAAGGTGTCGGAGACAATGTCTTGGACGGCAAGGCAGCTCCTCCAGTTGTGTTTGAGTGTCGTATTGCTGGCTTGGGAAACAAGAGGCGGGACGGGAGAGGAGGGAGAGGTGATGGTGGATGGAGGTTTGAAGGTCAGCAACCTACAAAGGTTGGCGAGATGCAAACGGGGTCCGCTGTTCCATCCGCCAGCAGCGCCTCCACTGCCCTCCACCTGCCGCCAGCCTGCAGCACAGGGCGGGCAGGGGTGCTTGCGGACGGGCAGCTAACGCTAGGTACTAAGTAATTGAACGCCCAGGGCAGTCCGTCCAGTGGCCTGGGCTGCCAGTACCTTGCCTACCTTACTGCAGGGCGCAGCGTACCTGGGGTGGTTGCCCGTGCTTGCGGTGTTCCGCCCGCCGCTGTGGCCCCACCGGGACGGAAGGGAGGCGGGGGGGGGACGGCAACAGCAGCTCTGGAGGCGGTGACGACACCGCAAGGCAACCTGGGACTGGGCTGAGGTGGGCTGCTGACAGAGATGGGAGCTTTTCTGGGGCGCCGCTAGCTAATTATACTGGACATGGAAAGGCATGGAACGGCATCGGAACTTCCACCTCTTCCTTTTACTATTCCATCAATGTCATTTGTTCAGGCCATCAACAACACTCACTCTTCTGTCCAGCCGATAAGCCACACTTGGAGCTGCACCTTTCCATTCCATCCAAACTGCGTTCAACATCCATCACCGCGACGATGCCATGCCGTAACTGCTGCCGCCACTCACGACTGCCGCTCCACAGCTAGAGATTTCCCTCGTTTCTGCGTGATACCTCCATTGCACAGTCGCCTCATGCCGCGCGATCAGCCATGCAAGACAAGACGTTGCTGGCTAACGCTCCATGGATAGGCCTCCCTCGTTTGTGCTTGATGCGTCCATGGCCGTCGCGTTTGCCCCGTCCAGATCCCTTCCCCTGCCATGCATGGCCTCTGGTCAAAAGGCAACGCTGCGGACGTAGTTCCTGAACCACAAGTACCAGGTTCGCGGCTGGTCAATAGCCATGCGGGCATCTTGGACTTGGACCGCTGCATCGTGAATGACGGCGCTCGCCTCGGCCCGTTGGTCGTCAGAGACGTGCGGGAGCAGCCTGTCCTGCACCGCAATGTTGTCGTCAGCGACCTGGAGCAGCCTTCTGGCATGGGCCGCGCTGTCGCGAAGGCTCACGGCCATGCCAATGTCCACCTCGTGCGGGTTGGACCTTGCCTGCAACGCGAACCGTGCCCCAACGTCCCTGGTCCTTGACACCGCCTCGTCAAGCTCTTCGATGGCCTGCGCCGTCTCCACGTGCGCCGCCACGAAGGGTGCGTACGTTATCACCCCGGCTACGGCCACGCCTGCCACGGCCACGCCGAGCACCACGAGGCCTCGTGCGCCCCCATCTAGCTCCTCCATCTGCACCACGGCCTTGGACGTGTCAATGCGCCGGTCCTTGGGAGGCTTCTTGAGCTCGTCGAGGACGTTGGCTCTCTCCCGTTGCACGGTTTCGTGGGCCTCGCCGGCTAGCTCTGCCGCCTCGCCGAGATGCTTGAGCGTGCGCTGGAGCGCCTCGGTGTATGGTCCCTGGTGTTTGCCCCGGGTATCCAGGACGTCAGGGAGACCCTCGACGACGAGCCCGCTCCTTTCAAATTTTGGGTTCTGAGCAGTCTTGCGGGCGTTGTCAAGGTGCACCCATGAGCTTCTCGCTGACGCGTCACTGTCGTGAATGCCCGCTGTCAGCGAGGCGTTTGGCGGTTTTTGCTTGGAAGCCTTGAGCCTGCCGATGTAGTCTTTGTAGCAGACGGTGCTGCTGGTAGCTTCTCGGAGTAGGTCCTCGACCTGCTGATGATATGTCCTCAGAAGACCGTTTGGAGTCTCGTCGCGCGGACCACCCGTGGATACACAGGAGGCGCCACCCATCAAGGCCACAAGGAGCGGCATGGTCATGGAGGGGAAGAGCATCGTGCGAATGTAGAGTACAAAGCGACGTACGTTGCGTTGGTATGTTAGGTTCTGATAATCCGCATGGAACACGACACTCGGTAACAAGTGGAAACGTACGTAGGCCGCAGCGTGAGACGGCGGTTGCGCTGTTCAAACGAAGAAAGAAACCGGTGGCATGTTGGCAGCCCTCCTTCAAGCCTTTTATCATGGGCGGTGCACGCGTGGGAGCGTTATCCCGCGTGTTATGTGCGCTTGCCTCTAGTATATGATCGGAGTGACAATATCGGTCCGCTGCAAATACTCCCTATACGTAACACCATTATTCGGAGCCCGTGGGGTATTCCTGCCCCGGCTTGCGTGAGGCACCTATGGACCATCGCTGCGGTGACATTGACATTGTTGCATCGACGCGGCGCTGAACTTTGTTGCAAGCATTGACTGGTGATGATGATGATGATGATGATGCCCTCGCAACCACTCTTTGGAACCTAGGCGCTCGCTCGTTCACTGCTCAATGACGGCTGCGGCGCGTATGCCGGCTCCCTCTAAGCAATGTCTGCGAAATGGCGCAACGGCGTTTACGATTGAGGACCATGATGTAGATGGCTGGTTGGCTGCGACGACGCACAACTCGCCTGCGTAGGTTGTTGATCCGGGAAGGCGTCGATACGTGTCACTTGCAGAATAGACTCTGTAGGAAGGAATCCAAGCCTGTGTTGCCCACGACGATGCATCGGTCCCTCCCATGCGGGCCATCCCACATGGGAACAGTCGAAAAGACAAGGAAGAGCAAAGAAAAACAAGAGCATGAACTGCCATCTTCCTTCATGTCACGCGGCTCGTGGCCTGTTTCTCCCCCTCTCTCTCCCTCTGTGGCGACCAATAGACCCAAGCTGCAAAGGCAAGATAGCCCAGGCGGTCTAGCGCTTTCCCAACGCAAGAAACAAGTCCATGACGTTGACGGTTGCCATGCCAGTCCCTCCGAAAGGGGGGGGGGGAGGGCTCCTTTCTAATGTCCGAAAATGTGTTTCGGCGATGAGGATCGGAGATGGCTTGGGCGGCGTTACGTTGGGCGGGGAGGGAGCGCTAGGACTTAAGGAGCCCGCAAACGAGTCCGAGCAACGGGCGGACTTGAGGGTATTATTACTGGTACTCAACGTAGGAATAGCAGCAGCCGGCACCTTATGCACCTACCTAAAAGCGATGTGTAACTGCTGACTGACTGGGCTTATTACTACGTCCTGTAATGGCATTCTTGCGGGCAGGCTGGGGTTTGTTGCGTCGTCCGTGGAGTTTTTTATTTTAGACTTTTGCCGGGGGAGGGGCGGGCCCGACGACGTCGGAGTGGGGCCGAAACGACAGTCGTAGCGGTACGCAGCCAGCGCCGACAAGCAAACATAGGCCGATGCTCGATCTGCCCGTGCGTGCGTGGTCATCTAATCATGACGTTCATGGTCATGGAGATACATGGAGATACCGGGAGATGTATTATGCAGCTGGTTGCTGCCACCGGGGTTAGCATCTGCTTAGAAATGGGAGTCGACCAGAGGCCTTGACGCGTGCGTATACAGTTCTCTTACACGAAGTAGGATATATATATATATATATATATGAAGCAGTGTTTTGCGTAGAAGAGATTCGTAGAGTACTGGCATAGTAGCCTCATCGTGTTCTACTATTATACCCAAGTACGCCCCCTTTTTTGCCAATATCAGGCGGCATCAGAAGCCCAGTCAGTCAGTTCAGGGGGGTAAAGAGAGTCTCCAAGTTCATCCACATCTTCGTACATCATCATGGCAGAGGTCATCTTCGGCGCGGCCCCCGAACCCAAGACGGAGCTCGGGCGGTACCGCATCCTCTCGTCGACGGCGGGGATCCGCGTGTCGCCGCTGCAGCTCGGGGCCATGTCGGTGGGCGACGCGTGGGCGGGCTTCATGGGCTCCATGTCCAAGGAGCAGTCGTTTGCGCTGCTCGACCACTTCGCCGAGGCCGGGGGCAACTTCATCGACACGGCCAACAACTACCAGGCCGAGCAGTCCGAGGCCTGGATCGGCGAGTGGATGGCGGCGCGCGGGAACCGCGACCAGATGGTCGTCGCCACCAAGTACACGACCGACTACAAGTCGTACGCCCTGGGCAAGGGCCGCGCCCCCAACCACTGCGGCAACTCGCGCCGGAGCATGCGCGTCAGCCTGCGCGACTCGCTGCGCAAGCTGCGCACCGACTGGGTCGACATCCTCTACCTGCACTGGTGGGACTTCACCACCTCGGTCCGCGAGATCATGGACGCCCTGCACGTCCTCGTCCAGCAGGGCCAGGTCCTCTACCTCGGCGCCTCGGACACGCCCGCCTGGCTCGTCGCCGCCGCCAACGAGTACGCCCTCGCCCACGGCAAGACGCCCTTTAGCATCTACCAGGGCCGCTGGAACGTCATGCGCCGCGACTTTGAGCGCGACATCATCCCCCTCGCCCGCCACTACGGCATGGCCCTCGCCCCCTGGGACGTCCTCGGCGGCGGCAAGTTCCAGACCAGGCGCGCCATCGAGGAGCGCAGGCAGCGCGGCGAGGGCCTGCGTAACATCTTCTCCGCCGACCAGAGCGACGACGAGAGGCGCGTGAGCGAGGCCCTCGAGGCCGTCGCCCGCGAGCTCGGCGTCGAGTCCATCACCGCCGTCGCCCTCGCCTACGTCAGGGCCAAGGCGCACAACGTCTTCCCCCTCGTCGGCGGCCGCAAGATCGAGCATCTCGACGACAACATCCGCGCCCTGAGCATCAAGTTGACCCCGGCCCAGGTCGAGTTCCTCGAGGGCGTCACCAGCTTCGACATTGGCTTCCCCAACGACTTCATCGGCCCGGACCCCCACGTGACGGGCAAGTTTACCGGGCTGGCGGCCGCCAACGCGCCGTTGCAAGTCGAGCTGGAGCCCAAGCCCGTAGGCCTGGCGTGACGGACGGCGGTCCGCTTATAAGTAGTAGTGAATAATGAAAGTGTTTTGGTTCATCAAGATGTATCGTCTGGTTCTCTGAAACGCCTTCTGGTGAGCATCGAGACAGGTGTTGTAGACGTTGAATGTGAGCTTTCACCAGCTCATTGCGGACGTGTCCGGCACGGCTGTCGTGGTGGTTCACCACTTCTGCATGATATGTCATTGCACCACCCTCTCCATCACTCCCACGCACAGGTCCTGACCCGACAAAACATACCTGACGAGACTGACGAGACATGGCCGACGCAACGCAGTGGTGTGTGCCCGACGCAATCCCTACCCGACGCCAGGTACACACATACCTCACGCAGCCGTCCCTTGTCTATTATGAAACGGCGCGACCCAAATTTTTATAGGCCTGATTTATCGAGAGAAATCTTTGGTTCTTAGACCCCTCGTTCGGCTGACCTTTTTCCTACGTCTCTCCCACAAGGCGGCTACAACTATACCCACCCTCTCTCTACCTATAGATGCCCTATGTACAGCAACCATTGGGGAAAAAAACCACCTCTCAGTCCGTCGCCTTGTACTTTCGGCGGTACTCCTCGGTGCGCTGCACGTCCTCGGCGGTCGCGAAGCCCTGCATGCCGGCAATGATGTCGTCGAGGGTCAGGATGGCGAAGATGGGGATGCCGTACTCCTTGCGCAGCTCGCCGATGGCGCTGGGGCCGGGCTTGGAGTCGTCGCCGTCGGCGGCGGGGAGCTTCTCCATGCGGTCGAGGGCGACGACGATGCCGGCGACGATGCCGCCCTCCTTGCGGATCTTGTCGATGGCGTCGCGCTTGGCGGTGCCGGCGGTGATGACGTCGTCGACGATGAGCACGCGCTTGCCCCGGAGTGGCGCGCCGACAATGTTGCCGCCCTCGCCGTGGTCCTTGGCCTCCTTGCGGTCAAACGAGTACGAGACGCGGTCGAGGTTGGCCGGCGCCTGCTCGCCGAGCTTGATGGCGATGGCCGAGCACAGCGGGATGCCCTTGTAGGCCGGGCCAAAGACGATGTCGAAGTCGAGGCCGTCGCGCTGCTGCGCGTCGATGATGGTCTGCGCAAACGCCGACGAGATGGCCCCGGCGAGGCGCGCCGTGTGGAACTCGCCCGCGTTGAAGAAGTAGGGCGATATCCGCTTCGACTTGAGCTCGAAGCTGCCGAACTTGAGCACGCCGCCGTCGATGGCGGCCTTGAGGAAGTCTTGCTTGTAGGCGGGGAGTTGGGACGTCATTTTTTAATTTTTTTTGGGTGAGATGCGGGGGCCGTCGGAGTCTGAGATTTCGGAGGGCAGCTCAAAGGAGGAATGTCCAAGCTCGTACGGGGAGAAGAAGGTCGTCGTCGTCGTCAAGGCGGGTGGGCGTTCCTTGAATGTCTTCCAAAAGTTTTTGGCGGGGTCGTCGCTCGCCGAGGACTTTCTCACACGCACGCGCTGGCCGGGGCGGGGCACAGGGACCAAATCTGTTTTGCCCAGCGCTCAATTGGGGGCAGCCCGGCCTTGCGTTCCAGCTGTCCGCCACGAGGGGCTTTCATGGCTTCATGTATCGTGGCCGCTAAAGCGCACCGGCGAGGTACATGCAGGCGCCCTCCTCATCGCCCCCAGGGGTCCCGCTGCCGTCTTATCGATAGGCAGCCCCTCCCCCCTCCCCATTCGCCGCCCAGCCGCGACTCCACACTTTTTCGCCGTGCAGAAAAAAAAATTGATTGACCGCCTTGGCCAAATTCAGTCCGCCGCTGCACCACAGGCTCGCTGGCTGCCCCATCATCACCAGCCGCTCCTCTACTCCTCCTCCCTCCTCCCATTCCAAAACCTGCAGGCGGGCTGCTCTTCGTCGTGACTTGTCTTTCATCGCCACGAACGCAAAGCCGCACTATCCGCCCAAGATGAAGACGACGTGGAAGGACATCCCCCCGGTGCCCACGCAGCAGGAGTTCCTCGACATCGTGCTGAGCCGCACCCAGCGCAAGCTGCCCACCCAGATCCGCGCCGGCTTCCAAATCAGCAGAATTCGAGGTGCGCACCTTCGCCGCCCCCCTCTCATTTCCCCCTTGCCCACGCATGCCCATCTGCTGACACTCGTCCCTCCCTCTAGCCTTCTACACCCGCAAGGTCAAGTTCACCCAGGAGACCTTCTCCGAGAAGCTGGGCGCCATCCTCGAGACCTTCCCCCGTCTCCAGGACATCCACCCCTTCCACAAGGATCTGCTCAACACCCTCTACGATGCCGACCACTTCCGCATCGCCCTCGGCCAGCTGTCGACCGCCAAGCACCTGATCGAGACCATCTCCCGCGACTATGTCCGCCTCCTCAAGTACGGCCAGTCGCTCTTCCAATGCAAGCAGCTCAAAAAGGCCGGCCTGGGCCGCATGGCCACCATCGTCAAGCGCCTCAAGGACCCCCTGCTCTATCTCGACCAGGTCCGCCAGCATCTCGGTCGCCTGCCCTCCATCGACCCCAACACCCGCACCCTGCTCATCTGCGGCTACCCCAACGTCGGCAAGTCCAGTTTCCTGCGCAGCATCACCCGCGCCGACGTTGATGTCCAGCCGTACGCCTTCACAACCAAGTCTTTGTTCGTCGGCCACTTCGACTACAAGTACCTGCGCTTCCAGGCCATTGACACCCCCGGTATCCTCGACCACCCGCTCGAGGAGATGAACACCATCGAGATGCAGAGCATCACTGCCATTGCCCACTTGCGGTCGGCCATTCTCTACTTTATGGATCTGTCTGAGCAGTGCGGCTACACGGTCCAGGCCCAGATCCAGCTCTTCCGCAGCATCAAGCCCCTCTTCTCCAACAAGCTCGTTTTCCTCGTTGTCAACAAGATCGACGTCACCCGCCCTGAGGATCTGAGCCCGGACGTCCAGGCCGAGCTGCAGACTCTCCTCAAGTCCGGCGAGGTCGAGATGCTCCAGCTGTCCTGCAACACGCAAGAGGGCGTTCAGGACGTCAAGAACGCCGCCTGCGAGCGTCTCATCGCCGATCGAGTCAACCAGAAGCTCAAGGCCGGCACCTCCAACAGCGGTGAGGTCGGCGGTCGTCTCGCCGACGTCATGGCTCGCATCCACGTCGCCCAGCCCATGGGCGGCCAGAAGCTCGAGACCTTCATCCCCGAGGGCATCAAGTCGAGGAAGAAGTACGACAAGGAGGACCCCGAGCGCCGCAGATTAGCCAGGGACGTCCAGGACGAGAACGGTGGCGCCGGCGTCTACAACGTCGACATGTGCGCCGACTACATGCTCAAGAACGACGAGTGGAAGTACGACAAGATTCCCGAAATTTTTGACGGCCAAAACGTCTACGACTTCATCGACCCCGACATCGAGGCCAAGCTCCAGGCGCTGGAAGAGGAGGAGGAGAAGCTGGAGAAGGAGGGCTATTACGACTCGGACGAGGAGATTGACGACGATGACGAGGCCGAGATCATGCAAAAGGCCGAGATCATCCGCGAGAAGCAGCAGCTGATCCGCAACGAGGCCCGCATGAAGAAGAAGCTCAAGAACCAGGCCATCATTCCCCGCAAGGCCCTGAAGAAGAACTACTCAGAGCTCGAGGACGCCCTCGACCAGCTCGGCGTGGACACGACCAACCTGGCCGAGCGTGCTCAGCCCCGGGCCCGCAGCCGCGGCCGCTCCATGACGCGCAGCCGGCTGGGCACCGAGGATGCCATGGACGTCGACGCCAAGCCCCGCGACCGCCTGCGCTCCATGAGCCGCGCTCCCACTACGAACCGCCGCGACGACGGCGTCCAGGACGAGGCGTCGCGGACAAAGGCCGAGCGCCTGGCCAAGCTGCACCAGAAGAAGATGAACCGCATGGCCCGGCAGGGCGAGGCCGACAGGCACCAGACCGCCTCTATCATCAAGCACTTGGTAAGCTTCCCCGTACCTTTTTTCTGTGCCCGGGCGATTCTTTTCGTGCTGTTCAAACGCTGACTTAGGACATCAGTCTTCTGGCAAGCGCGGCATGGGCAAGACTTCAAGACGATAGACGAGTACGGCGGTGTTTTTTCCTGTCTTCCCCAGCTATTGTCTTTGCTCGTCTCACGAAAAAGCGACGTCTGTTCCATACTCTCCCCCACCAGCTTCTGCCCCTTCACTGCCGGGTCTTTTCTATCTGTACCCATTGCGGCGTAGGCAGGCATTGGGTGGGAAATTTTCCAGGTCGTGTCTTCCTCTTGGTCCTTTTGGCTCTCTGGGGGTTCTTCCCTCCGCCTTCCACACCTACTACGTACGACTGTTGCTTTTCACGTGTCCTCGTCATTGTCATCTTCCATCACATCGTCAACTTGGCTGCGGGAGTTGGAGGCGCACGCGGGTTTTTTGTGGCTGCTGCATGGTTTCCATTTCGGGACTGGGGTGGGCGGCCTTGGTAGCAAAAACAAGTTGCTAGTTGAAGGCTGGCATGGCAAGCAAGAGAAGGGAAATAGATGCCATGTTGTCTCCGCGAGAGAAAGAATAGGGCACTGCCCGGTTGTGAGAGTTATGCGATGCGACGTGGAGGTGGGGGATACCTGCATCTACAAAGTAACTAGACGTCAAGCATCTCGAGCGTGGAAAGAATCAGAGTGGGTAAACTAGTCCTGGCTGGTTGCCGGTAGTTGAGGGACCACCCTCGTAACGCCCGCCTAGCCTCGCTGTCTGGCAATTGACTATAATTCTTGCAAATGTGCTGAGCAGCTACGGAACCTACAAAACACCGAGTCTCCCTCCCTCGCACGCCCACAAGGATTCTGCCGTTTTTGCTTCATTCGCATGTGTTTGCTGCCTCTCGTCTTCCGCAATACCCATGACAGCTTGGAGTGAACCATGTCATGTCTCTCGCCCCCGCTCCCGATACTGACATCTTCGTCGCATCCCCCTGGCCCGGCGCCTCCGCCTATTGCTCGTCGGCGACGGTGAGGCCATCCCTGAGACCCTCGACCTTAAGCTCCTCGCCGGTACAGCGACGATAAATGTCCTTGACGTCGTCGGTGGTCGTCTCGAAGTGGCTGGTGGCGTCGTAGCTCTTGGAGATGAAGATGTTGTCCTTGGTGCCGTCCTGAAGAGGCTCCGAGATGGGAATCGGCGGGCCCTGTTACAGCTCGTATGATTAGATGACCTGACCTGTACGAGCAGGGTGACAGCGACGCAGAGCGACATACCATGAACTGTTCCTCAATCTTGCCCAGGCGGTCCAGGCCGGGCTTGAGCTCGAGGTGGTGGTTGGCCGATGACTCGGCAATGGTCGACACGATGGCGATCCAGTAGCCCTTGGGGCAGACGTTGTGGGCAGACGAGACGCAGGCAATGTAAATGTCTGTCAAGCAGTCAGCATCGCGGAAGAGCAGCGCCCAGCGCAGGGTATCATGCTTACCGTTCTTGCGGCCGACCTGCGACTGCGGGATGATGAGCTGGCAAGAGTCGCTGTCGTTGGTGCCGGCCAGGGGGTGCTTGAGGATGCAGATGGCGCGGAGGACGTGACCGACAACCTTGGTCTTGCCAGGGAAGTACGACGGGTCGCCAAGGATCATCTTGGCCCTCGTCTCAAACTTCATCTCCTCGACGCCGGACATGGTGGCCTTGATGCCCACCGCATTGTCGCCCTCATACAGGAACTCGTCGACGGTCGTGTTCAGCATGTAGGTGCCGCCATAGATGGCGGACAGGCGGGCGAAGCCCTGAGGCAGCTCGCCGAGGCCGTACAGCGGGTAGATGTACGGCGACTTGCCGTAGCGGGCAACAGAGTTGCCATAGAGACGGACGCGCTCGATGACCTCGGGGGCCTGACCCTTGGTCGTGATGTGGTCGTCGGTGAGGTACAGGCCCATGGCGTGGCCGATGAAGTCGCGGGTGCCCGCCTCGAGGCCAAACTTGTCGTAAACCTCCTTCATGCTGCAGTTGTTCATGTCGAGAGCTACATCATGCGTCAGCCAGCCAGCACGGGCGGTGAAGGAAGATGAGCGCAAGCGGGGGGGGGAGGGGGGAGGGGGGGGGGGATGTCATGTACCCTTGTGAGTGGCCGGGTCCTTGGCGTCAAAGGTGCCAACCCACTCGATGAAGGACTTCATACGTCGCTTCTCAAAGATGCCCATGAGCGGGGACTTGAGAGCCTCGCCGGCGTCGGAGGGGACCTTGGCGACGGTGGCCTTGGGGCCAGAGCCTTGTTGGACATAGCTGCCGGCGACCTGCTTGAACTCGAGGTATCGCGTGACGTCGGTGGAGACGAGGATGTTGGTCAGCTCGCCCGAGGACATGAGGAACTTGGGGACGAGGTCGATGTTCCAGTCGTTGAGGCGGCCGTACTGCTTCCAGGGCTCCTCGCCCTTTTGGTAGTTGCCATATTTTTTGAAGAGCTGCGGCAGGCAGAGGATGTCAGTCGAGAGTCGTGGACAGGAAGAAGGGGGTTGACGTCTAGGCGCGATGCCGTCGCGAATGGTGGGGAGGTAAGGAGGGGTCTAACTGTCTCGAGGTTCACGGACGCGGCCTCGCTGCGGTACGGCACAAGACGTCAGCAACGATGGCATGAAGCAGCAGATGGATGAGCAGGGCTGTGGAGGTGATGAAGACGAACCCGCCATAGTGGTCGTTGCGGTCGATGTGGAGGACCTTCTTGCCCTTGACGGACAGCACACTGGATGCAGAAAGGCGGTGTTAGCCAAGCGAGGAGGGACAAGGAGGAGAGTGTTCGGCGCAGTCGATTGTTCGTCGCATACCCAGAGAGAATACACTCGGTCAAGCCTAATGAGGGACAGCAATACAGCGGCGTCAGCATGCGTCGAGCAAGGGCGAGGAGGGCACGGCCCACGGCGAGCGTAGACAGGCTCCTCGGTGGCCGCGCCCTCGTCGGGAGGCGAGGACGAGGCGAGGCAACTCACCGGTGCCGACAACGAGGACGTCGTACTCCTTGGCAATCTCATCCATGGTTGCGCAGCGACGGATCGTGTCTGTCGTGTCGTGTCGTGTCGGGTAGAGGAGGGGGAGGGTGGAATCTTGGACAGAGGAGAAAAGGGCCGCGAGCCAAGGGATGGATTGGGCGGCTTCGGTCTGGTCTTGTGGTTTGATGGAGGGAGGGGGGGGGAGCTGCTGTGGCGAGCTGGAGGGGTTGACGAAACGGCGGCGGGGGTTTTGGGTCGCCGTGCGTGAGGTGGTCCATGTGTCGGTGAGGTGCAGCAGGTGGTGTGGGGAACTCCAATTCCATGGGCCGCGGTGGACATTGCTGGGCTGCGCTGACTGACGTCCGTCCGCTACGGAGGCCCGCAGTATACAACCCGCAGTTGCTGGTGCTCGCCGCCAGAGCTGCCCGCCCTACTAGAGCTGCCCCTGGAGGGATACCCGGGCTGTCCACTGCAGCTAATGAGGCAGTACCTATATGAACCTACCGTTAGTAGCTCTAATAGTGACATGGGCTACAAAGTCCGGCCTAAAATGGAGACCAGCCCCCCCCCCCCCCCCCAAAAGCCCGCCAACGACCACCGCCCTCTCCGTCCACCTTCAATGGCTATGGGGCCCTTTCTTCCCAAGCCCGAGATTGCAGTCATTTCTGCTTGCGCAAAAAGATGCGACATTGCCAGTATTTTTGGAAGATTCGGTGCAGGGCACCCCGGCCGAGGACCCCCTTTTCATCTTCACTCGAGCACTCGAGTAGAGTCTGTGCTTCGAGTAAGAGAGAACCTTTGTCGCCCAGCGCCATGGCATAGACGGCACGGGGCAGAAACCGAATTTCCATGACGATGCTGTCTCGTGCGGCTTCCCTCGGTCCAGAAAACCCCATTTCCAGAGCCCGTGGCGGCCTGGTTCAGGTACGAAATGCTTTGGTATTTTCCAGAAAGCGCCCCAATACGCTGCTGTCCCGCTGCAGCAGGCGACATCTGTATCGTACACGTCCCTTCCACCTGATTGATCCCATGTGCCTTGATACAATGTACAGCGCGACATCTTGATCGTCTTCATCCTCGTCGTGTCGTCGCGATTCCCAATGTGCTCTTGCCATGCTGGGGCCCCCAAGCACGGCGGCTCTCCACGCTCTCCACGGCCCGGGCAGGCATTGACATCACATCACGCCTGCATCCTACTACCGGGTCGCCTCCTTCTGAGGCGTCGCCTCCTTCTCGGGTGTCGCCGACTCGGCCTCGGCCGCCCAGCTGTCCGACATCTCCAGGTCGTCCTCGTACGCCGATGGCTTGTACACCTGACCGTCGCGCGAGTCAAAGTCGATCTCCGGGTCCGACCGGGCCACTTCCACGGCATCCTGCCACGTGTAGTATCGTTCCGTCAAGGCGTGCTTGATCGCCTGCATAGTCGTTTGTACCTGTCGGCCAAAAAAAATCACTCGCTGTCAGCGCATGCTCGTTCATTTTGACGCAGGCAGGGGAGAGGCGAGCAAGGGCGCCTTACCTCCACGTCGCGCGTATCGAATTCCCTCTCGCCAAAGCCCAGCTTCCCCCTCGCCAGCTCAACCTTGCCAGTCGCCAGCATGTTGCGCTCCTTGCAGCACGCCCACCACAGGGCGTGCAGGTCCTCCCACGACTTCCTGCGCAGCTCCTCGACCGTCCAGGCCCGGCCGTGCTCCTCCGTCTCCTTGGGCGTCCACAGCAGCTTGCCCGGCGCCGGGAAGAAGCCCCACAGGCCGTGCTTGTCGTCCACGGCCACCTTGGGCTTGAAGTCGCGCGGTTTCGGCAGCGGCACGTCCGACATGGACAGGTGCTCCCGCGGGCCCGAGCCGTAGAGGCTGCTGACGCCGCGCTTCTTGTTGTTGTCTTTCGTCTTCTTCCGCTTGCATTGTGGCGCCGTCGTCGAGAAGGCTAAGGCTGCTGCTGCTGTTCTCGGCGCCGACGGTCTTGCAGAGCGGACGAGGGGGGGGGCTCCCAGCCTCGAGAGGCAGCCCATGGAGGGCCGCAGGGCGTTCGAACCGGCCATTGACAGGGTTTCCGTCTGCGCGGCAGCACGTTGATATCGCGACTGGGCGAAGCTGGAGAGGTGAGGACGGGAGCGACACAAAATTTGGGTGTGCAGTCGGCCGCGCCGTCTCTGATTGGCCCTTTGCCCCATACCTTGAGCCTCCACGGACGACCACAGGGTGTTAGTCAGCCGACGCGTCCCATCTTACCTACCCTAGACCCCTGTCCGTCTGCCCACGACTACATGTCAGCCATCCTATTACATGTACTCAATGAACAACAAGGTGCATCAACGAGATCATGATAACTTGTTTAGGGGAATGGCTGTCTCATGCGAGCAAATGGTGCTATGTCTATTTTACGGCCTGTGTCTGCCAAGTCGCGAAGCCTCGTGTTGAGCAACGGATGCGCAAACCCCAGAGCGTCCAGTCCCCGGAGTCATACACCGAACATCTGGCAACCACTAACATTGCTGGAGCACGGTCGGAGCGAGAATATGAAAAACCCGTTGTTGGGGTAGTCAGAAATCAGAAACACGTCTGTCCCGGCCAATAACGATCTCTAACGGAAAGGCGGCCGACAAGCTGTAGGGCACGGGGACGATGGGACGCGAATCTCCTCTCCGCACTCAGGCCAGGATTTCGGTTTTCTGTCGTCAGACTCTGAGGTAGATATCGAGAACGGTCACAGTCCCAAGTCCCTACGGTTGATATTCTCGAAGGAAGAGACGTCTTCTGGCGACGTCAAAAGAGCGTGAAATACATGAGACGCCGATGGCAAGCAAGCCGCACCAGATTGATCACACGTCTCTCGGCACCGGACGTCACGATACTAACGGCCACAACACCTCGATATAGACAATGTATGGTAGCTATGAACTATAAACACGCGGTGGCAAGATTGACAGCGACAATGGTCATTATCGTGTTGCATCATGACTACTCTCACTCCGGTCGGTGTTAGTATTCCGCTCTTTCGTGAAGCAGCCTGGGTGTCGAAAATCGAAGGGACAATGCCTTGCTTGGGCCTCACGTCCAACTTTCTTTCTATTGTTTTGCCTAACTGTAGAGGGCTACCAACTAGCGCGTCGCAACCAGTTTGGAAATAAACTTCCCAAATTTTCCTGTGCCGTTCCGAGTTCCGAGCCGTCGATCCAGGGCTAATAGCGGCACAAAGGCCGTCATCACGACACACTCTTCGGCGTAACAACATGAACTGGTCTTGCTTCTCGCTTAGCCGCGCCATCCTCCAAGCACATCTGCCTGCCGGGCATCAGTACCGTGAGAGCTACAAAGTAGACGTCCCGTCACGGAAACGGGCGTCTGTCTGGCCTCACACGGGCAGGCATCCCAACAAGCTTCGTCAGGGGGCGTGACGCGCCGCAACCCCTGAAGCATCGACGCCTTATCACCAGTCCAGACGCGCATCGAGGATGCCCACCATGCTGTGAAACGCCCCCCATGAAGAGTCCACCTAGCCTGCCGTGCAACTCTTGTCATCCTACAACGGCGGGTCTCTTACGGTAACTGCGCTGCGCCCTACTGTCAGGCGAACCACATCTGGATCTGCCCGGCACTCCCCCCTTCCTCAGGTATTTTGGTCACATACGAGCCGCGAGGACACGACTGTCACAGCTCATGGGCAAGAATTATATAAAAAAAAAACACCGCATTCGACTCCTGCACGTGCTTTTCCTCGTCAGGCACAGAATGCACCATCACGCCGCGACCTCAGCCTGCGACCCAAGCCCAACCCCCCCCTCTCCCCTACCTGCGCATAGAGAGGTTCTTCCATAACAGGCACACATCGTGGCCCGATTCCGACGTCAGAAGAGAGAGGCGTACGTCTTGCCCGTGGGGCGGTCGGCCCGCCAGCCAGCCCACCGATCGTGAGAATAAACATCGTCCCCACCTATCAGGCGGACTCGCCAGGGGGGGCTGGCTGAGGGAGGACTGCAAAGGCAACGCGGAAGATGCGACGACGGGCTGTTGGGGCGGAGAGTTTGGGTATTACTACCGCTACCACCAAGTACGTACTTGGTGGTAGCAGTAGTAGTGGTAGTAGAACGGGAGGAGGAGGAGGAGGAGGAAGAGGGGAGGGCTAGGCGAGCTGCCATGGGACGCCCAAAGGGGGAATGAGTCGTCAATGCCTCTGTGGTTGAGGGAACCGCTTGGCATCACAAGTCCCCCCCCTTCCTTCCCCCGGTCCGGATACGGCATCTACCTAGGTCTCTTTCCATGGATGAAGCCTGGTTCTCGTCAATAATGAACCGGGAGCGTCTGCAGGCGGGCATTCCCGGTTGAACACACATGCACGTCGAGGCAGAGTGGCGTGAGGAAGTCCGTCGCTCGCCTCATCCATCAATCTCCTCCTCCCCCTCGCCCTGCCCCTCCTAACCCCCCCGGCGGGCCCCCCTTTCTCTCCGTAATAGACGTTTCAGAAGCGCGGTGTGGGACGACATTGACGCGCTCTCCGTGATGTCGGTAGCAAAGGGGACCGCAACCGGACAGAAGGAGGACAGCCGTTTTGCTAACTTGGCATCCCCCTCCCGAGGGCGACCTCCGAAAAGGCACCTACTGGATGCCAGCCGGCGGCACTACGGACGGTCAAGTCAGCAGCGCGTTCGAACGGAAACCCCCCCGTCCGGGCCCTTTACTCCGCGCCCGCGTCCCGGCCCGGGAACCTCCCGTGCAGGGTTCATTGACAAGCCGCCATGTACTTCTTTTTACGTGTGCTTTCTGTTCACGTCGATAATAAGGTGGGAGTGGCTAGTAGCGTAGCTGGCCGATGAGGCTGGCCTGTCTCTGTGATCTTTCTCTCTGTATCCATGTCTCTCTACTTTGTATACCGGCACGTCGAGATTCGTGCTGCCGGCCCGCGAGAAGGATCCAAGCCCCCCCCCCCCCGGTTCCCTGAACGGGCAGGGTAGCTCACGGCGGCACTGAAAAGCAAGCAAGTCCGAGGAACCATCTCTATCTCTCGCCGTGGTGTGCCTACTTCAGGAGGTCCGAGTAGTACAAGCATCGATAAACGCTCGTGATAAACAGCCCTAGAGCTTTCGACAGCCATCTATTGCCCCCCCCCCCGCTCGAGCCGCGCCGCAGGGCCGCGTTGGATCTGGTGATGGAAGCGAGCGAGTGCCCCCCCTCCCTGAAGACTCCATCGTGAATCTCTCAGCCTGACCGCCGCTTCACCGCCGTCGCCTAGGGGGGGGGATCCAGGGTCTACGTCCACCTTGTCTTGTGGAACCTCCTTCCGAGGGGGATGACCACATGCGGCCGTGCCAGGCGTCCGTCGACAGTCGCTCTCTCTCTCTCTCTCCCTTCCTCCCCCCTGCCCCCAAAGTTAGCTAGCATTCAATATCCGTACCGTCACCGTCACAGCTCGCCACAACCAGACAACAACAACGTGGTGGCACATACACACCCTTCCGGGCAGGCAGGCAGGCATGCATGCACGCATGTACGTAGTAAGTATAGGTAGCATGTACTGTATGTGCGTGCCATGTGTGTATGCTGGCGCCTCTCTCTCTCTCTCTCTGCCTAGCAATCCCTCTCTTGACCACCCACCACACCTCCCGAAGACGTGACGGACCAGATGATGCCAGACGGACTTTGCCGCTTCCCTTGACCCGTCGGGCGCCTGGAATCATCTCGTGACGGTAGCAACACCCCTCCCGGTATGGCTGTCTGTCTGTCTGCGCCGGGGAGATGAGATGCTCGGCGGGCTACGCGATGCAACTCATCGGTGCTTCCTCATGCATGCACGAACGCGTACGTACGTGCTGCTGCTGCTGCTGCTGCTGGGCCGGGGAGATGTCCGCGGCACGCCCAAGAGCGTGAATGAGGCTGGGCATGACTTTTGCGGTAGTTACGGCGCTGCAACGGACTGCAGCTGGAGGCGTGTAGTAGGTGAATGGATGGATGGATGGATGGATGGATGGCGGCCTGTACAAAAATAATAAGCATAATGCTGCATATGTATACTGTATGTACTACGCGCATGTCTCTCGCCTTCTCTCTCTCTTTCTCTCCCTCCGTCTCTTTCCGTGTCTCTCGCTCGCCACGCATGGTGGCCATCTTCGCCCGCGGCACAGAAGCCAAACCCATGTCAACGAAACGAAACGGGGCCACCCGGCTCGGCAGGCAGGCAGCATAAACAAGTACTAACTAAATTTTCCCCGTGCCATGAACAGAGAGAGCCCCTTTCTGGTACGTACTGCGTTGTTCTGGCTGTACGTAACTACTCTGTAAACACTCTCTATCTATCACAACAAAAGCTGGGGAGGGGAAATACCTTTGTTCTCTCTCCTGTTGCTCCTTCTTCGTCCTGCCTCGGCTCCGCTCTTCGTCCTCGTCCTCGTCCTCGTCCTCGGGCCGTAAACTTGGTACAAGGACTTCTGGAACCTCTCTCTCTTCCTTCTGCCGCGGTGCGGGCCGCCCTATGCCCCCTCCCTCTTCCTCCTCTACTACTTAGTAGCCGGGGGACGGACGGCCGTAGCAGCATGTATGCGTGTACTACCTACTCCGTACGTACGTATGTGGCCAATGCATGCCCTCATATCGCTCGCGTGCCTCCCGGCCATTCCCACGACGCGGATTGGGCCGGAGCTCCTAAGCCGCCCCGGCAATAAAATGGGACATGAGGGACAGGCATCTCTCTTGTGTTACCCAAAAAGATTTCTCTGCCCATCATCTTTTGTTTTTTTCATTCTTTCTGTTTGTTTTATTTGTTCTCTCTCTCTCCCTCTTTCGCCGAGGTTCCCTGCCTGCCTGCCTGCCTGCCTGTGCCTATTCGCCCCCTTTCCTGTCTCTCTGTGTGCTTGCCCGGACGCCCCCTCCCCTCCCCTTTCCGGCCGGCCTGCCCGCGCGGGCGGCGGATGACGACGGGGCGTGTAGCACAAGCACGATGGGGGGCAAGGTTTTGGCTGCGTGTTTGTTGGGGAGGGGGACAGCCTGCCCAGTCGACGACGACTACGACGTCGACTACTACGACTGACGACGACGCCGAGAGAAGAGAAGAGGCGCAGATGAGACCATGTCGCGGAGATTAGGTATCATGGTATCTGGTGTCTTTTGCCCCCTCCCCCTCCCCCCGGGAAGACGACGCATGCAAAGTACATACAAACGTTATTACTCCGTAGTAGCAGCACGCCATGTAACTTAGTATATGTAGATGTGTAACTACAGCAGAGTAACCAGGAACTGACTGGGCTTGTGGGCTGGCACCGAGATTTTGTTGACGCGCCCGCCTCGCTTGTTGTGGCGGCTGCTTTTCTCTCATCTCCTTGTGTGCCATGCGTGCGTGCGTGCATGCATGCATACATACATACAAAGCCTGCCTGCGCCAAGCAAAAGGAGGCCGGCCCATGGCGCGCGCGCGTCAGGAGCGCCGCCCTGCCTCCTCGTTTCTCTCTCCTTCTCTCAGTCTCTCTCTCTCTCACAACTCGGACCGGATGCAGAGGCTTTCCCCTCTCCCGTGTGCGCGTTTGCGCGTGTCAGTGTCATGGACATGTCCAGTCCGGCCCGGGCCCGGCCACGCCAGCCTCTCAACTCCGAAACCGCATCTCGCGAGGCTGGAAAGAGGGGGGCAGACGGGCGGGCCCCGCGAAATCACACGCCTCTGCGCCTTGTTGTCGTTGTTGTTGTTGTATCTGTCCTTTTTTGCGTTCCGCGGCGGCCGGGGCATGCACCTACAAAGTGTATTTTCCGCGCTTTCGGCGGAACAATCGGTTGCCTCTCTCCCGGGAGGGCGTGGCGGGCAATGTCACGGATAGTCAATCACATAGGACAATACCATACTACGTACTCGGGCGCAGGCATCATCGAATTGCGCCCCGGGGCGTCTTCATCGCCCGCAAAAAGCATCCAACGAGCCGTCCCGGGCGATGCAATATGTGAAGTCTGGTGGCATGCAACGGTGGCGCGGGCGGGAGCACACAAGACAACGGGCCGCGATGGCGCAAAAAAAGGGGCGGGGGAGGAGCAGAGAGCCGCACTCCGTCTCCGGGCTGCCTTGACCCTGCTCTTTCTTGCTCGCCCGTCTCTGCTGTGATCCCAAAGGCAAAAAAAGAAAGAAAAAAGGTAGACGAAAAAAAGGAAAGAAATACAAATAATAGCAGCTCACGATCTCTGCCCTCACCTTGTCTCGTGTCGCGCGCCGCATAGGAGGCGTGACTGGCGCGGCGCACCCCCCCGCGGCTCCCGAGCCAAAGGAGCTGCGGCACATCCCTAAGTTAGTCCATCGACGAACAAAGTAAAGGGCAAGGGCGGGAAAAAAAAGGAAAAGCTGTGTCGCCCGGTCGGATGGCCAGCCGATCGTAACACGCTGGCGTCGTGCTCGTAGGTAGGGTGCGTGCGTGCGTGCGGCGTTGTTACTCTTGGAGGAGGCAGGGGAACCGAATCGAATCATAGAATCGAGACGAGACGGCGGCGTTTTGCCCATTCAGGGACAGATAGTTTGCGACTGCATGGTGAGCACACAAGGTATATAGATAGCTGAACCAAAGCGGCGCGTACGCACGCGCGGGGTGCAATACGTAGTTACTGTGTCCATATGTCTGCGTTTCGTATCCGACAGGTTGATGCTTCAAAACGTTGGCTTGATGCAACGTGTACAAGACAAGACCGACGGGACGCGTAGGATTCGATCCATGCCGCCGCACTGGAGAAGGAATTCCAGCCAGGTCATTCATGTACGAGGAGGACAAGGCAATGGAAATGGGGAAGACCGGTGCTGCGCCGATTGCTACGTACGATGCGACACGCGAGGCCGACGTCGTCGTCGTCGTCGTCGTCTTCGTCGTCGTCGCTTGTCCCGTCTGTGGCGCGAGTGCATCCGTCTGCGGCAAGGGTCGGCATCCTGCGCTTCCGACTGCGGCCCCCGGTGGCGCGTCTTTGGCATCACTCAGCATCATGATGCGAGCGCCTTGCTCGAATCACCGGCGAGCGAGCTTCCAGGGTGGCCTTCCTTGTCTCTTGGCTTTGATGGCTCACACCACCACCATCTCGTCATCAGTCGAGCGAGCATTGGCACACGCCCATCTACAACCGGCCCATCTGATGAGCGCCAAAAAGCTAAAAGCTGCAGTCGTCGATCGAGCTTCCTTTCTCTCTCCTCTCCTGCCGGGCGACATCGCGCCTGGCTGGTTGGCTGATGATGCGCGCATGTACAATGCGCTGCTGCTGCTGCTGCTGCTTCTTCTTCTTTGAGTCGCCCGCGTTCGCACGCCTGCTACACCAGCAGGAAGCTCCGAGCCCAAGGCCACCGACCGACACTCCCGCTGCTTTTCTGCCCTCGGGCGTCGACGTGGTTGATTGCCACAGTCTTCGATGCCACCACGCGACGTAGGTGTGACGCACGGGAGACCTGCCAACCCCCCTCCTCCCCCCCCCTGGCTGCCCATTGGCTTCCCTCGCGCATCACAGGCATGCAGATACCAGCTGGGCGGCGTGCTACAGAGCATCATTCGGCGTCGCTGTCGCCGTCGCCGTCGCCGCCGTCGCCCTTGGCCCGCGGCACGGGTACTTGGCCGACAAACGCACGCCCTCTAGCAGCAGCAGCAGCAGCAGCTACACATTGGGGCGAGCGAGCCAGCAGCGCGGGAGAGAGCCACAGGACGAAGAGGTAGGTGGTATCGTCGCTCTTGTCTGTTCGTCGGTCGTATTGCATTGCATGCCTTGGCAGCCCCGCGGCCGGCCGGAGCGCAACGCCAAAGAAGCTGTGGTCAGTGTGTCTGTTATCAGATTCCTCGGTAGTTCCGCCGACACGCCAGCCAGCACGCAGCGCGCGCTGGGAATCGGCTTTGGTCCCAGCTTGATGGGACCGGGGAGGGTGAGTGGGCGGAGGGAGGGGCCTCGGGGCCCGCCAGGCTCCATCCGCCGAGTTGGAGTCGTTGCATGGCAGGGGGTGATGATGGTGGCTCTGCGCTCTGCGGCGAATGCACGCGAAAGGCATGTTGGCGTCACTACTGCCGCGTCCGCTGCTGCTGCTGCTACTCCTTGCTTGTATCGAGTACTCGGTACAGTGACTGTACCCGCCGGTTGCTCTCTGATGAGACGAGGTGTAACTAACCCCCTCCCCCTCCCCCTCCCCTCGCTCATGGCTCGGCGCTGGTCGCAAATATACCCTGCACGGGTTTTGGTGTGGAAGCTGTGCTTGCTTGGTTCCCTCGTCATTAGCCATCCCTTCCCGCCAAACACCCTGGTCTGGCTGTGACCAAAGTCCCAAACCCCTCCTCCTCCAAGTATTTCGCGCCACGGAACTTTCCATGGGGAGTCTGGGTTGCGATGAGGCCACTCCCACGTGGTATGTTGCCGCCGATGGTTTGTTTGTTTGTTGAGGTGCTACGTGCGGACGCTGCCCGTACGGTACAGCATGGTTGTGGTAGTGCTCTATACGGCGTAGATCATGGTCCGTATTGCACGTATGTATGTAAATTGTACCCACTGGTCCGTACGTCCAGACGTGCGAGTCGCGAGCAGCCGAGACGGTCGCCGTGTCTCTTTGGTTGGTGCGTGTTGAGGCCCGTTACTGTGATGTGTGTTCTGCCCTGCAACCAAGTACCGAGTTTCTTTGCTTGGTTGCCCGCTCGCTGCCCAGTCGTGTCCGCCCGCGGCTGTGTGTCTAAAAAGAGACGCGGTATTGTAACGTATTGTCCCGTCATTGTAAGTAGGTACTACGTCAGGACGCCTGCAGTGGTGACTGTCATCGTGAGTTCCAGGCCGTGGATCGCAACGATACATGGCTAGGCAGCTGGTATCGCGACTTCAGCCACGGGTTCGCAAGCGTTCGCGCGGCCCACGCTGCGGCCCCAGCGCCGCACGCGGTGACTTCCAGAGGCCAAGAGCGCGTGGCCACAAGGAGCGTGGCACAAATCTGGTCGATGCTCGATGCCCACGGGACGGTCCCTGAAACCTGCCGCCGACAATCGCGGAAGCATCAGCCATCTGGCGACCACTGCCCGCCATTCAGCGAAATTGGGATACCTCCCCTCTCCTTCAATCTCCCCATTGACCGCGTGACCGTGACGTGCTGCACATTGTCTTGTGTACGCGCCGGCCATGCCTCGTAGTAGTAGTACTACCTTACTTCGCCGACGGGCAGAGTGAGCAAGACCAGCAAGCAAAGCCAGGCCCGTCAAAAGTACAAGTACGGGTACGGGCTCTCTACCTACTGCGCTGTACGCGTCATGCCGTACCGAGTACCTACATCGTGGAAGCCCGAGACCCCCCGGCAAGACTCTCGGTAATGTAAAATAGCTCGACACTAGGCGCCAGGGTGGTGCAGCGAAGATGACAAGCGAACCTGTCGGGGTTCGTCCGAGGTCGGTTTCGCTGGCAGGTTCTCTGCCAATTGCTGAGCCATGCCCGAAAGCCAGATATCGTCACTGACTCGTGCGCATCACCGGCTGCTGCGCGATTGCGCGAGACCAGAGGCAGTGAAGAAAATGAATGCAAAAAAAAAAAAAACAAAATAAAATAAAAAAGTCAGCTGCCCCGGCCGGGCACGCTGCACAGCACCGGTGTGCGCTGGCAAACGATGGGCCGCTTACGGCGTTTGTCGCGGCATCGTGAGAGGCGGACCGACGACGGCGCTCGCCGTTGATGTTCAATGGCACCCCCCTCCTGCCCCCCCACCAGCCGGAGCAGCGCCAAGCAATTCGCGACCGATTCCCAATGAAAGAATTCGCAGTTGCTGTGCTGTTGTATGTATATCGCATGTACGTGTTATTCAATGTACGTACCTGTCGTTCCGCCGCAGCGCGCACCTGCGAGACCGGGGGTGTCGCCTTGAAGGAGTTGAAGGCATGGCGTTGGAGGCATCTCAGGGCGTCGTCGTTGCCCCTTTCCACAATGCTGCCCCCACTGCTTCCCGCCGCCGCTGCGCTGTGGATGCCCTCGCCCGTGCCGTCGTGACAGCTGGCGGGCTGCGAGGCTCTTGTCCAACGGGATTGTGGGCTAGGGCTTGGAGACGGCAATGTCTGGACCGCACTCCACTTGAGGCTCTTCTGAGTCCCGCTTTGCTCGCCAGGAACACATTCGACTGCCGATGCTGTAGCGGATAATAATGTGGTCCTGTTCAACGTCACACTGGGTTTGCTTGGGTTTGGGGGTGGTGGTCCGCGCCCGCCACCGGCTCAGACTCCCGGAGCGATGGGACACGCGCGCGCCCACTGCTGTATGGCAGCCCGGCGGCGGGCCAGCCAGCTGAGCCATCCACCATCCCGTCGGCGCCTGTGTGTGTGTCGTACTAATGATAGCGCGCTGGCGGCGGCGGCGGCGGCGGCGGCGGCGCGTGGTGGTGATGGTGGTGGTACTACTGTTGGTGGGAGCCACAGCGAAGACCAGCCAGACAGCGTCTCACTCCCCCCGACTGGTTGCTGGTAGCTCGCGGCCAAACCCCAACCCTCCGATTATGCACAGCGGCGGAGCTCCCGACGTCTTTCGCGGCGCCCGAGTTCTGAACGGTGGCATGTACGTACATATGTGTACAGTACAGCGCTTGTTCTGCCGAGGTGCGCGCCTGTGTCCTATCAGCCACAGCAGCCACGGGCAGACGACGGATACGTAGATGTCCTTTGCGCAAGGGGAGGAGGGGGGTACGATAGAGCCGTCGGTTTTCCGTTTCCAGCAGTTCCGGCCGTGACCGCGACGGTGGCAGGGATACAGTTCGGCATCCTTGCCATGTACGCAGCTGCAGCCCGTTCTTTCCCGACCAGACCTTGGTGCAAATCTCACGGACTAGGTTTGATATTATGACGATGCAAGCGCCTTGGAGGGAAGCACGAGGAGACAGGCATCGGTAACGGTCTGGTCTGGTTCCGTTTGGTCGTTGTCTGGGCACCCCGGCACCCGGCGATGAATCAGGTAGCGCCATCTGCGACGCCTGGGAGGGGGGGAGGGAGCATGTCGCAAGCGGACGTGGATTCCCCATTCGGCCATGGGCGGGCAGCGTCCCATGCCATCTCACAACCGGCCCCATCGCATCTCAAATCTGTGCCGTGCGACCGGCGAACCGTGGGACGCGGTGCCGGGCCCGCGACGACGACGACGACGACCACAAGCGTCAACTGGCTGTACTGCACTGCACTGTACTGTACAGTACATCGTGCTTGCGGTGTCTGTCGGGCGGTCGGGCGGATTGCGTGCGCTTGGGGCTCGTCGGCTTGCCGTTCCGCGCGTCGGGAGTCCGTGGACACTGTACAGTGCGGTACAGTACAGTACAGTATTATTCAATCAAGGAGCTGCGAACACACGTCACTTGCATGAGCCAAGTTCCAGTGCCGCCGGCGGGGGCAGGAATCCCGCTCGCACCGTGTGTCATTGACTCGCGCATGTCGTCGCCGCAACGGCATTGGTGAGCCATAAACAATTCAGCCGACGGACGACGGGTGACAGAAAAAAAAATCTCTGCGCGTCAGGTGCCAGGCGGTGAGGGATGATTAACCGCATAAACTGCGCCAGCGGTGCGGCCTCGTCCCCCCCTTGTCGGCGGAGAAATTTCGGCAGCCGGCCAGGCGCTTGAGAAGGGTGGCCCTGGCGTCTTGGGTTTTCCGCGACGCTGCGGAATTTGGCCCTGCGCCATGCCGCATCAGAATCTGAGCCACGCCCGCCGGAGCACGAAACCGGACGGTCTCGAGCCCTCTTTGGCACGTCGCCTCGTCGCTTTGGTCGACGTCTCTCTCTCTCGCGCACACACACTCACACACTCACACACACACACTTTCTCACACTCACACACAGGCTTTCTTTCCCTCGCCTTCTCTCTCCCACACACCCTTTAACGCCTAATTGTAGAGAACAGTACTTGCCTAGGTGGGAAAAGTACACATTACTGCCATAACAAGTACGGATGTACCGACGTGCCTCCCTCTTCTCGTGTGGCCATCGCGCACGCCACACGCAACACACAGACACACCCACACAGACACGCATACGCGCACCCCCGGTACCAGGAAATTGGCGCGTCCCATGGCCGCTGAGAATCGACGTCACTCACTCCCACTTGGGCCTGCCTGCCTGTCTATCGTCCGCGGATACCGTGCGCCCTTGCCCTTCGTTCTCCGTCACCTTACCCAAAAAGGCCACCCGACAACTCGCGCTCGCAAGGACCTTGCTCACAAGTACTTTGTACGGGGGTACTTGCCGTCTCGCCGAGGGCGGCGGCAGGGTTTCCTCGCCGGCTGCCTTCTCTTCCGCCAGCGCCGTGAACTGAACTGGCCCAGCTGGCTCGGCCACGGTCCGATCAGCGGCGAGCGGAAGCGCGGCGGTGCTGCGGAGGGATTGCCGCCCGGCAAACTTGACTTGTCTCGTCGTCGTTGGGACATGACGAGACGGTGCAAGGGAGCGCGCAAGATGCTCGACGTTGCTCAAGGTTGTTGCGTTGCATCACCCGCCGACGCTGGGGCTCCCGTTCCGCTGACATGACACCTGCTGGGCCAGTGCTTGTCGTTTCCCCTCCTTCGTCCTGTCCCCGGTGCGCAGCCCATCTTTTTTCTTCTCCAAATCTGCGTCTCCTCCCGGGAAGCCGACTCCACCGCCTCCAGCGTGAGAAAGCTTCTGGATCACCTTTCGAAGCCCTTGGTGTCCCCATCCATCCCCCCTCCCTCCCTCCCCTCGTCCACCGGGCGCGTGGAGGGGTCGGTGAATGGGGCCGACCCCTGGGCGATTTGGGGGCTCACCTCCTTCACGGCGGCGAGGCGACGCAACAGCTGGTCCCACAGATCTGCCCTGTGGGCTTGACCACGAGATGTTGGAGACCCTGCGAACCCGCCATTGGGCGCCGCCGTTGACGCGAGCCAGCAGCCAGGGGAACGGGATCCCCTCATCTCCAGATCTCTCGACTGCGTCCCGTGTCGCCGGCGCGCATGCCGTGCCTACCGGAGCAGCTCGTCGGCCGACTGCCATGCTGTTGGGCATTGGCCGCCACCGCCGTCCGGATAGGGACCCCCTGCCCCGTCTGTGGTGGCCGCGCCGAGATATGATGTTGCGTGCCAATATATAAGCGAACATGCAACGCCCGTGACGACCAGCGCTGGGTCCGGCTGCGTTGTAAATGTACAGCACCTATACAACCGTGCTACTACTACTCCGTAGTCCGTCCCTGCAACGCGCTTGTACATACCGCGCACCTGTCATTCTTCAGGTGATTGCGCAAGCAAATACGGACCGACGACCGACTTGGCGAGGGGCAGGGCCAGGCAAGGCAAGCCAGGCACATCCTGGCCCCCCCCCGGGCCCTCTTGACTCGTGGATCCTGGGACGCTGCACATCATCGCCTTGCATGTCGGTTCCCTTCATGCTCCAGTTTGCGGCCCCCAAGTCCACCGCTTGATTCTGCGGCATGCCAGGCCAAAACAACACCGTCTCTCGTGCTAATTTGCACGCTTTGTTGACGACACATGGAGCCACCAAGAGTAGTAGCCGCGCATTGCGGCGACGATGCTCCTGCGTGGCATCGTTGCCGCCTTTGACGCAAATGCCCCTGAGTCGACGAGGACAGCCAACGTCGCCGACCAAGGGTGAAATGAATGGCATGCGAACGGCAGTGCCGCTTGCCGCTGAAATCAGCTGATATATTATGCCAATAAGGTTGCCGCGAGTCAACCCCTCCCGCGTGGTCGGAGAAGGAGTACATCCGTATCAAACGCGCGATTCCTATCATCATGCTTGCAGCTTATCATGTACGTGCGACGGCACGGGAGTACAGCATGTACTCTCTGCCTTGCCTTGGCTGCATCAACGGCTCATCACGAGAGCTTAAAAAAACAAACCCCTGGTGAACCCAATTGGCGCGGCATCATCAAGAGCTTTACCAGAGCTTGGCTGATTTGTCGCGCGGCCATTGAACTTGAATTGGTCGGTGATCATGCGCCTTCTCCGGCCCTCATGCTGTTGGTTGCACAATTCGCGTGGAGGGTTGGCCGATGCGACCACGATGTGGTAGGTAATCTGGTCAGACGCCGCCTTGGTGGTCCAGCACCGAGCTGTCTGCCCATGACGCCAGCGCACGTTCGCGACGCACGACCGCAGAAAACGAGAGGTTGGACACGGACTCATTCGGCGATCCTTCTCGGGCCACCGCTAAACCCGTCTATGAGGTAATACCGGGGAAGGGCTCACGGCTATCGGATGGATCATTTGAGGGCGCGGTTACTGCGCGAGCGAATGCTCACTTGCAGATACTAACCTGAACAAGGGAGGCAAATGGTCAACCATTCCGCGACACGGCGTCGTCCAAGACGGTGAGGCGTCTCCTCCAGGTGTGCTAGTACACATGTACAACCCTTGTCGGGACCTTCCGTCGGCAAAAGAGGACGAGGGGTCCCTTGATGATGATGATAGGCATGTAGGGACGTGTCTGTCAGGCCCAAGTAGGTCTCTCGTCAGCCATGCTCTCTCGAATGGCATGCCCGCGGACGTGGTTGGCAACATCGTGGATTGGCGTTGCTGGTCGAGGACCCCTCCCCGCGCATGGGCTTGGGTTCTTTGGGCAGCATCCCCGACCTGGGACTGCTTGTCTGGCGTGGCATGGTTCGCCTGCGGCTTGCAAGGAGCATGAACTAGGCTCCCAGCAGCAGCCACACCCGCAGCCCCGGTGCGTGCCCAGGCCAGGCTTCACGTCGTAGTATGTATTATTCATAGTAGTAGTACGGATACATGCTACGGAAACGTAGGTGGACTTTTCAATGTGTGATGTATTAGCTTGGAACATAGGCATCCTGCCCAGAGAGGACTGGCGCGAGACGCCGCGCGCGCGCTCGCGCTCGCGTTCGTGATTGTGATTGTGAGTGACGATGGCGGACAAGTATCATACTACTAGTAGAGCGGTTTCAGCCTTGTTATTGAGGAGACGTCAGCAACATGCCATTAGTATAGTGGCCACGACGAGAAGAATACGAAGCCTGCGCCATCCTTGCTGGCACACGCAGACGCACGAGGCAACGCCTGGCGGCCAACAATACAAATCACCATCGTCACGCAGCTGGGCTTGGATCACGCCTACAGCTACTGTACCTTGGAGAAGACAGAGGGCGCAGCAGCCTGACGGGGTGGGTGGTGGCGAGGCGTGTGCGAAGGAGGGAGGCGTGTGAGTGTGTGCGCGCGCGGGCAGTGGGATAAGTTATGGGCTGGACTGGACTGGCTTGGAGACTCAGGTGGGTGTTGTTGGCACGCGTGCGCGCGTTCTGCCCTTGACTGGCCCCCCGGTCACGGCGCTGGGGCCTGCTGTCTCCATCCATGCCCGTCCAACGGATCTGCCATCCATCGAGAATCTGTCCGTGTACTGGGGGGGGAGAAAGCACATGTTGCTGATTCCATCAGAGCCCATCTGATCTGGTCTGATGCCGTCGCGCGACACGGGGCTTCGCCGCATCACCGCCTGCCAGGAGGATGTGGCGGGCTAGAAAGGGCAATGGCAGCGACGAGGGCCGAGGGGGCGATTCATGCGCTTTCTCGTGCCTTCTATCCGCGACCAAGGTGACCGGCAGGTACGCCGACGATACACCGCCTCGGGGTGTTGCGCCGACAGAGCCGGCATGTGCAGCCGGGGTACTTGTACATGTGCCCTTTGGGTTCTAGTACTACTAGTCGTACGCGGTACCCGCGACTGACGAGCCAGCCGGCCGACTGGTCGCCGACACACCACCTGCGGCAGGCAGGCAGGCAGGCAGGCCGGGCAGACAGGGTAGGGCAGGCAGGCAGGCGCGCAAAAAACCAACTAATCACTGACCAAAAGCACTCAATGACAAAGCCTGACTGACCAGCCAAAGGAGCCGGACATCCGGAACGATGAGCAAATAAAAACTCCGGAGGACAAAAGGTTCCCAAATCGCCGGCTCCAAATGAATCGAGCCAAGCCACGAGCCAACCAGGCGGACGTGCGGCGCACAATAGGCACTTGATAATGGCCTTGGAGGAGGTGAATGGACTGGACATGCAGGCGCGTGTCTCCGTCGACGTCTCTCGCCTGACCAGCGTCAGGCCAGGCCAGGTTCGGCCGAGGCAAGCGCGTCCGCCGCCCACCGTACGTACGAACCGCAGGGGAAGGGACTGGAGCACGTACGAGGTACGAAGGATTGGGCGGCGGCGGTAGCGGTACTAGGACTTCGTATACATGGACTGTGCGTGCGAGCTAGGTGCTAAAGTAAGGTACCTATCTTATTGCCTTGCCTTGCCTTGCCTTGCCTTGCCTTGCAGGTTGGCTCGCGGCGGCTCGCCGGAGGCCATGGCATGTTGGCGTCGGCGGCGGCCAAGCAGGCAGTCGCGATGTGGTGCAGTGCACCTTCCTACAATAGGTTGCTTGCACAGCGCTGCAGATTGCTGTGTGCCGCGCTGTCTTGTGCTGTGCTGTGCTGTGCTGCGCTGTGCTGCGCTGTGCTGCGGCCAAGTACGGGCTACGTACAAAGTATATCACGGCAAAGTGAGGAAGGAAGCACTCGCTTCGGGCGCTGCGTCCAGCAACCAAAAAACACCAGCCACCCACCCACCACCACCACCACCACCACCACCAGACCCCTACCTACGTACCTACCTATAGAACAGGGACTACGCGTGGCAATGCTGTCGGACTCCCCCCCCTCCCTCCCAGCGCATGACATAACGTTGGGCACGCAAGCAACCGACCGCTGTGCAGTCATCGAAGCCAGAGATTCCACTGGGGAAGAAGAATGCGACGCGAGAATCCAAACCAGGTTGGACACCTCGACTCGATCCCCTTTTGCACGTAGCCCGCCTTTATTTTGCACCATCGCGCCTCTTGCCTTGTACCTCGCTCGCCCACGGACACGGCCGTGCAAAGCGCGAGTAAGGCACCAGACCAGAAAGCGACGCTCCTGCCCGTCGCTTCCATTTTCCATAGCCCAGTAGCACCTTTAGTACGACAAGTGTGTTGCAGCCGTGCCTTCCTGGCCGTCTCTGCCATCGCATCGTCGGCCGGGGATTGGCAGACACGCGCGCGCCGCGGTCGTGCAAGTCACTGGTACTTGGAGCGTCTCTTGCCCCCCCCAAAAGCCCGTTTACAGCGACGCTGGCGGCCCTGGACGCCCTGCCTTGCTCGTTGTACCTTTCACTAGTCGCACACCCCGCGAGAAGGTACCTTGTGCGGCACGCCCCTGCCTCCCCAGCATCGCTTGCCCGGCTTGTTCCCTCGACTTTCCGACCTCTCACTTCTCCCCTTCCCTCTCGTCTCCCTCTCCCTCTCTCTTCCTTCTTTTTCCATCCTCCGCCTGGCAGAGCAAAGAAAAGCAGTTGTTCCACCATCTCGCGCTCACAGAAGGACTCACTCTTCCGCCGCGACGAAAAACGCACCGTTTCAGACCATTGATTGCGGATCGCGCGGGTGTGCACGCCATTTCGTGGTAAAAAAAAATACAACGCGCGCCCCAAGGCAAAAAAAAACTTCGGCCATCTTCTTTTCTGGATCCCAGCACCACCTTTATCCTGCTTGCGGTTACCAGCCAAGGGCCCACTTGCCACCATCGAACAAGCACCAAAAGAGCAAAACGGTTCCGCTCTGCCGCCGCCCTTTTGCATCCACTTATCTCCTTACGCCTGCCACACCAGCCTGGAAGAAGGTTTCGCTACTTCGCCATTCACCGTGCGGTACTTCCTCCCTCACCTACGGCCAACTGCCTAGCCTGCCTATCGGCCACGCGAATCGGCAACACGTCCATTACCCACCCTCCACGACACCTCGACAGAAAAGGTCTTCTGCCTCTGACCTCACACCTCCACCCACTTTTTTCCGCTCTCGTCTCGTCCTGCGCGGTTGTACCTGACAGTCGTCACCCCCAGCCCGCTCAAGGGAAAAAAATAAAAACAGGACCAGGACCCAGTCTCCACACTGGAACCCTCCCCCGAACACCACACCTCCAAGAGGGACCTTCCTTGAGCCGCTTCATCCACCGCCCTTCTCGCATCGTCGCGTGGGCCTTTTTCGCAAACCCGTTGTTTGCACCTACATCACCTCCCGCAAAGACTCCGGGTCCGCTTCTCGTGGGATCCCCGCGTCTTCTTGAGCCTCGAGGCAGTCATCGACAGCTTCGGCTTGCCGTTAGTCCCGTCAACACCAACGGTCGTCCCGCGACGTCCCGGCCCCTCACGCTTCGCGACGCGTCTCGAGCAGTAGCATGGACAGTTCTCATTACCCGTCCAATGGTATAAACACAACGTCCGCGCCACAGACATACCCATCGCCAACTGCCATCTCGCCCAACCAGCTCCAGACGGGTTCTCCTTTGCCGCAGACGCTGCCTCCTCTGCAGCCCCCGACCTCCGCCATGCAGCCCATGTACGGTAGCCACCCGCACACGCCGCGGACTCCTGGTACTCCCAACACTCCCAACTCGACTGGGAACGTGCCCACGTACCAGAACACGTCCCAGCCCGCGTCCCGGCCCGGTGTCTACGCCATGGCTCAGAACCCGTATCCCCCCCATCCGGGATACGGCACGTCGGCCGCCATGATGCCGCAGACTACCACCGCTGCGTCTCACCCGCAGCCTATTGCGCCCGCGCCCGTCGGCGGCCGTGGCCCTCCGGTCCTGCGCCCGATGCCTCCGGGTGGCCTCATGCCCCAGCCCGGCCAGCCCTCGCCCTATGGTCCCGGCTCGCTGATGCAGCCCAACCCGGTCCTCCAGGAGGGAGATCAGCCGACGCACGTCGTGGGCTCCCAGGGCCGCCGCGGCATCCTGCCCAGCGCTCCGGGCCGGCCTGCCGCCCCTCCGGCCGGCACCACTGCCGCAAAGAATACGGTGATTCCCGTCAAGGATGCGGACGGCAAGTTTCCTTGCCCGCACTGCACCAAGACTTATCTCCACGCTAAGCACCTGAAGCGTCATCTCCTTCGACGTAAGTTTGTTGACTTGCTTTTGATGACGGCGGCGCGTACTAATCCCAATGGCAGACACTGGCGACCGCCCCTACATGTGTGTGCTTTGCCGTGATACGTTTTCGCGAAGTGACATCTTGAAGCGTCACTTCCAGAAGTGCTCCATTCGTCGTGGTAACCCCACCGGAGCCAGCCACCTGTCTCATCCGCAGGCCCACGTTAAGAAGAATGCTCAGGCCCAGAAGGCTGCCGGCCTCGCCAACGAGGGTGATATGAACCACCTCAACGGCCTCAACAACATGCCCCCGGCCGACGGCATGGTCCACCCCTTTGGCATGGTTCCCGTCCAGGACGGCATGAATAACATGGCCGGCGACCAGAACCAGCTCTCCCGATCTAACTCCATGAACCGGCTCGAGAATGGCGCGCCCCAGGATCGGAGGAACATGCCTGGCATGAACAACTCGCAGCCCTATGGTGCCGACGTCCAGAACTCGATGAACCAGCAGCAGATGCCCAACTACGGCGTGCCCCACGGTCAGAACGGGATGCCCATGTATGGCGGTTCCAACGCGAATCAACAATCTGGCCTCGATTGGTCTCAGATGTTCCAGGCTGGTGCGCATCAAACCCTCAACGAGCATCCATTTCATCCTCCTAATCGTGGGCAGACGCAGATCGGAACCAAAACCGGGCCTAATTCCTCTATGGAGACGACGGGTTGCAGCTCCAGCGACGCCGTCGTCTACTCTGAGTGGGGCATACCGTCGAGTGTCGAGAATCCTTATACCCAGCTTTCTAACCAGATCCTTAATTTCTTTTACCCCCCCAACGAGGCGATTGACCCTCATCTGACCGGCATGAACCTGCATCTTTCCCCAGAAAACGTTGACAACTTCATTGGCCACTACGACAATTTCCACCAGCACGCGCCGCTGCTTCACAAGCCCTCGTTCCGGATCATGGATGCCCACATCGGCTTGGTCACTTGCATGTGCTGCATTGGCGCCTGCTACTCGGATCGGGTGGAGCCATCTGTCGTCCGCGAGATGATAGATAACCTCTGGATCTCGATGGAGCGAGATTGCCTTGGCGCAATGCCGGCTCAGTCTCACTCCGGGGACGACCGGGGCGAAGATGCCTCAGCAACAGACATTCAGGTGCTGCAAGCGCTTGTGCTGATGAGCGCTCTTCACGTGTGGAATGGAACTTCGCAGCAGCGCACCCGGGCAAGAAGTGCATTTCCTCAGATCGCGTCCCAGGCGAGGCGCCTTGGTCTTTTGCACCTTCGAGGGCCCGGCAAGCCCGGGCCACGAGCGCAGGACTGGCTGGCCTGGGCAGATTCCGAGCAGCGTTTGCGGCTTATGCACAGCATTATTGTCTGCGACACCATATGGGCATTGTATTGCAATATTGCGCCGCAGTTTGGGCCGTTCGAGATACAACTGCCCTTACCGTGCGACGAGTCTCTTTGGAGCGCTAGGACCGAATCGGATTGGGCATCAAGCATCAGACTGCGACAGAATTCGGGGTCTCTGCACGGTGACCAACCTGAGTTTGATCTGGCTCTGAGGACATTACTCCATCCGCTTTATCGAATAAGCAAGGGAAGCACCAGCACGGGTGGGAAGTGGACGCTATTGTTTGCCGTCATGGCTCTCATTTGGCGCGTTCAGCGGGGTGGATTCTTGGGGAACCCCCACCAAGATGACCCTCTTCCTTCCCGCGTGTGGATTGTGGCCCATGGCGGAGTTAAAATGGAGACGGATCCAGTCAACGGCCAATCTCTCGATCCGCAAAGCCACCTCATCCTGAGTGGCGCCCTCGATAAGGTCAAGACGATTCTAGACGAGGATGCGCCGTCGACGGCGGCAGCTAGTCAGGGACCCGAGGGCTGCATCCACACTGACTCTATTCTGTCTTACTGGATGGCGAAGCGTCTGTTGACGTACAAGCTTCCAGATGACCCGGACTTGTCAGAGGAGGCATGCTTCATGCAAGTGCTGCGGCTCATGGATGGCATCAGGGCCTGGGTAATCAACAACGGGGAAGCAAAAGGGGAAAAATTGGAGCAGGTTGGGGAGATCAAGGAACATGAGGATTCGACGTTGAACATGACGGACTTTTTCGGCAACACCCCCCGTGGAGCAGGCGACACTGGAGCAGCACCGGCCACAAATTGAAAACCGGCACAATCGGAGGAATGGATATGTTACGATTGACAAAAGCATTGGGGAAGGAGGCTGCATTCGGTGGCGTTGAGATCCGTGTCTTTATTTTCGTTCTTGTTTTGGTTGTGGAATTTCACGCGTTTCGGGGACCAGTTTGGGGCTTTGTCGGGTGGACTGACGGTGGTCATGGCTGCTGGCAGGCGCCAAGGCGCGCTGACTCTTGTCAAGCAAGGCGGGAAGGCGGTCCAGCTCTGCAAATGCATTTCCGAAAAGGATAGACGGCGGACGGGAGTTGAGTTTGCATTACTAGACTTTTGATCCTTCAGATAGAACGGACGGTCGGTCGGCTACTGTGTATTTCCGAGGGCCATGATGACTCTATGGCCGGAATTGATCAACGATGTTTTTGTACACTTGAGGTTGTAGGACCGTGATGCGTGAGATACTATTGTGATGCTCACTCATGTGTGGAGCGGGTGGTTGATCAACTGCTCAGTCTACCAACAATGTACAATATTAGACATCAGCCACGCAGAAGCGCGTCTACTTGTCCCCGCGATCGGACTTGTCAACGGTCACAATGCGCGGCGCCCAGCTGCGCAGCTCCTCCTTGTCCTTGTCAGACGGGGTATAGCCGAGCCTCTCCTCTGCCCGGTCACTTAGGTAGAGGCCGGCAACGCCCCAGGCGATGACGCCGACGCCGACGGCAAGCCGCGTCTTGGGCGAGAGGTTCTTGTAGGCTCTGTCGCGCGGGACGAGTGGAAAAGCCATGTCAGCGGGGGATCCGTTCGAGCCTGTCTGTCCCTTCGAGGAAGTGGACGAATGAGGGCGGGGTGTATGTAAGGGGAGGAAAGAACGTACTTGAGCATGGTCGATTAAGCGGAAGAACCGACGACGGGGTCGGTCGGAGGTATATATGGTGCGCTTTATCGGATCGGATGGAGACGGAAGGAAGATGGCCGGGGGAATTATGAACAAGGGGGGGGACGTGTTGCAGTTGCAGTTGTCTGTCGGAGGAGGGCGAGTTGGGAGAAGAAGAAGAAGACTTGGGGGGGGGCTAAGGGGAGGGAGGGGATGCGCTCTGCTACATGTTCTGCGATGCGATGCGTGCGCCGTGGAGATGCCGCCGACTTCTTTTCTTGAAAGTCGGCTCGGTTGTCTATCTGGATGGCCGCCGCCGTGGTGGTGGAAGAGAGCGGACGAGTGAGTCGAGTCGAGATGGAGGGGGGTCGACGTGTGTGTTGTAGCAGGCAGGCAGGCAGGCAGGGCTTGTGCGCGGGAGGTTGGGGAATGGCGGCTCGACTGTGTCGGTGCGTGAGTGCGCGCGTGTGTGTGTGAGTGAGTGGTGGATCGACTGAGTGAGAGGGAGTGAGCGAGTGAGTGAGTGACAGGAAGCAACCGCGATGTTGTGAAATTTTGAGTGGCAAGCGACGTCCACCCGCCAAAAAACGCCGGTGGTTTGATGGACGTCGAACTGGAGGTGGTCAGCGGTGGGTCCGACGTTGGAAGAGAACAGTGCTACTAACGTTACTAACAAGCCCAAGGCGGGTATGCATATTGTAGGTAGGTACCCGTTAACGTCTAATGCTCGTTGGGGCCCACTTCTGCGATGTAGAGGTACTTCAATCAGCCACCATAGTACTATTACTGTACGTCTTTCAAGGAGCACCCTGTCATGTCAACGACAAGGCTTCAACATGTTAACTTTCGTATAGATGAGCCTGCATGGGGTCTGTCCGGACGAACGCTCAACGCGAAAGGTTCTTTGACTGAAGGAGACTGAATCGCCTGTTCTTTGCCTTGTGTAGCGTCTTTTCCCCATGCCTATATCTCTACTAAATTATGCTTGAGTGGCTCTAGTGCATCGTACGGTCTGCCCTGTGCTGTACGGCGGAAACTGGGAAGAAACGCCAGGGGGGTTTTGATAAAGAGAGAGAGAGAGAGAAAGAGAGAGGGGGGAAGGGGGAGAGGACAATGGCGACCGATCGGCCAACCTTGTGTGTGTGTGTGTGTGTGTGTGTGTCCAAATATATTCCACGGTGGGCAGTGGGCACTGGGTCACTGTCCTCCATGACTTGGGTATTGACGTCCAGGAGTCTTCCACGATCCTTCTACAGCCCTGCGCGACACGGGTCACTCTTCTCGAACGCGGCGCGCACGCGCACACGCAACGACAGCGGCGCAGGAGTTCTCTTTGGCGTCCGTTTTGTATCGTATATAAGGGCATTGATCCCGCGTAGAGCACGCAAAGCGTTTCATACCGCATTTCTCGAACAGGTATTTTTTTAGGCATGGAGACTTCGGCGGATCGGGATACCCCTTTGAAGAACAGAGCCGAATCGAACGTCTATGACCCCCCCCCCCCAACATCCCGATAGTTGAGTTCGCGGACCTTCCTTACTTGTGCAGAAAGGCCGGCATGGACAGGCCGGTGGGCATCTACGGATGTACGACCGGCTAGGCATGGAGCTTGGGGTTCGTAGGAGGACGCAACGTTACTGGCGGTCCGTCCTTGTCCAGAAGCACTTCATTTGTCTCGTGCGCGTGCGTGCGTGCGTGCGTATGTTTCCTTGCATAGTTGAGCTTGTCTACGACCGTCGACCCAGGCGTCGTCTTGATACACACATAGACCCCACGCTCAAAGAGGCAAGGAAGCGATGGCAGACAAGAAACCAAGATGATGATCCGCACCCACCTAAAAGGGGGGGGGGGCTTCGACACTTCACCACATGAAGGAAAATATAAAGACCAAAACCAAGTCTGGCAATGGGGGAAAAAAGGGGGAACCAAGTCGTGGGCCTCCATCCCACCCCGTGTCCGAGCAGCAATGCACGTCTGCAGGAAACGAGAGAGAGAAAAAAAAAGGAGGGAAAGTAGCACGGCATGTCGTTCATCTGTGACCCCCCGGAACAAGGGTCTTCAAGGGGGGCGGCCTCTGCGACGTGACGATGGCCGGCAACCTGTTTTCTTCTCCTCAGACCGGGAACCAGGGGTTTGCCGGAGACGGCAGAAGCAAAGGGGCGGGCGGGATCACAGCCGGGCATGGGGAAGAAGCAAAAACAGATGCATGGCCAGTCAGACACTGGCGCTGCCACGGCACAAAGAACAGGCAGAAACCTGTTGCTAAAAAACCTGTCACTAGACGAACATCGCGAATGATAAAACCTACAATACTAAAAAAGGTAATGACAGTGGGAGAAACAAGGCTACGACTAAACGGAGCGGGAGCTGTGATGAGACCCGCGACTACAAGGGAAGGTTGATGGAGAAACGTACGCAGTCGGTCGACTCACAACCAACCAAGATCAGTTACAGATTCAGGACTGGCTTCGTTTAGATGCGAAAAACACGACCGTCCGGGCTGCCACGCACGACGACGCTGTTGTCTCCGGATATGTGCTGGTGGCGTGGCGTAGTTGAGGCCCGTATCAGCCCTAGGTTGCCCTAGGCGAAAGGACTCTCACTCGGAGCCCCAGCAAGCTAACCAGCAAGGCCACTCGCATCATGGAAGAATACGAGGAGCCGCAACTACTAGCAATGCACATACGAGCAGACGGACGAGACGAGGTGTGATTTTCGAAGAGGGTCGGCCGGTTCCAACTGAGCGCCCCCGCCCCCAATAAGTTCGCGATTTATTAGCGCGATTGCAGCGAGATGAGCTGCGGGTCCGGCATTGAACGAAGAAGCAATGGATGCCACCACTTCAAGGTTCCCGCAAGCAGGGTCGGCGTTTTGCCGTTACACACGTGCTTGTTATATGTGGCTGTCGCGCGAAAGAGCTTCCGCATATCCCCGGCTTGCCCAGCTGTCCTGTATGGAGCACCTCTTGTGGCGAGGGAGCGATTCGCATATGAGTTGTGCATGTTACGCAGAAGGGTGGCATCCGAGGACGAGAGCGGCGCAGTTTCACAGCTTCATGCTGTGTGTCCCGGTGATGAGTGGAAAGCAATAGTGCTCCGTATATATCCCTCGTGGGGGCCGGCTGTGGCGGAAAAGGACGACGTGCCAAACGACAGCTACAACCCCCCCGAACAGTGGGATTCCGTGTAGTAGCCAGAGAAAGCTTCCAAGCTTCCGATCCTCGCCTCGATTGGAGACGCTCCTCTGCCAAAGACCTACGGGACGGCTTGTCAATGCGGTGCGACGTGCGGTCCGTATGTACGGATGGGGGCCGGCGGCTCCCCGACATGCACGACTTGCTTCTGCAGGGAGGAAGCGCGCGACGAGACGGACGTGTGTCTTGGAGCGCGTGGGAGCGCCCGTCGGGTTGCCTGAATTGTCATGGATGGCGCCCCCCGGGGGCCACGGACCATGAGCTTGTATGTATGTACGAGTTAGCTTGCCGTGATGCGACTTCGTAACTCGCATGTCGGATGCGAACTGTACTGTATAGCACAGTAGCGCATCCTCAGGAGTGAGAAAGGAAGCGGCTCGCGCTCCTCTGGACAATCCGGTTGGGGCGTCGTCGATGTCATGCAGCGCCGACTGACTCCGTGCCGCGAGGGGTAATTAATCGAGGAGCAACTTGGCAAGTAAGTTAATAGGAGGCGGGCAGGTATATTGGCGTGCTGCAACGCTCGAGGCACGAGCGCGAGGGCGGCCTTTGCTTCTGCCCCTCTATGTGAAACACGCAACGGGCCATGACAGCTTGCTTGGTTGCCTGCTTGTCTGTGAGGCCGCTGGGCCCAGGCGCCGGCGGAGCAGTCTGTGCGGCGAGCTGTCAACCGCCGGCCAGGCCAGGTATGTAAACAAGTATTGTAGTAAGTACGTACTATGTCCATCATGTGCAGTGCGCACGTCCTTGCGAAGAGGCCCGCAGGCTACACAACATGGACAAGACGTGGCGTGTTCTGTGCTGCACCGGGTCCGAGGTTGTTTGCGGGGGGGGGCGCTGCGGTGACGGCGTCTTTGTTGCATGGTTCGTGGAGTCAGTGTTGCCTACGAGGCGGGCCTGTACAATTTACCAAGCATGATATCAACAAGGGCGGGGGGGCCATAAAAGGAGGGATATTTGGGGTCGGGCGCCACCAGACAGAGCTTGCATACGAGTGTTCTGTGCGTAAGTATACAATATACGTAGTTGGTAGTACGTACTTGGTACGTATCAGGGCAACGTCGATGTTGAAAGAGAAAGAAGAAAAAATGAATGTTGGCGATGCTTTTGGGGGTGGTGTTTTAGGAGAAACTGTTTCAGGAACGGGGAGGGAGGGATGCAGAAAGAAACGTGCCGTCCCGCTCGCGACTTTTGGCTGGCGCGAACCCGGGAAGGAAGCGATGAGTAAGTCAAGTGCACCTCAGACTGTGGTGAGGAAGGAGGTGCGTTGCACGCTCTCGCTCGGTACAAGTGAAAGCGCCCCCAACTGACAGCAGCAGCAGCAGCAGCAGCAGCAGCAGCACAGCACAGCACCTGATTGATCCCCCACTGCCATAGTAGTACCTAGGTACTAATGATAGTGCAAGTACGACGCACCACATCGTCGTGGTCAGTCGTCGTTTTGCGAAACCAACCACTCTCGGCGCATTCCTGGCGACACGGCACGCGACAAAACGGCATGCTGGGCGCCTCCTTTCATCAAAAATTGTACGCACCAGGTCCATTCGGCCGGCGGCCGCTTGGTCGCGTCAAGACCGTCAAGACTGGGGACGAGGGCGTCATTTGGCCAACGATGGATGCGTGTGGCACATGATGTTGGCGCGCGCCGCGACGCCGCCATGGATGGGCCCCGATGCGGATCTCGACGTCGGTCACGCCCGCCTCAATTTCCCCGTGATTCACAATAGCAAGCAAGCAACAAGAGAAAAAAAAAATGAAAGAAGAATAGGGCCGTGGTCAGTGGTCAGCGGGCAGTGATTTGCGCGGGGCCTTTCCCGGTTCAGGTTGCGGTGGTGGTTGTTGTTGATGTTGATGTTGGCGGCTGCCTGCAACGCTCCCTGCCCATCATGTCATGTCCCTGCACGGACAACGCGATGGTTCGGTGGGGGCCGCTTTTGAATAGTTGCTGCTGCTGCTGCTGCTTTGCTGCCTTTTTGCCGCTGCCGCGAGAAAGCAAGCATCCCTCGGGTTGTTACTCAGCGCATCGCACCGCATCGCATCACTTGAGCATGCATCGCAAACGCCGGAGAAAGCATCAACTTATCCACGATGGAGTGGAGGAGGGGGCGGGGCGCCCTGACGCCACCGTACAACGAGCCCCAGAAGGCCCCCGCCCCCCCAGAGCCACCCGACTCTGGACCCGACCAGGCGGCATCAAATGCACTGGGCTCCCTCCATTGCAGCTGCAGCGTTGATGGGCCCCCGAGCGGAGTGGCCTGTGCTGGCAGTGGAGGCCACTGCAAGGCAGGGCAGCGGCGCAGGGGGCCCGCAGCCGTTGGGTGCAGGTGAGGTCTGGTGGTGGTGCTGCCCCCGGCCCACGCTCTAGAAGATCCATTCCATTGGATCACTTTGCAGTCTCTCTTCTACACTGCACTGTACTGCGCTGTGCTGTACTTACAACCGACCCCCAACGTCACCTCACGAATTCATGGCGTTTTCGCGAGTGTTGCACGCAGTCCATCCAGCGCTGTAATTAAAGGCGCCCGTTCCTGGCTGTTGGGTCCCGTCCCGTCGGTCTAGAGGAGCCCTCGTCCACCAAAGCTCCTCCACATGCAGGGCCGCTGCCCGTGCGCGCCACGGGACAGCCATCATCGACGGATGTCTACCTCGCCCGCCGCTGCCGCCGGCGCCGCCGCCCATCATACCATCATCCATGCCGCCTGCTCTGCCCATGCCACGCCATGCCATCATCCGGCGGCGGGCATGCGAGATGGGTGGCCGCCGACTCTCCTCAAACTCATGATGACCGGCACCCCTGCCAGGCTAGCCTTGCGCCAGATCGCGCTCGTGCCCGTGTCACCCCTTCGACCGACCACTACCGCACGGCGCCCATCGCCCATCATGCTCATCATGGTCATGCCCATCCATGTTAGCGCGAGGGCGGCTGCCGCATGCTTTCAGTAGTTGGTGCAACGAGAAACTTTTTTTTGTCGTGAATTTTTTTTTTTTTTTTTTTTGGTTTCTTTTCGTCTTCCTGGTTTCTTTTCCCCTCTGGGTGCGCTACCACAGGCACGTACAGTACCTTGGTAGCCAGATAAGGTAGCCTACCTACTAGGTAGCGCTCCGCTTGCCTGACGTGACGTGACGTGACGTGACTGTGATTGATTGTGCTGGTTACCTACGTTGTTCCATTCCACCTCACCGTGCTCGTTCGTTCGCGGGCCAGCGCGCCCTGTAATCCTCCAGCGCCTCCCCCCCCCGCCCGGGCCTCGGCGGCAGCGGCACAGGGACCCGTCCCGACCCCGGCGTCTGGCCCTCCAGTCCCGGACACCCACTCAACTCACCCACCCACACTCGACCTACACACTGAGGTGCCGCACCCACCGATGGCCACCCCACCCACTGCGCCGCCGCAAGTGTGCATCCCCACAGGCTAGCAGGTTGTGCGGAAAGTTATCTAGGTAGAACATGGTGGAGGGCAAGGCCTGGTTTCGGGCATGGCCTGCATGCACGGAGGAGATGCCCAGGTGAGGTGGGCTCCAGCAGGGCTGTCCGGCTGGGCGATTTGATGGACCCCATGTTCGCCCCCCCAAGCAAATCCAAGTTCACACGAGGCGCGCTTCACTCTGCGGAGAGAAGTGCCTGCATCTGCCAGTCCGGTTCCTTTTCCTCGACCTCTAGAGGGTGGTCATCCGAACCGATGGCCCAAGACGCCACTGCCCTGTCCCTGCTGCACCATTGGTACCTTACCAACCTTACCTCAGTAGTCGACACCCTAGCGTAGCCAAGGTAGTTCGCACAGCGCTGTCTGTGCTGCGCTGTGCGCTGGGCTGCGTATCCCGTACCTAAGCCAAGGTAGCGGTGCCCTGCACGTACTTTCGTACCCCAAACCAAACCAAACCAAACCAAACCAAAGGTGTCTCGGTCGTCTCCTCTTGCTCTTTCATTCCCCCGTCGCCTGGCTTCGTACTTCAACCACCCCCAACTCCCGGCACCCGCCCCTACAGTCGACTCCCCGACCGACGCCAGCATCGTCAACATCGTCGTCGCCGTCGTCATCGCCCCCCTTCCGAGGACGAATCGATCGCACGACGGGGCGGCCGGCGAACCTCCCCTCTCTCCCCCCTCCCTCGCCCGTCCCCCAGCAGCCCGCGCTCCCAGAATTCGCCCGACGCTGCTTCCTCGACTGGTGACGACGGGCGGCGGCAGAGAGGCGCTTCGTCGCCACCATGCAGCGCGTCTCTGCTTTCCTCCCGTCCTGGGACAAGAGGAACTCGGGCGCGAAGCCGGGCAGCCTCTTCGCCTGGGGCAATCGACACAGCGCCTCGGGGCCCTCCAAGCCCCCGAGCATCAACGTCGCCGTCGCCAATGGCGACGGCCGCGTCCAGCGCGAGGCCTTCTGGCCTGCCACCCTCGACCTCGAATGCGACAAGGCTGCCCGTATCCTCAAGTCGTTTTGCAGTGCGTCCCTCGCGCCCCTGGATTCTGATTCTGATTCTGCTTCTGCTCCCCGCTGCCCCTTGCGTCGCCGCCAATTGTGCTCCTCGTCCCTCGAATGCTAACGCACGTACCTGCAGCCGATGGATACTCGGCGCCTGCAGACGGAGAAGCGGAACCCCCGACGTCATCCGCCGACGCGACCGCGGCGCCCGAGTTTATTACCAAAAAGATTCCCAAGCGAATAATACAAAACGCCGCCGGAATTGCCGTCTTCACCTGCATGCGCAGCGGCTTGTGGATGACGGGCTCCGGCGGCTCCGGCATCCTCATTGCCAGAAAGTCGGACGGCACCTGGTCGCCTCCCTCGGGTATCCTGCTTCATACGCCCACTCTCAGCTTCATCATTGGCGTCGACATCTACGATTGCGTTCTTGTCATCAACAATCTCGCCGCTCTCGAGTCCATCACCCGCCCACGCGTCACCCTCGGCGAGGATGTCGGGCTCACCAACGGTCCCTCGGTCACCCTCGACTCTGACGAGGCCCATATCAAATGGAAGGAACTCGGAAACACCGTCCTGGCCTACATGAAGGCGCGCGGCAAGCACCAGGCCGTCAACCTTAACGGCTGTATTCTTACAGAGCGCACCAATGAAAACGAGCGCTTCTACGGCAGCACCGTCACGCAGATGGACGTTCTCGCGGGCAACGTCTCTCGTCACGTGGACGAGACGAAGCCTCTCTCCGAGGTCATCAAGATGGCCGAGGGCAGGACAGACTTTGAGGCGGCTGTCATAGAAAAGATGGCCGTCCAGCCTGCGCCCGGCGACGCCGTCATCGCCACCCCCGGTTCCACCCCGGCATCGCCGCGCGGAGCGTTTGGCGTGCCTAGGGCTGACGACCCTGACCCGTTTGGCGTGCTCGCCCTCGAGATGGCCGGCCTGGAGATTCGAGAGGCCGGAAGTCGCTTACGGCCCTCTAGCAGTCAGTTTGAGTACAGCCCGACGCCACTGAGCCCCTCAATGTCCAAATTTAGTCGGCAAAGCGTTGAAACCTTCACCACCCGAAGCAATCGGGCCAGCGGAATGTCCTCCCGGACTGTCAAAAGTCAAGTCACGGACGCCCACACGCAGACCGATGTCGCAAACACCCCCGACACGACGCCGAGCCCCGGCCAGAGCGACGACGGTAACGTGCGGGCTTCGATTGATCGCATCCCAGCAGTCAAGGAGCACGAGGAGGTCGATTATACCAGAGTCGATCTCGCGCCCCTGCGCCATCTCAGTCAGGAACACTCCATTGGCGCCGTTCTGGCGGCCGGCACGGCTGCCACAAAGTCGCGGGACAGCACTAGCGTCGCCCCGTCTCCGCCCGCCGCCGAGCCCTCGGAGGAGAAGGCGGCCAAGCCATCCACTTTCAATGAAGACGAGCAAAAGCCCGAGGAGGAGATGAACGACGCAGACGATGAAGACGACCTGGACGAAGATGAGGAGCCGGTCGTGTTTGAGGTGGCGGCGGTACAGCCCACGCGGACCCAAGCCATCGCTTCGCGGGTCATCCACGCCAAGGGCAACGTGGTGACCATCCCGAAGCGCGTGCCCCCGCCATTGCCCATGCGCAGCGCCCTCCGGAGCTCTCGATCGAGCAAGAGCGACATGGGTGGCGACGTTTCCAGCGTCAAGAGCCCTCTGCGGCAGGCTTTTAGCGAGACGGATTTGCATGCTGAGGAGGACGCGGAGCAAGGCGCGCCCGAAGTGGCGAGCATCGGCAAGACGATGAGCGAAGACGGGCATGGCGAGACAACGCTCAAGGGCACACAGTCCCTACCCGTTATCGAGGTTCAGACCGAAACGTCGGCGTCCTCATTGCCCACCGGGGATGACACCGTGACGGAGGACACTCAGACGCAGAAAACCCCGACTCTGGAATCAGCGCCTAGAACCTTGGGTTCGGAGAAGACGTCGCCCCAGATGAAGGTGTCGGCAGAAGCCGAATCTACGACTCACGAGAGCAGCGATGCAGAATTTACCGATGCGATTGAGGCGACAAACGGAATCGATGAAGCCGAAGGCCAAATCGATCAGGTTGACAATTCGGATTCGACTACACACAAGAAGCACACGTCCTCGGTCTACACAGGCGTGACAGAAGACCGCTGGAGCAACGATGGGTCGTCGCTGACAACACCGACGTCAGAGCGGCCGCGCTCGCTGGTGGAGGATGAGGCGCTCGAAGAAAAGACGCCAAAGAAATCGGGCCTAGAGACGGACACAGACCTGCCCAACGAGAAACATGGGCATGATACCGAGCGCGAGGTGCCAGTCGCAAAGAGCGCGACAGCCGCGTGAAGGCGCGGCCACGACATTGACGACGATACATTAGCTACCGCACGGCCAGGCAGGCTTGCTTAGCCGGCGTATGACTTTTTCATTTTCTACGTGACGATATCAGTTCCTAATTGGGTTGCGGATCTCGGGGAAATGGTTACATTCATGTTGACATATGTAGGTTTGGCGCTGTACATTACGGGAGGAGGGGCGGCCTCCTCCACTTGAGTATTGTGGAACGCCTCGGCAAGGGCATTAGGCGTTTGGAAACCCCGGGAGCTTTCCCGCTTTTGACCGTTTTGCGTTGGTGGCCTGCGAGCTGCGTTAATGGAGTCGGCGGTACTGGGTGCCTCTGAGAGGCGGTGGCGGCGGCGGCGGCGTCAAGCAGGCCTCGGATGTTATTTTTGCGATTTCAGCGGACAGACACTATTACGAAGAGGAAAGGCGATTCACAGGCCGGATCGACGGGCACGCATGGAGCATTTGGGACTGCCGCTGTCGGGGCGGAGAAGGGACGGATGATGGCAGGTCGTGGGTTTAGGACCATATTAGACGGCCGCACCGGAGTTTCCAAGTTGCATATACTTATCGATGCATCTATCCACTGTTGAATACAATGGATGCACGTTCCGTCCCTAGTGAATGTATGTATGTATGCTGGGAGCCGGCTCAACGGGCCGCAGGCCTGTTCAGTCGTTGCCGAGAAACGCGTTGCAGTCCAGCCTGGCGCGTTCGCTCTTTGAATCTTTGCCCACCTCTGGCACAGCTCTTGAGAGTCTCGCCCTTGCTTCCACGCCGACTCTCCTCGGCGCGCCACTCGATCCCAGTGCTGGTTGTCTCCATTGGCATTGAGCAGAGCGTCCGTCGCCATGGCGTCTGAAAAGCCACCTCTCGAGTGGCATCATCGCCAGCCGCGAGCCTCAAGGGCGGATCACGTGCGAGACTGGCAGTGGTCGTTCCCCAGCACGGCCAATGCCCTGCGACAGGCCCCAGCCACACTTGCCGCACCAGCCACGGCGGACACGCGCTCGACGCCACAAGGGCACGGGCACCGCCTGCGGTCGCGCAAAGCATCTCGAGCCTCGCCGACCGCACCAGCACCACACCAAGCACTACCACCACCACTGCCGACCACGCCATCGCGACGCACCGCCAGCTCCCGCGGCCCCGCGACTAGGAACTCCCCGCGAAGCCTCGAGGCGCCTCGTCGGTCGACGCCCCGCCGCGCACGAAAACCGCCCCTCGCGCACAGCGGCCACGCTCCAAGCCCCAACAACCACGGGGTCCCGCCGACTCTGCTCCTGCAGCGGCTCCTCCAGCTCCAGGGCGACGTCGACAATCGGCGACGACCGCCAGCAGTAGCAGCAGCAGCAGCAGCAGCAGAAGTAACAGCAGAAGCGGCAGCGGCAGGAGGACCTCGACAAGGAGGACCCGCGCAGGCGCAACCATCACCGGCAAGGGCGACGCGCAGCAGCGGTTCGCTGCCCGGCACAACCATGGCGACCTCGGCGGCCAAATGGCGCGAGGAGCAGATCCTCGTCGTGTGCCCCGGCAGCCGCACCACCATGGCGCAGCTGGGCTGCAGCGAGCTGACGCCGCCGACCCATCGCTTCCCGACGCGCATGTTCCCCGACGGCGACGAGTGGCGGCCGTACCACACGTACAAGCGCACGAGGGTCACGGGCGGCGTCGAGACGGAGGACTGGGTGGAGGACGTCGACTCGGACGAGGGCGCCGTCTTTCCCATTGAGGGTATGCTTATGTTCTCCTTTGCTCACCGTGATGTTACGAACGCGATTCGACTGACAATGGGCACACATCTATCTAGGCGGCCGCATCGTCAACATGGACGCCTTCCTCGCCTTCCTCGACCACGTCCACGGCATGCTCACCACCACCTACCACAACACCCCAATCATGCTCATGGCCTCGCCGCAGTGGACGCGTCCCGACTGCGAGGCCATTGCCCAGTACATCTTCGAGAAGACGCGCACGCCAGCGCTCTGCATGATCCACAGCGGCCTCGCCACCCAGTACGGCCTCAAGTGGCCCAACATGACCGTCATCGACATTGGCTACGAAAAGGTCGACGTCACCGCCATCCACGACGGCCGCGTCGTCAACCACATGGACCTCGGCTCGCCCAACGGGGACCGCCTCATCAGCGGCGGCGAGGTCTTTACCCAGCGCCTGCTGAAGATGCTGCAGGGCAAGGGCTTCAGCAGGGACATGGCGGAGCAGCTCAAGAAGAGCACGATATGCGAGGTGCTCCCCTACGCGCCCGGCGAGGACGCTTTGGTTGAGCTTCCCCGGGAGGTCACCGCGGGTGCGCCGCCCAGCAGCTCTGCGCCCGCCGCCGCCGCCGCCGCCGCCGCCGCCGCCATCTCCAGCACCGCACCTGCGGCCGCGCCAAGCGAGGCGCCCAAGCCGGCAGCCGACTATGGCGGCGACGAGGACGAGGGCACGGATAAGAACGGTGACGAAGACGGCGTGCTCGACGTCGCGGCCATTGTTACGAGCGGTCAGACCAAGGAGTTTCTCGCCAAGAAGGAAAAGGAAAAGGGCAAGCCTGGCAGGAAACCCAAGGGTGCCGAGGGCGACGCCGCGCCTGCCAAGCCCACGCGGCTGCCCAACGCGAAGCGGACGCACAACACCTTTTTCTACGAAGAGGTTGTGCAAGAAGAGATTCCCAAGGAGCAGCCGAAGCCGGCCGCGCCGCAAGAGACGAACGGAAACGGCGCGACGACCGCGGCAGCAGCGGCGGCAGCAGCAGAAGTCCCGCCGACGGCCGAGGCGCCTGCTGAGGGTTCGGCAGAGAAGCCGGCAGGAGAGCAACAAGCCACGGCTTCCGCGCCGACCACCACTGCGCCGGACGGGAGCGGCGCCGTCGCCGCGCCACAGACGGAAGACACGACCATGGCCAACGGAGACGACTCAGCGGTCCCGAAGCCCGAAGGCCAGGAGGACAAGCCGGCCGAAACGAACGGCGCCAGCGCGACGGCCGTACCTCCCTCGGAGCCGCAGCAGCAAGAGGGACAGCCGAAGCCCGAGCCGACGGAGCCGGAGCCCGCGGCGGTTGCGGCCCCTGCGCCCGACACGTCCAAGGACACGCCCGAGTTCCGGCCGAAGCGCATCCGCCGCGACGTGGAAATCGGGCTGGAGCGCTTCACGTTTGCGGAGCGGGCCGAGATCGACCGCATCGTGTCGACCATCTACCGCACGATCCAGGGCATCGACGACATGTACATGCGCCCGGCGTGCTGGGACAACCTCGTCTTCGTAGGCAACGGGGCGCGGCTGCGCGGGCTACGCGACAACATCCTCCAGACGCTCACGGCGCGGCACCTCGTGTCCCCCTCGACGGCCACCATGTTCACGTCGGAGCTGCCGTCCAACGTGGCCACGCCCACGGGCACCGGCAGCCAGACGCCCACGGGCTCCTTCACCGGCGTGCCGCACCAGCTGCCGTCGAGCGGCGTCAACCCGCTGCTGCAGGCGGCCACCACGGCGAGCAGCCTCGGCGCCGCCGCCGCTGCCGCTGCCGCCAACAACAACAACACCTCGGCCGCGGGCGGTGCTGCTGCTGCTACCGGAGGCGGCACCTCGGCCGCCACCCCTGCCGCGGGCTCCGACGCGGCGGGTCCGTCGGCGGCGGCGGGCGGCGGCACGCACTACCACTTCCACAGCCAGACGCCCACGAGCATCAAGACGGCCGCCCTGCCGACGTACCTCAGCGAGTGGACCAAGAACGGCTTCGAGGAGGCCATGTTCCTCGGCGCGCAGGTCGCGGCCCGTATCGCCTTTTGCCTGCACTCTAACATGGACGCGCAGAGCATCGAGGCGCAGCGTCTCATGAGCCTGAGCAGGGTCGACTACAAGTAAGCGGAGCCCCCCCCCCCCCTCCCTACTTTACAGACAGACGCACATACACTCCTCTTGCACTTGCCTTTTCTCCCCCTCGCCCATTTTATAGTATACGCTTTTAAGCTTCGATGCTGACTCTCTTCTCTTTTTCAGTGAACTCGGCCCCAAGGCTATCCGCACGCACTCCATGCTCAGCTAGAACTCTACCACAAATGCTACAACTGCTACACGCACGCACACATGCACACACCTACTTACAAGGGGGAGTGGGTGATGAACCACCGCAAAAGAAAAGGTGTTGGGGCACTTTTTCCCTCTTTTTTTTTTCGTTGCAGGCAGAGGGGCAGATTCTTAGGGCTTAAGATGGCTGGCTGCTCCCGCAACTTCAAGGAAAGGGAAGGGAGGAGGACCAGGTGGGAACGGGACGCTTAAAAGAAAAAGATGTTGTTTGTTGCGCTATTGTTGTTGTTGTTGTTGTTGTTGTTGTTGTTGTTGCTGCTGTTGCGTTGTTGGAACAGATACAGTTGTTAAAGAGAGAGAGGGCTCCGCGATGGACGGACGGACGGACGGAAAGACGGACGGGCGGGCTGGCGGGCTGATTTGGCTGGATGGCTGGCTGGAGGAGAGGAGCGATTGATTGATTGATTATCCTCCCTCTAGGTATCCATGTTTCGGCTCACCACGCCTATCTTCCCCGTGGGGCGCGTGGATTTCGTGTCATGTACATCATAGGCAGTTCCAAGGTCAAGGCGAAAAAGATCGATTTTTTGTTAGCCGTCCGCTCCCTGAATGGCTGGGAGCGCCACTCATCGCGCCGTGTTCTGGCCTACTTACTACCGTATGTAACTACCTTGTAGGACGTACTTGGCACGTAGAAACAGCAAAGTAGTTGAATCGTGCACACATCATCGCTCGGGTATATCTCGCAACGATCCATCTCCGTCATCCGGGGGCCCGCCTCCCAAACCTCTGCAAAAAGCATACCTTGCGTTTGTGCAGCCGTACTCCATCCAAAGCACGTCCAACCCGCGACACACATACATGCATACATGTCCACATCGTCAGCCTTGAGAGGCTGCTAAGTGTAGAGCCAACAACAGACTCCAACCAGTTAGTGAGCGTCTCCTCGTGCCAGCCTCTGTCTCCACGCAAGAAACCCATCTTGAACGCTCCTGCAGAATGCCCCAAGGGATAACGCCGCACAAATGCTTCATCAATAACGCGGAAATCCCAAAGCAGCGCACGGTGTGTCGACCCCCACGTTCAGCCGGCCTGGTTGCGGGCCTCGGCCTCGGCGGCGGCCTTGTGCCAGTCCGTCCTGAGGAGGTACGTGTACTCGATCAGAGATACTCTATAGCCAGAGAGTTAGCCTCTTCCCTTGACGTGAGAAAATAACCATCTTCACTTACACGATGAGTCCAACCGTGACACCGCTCCAGAGGCCTTCTAGCTGCCAGTCGAGGCCAAAGGTCAAGCCGAGCGAAATTGGGAGAGAGATGACGTAGTAGGCGATGAGGTTAGCGGGTCCGCCAATCGACTGCTTGCCTATGCCGCGCAGCAGGCCGTGTGCTCCGGCGCTGAGGCCATCGAATACTTGCATCACGGCAACAAGGGGCAGGACTTGAGCAACCAGGGCAATGACCTCGTCGTCGTTGGTGAAGAGAATCGGTAGGTGATATCGAAGCGTGCTATAAAGAACGAGGTTGAAGACGCCAAGGAGGCACGCGGCGACAAAGGTCTGTAGCAGGGTCAGCAAGCGCGCAAGGAACACATCTACTTGTAAGGTGCGGCATGCACGTACCACTCTAGCCGTTATCTTGGCCGCGTCGACCAGACCCGCTCCAATGAGGTTGGCGACTCGCGTAGACGCAGCAATCGACATTGGGAATGGGATCTGAAAAGAGATGGTGGTGAGGGTCGCGAGCACACTCTGGGCCGCCAGATACTGGGTGCCCAGGCGGCTGGAGAGGAGCGTCACAATCTCAAAGGCCAGCCACTCGGCCTCGACCATGACCATGCCAGGCAGTGCCAGGCGAATCATGACCCACCAGTTGGTGAAAGCCCGCTTGCTGAAGCCTCCCCAGCACTGCTGGCCGTCCACGAACCTGACGTACAGGAACAGAAGAACTGGCAGGAGATTCTCGGTAATGGCTACGGCGGTGGGGGCGCCGACGAAGCCAAGGCCTAGCCTCCAGACCAGAAGCCAGTTGATGAAGATGTTGATGGGCGCGGCGACGAGCAGAATGTACGTCGTGGCCCTGAAGAGGCCCTGAGCCTGCAGAAACCGCTTACCGGTCTCGAAGAGGATGATGCCGGGGATGCCGAAGATCATGACCTTGAGGTAGAGGCTGGCGAGCCGGGCCGACTCGGGGTCGGGCACAATGTGGACGAGGATGCTCTCGGAAAACAGCCAAAGCACGGCCACAGGACCCGAGAGGCACAGGAGGAAGGTTGCCATGCGCTGGCATTGCAGGCCGACGAGGTGCTTGTGTCCAGACCCGTAGGCTTGAGCGCAGAGAGTATCCAGGCTCGTGGCCAGACCTTGGAAGGGCGCCAGACACGAGACGGCGGCGGACATGTTGGCGAGCGACACGGCTCCCAGCTCCACGGTGCCGATCCGGCCGACGGCGAAGATGCTGGCCACGTTGATGGAGTACTGGAGGAAGAAGGTGGCGATCAATGGCGCCGAGTACGACACGATGGTCTTGGCCTCACGCTGCCAGGTGGTACGGAGCCGGCCAGACGCAACGGCACCCTCCCACTGCTCCTCGAGCCGCTCGTCCGCGGATCCAGAGTCGCCGTCGGGGGCATACTCACGAACGTGAGCGCCATGCAGGAGTGGCGACGTCTCTGTCGGTCGTCGAGCAGCAGCTTCGGCGTCCTCTTCGTCGGTAGGCGGCAGCTTGGTGCTGAAAAAGCGACGGTAGATGCGTGCCCCGAGACCAGGCCTCTTCTTGGGATCGGCGGCATGCTTCGGCGGCAGGACGTGGTTGTCCCTCAGCAGGCTCCTCTCGGCGTTGCGTGACTGCTTCCGCTCCAGAGGGGTCAGGATGGGCTCGTCGATGGGCTGGTTGAAGACGGGCCGGGCGCCGCCGTATGCCACGCCGCTTGGACGTCGATACATGCCGTGGCCGTGAGTGGGGAAGCCGGGATCGCAGAAGTCGTCGTCCTCGGGGTGGTTGGCGTCGTCCTCGGAGCATGCGGCGATGTCATCGGCCAGGGCCTGCTCGGCCAAGGGCGAGCTCGAGAGCATCTGGTGCGGTCGAGAGGTGGACCGCCTGTTGCCGCGACCCTTGGGCGAAGCAATGGTCCGGCCGCGATCCATGATGGTGGACGGTGGCGAGGCGGGAGGTCAGGCCGTGTCTGTGTGTGAGCGAGGTTGGGATGGCCTTATGGCCGAGCTGTTCGAGGCTCTTGTTGCAGTGAAGAGACGGTTCAAGCGAGATGAGGAGGTTGTACGGGCCGATGAGTGGCGACACGGCGATCGGCAAAGTCCAAAGTACAAGCAAGAAACTGTCGCCCCGTGAGTAACCAAGTCCAATGAAAAAAAACATCCGCCAAAGGATATTCAAGATGTTTCCAATTCAAGTGGCGACTGCACTGCGTCCAACATGGCCAAAGTGTATCCAATGTCGCGGCTCACAGCGGTAGTCGCTGGGCCTGTCAATTGAGTGACCCGGGTTCAAGAAGATGAATTTCGTGGGAGGAGTGAGGAGAGGGCGCCGGCCAGCGACACAGACAGAAATCGTGAGTGGATGGATGGAGGGACATGACTTGGAGAAAAAAAAAGAGTCATACGGTGGGACCTTGAAAGTGGAAGTTGCAGAGAGATCTGCCTGCCGTGAACCAAAATGCTGGGGTGGCGGCGCCAACCTAAACCTCCAAACTTGATTAGGCCTATAAAGGCATCCGTCCGGCCACCCACAGTGGGCACCCGCAGTGGCGTGCAGCATCCGTTTCGTCTTCTCGGCGTCCCGCGCCCCCCGTCGTGAATAATGTGTATCACCAGGGAGCCAGACATGCAGCAGCGGCTCGTCAATGTTGCCTGACGACGAACATCATCGTCACCATCATCATTTCCCAACGCCTCCCTTCGACGCCAATGCTGATCGCCTCGTGTCCCAAACACGCCCTTGACCCGAGTCAGACCCGTCCCAGCTATCCGGCTCACCGCTGCTGCCGGCCAGCCTGCGACGACGACGCTGACGACGCCGCCCTGCCTCTCTGCGCGCGCCCTTCACGAGCAAAGCCGTAGCCCTGTCACCGTCGATGCAGGTCGCCAATCGAGGCTTTTGCCGAACTCGCTCTCCAGGACACGTGTTTCCCCGTGCCTCATTTCGCCTTGCCTCGTGTGAGGCGACCAACCTGACCGTGTCGCGGTGCCTTCTCCGGACTCCCAAAGCAACCCCATGCGATGTTAGCAGGTCGTCATGCGACGTCAAGGTATACGTTTCGCGGGTACAGCGCTGGGCACGAGCGCATGCCGTCGATTGGATGCAACCAGCCGCCATTGACAGGTCCTGGGAGCCCAGCTCATATTCCCCCGCCATGCAGTCCATCCCACGACATGCTGTGCTTCATCCCTCCGCTGTACTCCGTACCTCGTACGACGTTGCAGTTCTGCGTCTCTGACACCCGACCCGCCAGACCCTTGTTAATCTCGCGGCCTCTAGCCGTCCCAAGTCCGCCCAAAGTGGTCGGGTGTCGTGTGAGCCACGGTAGGAACCCAAGGCTCCTCGTCGGGCCCATAACGCTGCAGGGGCAAGCTGTACGGCACTCGAAGACCGATGACGGGACCCTTTTCGAGATTCTTGTTGCCGCCAACAGCTGGTGTGTCCGTCTTGAATGTGCTCGCCATGACGCTGCTCTCACCGTACAACGCCGGCCAGGTCACCACGCCAATCTCCCACGAGGCGATCCGCATCTCCCCGTTCGACCTGGCAGCATCACCCCAGGCCTGCTTAGAGAGGTTTGCAGACGTGAGAATCGCCCAATCCAGCGACCCGCGGCTGTTGTACCGAATGTACGTCTTGATGTGCGGCGCTGCCCGGTTTCGACCGCCATCCCACAGCTTGTGCTCCTGGGGCAAGCTCCTTCCCCCTTCGCTGTCATTCGCCCAGTGATACAACATGGGCCTTAGATACTGCAACTGCTTGACCTGCTGCGGTGATTGGATCTTGGTGTGTATGGAGGCCCCTGAGGCGTATCCGTCCAGAGACCGCCTGATCTCATCCGCAGTCGGGAAAACGACGCTGAACTTTGGTCTCTTGGAGAGCTGCTGGGATTTGGTGCTGGAAAGAGGGTCGAACAACGTCTTCTGGAGCCAGTCGTCCTTGCTGCCGAGGGTCGCAATAGATGACACTTGCACCACAATGTTCGCGTCGCCCTCGGCGCACGGTATCGTTCGTAAACACTTCTTAAGGGCCGCCCACCCCCAGGCGGTTTCCGACTCGTCATGCACGTTGTGTGTGCCAGGGACGCTTGCAACCAGGGCGGCTTTGATTTGGGAGAAATCATACTCGGCGAGCGCGTCCACGAGGGGTTTGCAAGTTGGTATGCGGCGGTCGTAGGAGCTTAGATAGCTGAGCAAGTCAAATTTAAATCTCTCACTCGTCCCCCATGGTGCTGAATGCGAACCGCGTGAGCTGTTGCCTGCCCCTGCCAGTTTCGGGAGCGGTGGGGAGCTCCAAACTCCATTCGTCATGTTGGTCCAGTCCTTGGCGATCATGTTTGCAGTGTGAATGATGACCTGCGCCGTGTCGTCGTGGCGAAACAGAATCATCATCTTGGAGTGATGGGTCCCAAACATCTCGGGCATGGGTGCGACGTGAAGCTGGAGGTTGTCGAACTTGGACGCCTCTTGCTGCGGCCATCAGTGAGGAGATGCCTTGCGAGTCACAGACGGGCACTTACAGCAAGGATGAGTCTGTTTGTGTCCTCGCGTTTCCAGAATCCATGCACCACGTGGACCTTGACGAGGTGCTTGGTGTCCAGGTCGAAGGCGCTCATGAGAAAGTCCAGGTCATGAAGAAAGTTGAACTCCCAGCATTCCCCGATGAGCGGATCGCCCAAGAGGTCCTTGAGGGACACGGCGTCACCGTTGAGCTCTTCGGGGAGGTCGCGGATCCATGTCAACTGCCATGGCGAGGGGAGCACTCGCCGTGCGCGACCTTGAGGCGCTCGTGGGGGTGTGATGGGTCGCGACAGGGACCGTGGCGTGATGCGTTCATCGGGCTCGTCGACTCGCTGTCGTTTAGAAGGGCGCTCCATGGTCCCTTGATCAAGGGTTCGGATCTCGAGGGGGAGACCGAGGTGGGACAGGGTCGGGATCAGGCGGAAGGACGTTACCATCTGGAACATCCAGGGACCAGGAGGGTCTGCCGATCTATTCAACGGTGCACCTGGCCCAAGGCGGGTGGGCTGGATATAGGTCCACGGATGATGAGGTCAATGCAGCGAGAGACGTGTAAGGCTAGGACCCGTGGCGTGGCATGTTGCGCACGTTGTGAGCTTGGTGAGGACGAGTTTGCCGGGCTTGGTGAGTTGGGGCGATTACCTTTGGTAGGTATGAAGTAGAACTAGCACGGCAGCTGCCAGCTCTGTCGCAGCTGCCCAGGCCAGCGCATTGTAAAATGGCTTGCAATTGGAAGGCCAGTGGAGGCTGGCGAGGCCCATCCCCCATCTCGGCACTGTTTACCTTGTGCAGATGCCCACAAGGCCAGCCGGCTGCCTTTCACACTCTATACGTAGTTACTAAACGGAACCCGCACTAGGTACGGCGAATGGGTCATTTCTACAGGCGATTTTAGGGCGCCGGGAGCATCCGCCAGCAACCTGGAACCGAAACCCGGGCCCCCCGGCGTAGGGGAACCACGCACCGCGACGCAGTCACAAGGCCGCAAACTCCCTCATGGCCAGCTCTTTCATGGGGCATGCAAGCCTGCGAGTCGCGTACTTCGTACTTTGTGCCAAATGCTTCACGTACGTACAGTATACGTACGAAATACGCGACCAAGTTGGCCCTTGCATTCAATATGCAGCAGCAAGGGTGCAGCAATTTAGCAAAACTCTTGTGATGAGGCCGCTCACATGCCCTTCATCGATGCTTTTCATGCTCTTGATGCCGTCCCTCCCTTGGCGCTCAGGCGGCATTGGGGCCACCAACGGCCCTGGGCGGCCGTCGATCTGACGCGGCATTACATGGGGCGTTTGCATGAAACACCGTGATGATGTGCGCGCGCGCTCGTCCGCCGGCTTATGCAACGGATTTCGGCCTGCTTGTCGATACGGCTTCAGCTGGAGGTTGCCCGCCAGCGGGACGGGCAAGCACGACTTGGTTCGTCGTCTATCACTTTGTGGGATGGATGCTTCATCCAAGAACCGACCCAGACCTGCTATTGACGGCATGTGGCTAAGGCGAGTGGCTGGTGACATAGTCCCCCCCCCCCCCTTGCCCGCCTTGCCCGCCATCAATGGTGGAACTCGTCGAGTCCACTCTCCTCCCTGCTCCCACCAGCTCCAGGGAGGCGGGCATGCCATGGGCGCTAATCTTAGTTTTAGCGGTCCATGGAAGTGTGGCGCAACGCCCCAACTACGCTGCGCACCGCACCTACGGAAAAGGTGGCTTCCTTCGTCAATGCCGTTGCTTGGCCTCCTGCTTCCTCGACGCAGCCTGTTCGTTTCCCTTTTCGCCTTGCTTGCCCTCGCCTCGCCAATCCATTCATCAACGCCCGACTCCAACGGCCACAACATCTCCCCGCCGAACACTCGGAGCCTCGCCTGGCAGCGGGTTTGCGGCCTCTTTCCATTCATCCATGTCGCCATAGACAGTACCAGCACCCCTTACCAGCCAGACCAGACCCTCGCCTCCTTCCAACGCCAGGCGTGTCGTGTCGCACGTACCACCTCCTGAGCGAAATCTCCTACCGACCGGGCGTGCTCCCATCGACTTGTTTGTCACAGTATACGCGTCCGTCCGGTCCAGACGGCCGTACACAAAAAGCCGCCGCCCTCTGCGAAACGTTGCGCGCCGTCGTGCCGCCTGCCATTCGCCGTCGCATCACCCTGCTCTGCGCCGAATCGAATTTCCTTCCGCGGGCTGGCTGCAGTCTTTCCTGATCGCTTGCCTGGTCTCCCTGCACCAGGCGAGGTGCAACATCGCCCACGATGAGGCCACATGCCCTCGCACTCCTCGCCGGGCTCGCGACCCTGGGCCAGGCGCAGTCTCTGGGGGAACGTGATCCCGACAAGGAGGGCACCACCTTCAATGGACTCTCCGTCCCGCCGCTGCTGGAGCTCACGCCCGCCAACTGGGACAAGGAGATTGCGCAGTCGCGCTGGATGCTGGTCAAGCACTATAGGTATGTCGCGAAGCCTGCCTGCCTGCCTGTCTGCCACGGGCAAATGCCTGCCGCTCATGGCTAACCCGACGGCAGCCCGTACTGCCCCCACTGCATGGCTTTTGCTCCCACGTACCAGACCCTCTATGAGTACTACTACACGTCGAAACCCGCCGAGGACACCTCCTTCATCAAGTACTACGACTTCCGCTTCGCCACCATAAATTGTGTCGCCTACTCCGATCTCTGCCAGGAACACGACGTGCAGTCATACCCAACGACGGTCTTGTACGAGAATGGTGTCAGCAGCGAGTTCGTCCGGGGTGCCAAGGACATGGACGAAGTTAGCCAGATGGTCGAACACGCCCTTGAGAAGACGCATCCTGGTTCGTGGCCCAAAGACGCCGTTCTGCCCAAGCCTGGCGACACCACCGGCCCCAAGGTTGCCGCCGGCACCAAGGCATCCGAGGAGCTGGTTGACCCGGCCAAGAAGCCTTCTTCTGACAACCCGACGGAGAAGAACGACAAGGCCAAGGCTGCTGGCACCGAGAAGTCGAGCCCAGCCTTTGGCAGCGACTGGAAGGTGTCCACGTCTGGCGACAAGGAGAAGGCCAAGGGCAAGGAACCCAAGAAGCCCGTGGCCACGCACAACCCCGACGGCGCCTCGGTTGCCCTGACGGCAGAGAGCTTCCAGAGGCTCGTGACTCTGAGCCAGGACCCGTGGCTCATCAAGTTCTATGCCCCTTGGTGCCCGCACTGCCAAGCCATGGCTCCCACCTGGCAGCAGCTCGCCAAGACCATGCGTGGCAAGCTCAACGTCGGCGAGGTCAATTGCGACAAGGAGTCGCGCCTGTGCAAGGACGTCGGGGCGCGATCGTACCCGACCATCATGTTCTTCAAGGGCGCGGACCGCGCCGAGTACACCGGGCTTCGGGGCCTCGGCGACTTTGTTCAGTACGCCGACAAGGCGGTGGATCTGGCCAGCGGCGTCCCCGACGTGGACGCCGAGTCGTTCAAGGAGCTCGAGCAAAAGGAAGAGGTCATCTTCGTCTACTTCTACGACCATGCCACGACGAGCGAGGACTTTAGGGCCCTCGAGAGACTGCCCCTGGGCCTCATCGGCCACGCCAAGCTCGTCAAGACCAAGGACCCCAAGATGTTCAGCAGGTTCAAGATTACGACCTGGCCCAGGCTGTTGGTTTCTCGCGAAGGCCGCCCCACGTACTACGCACCCTTGACGCCCAACGAGATGCGGGACGTCAACGGCGTGCTCGAGTGGATGAGGTCCGTGTGGCTGCCTCTTGTCCCCGAGCTGAACCCGTCCAACACGCGCCAAATCTTTGACGGCAAGATTGTGGCTTTGGGCATCCTCAACCACAAGGACAAGGACGCCTTTGCGACGTCGCTGCGGGAAATGAAGAGCGCGGCGAACGAGTGGATGGACAGGCAGATCCAGGAGTTCCAGCTTGAGAGGAAGAAGCTCCGGGACTCGAAGCAGATGAGGATCGAGGAGGCAGAAGATCGCGGCGACCAGCGCGCGTTGCGTGCGGCTAAGGCGATTCGCATCGACATGGGCAGCGCCGGTCGTAAGGAGGTGGCGTTTGCCTGGGTCGACGGCACGTACTGGCAGCGCTGGATCCGCACCACCTATGGCATTGACGTCAAGGACGGTGAGCGCATCATTATCAACGACGAAGACGTAAGTGGCCTCGGGCAGACTCAATGCTTTATCAGCATAAGCTAACAAGACGTGAAGAATCGGAGATACTGGGATAACACGGTCACGGGCAACTACATCCTTGTCAGCCGGACGTCCATCATGGAGACGCTCGACAAAATTGTTTACGGCCCGCACGTCATCAAGCACAAGCTCACCATTTCGGCCATTGAGAAGGTTTTCTTCGACATGCGGGTGGCCTTCTCGGAGCACCCCTATCTCTCGTTTGGCTGCGTGGCGGGCATTGCGTTCGGGCTGTACTCTTGGTTGCGGGGCCGCAGCCGTAGACGCGGCGGCCACTTTCGGCTGGACGACACCATGGGCATCAAAGAGCTGAAGGAGGGCCTGCTGGGCGTCAATGGTAATCAGAAGGCGGATTGAGGGAGGCGAGCAGTTTTACAGCAAGAGACGGAAGCATGATTCATCAGCAAACAGCGGCCGGGATTTTGGCAGATTACTACAGGGACGGACGACGGCGGATACGGTCGTTTGGCCTCGTTTTCGGTTGAAGAATGCGCGGGTGAGGACACTGGACCTCTTCATGCATGGCCCTAGGGGAAGATGCGTCTTATGTCGGCCCGACCACGTGTTGGATTTCTCTCCCTCTCCCTCTCTCCGACACCCCGCTCGCGAGAGGAGTCAGCCAGTGGATTTGCTCGGCCGCGGGTTAAGCGAGAGGATTTTGCGGCGCGTCTGCGGAAAGTGAGAGGGGACACGGAGTTCCGGGGTTCGTCCAAGACTATGGCTTTTTACGCCTGCACATGGCATTGACAGTGGTGGAAACGCGGGCTTGTTTGCATAGGTTAATCTACCCATTTTCGATGATGCGGGCTGCGCGACTGTTGATCTGGTACTTGACTTGACACGACGACGGTGATGCTGACTGATAGGTACAGTCAAAACGAGCGCCGGGTTCCGAGTGACATGCTTGATTGATTACGTCGAGGGGTCTCTCGACAAGTGTTCAATGCCTCCCAACGGATAAATGTCCACGTTTGGTGCTCCAAGGCGGCTACATATATATACATGAACAGCATCAGCATGCCTGCCTGCCTGCCTGTCTGCCTCCTTCAGCCAGAACCTTGCTTCTTTGTCACATAATATAGGAAGAAATCAGACGAATCACCAACCACCCGCTGCGGACCGACCACCTGGCCCGGTACGCACTTAACAGCAAAACCCCTTGCCGAAGCGGCTGTCGCCGGCGTCGATGCGAAAGTGCTTGGACTTTGTGAGGTTGTTGCGACGGTCGACCCAGCGGCGCTTGCGGGCCTCGATCCTGTGCTGCGCCCGGTCGCCCGCGATGCGCAGCCGGGACAGCTGCGCGGCGAGGATGGCCTCGTTGCTGCGCACGAGCTGCTGTCCGCCAGAACCACCACCGCTGCCGCGTTGCGCGACCTCGAGACCCGGGGGAGAAGTGGAGGAGGAGGAAGGGGCAGCAGCAGCAGCAGCAGCAGCAGCAGCAGCAGCAGTCGAGCCTCTTGACGCTTGCTGAGGAAGCGAATCGCGCTCCTTGTCTGATGGCGGGGCCTGGCGGCGGGAGGGCGCGCGGGGCTCCTGGTGGGAGTCGGCGGGGTTGCGGCGCTGGGCGACGAGCTTCCCCGAAGGCAGGCGGACGGCCATGCCGCTGTTGGCATTGTTGTTGTTGTTGTCGTCGCCGCCGCCGGCAGCGGCAGCACCAGCCAGGCGCTGCATCTGCTCGACGGCAGCGTCAGGCTGGCGAGGCATGTCGTAAAAGTCCTCGGTGTCGGGGGAGACGTCGAAGCGGCAGTGGCCGCGGGCGAGCATGTGCTGGCGGGCGCCCTCGACGGTGGCCTTGCGGGCGCCGCAGCTGATGCACTCGCGGTAGCCGTGGATGATGAAGTGCAGGTACCCGACGACGGTGTCGAGGTCGACGGTCAGCAGGTCCGGGAAGGGGACGGCGAAGCCGTGCGCGGTGGACATGTGCGCGAGGTTGGCGGCGAGGGTGGGCGGGGAGGAGGCGCGGTGGGCGCAGAAGAGGCACTCGCTGGGGATGAAGTCTGGGACAGGCGCTTCTTCTTCTTCTTCGTCGTCGTCTTCGTCTTCGTCATCTTCCACGTCCTCCTCCTCATCTTGGTCGTCTTCAACCTCCGCCCTCTTCGGTGCGCGTGACGATTTGGAGGGCTTCGCTTGCCCGTCGACGGCTTCTGACGGCGACACAGAGGGCGACTCGACGACGCTCCCCGGCTCCGCTACTTTTACTCGAAGCTTATAGACACTGGGGGCGGAGGCGAACGGCCGCGACGACATCAGCATTGAGAAATGGGGAGGGTCCGGGCATTACCGGTGAAGGAAAAGGAAGAGCAACTCACTGTGCGTCGCTCTTGACGTGCGCGCGCCACGTCTCCGCGCCGCGCAGCTCGACGTCGCAGAGGCGGCAAAGGGACGGGGCCTGCGCGACGGCAAGGCGCGGCTGCTGGTCGACGTCCACCATGCTGGGTCGGTCACTTTGTAGGCGTCCCAGTGTGGAGGATGTCGTGGTGGTGTCGTGAGTGTCGAGGCTCGTGAGGTCGGGTATCGTCATGAGAGAGAGGTGGGGTGTGTGGTGAGTTCTGGTTACTCGATGTCGATGGATTGATTCTTTCACAGGAGTCCAAAGCAAGAGGTTCGTTTACGGTGGGAAGGCGCGACGGGTAAATATACGGCACCGGTCAAGGCCGAGCTCAAAGTCGTCAAGACGGGTTGTTGAAGTGCTTCCCCCACATGCATGCGCACTTGCAGCAGCTGCATCCCATCGCGGCGTTAGAAGATAAACTATGGCGGGGCAGAATCCGGATGATGCGGCGCTAAGATGCGGGTAGTGGATCGACTTGGGTCGTGGTTTCCCCAGACGGTTGCGCCGGTTGGCTGAGCCAAGGCGGAGAAGGTGGTGTAGCCACTATGAGTCGAAATGAGCCGCAGCCTCCGCCTCGTTCTCTCTCTCGCTCACACACTCTCTCGAAACACTCATACACATTCTCTCCCTCTCTTCCTCTCTCCCGCAGTGATGAGTCAAACATCCAGGGCAATGCACAAAGGGCAGGGCGTCATTCTTGCCTGTTCTAGGCGCTAGGCGGTCCCGTGACTCCCGTCCCTACTGTTCCCGTAGCTGCAGACCTCGCCTCTCTCCCAAGCCTATCCTCAGACAGGCCCAGTGAGTTGAACCCCTTCATGGATCCCTCTCTCAAACGTGCAGTCTTGCATTGGGCTGCCGTGAGCACCCAGCGAGTCCCACGACGCCCTGGGGCGTCAAACCACCACTACTTCTCGGCCGTAACCACAATTCTATACACCAACCTTCTTTCCGGCTCACAGGGGAGGACGCGACCTGGTGGTGGGAGAGCGCGAAACTCAACGTGAACCCTGCAATCATCGATTTTTTCCACATTCAAGGCAGGGTCGACAAACTCTGAATGACCGGATTATAGTGTTCAAGTTGACGCCCTATGGATCTGCCAACTTTCAGCTTGAACGTTCAGCCCGCGACTCGTCACGAAAGAGCTGGAAGTTGTCGTCTCGTGAGGCCCGATACTCAACCTTCTCGGCGTTTTGAAAAATAAACCTAACGAGTGACAGACGTCTCATAGCAAACCCACAAATCAGGTTTGATTCCAGGTGTATACCACCGTTAAATGCCCAAAGCTTGGCGCCGACTCGGAGACCGATGATCAAGCTAGGGCACCTCGCCACAACCGCACACTCTGTTTGCTCGCCGGACACCGCTCCCACCGTAGTCATACGTCGCACACTGCTCATGATCATTGTTAGCGTCCATCGTAGGTGTTTGCAATTGGCAGCATTAGGAAGACCAACATGAAATACGGCCCGATTATCCCAAATGACCAGGTCGTCTGTATTCCACCTGATGCGAGCCAGCCTGTATCTGATGGTTTTCCGTGACAAGTCTCTGCAGAAATTCGCAAATGAACATTTTATTCTCCACATCTCCGAAGCCGTCAATGATTTCCAAGTGATGGCCAAAGACAAACAGATTATTCCATTCAGTGACGGGGTTGGTCCTAACGCAAGGATGTAGATCTCGCAGTTCTGGGCTGCAATAAGTCAGCCGGATCATTCGTTTCCTGCAGACGGGATGGTGTCTATTTTTGAGAGCATGTAACAGTGCATTAACTTGAGTACAGTAGTAACGGGAAAAGGGGAAAGAAAACTTGCACCGCACGTGTTCGCAAGAAACTGACGGCCGAGAAGTCGGTCTCCCGTGAACCCAGCTACTATAGCTTTAGATGCTCGCCAACTCATGAATGATTGAGGCCGGTATTTTATATTTGCATAAAACTCTTTAGCAGAGGCGAGCCCTAATAGGTTTCGAGGCTTACTACTATAAGTAAGAACTAGGGCATAGACGTTATGACTTTCGCAGACTATAGCGATGCTATTATATATATAATGCCGACGTCTCTTAGTCGTTATATAGAAGAATCGAGCGACTTTGAACCCCTGACTCGGTAAGGCACTAGACTAGACCCTCCATACCCCTGGCTCAAATGAAACTGGAACCGGATCAAGTCGTGACATCGCAGAAGTTCGTAACCTTCGATCATTCGTCTCGCTCGAGGCTGCCGTGCTTCAGCAGGACAAAAGAATCCTTCATGTCCCAGTACATGACCTCCTTAGTGTCTTCCGGTCCTTCCTTAAGCCACGTATGGGATAGGATGATGACAGCAATGCACAGGACTACCTTGAGAGTGCTGTGGTGAAACGCCACCAGCTCGAGAATTCCAGCCTGGCTAAGACGAAGCATTTTACTATAACGCCCTTTGAACATAAGGCGCATAGTGGCTTGAGGCTGTGACAGACTCGACTGAAAGCAGTCTGGAAATCCAAGACTATAAGCCAACGAGGCACCGAAACGTGTGCTGAGAAGACGTTAATATAGCTGAAGCAAAGTAGGCAGTACGTGAAGCTCAGCGGACGGTCGTGTGTGTAACCATACTCTCGAATATTTCCAGAACCACGGGACGTACAGAGTACGTACCAAGTAGCTGTTGACGAGAGGGCTCGGGAGAGGCTGAAGGAGATCATCGTGGCACAACATGAAAGGTCGCGGGGGGGTTATATTACCCCCCCTGGAATACGTCTACTTCATAAAGCCGCAACACCCACAAAGTACGAAGTGGGCGAGGAATGGATGAGGCTGAAGTGGATCATCGTGGCAAGACGCGAAAGGCGGCCGGGGGTGTATTTCTTCCTCTATTCAACATTGCTCGAACCACAGCACGCGCGAAGCAGGTGAGGCTGAACGGGATCATGGTGACACAGCATGAAAAGCAGCCGGATAATAAAAAGGGGCAATGCCGATCCAGCATCCGGTTTCCCCCAACCTGCTCGTCATGTTTTCCAGCTGCCCAAGAAGGCCCCAAATTTCAAGATGACAGTATCGCATGAAGACGAAACATGGGCGCAGAGCACCCGCCCACCAGCAGTTACGGCACCAGAAGGGCGAGCGAGCCCGCCGGTACTTCCCCCTACGGTCTTCCGACCCGTCCATTACCTTCGAGTGGATGGCCCTCCTCCCGCTGGCGAAATACCTCGCCAACAGCCGGCTCGTCTTCAGCTTGTCGGCAAGATGTCCCTGACGGGCCCCATCGCCGTCAGCCTGTTCCCTCGACCGCGCGTCCTTCGTCCAGCTTGAGCGACCACGGGCCATCAGGCAGGTGCAGGGTTGTTGTTGCGATGGAGTCGATGGTGCTGTTAGTCCTTTGCCTGTCGGGCCGCGGGCCTCGTTATCATTGGGAATTTATCGATCCACTCCACTTCCGCCTGGCAGGGGCTCCCGTCCCCTGACAACCTCCTAGGTATGGAGCCCTGGAGCTTCCCCGAGGCCCCCGCCCCAATGGACCGACCGCCCGCTGCAGCCCGCTGGATTCACTGGACGGGATGTAGGTCAGGCCATCCCCCCAAGCCCCCCATCACCACCCGCTCGCTGCTCGGGCGGGCATGGATGGATCCATTCCCGTTGCATCCACCATCCATCCATCCGACAACCCATGCATCCCATCGTTTCTGCCGTGCAGCACGCAGCCAGCCCGTCCCTGCGTGCATCCGGCCGACGGCAGTCTCGAAACGCCCTCCATTGTCCGGCCCGGTCCGCCCGCCCCGTCACTCGCGCATCGTGACGCACATGTGCCGAGCTGTGTGCCCTGGCTTTTTATCCTTTGCTCAGCTCGAGGAGGCGGCGCCCGCTCGCGACGATTCGCAACTTGGGACTTGCAGAACCAGCCTCACACCACAGCCAGCATGTATGTTTTTACATCCCTTTTTTTCGTCTCACGCCTCTTGCCCTTTGACCGTTGCCCATGGTCTACGCATGGAATACAAGAGAAGAGCAAACACGCGAGCGAGCCCGCTCGGGCGTCGGGTCTGGTCGCTGACTTTGGCGATAGCACGAGGCTCACAAAATTGAGACGCACTCCCGCCTCGCGAGCCCGGACTGACATGCTCGAGTGCATTCTGAGCCACTAGCCACCCCTTTCACGGGGACCTTGCGTACGCCTTCACTCGAATACGGAAGCTTCCAGGTTCTTCCTCTGTCCGCCGGCGCCCACCATGGCGCAACCCGGCACCGTCGTGCTGCCCTTTGACCCCAAGGCGCACGCGCACCTTACCCCCTACCTAGCCGCCATCCACGCCTCATGCATCACCCAAGACCGCGCCATCGCCACCTTTCTGCCGCCGCTGTCACACGAGAAGCTGCTGTCGTGGTGGAAGGAGCGCATCGCCGAGGTCCATGACGGGAAGCGCCACATCTGGATCCTCGTCAGCCAGGGACCGCAGGACGACCCCTCCGTGACTGCCGCTGCGGCGGCGGCGACGGGCCGGCCCAGAGGCCCCGAGGTCATGGGCGTGGTGATGCTCGCGACGCCTGACTCGGAGACGGAGCCCTTCCGCGGCGCGGTGGAGAAGCTGCTGATGCACAAGAGTTGGCGCAGCAAGGGCGGCGCGACGGCTCTCGTGGCGGCGCTCGAGGCCGACGCAGCGAAGCTGGGCCGGACGACACTGGTACGGCGCTGACATGTTTCCCCCTTCCGCCCATGCTGCTGGTGGGCCGGACGAGTTGAGTGACGTGCGCAAAGCTGACGTCGAATTCGCAGGTGCTGGATACGGAAACGGGCAGCCCGGCGGAGGCGCTGTTCAGGAAGCTGGGGTACACGGAGCTGGGCAAGATACCAAAGTACGGGCTGAGCCCGACGGGGGAGCTCAAGGACGGCACATTCTTCTACAAGCAACTCTGACGGATATCCGGCGGTGGGTCATGTGAGCTGTACAGTCGTGGCGGTGAGAGAGAACCAGCGGTGTTTAATGCGTGGACGCAGCGATCGGCGTGATGACGGCCGCGAGTTGGTAACGAGGTTGGATGCAGACTCTGGTACGAAAGCCGCAAGGTTGGTTAATGTTGGCAGAGGTAGAAATAAGCTCAAACATTGCCAGGCCACGCCAAGGTACCTGAGGAGAGAGTATCTTCGGTACGTAGAGTACACGATGTGAATTGAAGGTGACGAACCAAATGCGAAGTATGAACGGTGGGCACGCGCTGTTGGAGCCAGACTAGGAAGTCACATTGTGAGTTGTCTGCGGCTGAGAAGGCAACCACTACTGTCGGCAGCTCCTTGTTTAGATGTTGGGCGGCTCTGACGTTCAGACTTCGTCTCAGCCTTGCAATGGTCACTCCCCGAGTATATTTGGCTGATAGCTCTCACCACATCTGGGGGGGTTCCCCGTGCAGAGTGAAAAGTTGACTTTTGTTTACCGACATTTCGGTGACGTGAAGAGCGAGCTTGCCAGTACGCCGAAGTTGACGACGCCAAAGGTTCTTTCTTTTTATATTAAAACAAACAAGTAATGTAACGGAGGACCGTGTGAATGAAAGCGTTGTTGGTTGACGCTCGGGCACCTGGCACGCTTGAATGATCCCGCCAGATCCTGGAGCCCCTTGGGCCCAATGCTGAGTGACTGTGTATGTACTTCACAGTTGGCATATATTTCTGTCGGTACGCGTTTTTACATGCTGCGCTCTAGTTCATCGCCTCTAGGATTGTGTTTGAATTCATGATATTGTTCATGCCTGGAGAACAGACGCTTAGGGTAAAGTCCGGACTCTTGAGGTATACGACTGATGGCGAGGAGAGGGACACCTTGCCTGCCATCAACTCTCCCAAGGGAAGCATCACTTTGCCAGATCAAGTCACCTGAAAAAGAGAAGACAGAAGAGAAGAAAAAACCCATAGCGCCGGGATGGTGCACCCAGCCAATGTCAACCCCCGTCCCCTTGACCGAAGCCCGTTTCGGAGGGCTCCTCCGCCTGCGGCCCCTGCTTCGGCGTGCTCCGGTCTGTATACTGTACTTCGTACTTTTATACGTGCATCGAATAACTGGACGGCCCAGGCACTCGGATGCGCAGGCACGCCACGTGCCCCCCTCGTGTCGGTTCACCTGTCGGTTCACCTGTCGGTTCACCCCCCAAACGTGCCCGCCCTCGCCGCAGCCGACGATGGCTTGGATGGTTGTGGTGGTGATGGAGAGGGGTGCCGCTGCTGCTGACCCGCCGTTCGTCTTTCAGGCTTACCAGGGGTCAAAGACGGGAGGGAGCATTTGTTTAGTAGTTAGCGGCGCGCCACCTACACACACAGCGTATAACTATGCTTTACTGTGCATTCACCCAAGGCAGGCCAACTTGGAATTGGCCTACCACAGCGCGCGGCTCAGCCACCTGCCACACCAAAGGTCCCTGGATCGCCACACAGCTTTCGCAGCTAGCCAAGGTGCCGCCAGAGAGAGAGGAGGGCACAGGAGCTAAAGATGAGCGGGACCGTTGCTGCATCGGGCAGGCATCCAACTTGTCGTTGTTGAGCTGTCGGCTAACAGGCCTAATAAGTAAGATGGAAGAAAAGCATGGGCGTCGGTCGGTCGGCCCGGTGCGTTCGTTCGTCCATACGGGGAATTTGAAATGAGTAAATAAGAAGGCAGACGAGGAAGCACCCGCGCGCGTTTTGCCTTGGTCGTGCTTTTTGAAGCCTGTCTGTCTGTCTGCCTCCCATCGTTCGCTCGCCCACCCGCGAACCCCCCCCTCCGCCCGTCTACTCTTCTCTCGCAAAGATGCATCGCGGCGCCAACATCCTGGCTTCGTCGGCCACAGGGCTGATGCTGCTGCTGCTGCTGGCGGTCGCTCCCCCGCCGGCCTCGGCAGGCCTGTATCCCGGCATCACCGCCGACAACCACACCTGCGCTCTCGGTGCGTGGCCGTCCCGTTCCCCGCATTCCGCAAGAGACGACGAGAATGGGCCTTTTACGCCCAGAATACTGACTGAGAGTGGGCGGCTTTCCGTCTTCTTCGTCTGCTATTAGTCGACCCCGTCCTGTCGTGCTCCTGCAAGGCCACGCCCGGCAAGGTCGCCGACACGTGCTGCACGGAAACGTACGGCGGGCTGCTGGTAATGACTTCCTACCTACCTTACCTATCGATACCTGAGAAGTCACGCTCTGCTCTGGAGTTCTGGACTGATGTTGACAATGGCGGTGGCGGTGGTCGATGAGTAGGTTGCCACGCAAATCTGGAACACCTTTACCGGCCTCGAGAGCAAGGGCCAGATTTATCCCAAGGACCATTGGACCATTCACGGCCTCTGGCCCGGTACGTCTCGATTTATCTCCTCCTCCTCCTCCTCCTCCTCCTCCTCTCTCATACGTCTTCATTGCAATTGCTTACACGCAATTGACCACAACTAGATTTCTGCAACGGCAAGTCCACGTCCCCGCTCCTTCCTTCCCAAGCAGGGCTCACGCTCGCCACCTCACCGAGATCTAACCTCCTCCCTGCCCCCTCCAGGCTCCTACACTCAGTACTGCGACCTGAGGTGAGTCTTGCTAGACCCCCCAACCCCAGGCGACGGCATCACAGTCCAAGCGCATAGGTCAGTAGCCGCTGAACACTCCGTCAAAAACAGCCGCCAATATGACCCCAAGCCCGCGCCCAACACCACCGACGGCACCCCCCACGGCGTCCCCGTCCCGCCCTACGCCGGCGAGCCCATCGACGCTTGGTTCGCGCCACACGGCAAGCTCGACCTCCTCGCGTACATGAACCGCTACTGGGTCAGCCAGTACGACCCCAACTGGGTCTTTTGGGCCCACGAGTTCTCCAAGCACGCCACCTGCTATTCCACCTTTCAGACCGAGTGCTACGTACGTGTCCCCGTCCGTCTCTTTGAAGCTCCTTATTACACCGAGATTTGCCCCCTTCCCCCCCCTGCCCCTTTCATATACTTGTATATATGTATGTGGTCCGTTGAGTTTGTGTCTAACGCTCTGGCCTCGTCCTCTTCCTGGCCGCCACTTCACAGGGCCCCAAGGCGACCCCCCACGGAGACCTCTTCGACTTCTTCGAGACCGTCATCCGCTTCCAGCGCGAGCTCCCCACCTTTGACTGGCTCGCCGCCGCCGGCGTCCGCCCCTCCAACCGCACGGCCTACACCCTGTCCCGCATCCAGGGCGCCCTGACGCGCGGGTTCGACGGCCTCGTCCCCTTCCTCGGCTGCTCCGGCCCCCGATACAACGAGACCGACGCCGGCAGGGGCTCCGGCGACGCCGGCCGCACCGTCCTCGGCGAGGTGTGGTACTACTACCACGTCTACGGCCGCCCTCAGGAGGCGCACGCCAAGAAGCTGGCCGCGGATGCCGCCGGCGGCAGCCTGTCGACCTGCGCCAAGGCCAAGGACGCCGTCTGGTACTATGAGCGGTCCCAGGGCAGCGAGCACTAGACGAGGCGGCGCGTGCCCAGACAAACGAGGAAAAGCGGCCAAACGACAGTCGCATCTAGACCTGTAGATGAACACTTCACTCATTCTGCTACCGTGACATGATGCTATACATGGAAAGACCCTCCCCTTCCACTTGTGACACTCTGTGTTTGCTCCGACCCAAACGCCGACCTCCAAGACAAGACACATGTCTCTCCACTGCCGCCATTTTCGACTCTCCATGCGATCCTCTGCCTCCGCTCACTCGTCGTCGTCCAGCTCCTCCACTCTGGGCGCAGCGTAGTTGCGCTGCTGCGCACCACCCGTCTGAATCTGCGTGTCCGTGCCCGTCGTCGTGGCAGTGGATTCGACCATGCCCGTGGCGGCGGCGAATACATGGTTGGCGCTCGCGGCGCTCGTGGTACCGCCGCCGGCGCCTCCAACCTTGACCTTCTTCTTGTTCTTCTTCTTGGCCTTTTTCTCTTCGGCAGACTAGACGGCCAATTAGCATTGTGTATCGGCGAGACACCAACGAGAGAGGACTTAGACGGATAACATACCTCGTGCCAAGCCCACACAGGCCTGAAGCTGTCCATGAACGAGACGTCCTCCCAGAGGTTGGGATACAGCCAGAGGCCCGGAGGAACGGCAAAGTATGTGATGCAGAAGAGGATGACGCGGAAGATGGCCATGACGAAGAAGAGACCGAGCAGACAGAGAAGTCCCCAACTGAGGTAGTAGACGCCCTGGCGCAGCTTGAGGGGCCAGAGCGGGTACAGGACGATGATGAAGATGAGGACGAGGGCGAGAGCGGCGTAGAGCTGGCGCTTGATCTGGCTGCCTTCGTAGAACCAGCAGTAGTACATGTCTTCCTGAGCCTCCTGTTGCTGCTCGATGCGGACATTCCACTGGCCCTTTACGCGCTTGGGCTTCTTGCCGTTGGGCCCGGCTTGGGGCTCGAGCTTGGTGACGCGAAGGGCGAGCACACTCAGGGGCAGGAGCTTGAAGGTGTTTTCCAGCGAGGCTCGGTCCTTGATCTCGGGAAGAAGAGGGTTCTTCTTGCGGGCCCGTTCGTAAGCAGGCGACTGGAGGGCGCGCAGAGCACGTTTGACTGCACCTATTAGCATTGCAACGTCCACGAGAGCGGGCTGATGGGGTCGCTTACCCTTGAACATGTCCTTGCGTTCGCCGTTGAGAATGACGGTGCGCGGCTTCAGGTCCTGGCCCTTGAGGAACTTGGCGACAGCGATGGCCTTGGGGTTCGCGGGCCCGGGCTGAATGGGCTGGGGCTGGTTGTTGTGGTGGTGGTGTCCGTCGTGATCATGGTCATGATCATGGTCGTGATCGTGGTCATGGCCGTGGTCGTGGTTGCAGCCGGGGCCGTGCTGGTGGCCGCCCTGCTGCTGCTGAGCCTGCATCATGCGCGCCCGCTGCTGCTCCATGGCCTGCTTCTTGATGTGCTCGATGAACTCGGGCACCGACATGCCGGCCTTTTGCGCATCCTCGGCGACGCGGCGCTGGATCTCGGCGATCTGCTCGGGCGACGGCCGCTGCATGCCGGGTGGCATCTGGCCCGGCGGGGGGAACGGCGGGGTCTGTTGTTGCTGCTCTGACATTGTGAAGGATCTCCGGGCGTCTTCCTCGTCGTCGTTGTTCTATAACCGCCCGTCTGTCGCTTTTTGCGCGAAAGGGGAGGGGATAGGGGCTGCTTCTGGTCAGGAAGAAGAAAGCAAAGGGGACGAAGACGGTCCTGACAATGAGTGAAACTGCGCGTCCGCTACGCGAGCAGAGACCGGCACGAGCAATTGGACGAGGCCGACGTGCGAGGGTTTGCAGAGGTCGAGGTGAAGCTGCTTGCTGGCATCATCCAGAAATAGACGGGGCGATAAGGTAAGCAGCCGCGCCTGACAACAGGGTGTTCACTTCCAATTCCCGTGCGCCAAGGCCCGGGACCTGCCTCCACTGGCCTCCACCCGGCGGCGTTTTGGGGGGCAGATGTGGTCCGAACGCTGGGCACAGTGAAATGATACAGTGCATGTACATTTGCCGCACCTCCCGAGCCACTTACTGTGAGCCCTTTGACGTCGCCAAACGGAGCTCCGACAAGAGGAGCACAGGAGGCAGACCAACACCATCGCGACACTGACTACCGCATTGCGCCTCGCCCTCGCGCAACCGCTGTCTATTCACCATGGGGGACAGACTCACGCAGCTGCAGGATGCGGTCGACCAGGTAGGTTGCCCACAAGAGAGAGCACCCGCGCACCCTCCCGCCTGCCCGATTTGCGACACGCGCTGACCGTGACCTCCTCGTCCTGCAGCTCGCCCAGCAGTTCGTCGCGACGCTGCACTTTACGCACAGCCGGCACGACCTCGAGACTCTTAGTCCCGGCGATAAGGTGCGGGACCTTAAGCAGGAGCCGCAGCAGAGAGAAGGTGAGAGAGCGCGCGCGCCCTCCCCGACGATCCTTTTACGTGCCAACAGCGTCATCCCTTTCCCCGCCCGGGAAGAACGCCAGCTGACCGTGTCCAGTCGACCCGCTCCCCGCCGATGAGTTCCAGGCCGGCCTGCGGGAGCTCTCCAGGGACCTCATTCTCAAGGAGCAGCAGATAGAGTACCTCATCTCATCGCTCCCCGGACTCGACAACAGCGAAAAGGACCAGGAGAAAAACATCAAGGACCTCGAGGAAGACCTCAAGGCGGCGGAAGCACAGAGGCAAGAGGCGCTCAAGGAGAGGGACGAGATACTGGCGCAGCTGGACGATGTCATTCGCAGTGTGCGGCGCCCTTGACCGGAGGTATGGCAAAGCCCGGTTTGGGCGTTTCATAATGCATAGCGAGGAGTTCGGAATCGGATTACTGCAAGGGCAGATTGGGAGTCTAGCAACACCACCATGATTGGGCCTTGGGCTCAAGTCACAACATTGTCTATGTTGAAAAAGGTCTATACCGCCGTCATTAACTACATTACTTATCTATTCATGCCGTCAAAAGTCACTCTTCCTCCTCATGACGACTTGGACTTGAAGAACTGGGGGTAAATGTCTCGCAATTCTTGCAGGTCACGGATCTGATACTGTGACGCGGGGGCCCTTGGTACGGGCAACCCGTCCTCGACCAGGTGGGCGGCCGTCCAGCCAAACTCCTTTGCCTTGACGCAATTGGAGTAGGAGTCGTCTGTGCACAAGTCAGCACCGATGCGTAAACGTCACCAGCCCAGAGAGCACGTACCGACGAAGAAGCAGTCCTCGACCCGCTCCACGCCGGCCTCCCGCATGCCCTTTTTGTACATTTCCTCGTGCGGCTTGCAAATCAGGGGCTGCTGGGAGTAGTCACAAAAGGTGAGGCCGTCGAAGAGGTCGTCGATGCCCAGCAGCTTGACGACGCGCTTGCCGTGCGTCACGTAGGCGTTGGTGAAGAGCCACATGGCCACCTTGGACTTGTCAATGTCCTCGAGCAGCTTGCGCAGCTCGGGGTTCGGCTTGATAATGTCCTGCAGGGGGAGCGCGTCGTCGACCTTGGCGTTGTAGTCGAGGGGGTCGATTTGGTGGTGGCGCACGAGGCCCTCAATGGCCAGCCCATAGTTGGTGTAATACTCCCTGTGCAGCCTGACCGCCTCGTCGAAAGGAATGTCAAGATGCTTGACAAAGTACTGGTCGATGAGCTCCGCCATTATGTCATGAACCCGGGTGCCTGCCCATCAAGTTAGTGTTCCGTGCGCATGAGTCACATCTCATCGGTGAGCGGCTCACTCCTGGGGTACAGGCAGTTATCGATGTCGCTGGACGTCGCGCGTCAGTTGAGGAGAGTCGCCTTTAAAGCATTCTGACCAGCTGGGAGGGGGACATACAAGAAGAGCACCGGTTTGCCGGTCTTTGTCCCGTTGACGATGGCGGCCATGGTGGCGGCGGTATGCGTGGTCGGGTGAGGAACTGGGCAATGACGAGAGAGCGACAACGGTTGCGCTCGATGAAGGCGACACGGACTCGAAGATGAAAGCACACGTCTAGAAAGTACACCAAAAATGCGCGAAGAATGAGCCAGGTTGGCGGCTGCCCAAGTTGAAATATGTGACTAAGTAGAGATGGGGGATCAAAGGTGTTTGGAAGGAAGCCGGGGAGTCGACTAGCGTGGAGAGCGAGTAATAGCTAGACGTCGCGGGTTGACAGGCCCCCCGTCGGCGGCGGCAGAGGCCCGAGTTTGCGACGGCGAACGGTGGATGGAGGGGCCCAATGACTCTTGCGGCCAGCAGGCACGGGCCGCCTCAAAAGCATGCAGAATTGCGCCCGACTGACAGAGCGGCATGGCAGCATGTTTACGACTGGCCTTGCACTTTATAGAAGCAGATTCCGTTACAGCGTACCATAGATGCAATAAGCTGCTACATTGTATAAGGTACCTGAGTACGTATAGGTTAGTACGTATCATGGCCTGGGCCAATGTTGGTTTCGTTGGCCCGCAATCATATTCCAGAGCCTGCGCCTGCCGCATCGGGCACCGCGCGCTACGGAGTACTTGGCACATGGATCCATCCATCCATCCTGCCACAGCTCACCGCCCGAAGTTGTTGCCCCTGGGCCGACTCTCGTCGCGCGCACTTGCACCCTTTACTCCTGCGACTCTTCGCTAACTAGGCACCGCACGGAGCCAACACCGTCACACACACGTGTCGCTGGAGCTTGTCCATGGCTGAGCTCAAGGCTTCTCGTGCGAAGCAGTTCATGTCACGGCGCTCATCATTTTTTCCCTCAGCGCGCTCGCTTGTGATACCTCGAGCTTCCACCTGGACCACCCAGGCCTCACGGAGAGCTTCAAGTGACGCGACGACCGCGTGAGGAGCGGTCCCTCCGCGATCATGGCGCGGGGGAAAGCTTCGAACATGCCGTCCCACGGCGCAGGCTCCATGGCCGGGTCCGTGGACAAGGACAGAGAAGCCTTCGAGATGCGGCAGTACGAACTGATCCTGCAACTACAGGACACCATCCTCTCTGGTCGGCACCCGACGATCCGGCCGCCCAAGGATCAGAGTGCTATTATCGCACGGCCCCCAGCTGATGGATATGCTGTGCCGTCGACAGTCACAGATGCTAAGCATGCGAACCGCACAGGCGGCGCGCAGTCGTCGTCGACGAGTAAAGCCAAGGGCAAAGGGAAGGCCCCGGCTGTGGCGAAAGCGTCCACGTCGAGCGGCACGGGCCCTCTCGCAACGAGGGCCGTTGAGTTCGATCCGATACTCCTCGAAAAGTCCGAGGAACTGGTGCAGGCCGAGCTGATGCTGCAACGGCAGAGACTCGAGCGAGCCCTGAAAGACGAAGTGGACCGGCGACGAGGGCCTAGGGCCTCTCAAGCGGAGAAGCAGAACGCAGAGCTTGATCTGTCCGATGTTCTCTCCAAGGCCCAGGCCCTCGTTCCCGCGGTCCAGGATCCTCCCCCTCCTACTGCTACTGCCACAGCCGCCGCCGCCACTATGCCAGCTGAAGACGGTTTAACTGATAACAAGGACGCTGAAAGTGATTCGTTCGATGACGATACCTTTTATTCCTCGCAGCACGAGACACCTCAGTCTCACATGGCTTCTCGAGTTCGCAACGCATCTGAAGCGGCACACAGCCCGACCGTTGTCGCCCGCGAACCGCCGCCCCCCGCCCAGGCCGCTCCTCAACAACCACCCGGCCAGCAGCCTACCACCCTCCCTGGGCAACCGACCGCGAATGCTGTAAGGCGTGTCGACGCCCAGCCTATTTCGCTTGCGAACGCTCCCACGGCCGCTCCCCAACCCCGCGTGGTTCCAGGCCTGAATAATTATATTGGCGTGGAAGAAGCCTCGACTCGATTCGTTCAAGCCCCAACGAGCGGCGAGCAGAGCTTATCAGACGACTCAGCACACATGGACTACGAGCCCCCGGAAGCCGAAGACAATATGAGTTGCGTTGCGCAGCGAATCGACTCGTATATGGAGATGCATCCTCCGTCACCGCACATAAGGAGCCATGCTTTACAGCCGCTGGCACCTCAACCGTCTCAGGTCTCTTTACTGGTTGCCGCTTCCCAGGGCCGGATGCCTCACCAGCAAACCATTCCCCGCACACACGGCACGCCGGCGCAGGTTGCGGCGCTGCGCAATGAGCACTCCACGGCGACCAGTCCCGACAGCTCATCCCAAGGTGGGAAGGGCTCGGAGAGGAAGAAGGCGAGGAAGAAGAAAAGAAAGGCAGACCGGCAAGCGCCGGATGCTAACGTCAGTCCCTACATAAAGCCCGAGCCTCGATCTCCGTCGCCCATTTTTGCCCCTGAATACAGGGCAAACAAGCGCCAGCGACAGGCTCAGGGGCGTGTTGTCGATCTCGAGTATGAGCCGAGATTCGAGCCACCGCCGGCTAACGGCAATGAGGGCCAAGTCCTGACCCGGCCGTACAGAGACGAACCCATCCCGCTGGGCTACGAAGGCGCCAGCGTATATCCTCAACGCGCAGCCAGCACGACGTATCTCGGCGAGTCGAGATACGTTCGGCAGTATGTCGACGACCACAGGATACCAGCCGAGGGCCACCTTAGGAGCTATGGCCCGCAGAGCGCGCTGCCTGTGCAGTATCCTCCGCCCACCGTGGGATATGCCTCCCGGCAAGTCCCCCCTCCCCTCGCCGGCGACGGTTATCGAGAGCAGCCGCGACCCTATGGCGAATTCCCAGGAGACCGAGTACGCGTCGCATCCGACGGCGAATCGTACGGTGCCCCGCCGGGAGCAGCGCCACCTCGGATGGTAGTGGACGAGTTCGGCCGTGAGTACTATGACCCGGCTCATCCTGCGGTTCAGCGACCCATGGCTCCCTCGGTGAGTCCCGGAGAACCCGGTGTAGTTTACGAACGGCTACCGCCCCGAACGGCGTCCCGGCAGGCTGGGCTCGAACCCCGCAGTGATGCCGTCAGGCACAGTGCGCAGGCACCGCCAGCATATGCCGTCATGCCGAGGCGCATTGTGACGCAGCCTGAGTATGCCGGGTATGACTACCGAGACACCCATGGACGCGAGTATTCCGCACGGCCAATGGCGCCGCCGGCGGAGTTTGTGGAGGTTGGAGGGCCTCGCGAACGAAGATTCTTTGGAGAAGCGCCGGGCCACCTAGCCAGGGCTCCAAGCACGATACCGGCGGATGCCGTACGGTACCACGAGATGCCGCCGAGCTACGGGCGCGTGCAGAGCGTGCGGCCTGAGGTGCCAGTTCGCGAATACGCCGCCAGCGTCCACCCAGACAGCCGCCGCGAGCTTGCCCAGCCCTATGTTAGAAACTATGGCGCGCCGCCCCTCGGCGACTATCGCCATTCATCTCATGCCCCGCCTGGCGGCGAGATTGCCTTTATCGAGCGGCCACGTGGCGCGACGCAGGAGATTGTCTACGCGGACGACGCCAGGAGAGAGATATACCGGTAGGAAGGGCAGTGAGTGAGACGGCGCCCGGGCAGGAAGCGATGCATGCACCGGTGTTGCGTGATTCATATTCTGAACAAAATATGTGTGTACAGAATAGCATTTGTGCGAGGCGGCCGGGTTGTCACAGAGATACCCTGAATTTCGAAGTTTGAAGCACGCTTTTTTGAGATGTGTGATACGGCGCGGGTAGCATGTGTGTTTGTGCACTTCGTCCATGTTCGCAGGCCCTTGGACGTCAGGGAGGGAAACGACCCGCTCCCTCCCAAATGCATGACTGGCAAGTAACTATTACGTACACTTGGGGCGGGCCACTCCCCTCTTGCCACCATCGTTCACGGCGCGGCAAGGAAAGCAGAGTACGTACGGTACGTATACACTACTAAGGTCAGCAGGGGCGGAGCTTCAAATAAGATTTCGAACTCGCATCAATGAATGGGACGAGAGACAAGTGTAGAACCGAGGTGGGCTGTGCTTTGGCTCTTCCATCTTCTCCTCCAACAAACCGTGTGAGTGGGGGTGGATGGGGGGGATCTGACCAGCAGTTCCTGGGCAAGGCAAGGCCCCGGCCTGCATCACCTTGTTTTGCTCATCGGCGACGGCGCCGGCGGCAGCGTTTCACGTGCCCGCTGATGTTTTGCGCACGTACTACTAGAGTTAAGCAACGTGTTGGAGGCCCCCCCAACTCCCCTTTGCTCGCGCTGTGCGACGGCGGTTTGACGGGGCAGGCCCCTTGCTTGCATGGTGTTGTGTTGCGTATCTCGAGGCCCGTGAATCATGGACGTTGTTGGACCTCCGGAGTACCTACCTCACTTAACTGTGCCTGCTGCGGCGGCGGCGGCGGCACACCTCGACGATTCGACTGGCGGAGTTGGTCTGGGGGGTTGCTTGGGTTGTTGACACTCGTGCCGTCGCGCCGAGGGAGTCTTGGGAGTTGCGTGTACGTGGAGACGGGCAAACTAGTGGTAGTAGCACTAGGTAGCAAGTAGGTCGTAGTACGTGCGCAGCAACTCAACGGGCCTCGGATCGGGCCAGTGAGATGGCGCTGCTGTCAACGGAGCATCGTTCGGAGCGCCGGGTGCTTGTCTACTGTCCATGGCGTCGATGGACTTTACTACTATTGCTGCCTTCGTACCAGGCCGGCACATGTACGTTAGTAGGTACTAGGTATACCGTAGTAGCGGGACGGATGGACGACGCGGGGGGCGAGGGAGGCGGAGCCACGAGGTTTTTAGCTGTACGTAGTACGTACGTGGTGGGTACCTTGATAGGAGCTGTGCTCGCGCGAGGAGGGCATCGGAGAAAAGAGAGACGACGATCCGTGTCTGTCTCGCCTGAAAATAGCAACGGCACGAGATGCGATACGAGGGCCAGAAGGGCAGGGCAGGCAGTGAGTGGGCTGCGGTCGAACAAGAGAGAGGGAGGAGACAGGGAGAGAAAGAGGTGACTGCTGCATTTTCATTGCATTCCGCAGGCGGTAGTTAGTCTCCACCCCCTCCCTACTGTTCCCATATGTAACGTGTGTGGGCGCATGAAGTGGTCGGAGCTTTCGAGAAAGAAAGAAATGGACGAGGCATAGAGCGGTGCGGTGGACGACGTCCTCCTTGTGCTTGTCATCAATGTCCCACGTCCATGGCTATGGCGAGTGCTGCATACCTTGCCTAGCCACGATTGCATGACCTGGCGCCATCTTCGTACCAGGACCCAACGGGGGTTCACCTCGGGCAGCAAAGGAGCAGCAACAAAGGCGGACAAGACATGACAAAGACAGACTTGTTGCAGCTGCGGGACACGCTGGCCGCCCGCTACCCAGCCGGCCGGGGACCCGATCCGAACTGCCGGTCGGCCGGACGGACGGGCAGATGGCTGAAGCGCTGCAGCCGGCAGAACGGCAGGCAGGCAGGCAGGCAGGCAGGCAGGCAGGCTGCCATTGGGGCCAACAACAGCAGCGGCGGCGGTACAAACAGCAGCGAGAAGTGGTTGTGGTGCTCGTCCCTGTCATTGTCTTGTACCCTCACCGACGTAGGTAGCGCGTAAAGCTACGACCAAGGCCTGGCAGGGGCCCCTCTCGTCAGAGTCAAGACACGACTCGGACGCCTCGGCTGGCCGGTCGCCGTACATTGTAGGTAGGTATAGTAGCACGCGGCTTGCAGTGCGTTGCGGGCTGACTGGGGGCCTCGAATATGCGTGCGCTCGTACTACCGCACATACCTTTGTACACTGCCTCCATAGCAAGTACGAGGTGGACGGATGGTGGTTGGTGGTGGGCTGGCTGGCTGGCTGTGACTCGTGAGAGGGAGTCGTCGTCGCCGGCCCCCATTATGCTCCCACCTCCTCCACGCGGCTTGCCCCGAGACCGAGTCCCGCAATTGCACCCACGATGTACCCATTGGGAACGGTCTCTGTGTGTGCTGTAGACGCACCTGGCCGCGGCGAAGCACTCACTCGTTCGCAGCCATGTAGGTACCTAGGTAGGTAGTAGCTAGGCCGGCCGTAACGTTAGGTAGTGTAGTATACGAAGTTCCCACTTTCGCGGATGTACCAACTGCACAGCACAGTCCTTTCGTTCGTGTATGCGTTGCTACTAACAGCCCAGCTGCCGGCACACGGGACGCCCTCGGCACCTGCAGCAGCGCCGCGCTCGGGCACGGCGGCGAGGGCCAGGGAGCAGAGCGAGCAACCCGGCCTGGACAGTTGGATCGGTACACTCTGGCGTGGCGGCTGGAACCTGAGGTAGTCTTTAGTAGGTGCAGGTCTGGGCACCGGCTGCCGGCAGGGACATCCAGGTCTGCAGCGTTTGAGCACGCGCCTGCTGGGCTCTGGCGGAGGAGGACGGACGGACGGACGGACGGACGATGTGAGCTGGAGGATGGATTCGAGTGCAAAAAGCCTGGATGGATTCATAGGTGGAATCGACGAGGTGCCTTCCGGTTGGGACAAGCAACAGCTGGAAGGCGCTCCCACCTGGGTCAGGACCTGTGGAGTGGAGACGCCGGGCGCCATGCCCACGAGCACCCGACCTGTGGGGACCTAACCTCACCTTCAGCTCACCTCACCGCGTACGAGAACCGGGGCGCCCACCACCTCGGGCTGCCGGCATCTGCCACTTTAGCGGGCTGGGGTGGGAACCTGGAAGCACCGGCAGCAACAGGAGCAGCAGCAGCAGCACTACCACCACCACCACCACCACCATCACTACCGCCAGCACCGCCAGCACCGCCGTGGCAGTCACACGGATGGGGTAGCGCTCCGGAGGTGCAAGGCGCTGCACCAAGCAGTACCTTGCTGTATCCGCCCCTCATCACCCTCCATGAAGCACCGCCTCTCAACCATCGTGGAAGAATCGGACAAGCCGTTTGTTGACTGTCCTTTGTGGCTCCAGGAAGTTTCGGTGGCCTGCCTTTCAAGCCCGAGTCTAGGCCGCCGACATCAACGTATCATTCGCACATTGTATAACCCACCAAAGACACGCTCTGAGCCCTCCAGCCCACGCCAGCAATCGCCAAGCGCCCCACCGGATGGAAAGGACCTGGTCCAGGTCCCAGCCCAGCTGACGGACGATTCCAGTCGCCGATACGTGCGTGGTGCGTCAGCACTGCTCGCCGTCTCAACACCTCCCATCCATGGGCGTCGACGCCCTACGTCCCGTTCCGTGCGCTGGCGAGATAAGGCAAGGTACGCACGCACGCACGCACGCAGAGGAGAGGGCATCGCCGCCAGCCAGCGTTGGCTGGACCTGGACCTGGACCTGGTGCACTTTCTGCTGGTGATACGGTGGTGTTGCAGTCGCTGACCCCCTCATCAAGCCCCCGCAAGGTGCACATACGTCTGCAACCTACAGTACCTTATGTATGTGCACCTCTGCAAGGTTGCCGTCCACGCACTGATGATTGCTCTTCTTCCCACAACGGCCCGGTGGTGCGCGGGCCACGTTGGAATTGACTGCACCCGCCGCTCCTGCTGGGTTCCAACCTTGCCGCCGCCGCCGCCGCCCTCCACGGGACGAGTCGGTGCCCGTGCCTTGCCCTGCCCTGCCCTGCCCTGCCCTGGCCCGGCCTGACCTGACCTGACTTGACCTGTTTGCCTGCTGCTTCCACCAACCTATCCATGTCCGCGGCCCCCCTCCCCCCCCCGATCATCAGCGCCCACCTGCCACGCTGCCCTGTAGGGAGCTGCAGCGGGCCCGTCGAGGGCTCGAGACCGCCCCCCTCCCACCGCGTCTGCCCAATGGCTGTCCACTCCCTTGTCCCACTCCCCGCCCAAGCATGGAAACCCCATCCGCCAGCTCCCTCCCGTCTCTCTCTCTCTGTCATCCATCAGCTTCCCTAGCATGGCTGGCATGGCACGCGCACACACCTGCGCCGGCTGGGCAAACCCCGACGTGACTGCCCCCGACCCGGTGGCTCGCTTCCATCTGGACTGGCTTTGTTTAGTTTGGACTAGGCCGCCTGCGCGGGAAACATGCAAACCATGCTCGATATCGTGGGGCAGCTTCTTTGGGTGGCTGCTTGTCGGAGGTTCTGCCCTGGGGGCCTTCCATCCAAGGTACTTTGCAGTACCTCGTGTGCGCTGCCGTTGCCGTTGTTGCTGCCGCTGCATGTGCCACCGCGGGCGCTGCTGCCGGGGGCCTGCAGGTAACTCGAGGTCCCCTTGGAGGTGCCATGGGGCCGCCTCCACTGCTACTGGCTGAGGTGTCCGGGGCCTTCCACTCCGCCCCGATCCCCACCCGCTCTGGGCTGGCTGCCCTGCTGCTCTCGCCCGCTCACTCGCTCGCCCGCGCCTTGCTGCCCCGTCTCTTTCCACTCCAGCCAGACAGACGCCCGCGCTTTCGCCAGCCCAGCCCAGCCCAGCCCAGTCCTGCACCACCAAGAGACCCGACGTGACTGGCTGGACCCGGCTCTGAGGTGCCTTCTCTCGTCCCATTCCTCCTCTTCCACTCCTTCACTCTCTTCCTCGTCACCACCACCGCCAAACCATCTCCCCCCCCGAGCCCGCGTCGAAAAGAGAACTTGGAAAGGGCCACCTCGCCAATTCCTTTTTCCTTTTCTCTTTCCCCCCCTCCCCTTTCCCCCCGGCTATTTTTTGTTTCTTCCCCAACCGACCTCCTCCGAGATACCCACCCCCCGTTGACATACTCTGCCCTTGTCTTCTTCGGCCGCTGCACGCTTCCCTTCTTTCACTTCGTTTTGACGGCTCTTCTTCTCCGGATACCCACGAAAGCCGTCGCCCATCCGCCTCGCCTTGACGCCCCCCTGCTTGACCAGCCCGACCTCCGCTCCCTCACCATGAATAAGCTGGCCAACATGCGTCACTGGTCCGAGAGGATGAGCCCCAACTTCGGAATGGGTCGTCCCAACATGCCCATGAACGCCCTCAACGCCCATCCCAAGAACGCCGCCCAGCCTGGCGGCCCCATAAGCTCGCCGCAGGCCGCCGATGCCACGATCCACTACTCGTTCAACGTTCCCTTCGCTTCCGACCTCGCCGGCCCCGACACCGAAGACATTGTCCACGCCACGACGGACGCCGTCCTCAGGTGGACGCATCCTAAGGACGCTCCCGATGACGTTCAAGTGCACGAGCTGCCCGTTCACGTACAGAACCTGGTCCACCTTCGCAAGCTTTGCAGCGACCTGTCCATCGGACCGCTACCCATCGAGGCCCACGTTCTGTCGACAACGCCCAAGAATGGCAGGGGCCAGCAGGTCACCACCGTCTGCCTGTCCGGCTCCCCGGAGCTGGTAAACAAGAGCAGGGAGACGATTCTCAATGAGATTCCCATCTCAATGGTATGTTTGTTTCTCCTACTGGTGCTGTTGATATGCTGCTGCAGCAGGTGACTGACCCTGCTGCGTAGCGTTGCACCATAATCGATATCGACGGCAGCCTGGTCTGCGACCTCAGCGCCGGCATCCTCAAGACCCCAGTCGTGGAAACCTTAGACTACATCTCGAGCTTCTGCGGTGTCGACATTTTCTTGCTTGGCCCCAAGCTGACCCCCATGGTGGACGGCATGACCGGCGATTCGGAGATGCGCATTGACCAGCGATGGCGGGTCGCCATCTACGGTGACATTCTCTCGTCCGAGCACGCAAAAGCCCGGGTCTTGATACACATTGACACTTTGGTACGTCCAAATTTGCCTCTAATCATGACGATCTCGTGTGTTGACCCAAGCAGCTTGGTCGTGTTGTCGACGTCACCAAGGTGGAGCTCTATCTCCACCAGCTTGTCTGTGGTCGGCATCGAAAGAACATCAAGCTCATCGAGTCTTCCACCGGGACTGCCATTTACTTCCCTCCGCTGTTCTCGCAAATGTACCGCTACTGTCCCCCGAACGCGAACCGCCGTGATCCCTCCGATATCTTCATCACCGGCGACTCCCCGCAGGCCATCGAGTTGGCCAAGCAGAAGCTGCACGAGACCGTCTCGCGAATTCGACTCTACGTCAAGGACGTCACGATTCCCGCCGCTAAGATTGACAGCATCCTGCTCACCCGCCTCGATAAGGTTCGCAAAATTCTCGAGGCCAATGGAACGTACATCATGTTCCCCCCACTGGCGTGTCAGCGTACCATGGTTCGGGTCCAAGGCAGCGAGGGCCTTCCCGTTGAGCGAACCGTGCGGGAACTCATGTCCTTGGTAGGTAACACGTGTGAATCCGCCTTCTCGGATCACTGGCTAACTCGTGCAAGGCCGGTCAATTTTACGGTGCTGGCTGGTACACGCAGCACTCCGATCAGAGACAGCTCCTTGGCCCCGCGGATATCAAGGCGATGTTGGGCGAGATCTGCGCCAACTCGGACGCTGACTTGTCTTTTGACAAGATGAACTTCACCGTCACCGGGTCTGACGATGCTGTCAAGTCGGCGCTGAACGTCATCTCCGAACTTCGCTTTGTGACACTGGCTCCGTACCAGATTCGCGTCAAGATTGAGCTGGCCAACGAGCACAAAGAGTTTGTTAGCGGCAAGAAGAATGGCAAAATCAACAAGATCATGGGCCAGAGTATGTTTTGCCTCTCCTCAGGTTCCATGGACGCCGGCGACTGACAGCAGGCAGGCAACGTGCAGATCATCTTTGACGGCTTCAACGAGTACAATTTCAACATTGACGTCATGGCAGCCAGCTACGAGTCCATGAAGCAAGGCCTCACTCTTGTTGAGCAAGAGATGCCTGCTTCCATCTCCTTCCATGTCCCGGACCAATACCACAAGCGCATCATCGGCATCGGTGGCCAGCATATCCAGCGTATTATGAAGAAGCACTCCGTCTTCGTCAAGTTCTCCAACGCAATGGATAGAGGTGGAATAAGTCGCGAGGATGATGACATCAAGGTCGATAACGTGATTTGCCGTACGCCCGCGCGCAACGCGCAGAATCTGGATGCGGTCAAGAACGAAATTCTTGAGATGGTGGATCGAGCCGTGAGTTTAACACGCCGAATAGCCTCATGGGTTCTTATGCTTACTCGGCTGGTCAGGACTCGGAGTACACCACCCAGGTTGCCAGCGTAGATCGCTTGTACCATCGAGAGCTCATTGCACGCTTGCCCGAGATCGATGAGCTGGAGCAAAAGTACAACTGCAAGATCAACTTCCCCAGTACCGAGGAGGCAAGCGACGAGGTCACGGTTACCGGCCCGCAGTGGCAGGTACCGCACTGCGTGGACGAGTTCCTTGGCATGGTGCCAGACAAGCACGAGCTTGTAGTTGCCCGCACTGCCGAGCTTGTCAAGTTCATCGAGTCAGCGGACTTTGCTTCAGACCTGGTGACGAAGCTGAAGACGCAGTACGAGGTTGAGGTCACTGTTCACCAGAACCCCGACGAGCTCACCGAAGAGGGCAAGCCGACTGTCACTCTGGTCTGGGGCTTTACTCGCAACAATGCCGGCGGGCTTCGGGATGCCATCGATTTCCTTCAGGCCCAGCTTGCGGCTGCTGCCGTTGATGCCGCCATTGTCAAGGGATCCATCCCCCGGCCCAAGTCGGACTCGTTTGAGGACTCTCTCCAGTACTTCGACTCGAAGCTTCTTCAGCACGCGCCCAACACCGTTGCTGCCGACTCCCCCGTCAAGGCTGCCTTTGAGGCCGGGGTCGCCCGTGAGCGGAGCAGCATCCTCGACCGCCTCCGCAAGCCCGGCAGTATGACGTCCATCTCGTCCTTTTTGGACCGCAGAAAGAACAGCTCGCAATCGACCAACGGCAACTTCTTTAAGGGCTCGAGCAACGTCTCCAAGTCGTCGCTCATCTCCATCGAGTCGACCCGCAGTTTCAACGCCGACCGTAACCCCTGGAACGACAGCGGCGTAAATTTGCCCGACGACGACCACCCTTGGGCCCCGCGCCCGATCAGCAAGCACATTGACAGCAAGCTTGCCATTCCGCTGCCCGGCGATGTGACGCCACGCCACGGCCCTCGCGCGTCGGGGGACAGCGGCCGCCCTTCTACTTCCCATTCCATGAATTCAGGATACCCCGGCCCAGTTGGGCCTTCCCGTTAGATTCCAACTTAGAATGCGTCTTCGAGCGAATACCCCTGCTGGATATACCCTGGCGCAAACGTATACCCTGGAACGGCTGATGTCACATGGCGTTGCATCGGTCGGGCCTGATTGTTTCTGCTTGCATTTGCTGCCTGTTTGCCGCGCCGCGTGCACGCTCTGTTTCGTGCCCCGCAACGCTGCGAATGTTTATGAGATTTGTTTGATTTGGTTATTTGACGGGTGGTGTCACTCTTGATGATTGACGTCCACTCTTTATACCCATATGCGCGACTGAACGTCAAAGAAAACCAAAAATACCCCGAGAATACGCAGCGAGAATGATCTGGTCGAGAGTTTGACGCAGGATTTGTGCGGAGAGCCGGCGCGTGGGCGCTCGAGCAGGAGAAAAGTTTATGTTGCGGGAGCATGACGGGCTGCGGATACGGCGTGTCTCTGAACGCGTCGAAACCCCAGGGAACGGAACTTTTGTGCGGCACGGGGGTCTACGCTAGACGCAGCAACAGCACAATATATGAGCTATAAAGCCGTGAAGCATACCTAACATCTTTTCGCCTGCCCCGGCGATGTCTGCCCTGTTTGTTCCCTTTTCGTCTTAAGCATGGGCGCCATGATTCATATTCTAAACATTTGTGCGCCAGCCCAGTTATGAACGCCTTATGCTTTTGAGGGGTATCCTACGCATCTACAGTGATTGATCAAAAGTGAGGAAAGAGATCTGTCCAATCGGGGGTATCATATGCCGCGGCGGGCAGCTCGCGGATGCTGATGAAAGCCTCTACTACAACGTACATGCGGGCCAGCATCAGGCTAAATCCGCACGTGAAGACGATGACTCCGAGGCCGATGCTCTGAGCCAAGGACTTTTCGCCGTCCATCCACTTCTCCCAGAAGGCATTGAGGGCGGGCCAGCGAGCCACGGCCGAGTTGAGGACCACCCAGAAGCCTCCGCAGAAGCCAATGTAGGAGGAGGAGGCTCGCCACAGCCACTTTTCTGGGACAGACGGGAAGTGGTCGTTCCAAGCGGCTGCGTGGAAGCCGCCATAGCAGAGATTCGCAAGCCAGAGAATCATGCCGACGATGAGGCCGTTGACGGAACGGAGAAGGTCGTTTGAGGGCCAATTGGGGATGTGCGTGGCGACAAGCTGTTCAGGTCGCAGGTGCAAGCAGGACGAATGCTCGCCGACAGAATGGGATAGAAGTATACGATTGCGAAGGAGTAGATCCGGGTATTTCTGAAAGGCTTGCTGAATGAGAGACCATCGAGACATATCTGAGGGAGCAGGATCCTCGGCAGTCTGGTCTTGGTGCGAGATGACTCGCGGCCTGCGCTCGAAGAATGCCGTGCCTTGCTCCTTCTGGCGGGTCTTTTCAAGAGGGCGCAGGCAAGATGGCGGCGCGCGTTGAACACTGCCAGGGAATTGAGTGACAGATGCGAGATTCGGATGCTTGACAATATCTTCTGCTTCGCCCTTCGCAGTCTCACCACCTTCGCTATCCTCACGGGGCCGCAACAGACAAAGCGTTTCCAGCTCGGGCGTTGTTGAATATAGGTTGAGGTTGGCAAATAGAGTTTTTATGAACGTCTGAGACTTGACATTTTTTTGCTTGTGCTTGACATGACCGCTGATCTCGCTGCTGGCGTACATGAAGGCAACGAGGGGTGCGAGGGACTCGTCTCGCAGGATGATGGGCTCGTTTGGCAGCAAGGGCTTGTCCCACCAAAAAACGTACATGGCGAAGGCGCAGAGGCTATAAATATGAAGTACATTGTGCAATTAGTAGTTATCAAAGCAATGGCACGGTGCCAAGTTCGACGAGGATCCTAGAACTTAGAACTTACACATGGGCAACTGTGTTGACCTCGAGGAGCGTGACGGGCAGGTGTGCGGCGAGGCGGCCGATGACCTGCACGAGCATCCAGGTGGCTTGTACGATGACTGTGGCCTTGGCAAGATCATTTGCCTTGGACTTGTCTTCGATCTCGGCCTTGGTCACGCGTGGTACGAATCCGCTACTAGCAAGGAGCATCACACCCCTGGCGGTGAGGGTGAGCCGTGGGCTTTCCGTCTTCTCGCCGTTGTCTCCGTCGGACAGGTGTGACTGGTCGAGGACGCCTCCAGACAGGCTTTCGAGCTCGATGGCAAAGCCACCCGCACAAGCGAAGAAACTGTGAGCCATGGTCCAGGGAGGCAGGTCGCTGTGAGTCGTTTCTGAGGACCGGTCATCGCCACGCTCTTTGGCATCAGCATGGAGATGCAATATGTGTTGCTGGAGCATGCGCGCGGAGCACCATTGACGCCAAGCAACAAAGACTACGAGCTCAGGGGCGTAGATGCCAGCAAAGATCCAGCGGATGTTGAGCCAGAAGACTTGGATAATGCTGCGGCGTCGGGCCGGCACGTTGAGGTGGAGCGCAGACCAGACGCAGAGGATGAGTGTTAGAAGACAGGACAAGACGAGGGACGTGGTGCCGCGACCATTGGGATCGGAGACGTATCCAACATATGAGGCAGTGCCGCTGCTACCGTTGGAGGCAGTCCCGGTCGCATTGACGGCTTGGGAACGTCGGGCGAGGAGGCTGTGTATAGTGTTGTCGGGGATAGCGGTGTGCCTCGACAAGAGCATCTTGCTCGGCGTCAGCGACACAAAGGACGATCCAGCGAGCGGGCAAGAGCGATGAGAAGCGGGAGTAACAGAAGGGCAAACTTTGAAATGAAACGTATCGAGGCAAGCACCAAACGAAAAGAACTGTGAGCAGATCAGATGCGGATCGGATGTGCCTGCCTTTCATACTCGGTTGGCGGCGCCTTCCCTACCCGCTCCTCCGCAGCCCGTGCCTTCCCTCTATTGATGAAGGATGCATCTCGTGGCTGCAGCTTCCCCTCATTCTTGCACCAAGCGCCTGGTGCTGGCCCTCCCGTTCGTCACAGAAGCCGCCGGAATCCAACCGCCCAGGCCTTGTTATCGCCCCCTTGAAAAACAGGCGTCGTCGTCGTCGCCTCTTCTCCAAGTGTTGGTCGTCGCTACACTGTACGATGCAACACGGCTGGAGCCTGCAGCAGCACTGAGGTTGCACGAGATGCGGGTATAAGCCTCGTCGTCGAGGCGGCCAGCTAATCAGCGTTCGTCAAGCCACGGGCTAAGCGCCCACGGGCCGCCTCGCGCCAGCCCAGGCCAGGGCCATCACCCTGGTCCCCCCCTGTCCCGTTAGGTATGTACGAAGTAATGTCTGAGGCACGCCCGCCCATCCTCTGCACAAACGCGGCTTGCTGGTCGCGCTGCCTCGTGCTGTTGGGGTGCTGGGGTAGCGTTCTCCCCGCCGATCCGCCGTGGTAGATCCCCATGTGTCAGATTGCCTTTCTCTCCCCTCTTTGCTGCTTGGTCTGCGACGGGGCGCACTTCGCTTTCCGTTCTCCCCGTTTCACCAGATACAAAGTGCTGTTCTTCGATCATTTTCTGTTGCTCATGTATCAGCCTCCTCATCCCCAACTATGAGCGACAACAGCAAAAAGGTCGGGCTCTTGGCCTGGAAAGATATATGTAAGGGCAGGCAGCAACTCACATGTTCACTCTCAGAGTCCCCGCTGACAGCCCGCCACAGTGCCATGGCAGAAGTAGGCAAATACTCAAGTCATACCCGCATTTCAGAAACTCACAAAGACAGGGATAACGAGTACATCTTGACGGCGTATCGGTGAGCGGACCAGAGATGTCGTCTGCGGTAACCCGTCAGCTGACAACGCAGACCTGCCTCGTTCTCTTATTCAAGGTCCATCAAGAGCATCCTCCAGATACATAATGAAACAGGCAAGTGGTGCAGGCTTGGCATCTCTCCGCACTCTTTTTCAGCGCGGCATATTGAACTGACTATCGGTAGCCAACATATGGTCGCACCTCATCGGCGCTCTTCAGTTTCTTCTCGGGCTCCTTCGCTTCCTTCACTTTCACTCCTCCGCCATCACCTCGAGCCGAGCCATCAGCTTACCCGACGTTGCCGCCGTCTCAGCCTACTACTTCTGCGTCGTCGTGTGCTTTGCCCTCTCCACCGTCTACCACACCCTGTCAGACCACAGCGCGCCTGTTCACCGTTTTGGCAACCAGCTCGACCACCTCGGCATTGTGCTCGTCATGTGGGGGACCGGCGTGTCGGGCACGCACTTTGCCCTCCGCTGCGCGCCCGCCTCGCTACGGATCCTGTATTTCTCCGCCGTGACAGCCACCGCCGCGGGCTGCGCCGTCTTCACGCTGCAGCCTCGGTTTCGCACACCGAGCTTCCGCACCGCGCGCTTCCTCATGTATTGCTTCCTCGGCTCGAGCCTCTTTGCCCCCGTAGTGCACTCCTGGCGCAGTTTTGGTGGCGACGGAGACGGCCTCGCCGCGGTGAACGCCGTCATGGGCCTGCGGTCGTTCCTCGGGCTCGGGCTCGTCAACTTTGCGGGCGCCGCCATCTACGCGGCGAGGGTGCCGGAGCGCTGGTTCCCCGAGACGTTTGACCTGCTCGGGCAGAGTCACAACTGGATGCACGTGCTCGTGTTTACGGGGGCGCTCATCAGGCTTGGCGGACTGCTCGAGGTGTGCGAGGGGTGGGCTGCGGATGGCGGGCTGGCTTCGTACTGCCAGGCTGCGAGATGAAACAGGCCGCACATCTTCTGGGGCAGAATAGATCATGGTGTGTGATGGAAGAAATCAAAACCGTCTGTCTAGCTATTCTCCAAAACTAGATGGACATGATAGATGTGGCAGGTATGTCGTATGCAGCCCATGCTGCCCGTATGTCCCTAACGCCCTGCACCCGTGGTATAAAGCCGCAAACCAGTCACGAATAGTAGTATACATCAACCCAAGGGAACGGCGCTCACGCCATGACCGGCCCAACTCTCACCTGCTCGCGGCCCTGTCTTGCTTCCGCCGTCGTCATCTGCCGCTCCTGTCGTCGTTGCTCCGCCTCTATCTTGGCGAACTGGCCGCGGGCCCCGTGCTTGAGCTTGGTGATCATGTCGGCGGCCTTGCCCTTTGTCAGGTCCGCCGCGGTCAGGGCGTCGCTACCCTTGCCGCGCATGCGGTTCACAAAGTCGAGCTGGCCCTGCGTGGGCGGCAGGTTGCGCCACGACTGATGTCGGCGTATAAAGGTGAGCGGGAACGCGTTGGACGCGTAGCTATCGGCGCCGTGGACCGCGTCGTTGAAGGTCGCCGCCGTGAGGATCTCCCTCGGGGAGGCAAACGGCGACTTGGAGACGCCGGGCGGCAGCGCGCGGATCTCGACCGCGCGGTACGTCGGGGCTGAGTTGGCTGCGGCGCCGGCGCCGGCGCCGGCTTGGTCTGCGATGCGCTCGATGCGTATGTACGAGCCGCTCGGCGCGGAGAGGACGAACCGCTCATGGCCAACCTGCACCCAGGCGTTCTGGCTGATGGCGCGGATGTGGCGCTCTCCGGACGTATCGGCAATGAGGTCCATGACCGACGAGTAGTCCGTAAAGGTAACCGCATTCGCCGCGCTTGGGACGGCACTGGACGCGCCAGAGTTGGCTTCCTGTTGCCTGGCTTCCTCCTCTGCTGAGCGCTGATCCTTGAGCCTCCTCATGTCGTCGACGGACGCCAGGTCCACCAACTCGTTTGGGTCGAGGCCGAACAGAGTCGGCGTCGTCACGATGCCAGTCTCCAGGCTCGAGACCAGGTCGATGACGTGGCAGTTCTTCTTGCCCGGGTGCAGACGCATGCCCCGTCCGATCATCTGGACCAGCAGATTCCGCGACCTGGTCGGCCGCGCCAGGACTATGCAGTCGACGTTGGGGATGTCTGTGCCCTCGGTGAAGACGCCGCAGTTGACCAGCACAGGGAAGTCACCCCTCTTGAAGGCCTCGAGGATCTCGCCCCGCCCCACCTTGGGCGTCTCGCCCGTCACGAACCTGGCGTCGAGGCCGTATTCTCTGAACTTGTGCGTGAGCCCGGACACGTGGGCCAGGTCGACGCAGAAGACGAGCGTCGACTTACGGTCGGGCGCCTTGGCCATCCAGCTCCGCACCGTGACGTCGTTTACCTCGTCCGTGTTCACCACCTTGGAGAGCTCCCCTGTCTGGAAGTCGCCAAAAGCGCTGCTCTTGACCCTGGAGAGGTTCGCCGAGGACTCTACGGTGGTGAAGATGACATCGGAGAGCCACTTGTCGGCAATCATGTCAACGTAGTCCTTGTGGTACACAATCTCGTCAATGGCGGCGCCCAGCTTGACGCCGTCGAAGCGGGAAAAGGTGGCGGACACGCCGATGAGGGTGGGCGAGTCGCGCTGCTTCTGCTCGAGACCAAAATGCTTGAGGGTCTTGAGGTAGCCCTGGGCGACGATGTGATGCGCCTCATCCACGAGAACCAGCTTGAACGTCGCGGGGTCGAATTTGTCCAGACGATCCTTGGAGGTGATGCTCTGCACGCTGGCAATGGTGATGTCCGCCGTCCCGGACGCGTGGAGGGAGCCCATCTCAACCTCAATCGTCTTGTCTGGGTAAACAATCTGACAGTGCCTCGCCGCTTGTTCGACCAACTCACGCCGGTGTGCCAGGATGAGCGTGCGATCGCCGCCGCCGCCTAGTCGAGGTTGAACCTTGCCGATAAGCTGAGTGAAGATGACCTGGCCATCAATCGAAGTCAGCCCCGGAGGGTCCTCTGTGAGATGGGGCGCAGCGACAACTCACCGTCTTGCCGCTCCCCGTGGCCAAGGAGATGCCGACGCGTTTATGCCCGCGCTTTAAAGACTGGAGCACGGATCTGATGCACTCCTGCTGATAGTCTCGGAGCTTGGGCTTGTTGTTGCTGTTGCTGGGGGATGTGATGGGGGCGACCGTCGCGGCGCAGGCCTTGAAGCTCAAGGGAGCGAGCCTGAGCTTCGTCCCGGCCGTCGCGCGGGAGACGCATCCTGCAAGAGTGCGTAGCATCGTACATCATGACAGCATGCCGATGAGCTCGAGCTGTAGACCGACGAGATTCATTCAGCGAGCCGGTCGGAGGTCAAAAGTTGTCTTGGGGTCCATCATGCTCCAAGTCTGAGGCACAGGTTTGAAGTAAAATTGTTGTCTTATGTAATCGCCCCGAGCAGCTGTGGCGGCGTCCCTATCCCCTACCAATGCTGCCATTTTCGTGGCCCTCACCGCTGTATCTCACCCTCACAACTACGGGCATTCGTTCTCAATTCAACCATTCGATACCACTCCGACGGGCTCAGGCGCAACATTTCTGACGCAAGAAAAGAGCCCTCTTTGAGCTTGAATCGCACTGTAAAGTACGCTCTGAACTCGGCAGCCATGTTCGCATCGCCTCGTTCCATTCACGCCAGCCTTTCTCCCCGACGATGGATCCAGACTCAGAGGGCAACTACTCCGCCGAAAAAGAAGACCCTGCTCGGGAGTCTTTCGAGCCCGACGAAGACGTGAAGGCGGAGGACGACGATTTCGTTCCCGAGACTTGCAGCGAGTACCGCACTAGTGATGATGAAGGCAGCAACGTTGGCGACTCCGACGAGGTGCGCGGCGCGCTCTCCTCGGGCCACGATGCTAGGCAACGTCCTTCTCTAAAGCGCCGAGCAGAGGACAACCCGGCATTCCGCCCGTTTAAGCGCCAAAGGGGCACCATCAACCTTGCGTATCTCGAGCTGCTCAACAGAGATATTGACGATGCGGCACATCGAGCCTGTCTGGACGACGAGGTCGACCTTCCCGACACCCAGATTGGCCTCACCATCTGGTCGCCCCTGGAGAAACGCCAATTCTTCGAGGCACTGTCGCGGTGTGGCAGGCACCACACTGCACAGATTGCGGCTCACGTGGGCAGCAAGAGCGTCGTCGAGGTCCAGCACTACATCAACTTCCTCCAAGACGCCCACCAGAGGAGGAGACTGTACGACCGCCGGGCGTTTCTCGCCACCGCCGAGTACCCTGCCGCCGTAGAGCTCAGCCAGCAGTGCTGCCACGCGCAGGAGGAGGCGGCAGACGCCGTATCGCTGAAGCAAGAACAGCGAGAGTCGCAGCGCGAAGAGCAGAAATGGGGTGCGGACTGGGACGTCACGCCGGACGTGGCCGTGCGACTGGACCGGGGCGACAGCCGGCCGCCGCCGTCCTTCTCGCAGCTCTTTCACACCTCGCGGTGGCTAAGGCTCTCGCAGCGCTTCTTCATGAACTCGACCATCCCCAACAGCAACTGGCACCATATTGACGACGTACCCCCCTCCATGTGGGCGACGGCGTTTGACGACTTCCACTCCTTGGCCGTGTCCGTGACCAGGCGGCTGGTGCAAGCCACGCTCTTCATCAGCATGTCGAGGATCAGGGCAAAGCGCGAACTCGTGCCCAAGACTAGAAGTTTTGTGCGGCGCAAAGACGCCGAGGCCGCGGTTGCCTCCCTCGCCATGCCAGCGAATGCGAGACATCTATGGATGAAGAGCGCCCGCAGGCTGCGCTTGGACGTCTACGAGGAGCCACCACTCGACCGGGACGACGAGGGCGAGGAGAACCCCATGTCGTATGACGAGGTCGAGCGCGCGTTGGGCGACGGTAGACCGGAGGCGACGACCGGGCAGCCTGGCTACAAGCAAGAATCCGGCTCTGAAGAGGAAGAGGAAGAGGAAGAGGAAGAGGCCGAGGACGAGGATGAAGACGAAGAGATGTCGTCCCAGAACGCCGAGGACTGGGACATTGACCGCGAGGCAAATGAGATCCTGTGGTACTCGGCGGCCGACCTGCGCGACGTCGCGGGCACCAGGCAGGCGCTCAGGGTGCGCATCGCGACGGAGCGGCGGCAGCAGGAGCAGGCGGACCGGTTCGACGAGCACGCCAGCGCCCGGGCCGAGATGGACATGTGGGAGGTGCTGCAGAGGAGGCCGCCCATGGAGATGCCCCGGGTGCAGGACCCCGGCCGGCTTGAGAGGTCCAACCTGGACGTGGAGAGCGTATACCCCTTGAGGAGAGACTGGGCGGAACAGTTCAAGTATCGCAGCGAGTGGGAGGCGCAGACGGAGTGATACCCGTCGTCTATGGGCTATAACAGGGTCCTTGGTAGATGAATTTGGCTCACTAGGATAATAGCAAGTCTGTTGATAATTTTTTGCATCCAACGCCTCGCTGGGTATCTAACTCGGCGGTGACCGCCGCGACGGGTCTGCAATCCTCCATCACCGCCCTCTGCCTCTCCCCCTTCCCCTGCCTCTACCTCGTCCGCGACCACGCGTGGCACCTCTGGTGACCCTGGACGCCGGGGTGCCGCTCTCCTCCCGCTCCTCTTCTTCCTCGTCGCTACTCTCCTCGTCCTCTTCGGACTCGCTCTCGTCGCCATCCTCGGCATCCTCCTCGTCTTCCGTTGTCTCTGCCTTGTCTTTCTCTTTCTCTTTTTCCTTTTCCTTTTCCTTCTCCTTGTCCTTATCCTTGTCGGCCGCCTTGACCTGCTGGCTGGCGGCCCTCGTCCGGCCGCGCGAGCCCCTCGTCGCCCTCGCCGCCGGCGACGGCGCATCCGTCCCGTCCTCCGTGTCCTCTACCGACGGGCCCCGCGCCTTGGTCGCGCTGGCCGTGGCGGCGGCGTTGGTGCTGGCGCGCTTGCGCTTCCGCGTCGCCGGGGCAGAGGCGGCCGGACCGCCCTCGGGTGGGGGGGAGAGGTCAAGCTCCGGCGGCGAGGTGGGCGCCTCGCTGGGGTCCGCGACGGCGCGCTGCAGCATGGTCTCGAGGAAGGTCTCGCGCGGGAGGGCGAACTCGAGGTACCTATCGTCGGAGGAGTCGTCGTCGTCAAAGGACTCGCGCTCGTCGATGATGTCGAGGTTGTAAAAGGTGCGCAGCTTGCGCCAGATGTGGGGGATGCGCGTGTGCGGGTACATGTCGGCGTCGAAGCCGTGGTTGCGGAGGTGTTCTGATATGGCGATCATGCGGAAGTGCTTGTGCATGCCTGGAGCAACGTCAGCGGGCTGGGGGGATCTCTCTCGCGCAGCTCTCTTTGGAAAGGCGCGGACGGAAAGGAAAGGCAAGGATGGAGAAACATACCAGCTGGCTTCCAGCGGATGACGCCCTTGAAAAGTGACGCCACTTGGTCGTCCGTCCAGAGGTCGTTGAGGTTGGGAAGAGCGCTGCTGGCCGCGGCCGTGTCGCCGCCGGCTTCGGGCGTGTCGATGTCCATGGCATCATCGTCGCGGGCTGCCGATGGCGTCGCGGCAGGCTGGCCGCGCGCCCGCTTCTTCGGCGGCATGGTGCTCGAGATGGGCCAATTGGCGTTGGATGCGGTACGTGGTCGTGGGATATGATATGATGCTCCGGGTGTGTGGCGATGACTGTTGCTGGCGGGCGTGGCGGGCGTAACGAGGCTGAGGTGCGGGAGGAGCGAGAGAATGAAAAGAATTGGATTTGCGCGAGGCTGTGAATCGGAGGTTGCTGAGATGGATGGATGTGACTGCACCGCCAGCTACCTTGTGCGAGCAGGGCAGTGGGGCACGCTGGATGCCGCTAATAAAAGTGCTGGCTGCCGTACGGGGTGGACCAGCCGCCGCGGGCGCCCTGCTCGCCTTTGTGAACATGGATCCATCCATTGAACGCGCTCTGGCGCGTCGCGGGCCTGGAGACTCCCCCCGTGCAACGCCAACGTCACCCTTCGAGCATCTCGACCAGAAGGCTGGCGCAAGATGCAGCCATGGTCGGCGACAGCAAAGAAGGCCATGTCTTTGCCATTCCCGACTTCTGGCCCAAATCCCACTGGCTAGAGCCGCACGACGCCGGGCACACAGTCACGCCACTGTTCGGGCAGGATGCTCTCATCAGGGAGCCGTCGTTCCAGCCGCGCGACAATGCAACGGACGGCCTGAGCCTCAGGGCGCCATTCAGCGCGCTGTCCGTCACAAACACGCTTAATCGGGATATTTCCCTCGATCAGGATGGCTTCTTTCGGCTGCCCCCGCTGTCCAGCAGCGAGCCAAGGGAGCCGACGCCAGAAGCCTCCCCGGAGCCGGAGGACCCCGTCGACGGTCCCGGTCATGTCACTCCCGAGGAGGATCTATGGATGGACGCATCCGAGTCCCCGCCAAAGAAGGCTTGCTTCCGCTCGTGGGACGCCTTTGATGCCGGCGAAGTCGCTCCGCACGCACCCATGTTCCTCAGCGAGGCCGGACCCAACGCCTACGACGCCCTGCTGTCCTTGCCCGACGACCCTCTCCAGCTCGGAAACTTGGCGGTCCCCATCGTCGCGGCCGAGCCGTACTTTTCGTCTCTGCTTGCCTTGGCCGTCGGAAGGGACTCTATCTTCTTCGTCAAAAACGAAAGCGCTGGGTCCTTCAAGCCGGCGCTCCCAGCACTGCGCGTTTCCGGCTACTCGCAGCAGGTTCTCCAAGGCCTCGAGGGCCAAGCACACTGGTGCGGCTCTACGTTCTTGCAGCTCGGACTCTTTTCTCGCGCTGCCTTGGACACGCTTCCCAGCCGCTGCGGCGTTGCCCTCGCCAGCAGCATGACCCAAGTCTTGCAGGCCGTCGAGCAGCGCGTCGCCGTGGACGGAGGCAGCCCCCGCTCGCTGCTACAGCTCCAGGCGACCATCAAAGAGGTCTTGACCATTCTCAAGTACCTGAGGAGAATGGCAACGAAGCTGCGTCCCAACTGTCCAGATGAGGAGATCTTGTCCCTCGTGTACCATACGGCCTCGTCTGTCGATGACGGGGAGAATTACATTCGGTACATATTTCGCGAGATACTGCAACGAGTTTCTGCACCTTGGGTCGAGACAATCGAAGAATGGATAGGCACGAGGCAAGAAAGCGGCATGCCACTCACCAAGACCAAAGAAGGAGACGCCAAAGGTTTTGTCAAGGTCGAGGCCGAGGCCTACGTGGATGATTTTGGGCGCGAGGAAATAGAAGTCGACTTCCGCCTCGACAGCAGCAAAATTCCGGACTTTATGCCAAAGGATGTCGTCGACACCATTTTCGAAACCGGGCGAAATTTGAGATTCATCAAATCCTTTCATCCTAAGCATCTGCTAGCCCAGGAGTCGTTGACCGAGCTGATCCAGCCACCGAAAGCAGAGTGGCACTACAATTGGGACTCTATCCTGGATCTCGAAAATCGTGTCGCTCGTTACAGAGACAGTTTACGGGCTGCTTTGGAACAGAGCCGCCATGGGTTGATGCCAGACGCCCGCTCTGTCAAGAAGCAGGAGAGCCACCCAGCGTCAACGCTGGAATACTTTGGACTCGATGAGGGGGCGATGGAAGCACGAATCATGTCATCCATAGCTCACCTGGGCCAATCTATGGAAGAGGTGGCGAAAAAGGATCCGCTAAGCAGGATAGTCCGTGAGGGCCTCACCAGACACTATCAGCCCGCCTCTATACAGTCCGACGCGACCCCACACTGGTCACTGCTCCCAGTCTTGTCTTTTGGCGGCATCGCCTCGGCGCAAGCTCAGATCGTCAGTCGAGAAGCCTTGCGGCTCCTGTTTGACGCGCATGACATTCGCAGCCACCTCAGACTTCAGAGGGACTTTCAGCTGCTCGGTAACGGCATGTTTTGCAGCCGCCTATCGCACGCACTGTTTGATCCTGACCTAGAGTCTGCTGAGAGACAGGCAGGCGTCGCCATGCAGGGGGGAGTCATGGGGCTGCGGCTTGGGAGTCGAGACACTTGGCCACCCGCCAGTTCCGAGCTGCGGCTTTCTCTCATGGGAGTCTTGACAGAGAGTTACGTACAGCAACAAGGTTCGAAGCCTGAGACCATGGCCTCCCAGTCCGTTGAACCATCGACCCTGCCCGGGGATCTAAGCTTCGCCGTGCGGGACTTGTCTCCTGAAGAGATCGACAAGTGCATCAACCCAGACTCGCTGGAGGCGCTCGATTTTCTTCGTCTGTCGTACAAACCCCCACCGGAGCTAACGTCGGTCATCACGCCCACCAATCTCATGCACTACGACAGCATCTTCAAGTTGCTCCTGAGAGTCTTGCGGATGCTGCACGTCGTCAACCAACTACACGTGGACGTCAGCGCGCGGACCAGCGCGTGGGAGAACCCCGGGCCCCTGTCGCTCCGGTTTGCCAGAGAAGCGCAAAGGTTTGTGAGCAGCGTGGCTTCGTACTTTCTGGACACAGGTGTTGCGGTTCCCTGGGGCGCGTTCGAGAGGCGGTTGGACAAGGTGCGCGCCGACCTCGACAAGGCCGTCGAGGCGGGACCGGCAACAGTTCAAAGCCCTGACCAACTGCGGCATCTTCACTCCCAAGTCATTGACGGCATCATGTTTGCGCTGTTCTTGAGGAAACGACAGCAGCCGGTGTTGGCCCTCTTGGAGGAGATATTCGCGACGATTCTGCGGTACGCCAAGTGGTCGCGACTTCACGCGCTAGGACGGAACCTGGAAACCGATGGTGAGGCCGAGGCGGCGACGCTGTACGCGCATTTCAAAAAGAAGATGCAGGTCTTCATCACTGTGTGCCGCGGCTTGTCGGAGAAGGGCAAGGCGGGCGGCAAGATGCTGAGGCAGTTGGGCGTGGGCGAGGAGAGCCTGGTTGCGCAGCTTCTGATGAAGCTCGACATGTGCGATTACTACGTCAAGAGCTGAGCGATAGATATAAAAGATGTAGTCATGTCGTAAACGTTTAGAGAGCATACTATTGCACTGCTCCATGTGCACGCGTCGTTTGGCGGGCTCACGGATCCCACGCAGCGGTTGACTGACCCGGACACACTGGCGGCGGTTGAGGCGCGACCTGCTGCCCCGCCAAATCTGCTGCACGTCGAACAAAGTACACACTTAAGTTACCCCTCCATGCGCGTCTCTCCACGCGGTTTGTTTGACTTCATCTCACCGACAACCACAGAGCGACCCAACATCAGACGCGTGTTTCGACAACAATAACCGAGCCGCCAGACCAAACCAAACTGCCTCGAGAGGCCCCGCACAATGGCCCGGCCGAGCGTCGCGGCGCGCAACCTGTCGCTGACGGAAGAGCTCGAGAAGCTGGAGCAGTCCATCACGCTGACGCTGCAAGGCACGTCGCAGCAGCGTATCCGTCGGCGAGCGCACCGAGTCGGCTGACCAGAGTTTTCCTGCAGAAATCGACCACAACTTTAGCAAAGCCCACCGAATCGTGACGACGAGCATACTGCCGCTGGTGGAGCAATATGGCGAGCACTCGCGCGCCGTCTGGGACGCGTCCAAGGCATGACATGACCGAATCCGCTCCGACGAACGTAGGAAGGGCAGCTTGCTGACGCGCGCCTGGGGATAGTTTTGGAAGCAATTCTTCGAGGCATCCGCCAACGTGTCGCTCTCTGGCTACGAGGAGCTCGCCAACGACGATGGGTCCTCGGCGGCCGGGGACAGCACGGCGATGAGAGACGACACGTCGTCAGTCTACACGGCACAGCCCCAGGATGATGATGATGACGACAACGCGACGCGCACGACGACACCCGCGGAGCAGTCGACGCTGCACGGCGATGAGTCCCTGTTGGACGACGCGGAACTTACGGGGAGCACGCCTCGTCCACCGGCGACCAAGACGATCCGCGCGCAGCTGTCGCCGCTCGAGTCGCCGTACGAGGCCTTGAAGCGGGAGATGGCCAACGAGGAGGACGCCGGCGCGACGACGGTGCTGGAAGACGACGACGACGATGACGACGACGTCGGGGAGGACTCGACGGTGCTGTTCGCCCAGCGTACGGCGCGTCTGCCGGACATGTCCATGACGCCAGGGGGGCTGGGCGCCCGCGATGACAGGACGCTGGAGCAGTCGACGCAGAGGCAGAAAGATCCGCTCCTCCACCGCGTGCTCGACAAGAACTACCGCTTGCAGGCGACGCCGCACAAGCCCGCGTACCGCATCTCGCCGCTGAAAAAGGCTACGGGCGATGCCGGCGGCAAGGGGAAAGCGGCGGCGGGGCCCTCGTGGCGCGACGACTCGCCCATGTCGTCGCCCGAGATGGCGGTCCCGACGCTGCGAAGCGAGGCCTTCATGTCCCCTTTCAAGAGCAACGCGCGGCAGCGGCTGGCGGCCGCGACGGCAACGTCACAGCGCGGGCCGAGGACGCCCGGCGTCAGCGTGCAGACGCCGGGGACGGCGAGGAAGACGCGGGACGCGTTGGCGGGCGATACAGAGGGCGGCGGCGGCGGGCGCAAGCCAAAGTACGAGATTGACTGGGAGAGCGACGGCGACGACGAGGACGGTGATCTCTACGCGGGGATGAGCCCGCCCAAGACTATTCAGTTTGCGCTGCCGCCGTCGAAGCTGCTGCAGACGCCAGGTGAGCCATTCCCGCTCTCCGTGTGTGCACATCTCCGTTTGGGGAATGATTACGCTGACAAAGTATCGCGAATGACAGCCCGGGAGGCGAGCAGGAGGATCGTCGACGACATTCTCATTGACGCGGGGGCGGACCCGGAGTCGTCCGAGTACAGCCCGACAATGGTCAAGATGAACGAGGACATTCTCAACGACAGCTTCTGAGCAGGGCGCCTTGACGGGATGGATCTGGGGGGGTGCCAATGCTGATGATGAGGTAGATGTAGACAATCACTTTTGCGCAATGAGCATGAGAGATCCTGCATGGATGACGAGAAATTTTGTCAAGTGTCTCTTAAGGCCTCTTGCCTGGTATAGGGATCTAAGTTCTAGAAGCAATCGAAAGAAATAAAACAATGAGATATATATATCCAAGGCGCTTCTCTATCAACGTCGCCCAGGGGTGACATGGGTCGTTTCTTTCTGCAAAATGAAATCCAAATAGCACTTTTTTAAGTCTCGGGGTTGATGTTTGTATCAGAGCCCCCCATGGTCCGTCAAGTCGTTATAATAAGGAAAAGGAAAAAGGAGAGAGGGGCCGGTGAGAGCGTCCCCTCCGCCTGTCGCAATGCCGTTCGCCATCGAATTCCAGGCGGGGAGGGCACGAGGAGGCCGACGAGCCATTGCTGACTGGCCGCCCCGAGCCTCACCCGCGCTCATTAAAGTGTATAGTCATTAAGGGTGTTTGTTCTTTGTGTCGTACCCGATCTCGCCTTCTTTAGTTGACCCAGCGGATGGAGGGCATGAAGAGCGTGGGAACCTTGGGGGTCTTCTTGCTGCTGCTCTTGCTGCTCTTGCTGCTCTTGTTGTGCTTGCTGCTGCTGCTGCTGGGCTGCTCGGAGACGCTGTTCTTGCGCGAGTCGGTGGCGTGGGAGGCCATGGAGCTGCGGCGCGAGCTGCTGAAGATGTCGGAGAAGACGATGTGGGGGGAGGAGATGGGCCCGTAGGCGTTGATGGTCTCGGCGGCGGAGGAGTTGGACATTTTGGCTGTGGTGGTGGTGGTGGTGGTGGTGTTGGTGTTGGGTATGGTTGCGGTTGCGGGTGAGAGAAGCTTTTGGGGGGTGGCTTGTAGTAGAGTGAAGGCTTATTTGCTTGTGGGTTGTTATTGATGGTGATGATGATGATGGGATAGAAGGCGATTCAGGTCCTTGGAGGGCGGGGGGCCCGCGAGCTCTTATACCCGAGGAGGGCAGCATCGTGAAGCTCACGGTACGGCACGGTACGTAACTACGTAACTACGTATACTAGTTTCTTGGACGGTTGAGAGGAAAACTTTCACCTTAGCAGCAGCAGCATCGTCGTGCGTGCGTGCGTGCGTGTAAGCGTGTGAGTGAGTGAACGAATGCCGTCGCCTGGCGTCGGTTGCCGAACGAACCTCCACCCACACACATCACGGACGCGCCAGCAGCAGCCCACCTCGACGCGCACGTCCTACGCGCACGCCCCTCGTTACGTACCAGAGTGAGTGGACGGGCGGACTGGATGGATGGATGACTGACTGGCATCTGGGTGTAGTGCGACTGACAAAGCCGGGTTGGCTGCGGCGGTGGGTTGACTCACGGGGCGGAAGGGGGGCCGTGTCACGGTTAACGCACCCGAAGCAAATCCACTCGCTGCCACGGGGGCCACTTGGTAAGTTAGGTACTACTAAGCTACAAAGGCAAGCTACTAGGTCCCTGTGAAGACAAGTGAAAGAGAAGGGAAAAAAACTAGCAGCCAGCGGGACACGGGCCGCGAAAGGGGGTGTGACGAATCTGGCCGGCGGGTCCACGCAAGGCACAACGTCACCCCCTCCTCCTCCTCCCCCCCGTGGTGGTGGTATGACCAAGCTTTTTCCTTTCCAAGGTTCTCTCTCCAGCTGCCGCCAATGGAAACACACACCTGCCAGCCACAGCCACAACAGCCCTGTAAAGATCGACAGGGCGCGGCGCACACGGCAGAACAGCCCTCGTGCGAACTGCCACGCCGCTGCGAGTCACAGGGCTGCCGTGTGGCTTGCATAGGTAGGTACTAAGGTTGTGATTCATCAGCGACCGCGCGTGCGTGTAAGCAGCAGCAGCATCATCAGCAGCATCATCATCATCGTTGCTCCCGTCGTGACGACATCGCATCACACGCCAGCGAGACCCCAAAAAGCCCCCTCTCGGGTCATCACTGTCCTCGTCTCGCCATCCATCGCCATTGTCGTTGTCGCTGTCGCCATCGTAGGGCGCCGCGCTCACATCATCAATCAATCAATTAATCAATCGCCCATCCATCCCAGGATGGCATCGCAGCGGGATCGCATCGGTGCCACGCCACATCAATCCATCACAGGAAAAACCCTGCGATTGTAGCCAACAACGTCCCCCAATTGCTTCTAAAAAATTCAATTCTCACACCCCTACCTGGCTTTCCCATCGCCCGCCACTGCAAGGGGCACGCCGGCCGCGGCGGCGGTAGCCGGGCAAGCAGCGGCTGTCGTCGCCTCACCGGCGGCGGCGGCAGTACTTCGTACGTTAGTAGTGACTTATTTGCGGACGTTGTACATGCAGGCAGCCTTGGAAGGGAGGCGTGCCGGAGGGATTGGTCGTTGCCGCAGCATTCATTCACACGGCCAGACGCGAAGAAAAAAGTCTTCTCCCACGTGTCGAGCCGCCCGCCCGCCGCCCCTCCCTCCAGCTTGCAACGGCCTGTGGTTCTGGTGTGGCTGACGGCTCCATTAGGCCACTGGCGCCAGGCCTGGGCCGCTGGAAAATTTTCCGGCAAGCGGGCACCTTGGTAGGCAGGGCTGTCCAACGGCTGGCGCTGTTTCCTTTGGCCCCCCGTTTTGAGGATTGGACCCGGGCTGGCTGTTAGTCAACGGGCTCCACTGCACTGCTGCAACGCGCTCCGAGACATGCAGTGAAAGCCGGGCTGTTCCCGCCTGAAATTCGCTGAAGATTGACCCGTGCATAGGTAGGTTGCAGCAAGTCCTGGCTGGGGCGCGGCGGTGGGGCGCAGCAGCAGCAGGACGAGCCGTTTGTTTCTGCTGCCGCTGCTGGTGTAAGTCGCCGTCGAGCAGCCACATCCGAAGCCAACCGCGAGAAGCCCTCTCAACTTGTCGTCGCCTACGGAGGGGGGGGGGGGCGGGGGGGGCCTGCTACCTTGGTACAACAGAAAGAGCCTGTTACGAGACGTGTGTTACAGCGTAATTGCAACGATGCAGGCGCCGTGGCGGGTAACACCGATCAGCAGACCAGCCCCCGGGGGCCCTCATTCGATCCCGATTCGCACACCAGTTTTCTGCCCTTACATGACGGACACGATGGCATGACACGACAGACTTTTTGTTGGCGTTCGTGTTGCAGTCCAGCCCAGCCCACCTGGATTCGCATCGGGGGGGGGCGCGCAAGGCGGAGCCCAGACGGCGCCGTCCAAGGCCGACCGCTGGCCCCCCCTCCGCCCCCGTCGGCCGGCCGGGGCTCGGACGGGGCTGCGCCACCCCGAACCAGCGGGGCTCCACTGGGAGCTGGATGGGAACGGCGCCATTGGAACCGCAGACAGCCCGCTGTTTTGTTGCTAATACTGTACCCGTCGCCCGTGCGCCACCATGAAATTCCCATCCACCCACGCGGGTACGGCTCCCGTGGTGGCGTGGAGGACGGGTGGATGACACTGCAGAGGACTGAGAACCAAGAAAAAAACGACGAGAAAAACTTTGCCATACCGCCAGCGGCCGCATGAACAATTTCTGTAGCACCTGTGGATAGCAATGGAAGAATCGTAAGCTCGCCCGCCTCGTGGACGACGCGAACCGCAAGAGGAACGAACTCTCACCTATACTGTACCCCCCCAGGGCCGCTGGCAGCTAGCAGTCGAACCACAAACGGCTGCTGCTCTGCTGGGCAGTACTATCACCCACATCATCACAGGCCAGACCCACCCGTGTATGCACGATCGATGGAGCCCGTGAAGCAAAACGAGACACCAAAAAAAAAACACTGGAAAAAACAAGCTTTCTCGCCTTTGCTGCCTGCAACGGACGGGCTATCCGTCTTTTTTTACGTACAACGCCGGGCAGGACCCAGTCTCAGGGCCCGCCGACGTCTGGCACCCCGTAGTCTGAACCCCCCCCCCCCCGTGGGATAGAACCCACAGCGCGCCGTCCGTTGTTGGGCCCAGTGCACGCAGCCCGTTTCTCCTTGATACATACTTTAGTCTTTTCATGGTTCTCCTCAAGGGCCACTGGCCACTCATCAACGCAGCTGGAAGGGGATGGGAGGGGGGGCGTGAGGCTCCGCTGGAGCTTCTGGCGTCTCGATCGCAAACATCCAATAGCTTCGATCCCGTGCCCGTCCCGTTTCGTGGTACTAGCCGCCATGGCGGTTGTCACGGGCCGATGAGGAGGGAGCATCGAGCGTAAAAAGGGCGAGCTGCAGGGCGTGAGCGTTATTGCCGCCGGGCCATGTGATGGATTGCGATTTTTTTATTTTTTTTCCCTCTACCTCGCGACCTATTCTTACGTACAAGCTGCTTGCATCCCAATTCTGGGACCACTTGTTGGATGATGACCTTGAAGAATAATGCCTTGGTTATCCGCTTGCTGCTGGTCGACGAGCCGGGCACGTAACAGAACTCGAGGTGAGGGGGATGCAGCACGACATCGTTCCACCGATGGTGAGCTCGGTTGCAGAGCTGGCTTCCGTGCAACGGTGCAAGTGTTTGGGTCACGCCACGGGGGCCACTGTCCATTGAGGTCCCTGTCCCCGTCGAGTGAGAGCATCCGGGCTACGGGCAGACCGTGGGACAACAGGTAGTCCGGCAGTCCCGTCTCAGGCTATTTTGTTGTCACAGCAAGCACTTTGTCCTCGGGCTTTTGTCTTTGTTTGCGACCATCACTATCGTGCAGCAGAGCGGCGCTCTCTCTCTCTCTCTCTTGTCGCACACGGCGGGCGTAGTATGCTCGTCGGCATTTTGTCGTGGCAATTGCGCCAAGATCTGCAAGTCTGGTTGATTCAGGGTTCGCCCGCCGCGTGTGACTCCCACATATTGTGTGCATGTGTCGTCGTGTCCCGGCAGCGGCGCCTGCCCAACAAGGAAGCTCGACTCGGCAGCGGCCGGGCATGGTGGGAATAAGAGCGCGCGGCTGTGGGTAGTAAACGGCCAGCGCGAGACCCTGGGCCGTCACGCGGCGCGTTTTGCCACACGTGAGCTGCGCGAAGAACTACTTTCATCACAGCCGGCTTTGTGTTTTGTGACGGAGTTGTGAAGTATGTATTGGCGGACATTGAAGCTGTCACATACTCGAGTGGGAGGGCACTTCCTCGGTTGAACCAGTCCTTCATTCGTGTAATCCAACATGCGCCTCTCACGAAATGTAGCTTGCCCTAATCTATTTGTCAAATCATAAATGTAAGATCGGATATGCAAGATCTCAAGCTGATGTGGTGGTTGCATGTAACATCAAGGACCTCATGTGGTATAGGGTAATCCGCGCTTTTGGAACGAGGAGAACCTACGAGCGCTGACCAGCTTAATGTATGAGCTGCAACGAGTTCCTTGGGCCATGGAATAACAAATAATACAAAATTAGTTCTTTAAGTATACGTGATGTTTCAGGTCCTTGGAAGCTGGGTGTGAGGTGCTTGGTGGCTGTTGAGCATCCACACAAGGAGGTGGTGCGTGAGGGCTGTCGTGTAAGTCAAGGACCGCATCCTCTCACCTCCCGCCATAACACTGTCTTCTTTACCAACCCCGTGTCTACGGAAGACATTCATTCGTTACATAGAGAAAGGATTCAGCAACGTTGTAGCAAACACCTCAACTTCCCCCCTGTACGAACGCCGCCGACGATGACTGATGGGACACCGGGCAACGGCCGGGGCAACTCACATAAGCGGGACATATGGTTTCAGACCTCATCCTCAGGACAATCCATGTACGGAGTAATGGCAGTCGGATATTTTTTTCGTCAGCGTGGCTTGCGCAGGTGCTGTCGGCCAACTGGCTAGCGGCCTGACTTACACCTGCTCCTGATTATCCGGCGGCCTTAATAATCGGCCAAGGCCAGTGCTTGCCAATTCCCGACCCTGAGCCAAGAACGCCAGCTGCGCCTTCCCGTTTGCCAAGTGCCGCCACGACGACCGACCACAACGACGACGTCGATGCCGCCAACGACATGTCAACGGTCCATTTCCACGCCTCCTTTTCATCTCCTCTCGTTCTTCCGCATTGCCAAAGTGAGCGATCCATTCGGGCAGAAACATGATACGGTATTCGACGACGTCCCGTCGGCGCCGCGTCTGATGGGTCGACGGATTGACAGTGGCCCCCCCATCGAACCCCGGCTGTCAGTCTCCGCACCTGAGCACGACATCGACCAAGTGCTCACCCTCGAGCGAACAGAAACCCACTCTACCCGCGCCCGCCCCCTTTATTGCGCCGTCGCTGCTTGCACTTTTTCCCTCGTCCGCCTCCAAACACAGGACCAATCGACGCGCACCGGGTTGAACTGGCTAGAAGTCGTCTGATCAGGCCCCGCACCGTCATCGAGACTCAAGAGCCGTCCGTGCAACAACACTCCAAGACTCGGCCGAAGCTGCAGGATGCGGGCAGCTCAGTCTGGTCCCAGTCCAACGGCTGCCAAGGCGATTTGGATCGAGAGCTGCCATATACTGCCCCGTGGCAACGGTCCTGCGCGGGTCTTGAAGCTTCACTCTGAGCGAGTTGCCCTAGGAAGTAATAACAAGTCTAGGTGCCCCCCCTCCCCCCTCGCAACACGCGCCGCCGCCCGCCATGTCGCCCCCCCAAACGGGTAGGTACTTTTGGAGGTGCACAACCTAGCCCTATCGTGGAACCCGGTCTCGTTGCCCAAGATGCGGAGCGTTGCACCGACAAACGACTCGTCGGGTTGCAATCGCCATGCCAGTTGCAAATCACACCATCAACTAAGAGGCAGCTCGATTTGCCTCCCCGCAGTCCGTCGCGTTAGTGCTGCAGCACCCAAAGTGATTCCACGGATAGGACATTTTTTCCTCTGCGAGAATACTCGTAAACGGAGGCCGTGGTGCGGCGACGGGAAACGCTCAGCGCCATGATATAAGTTGCCGCGGTCGGGCCTCCCTCCCTGGTGTCTCACACAGCCGTGCTTTGCCCTCGTGCGACGCCCATTTCGCCTGCCAAAAACCAGCCGATCGCACGTTCCTGCGGGGGGAGCACCGATTCGATTCTTGCCTCGCTTTGGATCTGCAAATCCTCGGTTGTCGGTTCCTGGTCCGACCCAGTATAGTCGACAACAATGGCCGACTTGACCAAAGGCTCGTCGACGGCCATCCAAGTGCAGTCTGATACCCCCCGCGCGCGCGATGCCGACAACAAGCCTGAGTGGCCTCCTTTTGAGGCCAACGATGAGAAGGCAGCAAGCCTGAACAGGACGGACGTCCACGTCTCAGAAGGCCCTCAGGACACGAAGCAAGAGGACGACGGTGTGGTCTATGTCAAGGGTCACCCAGTCATTCGCAATGGTAAGCGCATATGCGCCTCGTCCATGGTGCCTCCCGTCTCTTTTGCTGATCCGATGCGCTTCATCAGGACTCGACGTCTCCAAATTCCTCATCTCCGACAGGGACGACCAGGATCCCTCCTTGACCTTCCGGTCCATCTTTCTGGGCACCGTCTTCACTGCCCTGTCTAGTGTCATTACGATGCTCTACGTGTTTAAGCCGGTCCAGATGCAGGTCTCTGCCGTCTTCTTGCAGCGTATGTGCTTTCACCCTGTATCTGATCTCCCCTCGCGGCTGGTCGTTCTTGCTCACATTCGACGCGCTGCAGTCTTGATCTTCGTCTTTGGCGAGGCATGGGCTCTCTTTACGCCTAACCCAGACCGCCTCAAGCCCGGGTGGCTGCGCAGCACCCTACGCTTCTTCAACTTTGGACAACCTTTCCAGATCAAGGAGCACGTCGTTGCGTCTCTCATCGCCTCTTCCGGTAACAACGGCCTCTCCGGAGTGGAAATCTACGCCGTCGAGCGTCTCTTTTACGACCGCGCCGTCACCGCCTCTACCGCCATCCTGGCCACCTTCTCCATCTCGCTCTGTGGCTTCGTCCTGGCAGGGCTCCTCCGGCCACTGATCGTGTACCCCGCCGAGATGGTCTACTGGACGACGCTGCCGCAGGTGGTGCTTTTCCAGAACCTCCACTTCGACCGCCGCGCCAACCGCGACCGCCTGATCAAGTTCGGCTGGGCCCTGAGCATCGCCGCCGTCTGGGAAATCTTCCCCGCGTACATCGTGACGTGGTTCGGCGGCATATCCATTTTCTGCCTCGCGTCCATGAACGCCCCCACCAGCACGCGCAAGATCTTCTCGACAGTCTTTGGCGGCGCATCGTCCAACGAGGGCATGGGCCTGCTCAACTTCTCGCTCGACTGGCAATACATCCAGAGCACGTACCTGGCGCTGCCCCTGAAGCAGCAGCTCAACGCCTGGATCGGGTACGTGATCTGGTACGCCGCCATGCTGGGTCTGTTTTACAACAACGCCTGGAGCGCCAAGACGTTCCCCTTCATGTCGACGTCCCTCTTTCACGCCAACGGAACGAGGCTCGCCACTACGTCCATCGTAAACGACGAGGGGACCATCGACCAAGCCAAGCTCGACAAGGTGGGTCTGCCGTGGTTGACGTCGAGCACGGTCTGGGGCTACTTCACCATGAACGTTGCCATCGGCGCACTCGTCACGCACGTCATCATCTTCTTCGGAAAGGACATGATTCTCGCTTTGAAGCAGGCCCGCAACAGGACGCAGCCCGACCCTCACTACCAGGCCATGCTCCGGTACAAGGAGGTGCCCCAGTGGTGGTACCTGGCCCTCTTCGTCCTGTGTTTCATTGCCGGTCTCGTCGTCAATATCAGGGGCGAGACGACCCTCCCCGTCTGGGGCTACATCATCTCGCTCCTGCTCGGCGGCGCCATCGCCCCATTCTCGTGCATTCTGTACGGATTGTACGGGACGGGCGTCGCCACGAACCAGCTGTCCAAGATGGTTGCTGGCGCCGTCCACCCCGGCCGGCCTCTTGCCAACCTGTACTTTGCCAGCTGGTCGCACCAGGTCATCCTCCTGGCCGTCAACCTGTCCAACTGGCTCAAGGTCGGCCAGTACACCAAGGTGCCTCACCGCGTCATGTTTGCGACGCAAATCTATGCGAGTCTCTTGGGCGCCGGCCTCAACTACGCCGTCATGACCACCATTGTCACCAACCAGCGCGACATCCTGCTCGACCCTGAGGGCAACAACGTCTGGAGTGGCTCGACGATGCAGAGCCTCAACTCGCAGGCCATCACGTGGTCCCTGGCCAAGGAGATGTACGGGACGCGGGGGCGCTACTTGCTGGTGCCCCTGGGCCTGGTCATCGGCGCCGCCCTGCCCGTCATTCACTGGGGCGTGCTCAAGGTGTTCCCGAGCGTACGCAAGGTGCCGCTGAACACGGCCATCATCGCCTCGTGCGCAGGGCAGGCCTACTTTGGCAACACGTCGTGGATCTGGTCGTCGATAGCTGTCGGCGTCTTCTCGCAGGTCTGGCTCCGTCGGCGGATGCCCAACATCTACAACAAGTACAACTACCTCATCGGCGCGGCGCTGGACGGAGGCGCGCAAATTGTCATTTTCATCCTGTCCTTTGCCGTCTACGGCGCGAGCGGGACGTCACACCCGTTCCCAACGTGGTGGGGAAACCCGGAAGAGAAGCCGGACCACTGTCTGTAGGCAGGATGCGGAATTGGGTATATGTAGTGCAGATGAATCCAAGATCACAAGCAATGAGAGTTTAAGTGACTAAGAATACAACTGTAATGCGCTTTGTGATGAACGTAGATGAGGAACTGTGATTGAGGAATCGCAAGCAAAGAAGCTGCAGATGAGGGGGGGTGGGGCAGGAGCCGCTGGACCCCTGCTCGCGTGCCTTCCAAGCCTTCCTCGCTGATGCGATGCGCGCCATCTCCACTGAAAATCTTATCGATAAGCATCGCCAGTCCCCCGTCTAAGAAAATTTCCCTACCAGCCAGCGGGCAGCCTCGAACAGAGACAAAACGACGCCGCATCCCCAGCGATCGAGGAGCCTTGCGTCCTTGCTGTCGGCACCGCAATCATGGAGCAGCAAGTCCACAAGCCGCATCGCAAGTCTAAAGAGAAGCCGCAGAAGCACACAGGGGGTATGTTGCGAGCAGGCTCCGGCGCACAGAGCAGAGAGATGCGGCATGCTGACCTCCACCATCGCAGAACGCAACCCAAAGGCCTTTGCCTTTTCCAAGCCGGGCAAGCTAGCCAAGACTGCTGCGCGCTCGCAAGATGTACGCAGTATCTTGCTGTGTTTCCCTGGAGTACATGCTGACCCCCGCAGATCAAAGAACGGCGCTTCCACGTCCCCCAGGTCGACCGTCTCCCCGATGAGGCACCTCCCCGACTCGTCGCCATCGTCGGGCCCCCCGGCGTCGGCAAGACGACTCTCCTCAAGTCCCTGATCCGCCGATATGCCAAGGAGACCATCTCGGACCCCCAGGGTCCCATCACCGTCGTCACGTCCAAGAAGCAGCGCCTGACCTTTATCGAATGCCCCAACGAGCTCGAGGCCATGGTCGACATCGCCAAGGTCGCCGACATCGTCCTCCTCATGATTGACGGCAACTACGGTTTCGAGATGGAGACGATGGAGTTCCTCAACGTCCTGGCCTCGACGGGCATGCCGGGCAACGTCTTTGGCATCCTGACGCACCTCGACCTGTTCCGCAAGCCGCAGGCGCTCAAGGACGCAAAGAAGCGGCTAAAGCGCCGGCTTTGGACAGAGCTGTATCAGGGCGCGCATCTGTTTTACCTCTCTGGCGTCATGAACGGCCGATACCCCGATCGCGAGATCCATAACCTCTCGCGCTTCCTCTCCGTCATGAAGAACCCGCGCCCCCTCATCTGGCGCAACTCTCACCCCTACACCATCGTCGACAGCTTCCGCGACATCACCCACCCTTCCAACATCGAAAAGGACCCGAAATGCGACCGGTCAATTGTCCTGTCCGGGTACTTGCGCGGCACCAACTTTGCGGCGCAAGGCCAGCGCGTCCACGTCGCTGGACTGGGTGACTTTACCGTCGCGAACATGGAGGTACTTCCGGATCCATGCCCCACTCCATCCATGGAGCAAGCGCTCGCCAAAATAACCGGCAAGACTGGACGCAGGAGGCTGGACGAGAAGGAAAAGAAGCTCCACGCCCCCATGTCGGATCGAAGCGGCCTGAAGATCGACGGTGACGCCATCTGGATCACTAGAGAAAAGGGCTTCAACTTCGACAAGGATGCCGATGATGAGGAGGAGCGTGGTGAAGGCGAAGAGATGATTGTGGGGCTTCAAGCCGAGCGGAGGCTCTTGGGACAGACAGACGAAGGCGTGCAGCTGTTCTCTGGCGGTGAGAAGCTGAAGACTATCGCCGAGGAGGAGGACACGGGCAGAAAATCCCAAAGAAGAGCTCGATTTGCGGACCGGGAAGAAGAAGAAGACGATGTGGACGCCGAGGATGACGAGGGCTTTGTCAGCGGCAGCGGCGACGAGGGCTCGGACGTCGATGACGACGAGTTCAGCGAAGCCAAGGTCGGCAAGCTGTTCCGCAAAGATGCCGACAAGGGGGATGGCGAAGAGGACATTGCGTTTGCGGACAGCGACTCTGATTTGGGGTCGATTGATGGAATCGATGAGGCAGAGGACGACGAGGAGTACGACTCGGACGAGGAGGCCGCTGCTCTGAGGTGGAAAGACGACCTGACCGAGAGGGCAAGGATACTTAACAACAGGCGGCGGTCATATCACACTGGCGACCTGGCGAGGCTCATGTACGACACGTCTTTGAGTGCAGAAGACGCGCTCAAGCGATGGCGCGGCGATTACGGCGAGTCGGAAGAGGAGAACATTGAAGAGGACTCGGACGACGAGGCTTTCTTCAAGAAGACGGCACAAGAGAAGGAGGACATGGTTGAGGACAGGTCAATACCCCTCTACGATTACGAGGACCTGGCCGCGAAGTGGGCCGAAAGGGACGCCATCGCCAAGCTGCGCAAAAGATTTACGACTGCTTCAGTGGGCAGGGACGACGAAGACGGTGACGAGGACGAAGACGACGACGGTGGAGACGACGAGAGCGACGAAGGCGATGGTGTCTTTGAGGATCTCGAGGCCGCCGATGCCGGTGCTCCGGCGCAGCCCTCGGCGGAAGACATCGCCGCTGAGCGTGAAAAGAACGCCAAGAGGAAGGAGGAGCTCAAGATGCGTTTCGAAGAGGAAGACCGGGAAGGCTTCCTCAACGACAAGGCCAACGCCCGTCGCGAAGGCGGCGACATTCAAGAGTTTGGCGAGGACGAGTGGTACGACGCGCAAAAGGCCATGATCCAGAAGCAGCTCGACATCAACAAGGAGGAGTTTGAGACGTTGGATGAGCGGCAACGGTCGGCCGTCGAGGGATACCGGGCCGGCAAATACGCCAAAATCGTCCTGGAGAACGTGCCGGCCGAATTCGTCACCAAGTTCAACGCCAGGTTGCCCATCATCGTGGGCGGCCTGACTCCGACCGAGGATCGATGGGGATTCGTGCAGGTACGCATCAAGCGGCATCGATGGCACAAGAAGATCCTCAAGACCAACGACCCCCTCATCTTCTCTCTCGGGTGGAGGCGGTTCCAGACGCTGCCCATCTACAGCATCTCGGACTCGCGGACGCGCAACCGCATGCTCAAGTACACGCCCGAACACATGCACTGCTTCGGCACCGTGTACGCGCCACTGATTGCGCCCAACACTGGCTTTGTCTGCTTCAACAGCTTCTCTCCCGAGACGCCGGGCTTCCGGATAGCGGCGACGGGCACAGTGCTCAGCGTGGACGAGTCGACCGAGATTGTCAAGAAGCTCAAGCTGACGGGTGTGCCGTACAAGATCTTCAAGAACACGGCCTTTATCAAGGACATGTTCAACTCGTCGCTGGAGATTGCCAAGTTTGAGGGCGCGTCCATCAAGACGGTGTCGGGGGTGCGCGGCCAGATCAAGCGAGCGCTCTCCAAGCCCGAGGGCCACTTCCGCGCGACCTTCGAGGACAAGATCCTGCTCAGCGACATTGTGTTCCTGCGGGCGTGGTACCCCATCAAGCCGCACCGCTTCTACAACCCGGCGTCCAACCTGGTGGGGTGGCAGCCCATGCGACTCACGGGCGAGGTGCGGCGGGACGAGGGCGTGGCGGCGCCGCAGCTCAAGAACAGCCAGTACCGCAAGATTGAGCGTGAGAACCGGCACTTCAACCCGCTGCGGGTGCCGCGGGCGCTGGCGGCGGAGCTGCCGTTCAAGTCGCAGATTGTGCAGACCAAGAAGCAGAAGCGCGAGACGTACATGCAGAAGCGGGCGGTGGTGCTGGCGCCGGGGTCGGAGGAGAAGAAGGCGCGGGCGCTGATGCAGCAGCTGCTGACGGTCCGCAACGACGCGGCGGCCAAGCGGCGGGCCAAGAAGGACGAGAATCGCGCAGCCTTTAAGAAGAAGATGGCGGACAACCTGGAGAAGAAGGAGGCGCGGGAGAAGCGCGAGAGCAAGGAGTTTTGGCGCAAGAACGGGCGCAAGAGGGGGCCTGCCGACGATGGAGGCGGCGGTGGCGGCGGCGGCAAGAGGCGGAAGTAGGGGCGAGTCTGTCTGCTACTGTAGCATGTACATGGATGCTAGACGATGACGTTGGAAAGAGACTATCAAGTTTCTCTGTCTCACATTCTCTCTGTCTCTCTTTCTCAGTTTGTCTATGTTCGTCCCCACGCGGTTTGTAGTTAACTAACCCCCCCCCCCCCGTATTTCGTACGCTGGCAGCTTTCGTTCTCTTGCAGTGGGGGTAGGTAACCTTGCAAGCGCCGGACGAATTCGGACGTGGCCAAGGACTTGTATGGGCGCTGACAGGGGTTCAAGAAATGGAACATATAGTAGTACGGTGATAGTGTGTGTGGACGCTGATCTTGGCGATGGCGATGACTGAGTCGACTTATTACTTGAGTGAGTGAGTGGGTGACTCATCCCATCCCATCCCACACACAACTCTCCTTCCCGTTCAAGGTCTCAGCGCGAGCGACGGATTGCCCTTTTCAACCGCGGGAGTTTATTTTATTTATTTTTTTCGTTTTCGTGTGTACTGCTAGTTGTGAGGGACAATCGGGTATAAAGAGCGCGGGAAAGCACTTGTTGGTTCATGGAGAACTTGGTTGTTGCTGTACGTACTAAAGTTACAAGTTGTGTCGTGAGACAAGGTGAAGTCAGTCAGTCCATCAGTCAAGAAGCAGCTTCAACACCACCCGCCACCACCACGGACAATCATCGACTACCATCTATCGCCATCGCCATCACCATCATCATCATCACCACCACCACTGAACACGAAAGAAGAAAGACGAGCTTGACGACATCACTGGCGATAACGACCACCCTTTGACCTCATATTCATATCACCATCATGGCCGCCGACGAGCAACCGTCTACTGCATCCGCCTCCGCCACCACTCCCACATCCACTCCCATGGCAACCACCAGCACCAGCACCACCTCCTCCACCTCCTCCCTCACCCTCTCGCAGGCCAAGTACGCAGACCTCGCGTTCAACTCGCCCCTCTCGTCCGCCCACGCCGACGCGCTCATCGCGCACCTCGCCCTCTCGCCCGCCGCCATGGCCACTACCAGCGCCAGCGCCACAAGCAGCAGCAGCAGCAACAGCAGCAACAGCAACAACAGCAACAGCACCATCTCCGTCGTGGACCTCGGCTGCGGCTGGGGCGAGCTCCTCCTCCGCGCCGCCTCCTCCTCCGCCGCCGCAGCCTCTTCCACCTCCTCTTCCTCCTCTTCCTCCTCCTCCTCCTCCGCAACGGTAACCATGACCTTTACGGGCGTAGACACCGACGCCGCGCTCCTCGCCCGCGGCCGCCTCGCCCTCGCCGCCTCCCAGAGCCTCGTCACCTCACCACCACCACCACCTCCTCCTGGAGACGATGCCAGCGGTGTCAGCAGCAGCAGCACCGTCGCCGTCTCCTTCGTCGAGCAGCCAGCCTCGTCGTGGACCCAGCCCGCCCCCCGCGCCATCTGCATCGGCTCCTCGCACGCCCTCGGCGGGACGCGCCCCGCGCTGCGACAGCTCGGGCGCATCGTCGAGCCCTATTCCTCCTCGTCGTCCTCCGCCTCCTCCTCTGCGCCGTCAAAGCATCACAGCGGCGGCAGCAGCAGCAGCAACGGGCACGCCAGAGTCCTCTTTGGCGGAATGTTCTGGCAGCAGCATCCCCCGCCCGCGTCCACGCGCGCCCTCTTCGGCGACGACGAGGTCCCCGGCTCCCTCGCCGACCTCGTCGCCGCGTGCCGCGACGAGGGCTGGACGGTGCTGCACCTCAGCACCGCCGACCAGGCCGAGTGGGACGACTTCGAGTCCCGCCACCGCTCCGGCCAGAGGCGCTGGCTGCTCGACCACCCCGGGGCCCCTGGCGCCGACGAGCTGCGCCGGCAGCTGGACCAGCGCGAGCACGACTACCTCGCGCACTACCGCGGCATCCTGGGCTTTGCCTTTCTCATCCTGGCACGTTAGGTAGTGAGGGCTCGTGTGGCAACATTTTGCATCAGTCACTGTAGGCAGTGCAGTGCAGTGCAGTGCAGTGCAGTGCAATAGACACCTCACACAAGAAACATGCTCCCAACAGGAATATAGGATACTAACTCATTACCGTGTCCATTAATAAAGTTTTAACTCATGTCGGGATCGCTAGCAGGCCACCGTGAAAACCATGTCCTACAATCTCAAGCCTGACCGGTTACTCGATACCTCGCGCGCGCGTCGTGCCGCGGGGTGCCCAAACGCAAGCGCTTCTCCAAAGTTGTTTTTCGTCCGTCTCGACTGACCTCAGGGCAAGCCGAAAGGGTCGCGAGGAAATGCAGCAGCCGGGGGCGCATCACAAACGCCGGCTTTGCCAACCCCGCTACCGATGCCAATGTCGGGGAAAGAACATATGCCTCGTAAAAGGACGGTTACAGGTTCGTCGCCTAGCCTAGCTATGCCTTTGCCTCACTTCGTGTGCTCGTGGAACTTGTTGTGGTGAGCCACCTAAGTCGCCACCAGAGGTTCCTGCTCAGCAGCAACAGGGTCCGCGGGAACCTCGCCGAGCGGCTCCGACACGGGCGCGGGCACCGGCTCGGGCTCTGCAACCTTCTGCTTCTGGGGCTCCTCGGTCGGCGGGACGGGGAAGACGGGCTGCTTGGCGACGGGCACGGGGGCGGGCTTGACAGAGGCAGAGGGCGAGGCACTACGGCCACGCAGCATCTCCTGGACCTTGCCGGTGTAGTCACCCGCATACTGCTTGCCCACGGCGGCGAGGTGGTCGGCCTGCTTCTGAGCAACAGTGCGGACCTGAGCCGTCTGGGCGCCGATCGCATCCGAGGCGTTCTTGAGGTGGTGGTCGATGAGCTCCTGGTTGGTCGTGTAGATGAGGGGAACAAAGAAGGCGACGGTGGTGCCAATGACAGCCAGGCCCCAGTACGGCACAAGCTTAACCAGGTAGTAGGAGATGAAGGCCGCGACGCAAGCCTGGGTCTGTCAGTCCTGATGTTCGGTCTCGGGCATAGTGCCATGAATCGTCGCAACTCACAGCAGCAGAAGCACCGAGGTTCTCAGCGAAGAGGATACGCTGGGCCTCGATGACGAAAAAGTTGACGAGCTCGTGGACGTCGCCAATCATGCTGTCGAGAGTCGCTCGCGAAACGGTGTAGTAGCGGCGGGGACGCATCTGCGTGGCCAGTCCGTGGCTGAGGACGAGCTTACCGGCAGCCTCGGCGCTGACGGTGACGGCGAGAGCCATCCACGACAGCTTGAAAGCCCAGCGGATGACATCGAGGTATCGGGCGGCGAAAATGAGGGAGACGATGGAGGCGTAGGCAATGGCAGAGGCACCTTGAGAGACACCAGGGTCAGCGCTGGACTCGGGCAACAAGGTGGCACGTGGTCGCGTGCTCTCACGGGAACGGGCCCAGGGAGGGGGATCTAGCGCATACGAGGGTTCTTCCACGACAGAAGCTCCGAGAAAAAGGAGTGGTAGTGTGTCAGAGGCTGGCCGGTGGCAGCCGGGTTGTCAGGCGTCTTGCGGGAAGCGGCCAGGTTGGAGAGCTCGGCCGAGGCCTTTGCAGAGTGGTCCTTGACGTTCTGTGCAACGGGGCCTGCGCAAACGTGTCGGGTTAGTGTTTCGGTCTAGGCAGACGCCACCGGGATCATCTGGACGCACCGTTGGTCACGGAGTCGAAGGCAGCGGCGGCGCCTGTTGGGATGAGAGGTCAGTCATCGCGGTCGCTGGACGCGTTCGCGTCGTCACATGTCAGAGGGCTAGAGAGAGAGAAAAAAAACTTCTGACTGGCTCTCTGTCAGCTTCGTGGCCCGAGCTGGGCGGGGGGAAGGGGGGGGCTTCGTCCTCAGCGTACCTCACTGGTCTTGGTGTTGTCGAGCAGAGAGCCGCCGTTGACGGCCGCAGGCGCGTCAGCAGTGTCAGCCATTGCGACGGTTGATTCTTTTCCGGTGCAAGGAGGGCGGGCGTTGGGTTTGCAGGATTTTTTGGGGGGTTTGCGAATAGGAGCTGGCTGTGTCGCCGGTCGGTTGGTGGACGAGAGAAGGGGGTTTTAGGTCTGGCGGCGGGCTGGAATATTTTGTGCCTGCACGTAGGGGGGGCAACGGCTGGTTAGCGGAGCTGTGGGACGGACACGTCGGGTCGGGGGGGGGGCATTGGGGGTGTGTTGGAGCTGCCTGCAGCCGGAGCTTGTCGAGGAGAACGAACAGCTGCTGGCTGGCTGGCTAGCTGACGTAGCTAAGCTAGACAGCTGGCATGGCCGGACGATGGGAAGGGATGAATGGGTGCTCGCGCTCGCACGTACCTGAATAGGGAGGGGGGATGCAGCAGCTCGATGGAGGAGGAGACGGCAGATGGCAGATGCAGGATGAAGATGAAGCAAGAGGGAGAGAGCAGGAAGCAGGAGGATGGAGGAGGGAGGAGGGAGGAGGAGGAGGACACGGAGGTAATGATGACGGAGCGCCTGCGAGACAACCAGACAGATACTACGGGAGCAGCAGGAATCGGATCGAATCGACGGGGGTGTAACTGTAGGTAACTGCTAGCACTAAGGGAAGGGGCCTGGAACTTGGCTGCTGCAGTGGTGGTGCGTGGCTCGCCCGGCACTTCCAATTTTCCTGCCCACAGCTTCGCCTTAGTAGGCAGTTCTTTTTCTCCCGCGCTGCCGTGCACAGGTGCAGTGCTCAAACGGGCGCGTTGGATGCTTTGCAGCAAGTACTAGGTAGGTGGGCTTGTTGCCCCCGGAAGCATGTGCCTACCCTCACCGTACATGTCCAGCAGGCCTCTGAGACAGCCCAGGCCCTGCGCTGGAGTCGCGGTGGAGCACCAGACCTCATCAGCGCTACCTCGAGGGTCATGGAAGCACCTGGCCCGTAGTATTAATAAGGTACCTAAGGTATTCTTTCGCGAGTGGCGTTTGGACCCGCTGGCGGCGGCGGCCTGATGAGCTGGGTCCCGTCCCGTCCAGCAGCAGCAGGGTCAACAACTCGACTGGACTAGACAGAGCGACAGGATCAAATGCCCCTTCATCAGTCGGCCTCGGGGGAGCTTCCAGGGCACATGTACTTTGTAGCTCTGGTAGGTGCATCCACGGATACCAGGTACAACATCTCGGGCTGGCACTAGAAGGGGCTCCGTGTGTGGCTGGAGAGTGTCGAATGACGCAGGGGGGGTTTGTCTGGTCCGGCTGGCGCTGATAGGGTCGCGCCACAGCAGGATCAACCGCCAACGACGGCCACTGACAAGGTAAAATCTAGGCGGAGTTCATACTGTATGTACGAAGCACGTTGGCCGACTCTGCCGCCCACCTGAATAAAACGGCTGTGCGTGGCCCCCGCCGCCGATGAGGGAGGCGCGCATCACGATGGATGGCGTCTTGGTTGACGAGAGGGGAATAGGCTCTACTTATGGACCTTGGCTACCGCGTAGTGCCACCTTACCTTGGCAAGCTTGGATCGTTATTAGGAGGTAACTAGTTACCTCACTGACCTTATTAGTACCCAGCCCTAGTAGTAGATCTACCAGGCTCGCCCATCGTAAAATGACGACGTCGATTTTTCTGCCACTTCTTCCAACAAGTTTCGCCGACGGGGGCACATTACCGTGAGGTCGGGGCCAGCGGGATGGCCTTGCTTTGCACTCTCTGCAAATTAAATAATTCACCGGGGGCACCAACCAACCCCCCCCCCCCTTCGAGTCCTCTTGCCTCCAGCAGCAGCATCAAATGACGGCGATGCGCCTGAGGAAACGCCCTTGATCCGTGATGCCCACGCGCAGCAAGCAGGCAGTGTGATTCCCGTCCGCGTCATATGATCCTTTTCTCTCTCTTCTTCCTTGTGCAACAGGTACTAATGCACGTCGGGTATGATAGGATAGGTTCCTACCGCCCAGCGCCACATCACGCTACGCCACGCCCGCCGACCGACTGAACGGCACATGAGCGAGCGGCCTGCCCCCCCTCGTTCTCTCTCTCACCCTCACCCTGTGCCTCGTCGGCGCCCGGAGTAAGACACACAACTCCTTTCTCGAGGCAGTCCTCTCAAGAAGAAGGCACTTGAATATTTTCCCCCGTCGATCGTAGAGATCAATATAATACTCCATGACACGGCACGACACGGCACGGCACGACAACCATTAACAAAAGGCAAGGCAGGCAGGCAAGGCCTGGTATCACTGGCATCATGTCATATCTCTCTCTCGCTCGGCCGTCTATGGAGCTCTTCTTATTCCTCCCTTCATGGTCCATTGAGGTCTCTTCATCAGCTATGCGCTTGTTCCTCTTTTGTCACACAAGCCGGCGATGCCGGCGGCGACGCAGATAGATCGACCGCACCCCCGTCCCAATCTCCCGAGATGCCGAGGATGTATCCCCCGACTCCTTCTGGCTGCTCGCGTGAAGGCCAACATCTGCCGCGCCATACTTTGCGCCCCAGATCCTCACTCACATGGCTCGGTCCGGGGGGGGGGGACCACGCGCGCGTGCTCCCTATGCAAGCCCCTGGCAGGGGGTGGTGGAGCGGGCGGCCGGACAGATCCCCCAGTGCGTGCGTGTGGCGTGCGGTCTACGTTCCCGCAAACTCCGTACGCCGCTGCCATGTTAGTCTTCAACAGTGGTCGCGCAATCACACAAATCATACAATCACGACGTGCCCGCCCACAGACCGAGAGATATCAAGGGCCGTCAAAGACAGCCCGTCCACTGCATACGTGTCCTAGCAGCTGCCCACAAAACTCCGTGCTAAGTCGAGCCGCCCTCTTCCTCCCACGTCCACTACCTAGCATCCCCTGCGTGTTGGCTTATGACATTCTAAGTATTGGTATAATGCCCGCAGAAAGAAAAATAAAGAAGAAAAAGAAACGTGGACCGGCGCGGACGGCGCACGGTCCCAAGATGCGCAATACGCTCGCTCTCCTTGAGGCCCCCTGACTCTGCAGTTGAGCGTCCTGACGTGAGCCGGCGCACTCCATGCACGACGGCCAAGACGGCCGCCACATAAAGTAAAAACTCCCGTCTCGTACACATAGATGCAAGCCTCTGAACCCAACGCGTCACGAGTCCATTCTCGCAGCTCACCGTCGCCAACCCCAGAACCCGCCGCCGGCAAGAGCAGTACCCGACGTTGATCCTGGCGGCTTGCTGCTTTGATCCGACGATGGCGTCGGCGCATGTCCAGTAAGCCGCCCAAACACCCCCATGGCGAGGGTTGGGTTCCCCGAGGCGGCCGTCGAAGCCCCTGGGGATTCTCCTGGGGGTATTCCGCAGGCCTTGCGGAGAGCCTCCAGCTTCTGTTTCGCCTCCTCTGCTTCTTGCTTCGCTGTTGCCTCGGCCGTCTTGGCCTGAACGAGCTCCAGCAGTAGCGCTTCGTGCTCGTTGGGCGGCGTCTTGGTCCCAGTCGACGCGGCGGATGACACCACAGGCTCGTGCGGCTGCGGCAGCGACGATGCCCGCTTGTTGTACTCGGGGCCATTCGACGGCGTCGACACGCTGCGTCCAAGTTTGAATTCTCTCAGCCCACCACTGCTGCTGCTCTTGAGCGTCCACTCCGATTCCGTCGTGTCTCGACTGGGCTCAATCGCTGATCCCGCTGACACCCTGGTGCGAAGGCCGTGGATTTGCTTCTCCAGCCTTTGCTTATCCTGATGGAGCGTTCGCACATGCCCATGCCGCTCTCGCAACTGCTCTTTCAAAGACGTTATCTCTTGGCCCATGTCGTAGATTCGGCGATTAAGTTCCTGAGACAAGGACATTGCGCTGACCAGCTGGTCTTTGACCGTCAGTAGCTCCTCTCTGAGCTGCGACTTGGACTGCGCTAGTGAGGAACGGTGCTTCTTGTCCTCGTTTCCAAAGCGCGTATCTACCCTGTCAAGCAGCTCTGAGAGGTCCTCGGCCGACGGCGCACACGTGTCGGTAGGAGGTGACTCGGGCGCCGGCTCTGGAGCCGCCATGGAGTCGGTTGCGATATCGTCTGCTCCCTCTTCGTCCGCCGATGCATCCTGGCTCGTTGCCTTCTTGCGCAGCCCGTCAAGCAACAACCGGACCGCCTTACGGTCCTCTTCTCGCTCCTCTCGCTCCCACTGAAGCTGGTTGGTCTGGAGGGTATGGTTCCGCTGCAGCTCGCTCAGGGCCGTCAACAGATCCTCAATCTGGCTATGCAAGTATCTTTCGTCGGCGGACTTGGCGGCGCCTGGCGCCAGCTTGGGCCCGACAGGCGTCGACTCGCGGCTCGATGGTTCGTCCTCGGCGTTCGAGGACGCGCGTGAGACGGTGGTGGCGTCCGTCAGGGACGAGCTCGCGACGCTCGCCGAGCTGGCCTCGATCGAGTTCAGCGTCGACGCTATGCTCTGCTTTGATGCACTGCGCCGCAGCATGCTCAACGGCCGTGACGGGGCGGTGAGTCCGGGGGCGAGCGTGGCATGCTTGGTCCCCGCTGACGATGCCCATATCCGGCCGAGGAAGCGGCTTGCAGCGGTGGTGATGTCCGAGGCTCGCGCCGTGTTGGCCGTCGCAACTAGAGACTCCCTGTAGCCCTGCTCCAGCTGCGAGAGCCTCTCCCTGGACACGATGGCTGTGAGGCCGACAAAGTCCTGGACGAATTCGTCGGCGTCGTAGTGGTAGCAGTCCCACAAACCCCGAGAAAGAAGCAGCTGCATAACATCCTCGAGCTCCGTGCAAGCAAGCAGTCGTTCTTCATTCTTCCTCATTAGGGAGAGGGCGACTCTCATTAGGGTCTCGGAAGCGCCCTCGGCGAAGATGACGTCGTAGATGCGAAATAGCATGGGTAATGGGCATGTGACTGCGAAGAAGCTGAGGAACCACTGCGAGACGTAGGCAGTCTCCACCTGAAGCTCTTCCAGGTGAGCCGACAACGTGGGTAGGCTTTGCCGGAGCAGCTGGCGAAATTGATAGATGCGGACATGCAGCCCAGAGAGGTCCGGCAGAAAGCACGCGCGCAAGTCATATCGCTCCATCAACCTAACAAGCCGTCAGCATTGCCAACAAGGGGGACACGGGCAAAGGAAAGACACAAGTCATACCGAACCAGAACGCAAAATGCTTGTTTATCGGGCATGTGCATCAACAACGGCCCAACCAGGAATGCGAGGCCTTGGCAGTAGCCGATTTTGGTGTCATACAGACTAAAAGACTTGAGGACACGACCAAGCATGCGCTGCCCGTCTCCTTCCGAGTCGCGGAACATGTCGACGCCCGGAAAGCTTCTGCCCAGATCCTTGCCGATGAGGGGCTCATAAGGGCTGGACTCGCCGCAGAAACGCTCGTATTGCTCCTCGAGGACCGAATCGCGGGCGCCAGACATGCTCTGCCAGACGACGCCACGGAGGGGCGGCGGGATGCCCTTGCGGATCTTGTTCGACAAGAGGGTTGGCAAGCGTGCGGCCGTCTGTTGGTAGTCCTTGACCAGAGCGGCATAGAACTCGAGGTCCGTCATGGGAGGGGGTGGGAGCATCGAGTACCTGAGGGCGGGAGGCGTCGGGCCATGGACCATCTGGCGTAGTTGAGCCATCGACGGCGGTCGGGGTCTGCTGGCAGTCTGTCGCTCAACAGCCTGGACCTTGACACTCTTTGGGTTAGTAGCCAACTTTGCATTCTCTTGTTCCAGCCGCGCCAGGAGCAGTGCCGTCGACTATACAAGGTTAGCATCGTGATGACGGAAGAGCGGCGAGTGCAGAGGGATCGACACGCACATTGTCAGTCTCGTCATCCTTGACCTGCTCATCCTCTGTCTTTTCCAGCTGTTCCCAATCCACCTCCTCCAGATCATCCTCACTTTCAGGGCCACCATGGACAGCGTAGTCCCCTAATTCATCTTGCAGGCTGCGGCTGCTCGCGTCGGTAGACGATACGGTTACGAACGAGTCTCGTTGCGCCACGGAAAATCCGCTGGTCCTGTCGCTGCTCGCGTCGAGGAGCTCGCCATCGCTGCCCCGCGGCAAGGCAGAATCTCGGCCGGCCGGTGTCGTATCGAGGGTGAGCGAGGGCGGCTCCGAGAGCCTCACGGTTACCATGGAGTCGTGAGCCATCTTGGGCGTCTCGGCTCCCGTCTCGTCCGCCGTGTCCGTAACGTCCGCGGTGTTCGTGATGGCCGCGATGTCCACGGCTGCCGTGCTGGGTTCCAAGTTTTCCGGCGGGGAGGATTGCGCGGCATGGTGGTCATCGTCGTCGTCTTTCCCGCTCAAGACCATTGCCGTCATCGGGAGGGCCGAGGGACGGATCGAGGGGTGGTCGGGGCTGGAATGCGGTATGCCGGAGCAGGGCGCAGGGCCGCGCGCTTCTCGAACGAGCCGGACGTGTGTCAGGGCAAAGGGTCAAGTCGGGGCCACACGCGGACACAGCCCACACTATCCTCCACCAGGGGACCCAGCCGTCCGCTTCAGGGCGATGTGTATTACAGCACGTATACTGGTCGGCAGGCTCGACGTCAATGACGGTTCTCGAAGTGCAAGTGGCCAGTCGGCAGGCCAGAAGAAAGGGCGGCGCGGTCTTGTCGTTTCATCGAGCGGCTCGCAGGGGCTGAGACAGGGCGGATGGCAAAGCCGGCAGAGGCCCTGAATCTGGCAGATCTGGATACTATACGGGATGACGAGGGGACCGGAATGCCAACCAGGGGCAGGCAATTGCAAGTACGTACAAGCACGCTCTGGAAACGGGGGTGGGAAAAGAGACGATCAAGCAAGGAGGAGCAACCAAGCGAGTGCGGCGTATGCAATAGTAGCAGTGGGCCGGCAGTCAAAAGGGACTGTACGGGGGGATAGGCGGTAGAAACAAGAGCACGACAGGGTTAAAGGAGCGACGACGCGATATGGGTGGGAAACAAGGGAACGCTGGACAAGCTGGTGTGGAGTCGCGGGTCGAGGTCGCGTTGCTGGAGGGTCGCGGCCGCTGGTCCTGCAGCTCCCGAGGGGGGAGGGCGGGCTGCTCCAAGGCCGCGGGCTTCCGTCGGTTGTTAGGGGGATACCGGCCAAGCAGGGGCGGTCGTAACGTCGATCAGGGGCAGTTGCATCCAGGCCCTGGAGTAGCCGTTAAACGGCGGTGCGTTTTGGTCAGGCGGATGGAAGATGTCCATTGGCGCACCGTTTGGCACTGCGAGCGCCCACCCCCCCTGAAATGCTGGACCGTCGGGACGGTACCTGACATGCACGGGCACCTCATCAGTGGCAGTTGTTGGCGTCGCTTCCATTGCCCTGTCGACTGTGCAGGACGCCTCCCTAGCGCCACTGCGAAATTGGCTGCTGTCGACTCAGGGCCTCCAGTCCCCGTCCCATTGGATCCCGGCCACCACATCAAAAATCGTCGAAAGCCGTTCGCGGGCGCAAACTGCGTCTGCTGGTTGGTCCCCGGCGAGGTCGAGGTTCGGCAGGCGGCCGGACGGGAGGGACCCCCTGGACACAGCGCTTGGGGGCGAAATTACGTCTGCTGGGGTCGCTCTCATGCGCTGACCGCCATCCCTTGGTTGGATCCATGCGTTCGGCATCGGCATCGCCGTCGTCCATGACATGACACGACGATGGCGGCGTCGCGCTGGGCGGTCATCTGAACCGCGACAAGCACCGCCTTCCTTTTGTCTTTGCCTGGTCTTGGGGTGCCGATGGCAAATGCGCAAACCCAGACATCGAATTCCGCGTCAAGCGACGGCTATCCACCCATCCCTCGCGTCCTTCCCTGCCCCCCGGTCGCCCTCGGTGCCAAGGTATGTTATACGTATATATATCAATGCTACCCCTCGTTCATTAGGGACGCATGACACCAATGATGTTTGCCTTCCGGAGTAAGTCACCGTGTGCCAGGATGCAGGAACTTACCTACCCGAGCCGAGCCAACCTTGATTACGAAGATGGAGCTCTTTTACCTGTACAGTATGAAGCAGGTACGTACAGAGACATCCGCGATGACGTTGCTGTGCATATAGAGCACCAACCCGCTGTTCTACATCGGCCGGTAATCCTGGAGGTGACTCCAAGATGCCGCACAATCGTATGACAGCCACGCAACTACCAAACCCCCAAGGGAGCGCAGGCAAACCACGGCGTCAGTCACAGAAGCACACACGCGCCCAGGGCAAAACGGTAACACAATCAATGGTGGCTGTTGCTTTCCTATCCGCTCTATTTTGTTACATCACAAATCGCCGCCCTTGAGCTCGCTCACTTGGGCCACCGTCTCCTCCGTCCTCTCCTTGGCCAGGGACGCGTTGCGCGGGTTCGGCGCCTTGAAGATCTCGTTGAGCTCCTCGAGCGTGTGGCCCTTGGTCTCGACCATGAGGAAGAAGTAGTAGACAGCCTCGAGGGAGCACGTGGCCAGGTAGATAAAGTACGTCTTCCAGGCAATCTTCTCGAGGGCGATGGGCAGGGCGAACTGGTTCACCAGGCCGGCCGCGTTGCCGGCAATGTTCTGCAGCGCCATGCCCTTGGCGCGCTGCTCAAACGACAGCACCTCGACCGGGTACAGCGCCTGCAGGGGCGTGTAGGCGCACGAGAAGACGATGTTGATGAGGAAGATGAATGCAATGGACGCGTTTGCCGCCGCCGTGTTGCCCGAGGTGGTGAAGGCGCCCGTGCCACCGATCATGCCGCCCCAGAGCAGGGCCAGGCCAATGCAGCACGTAATGAGCATCTTGCGGCGGCCGAAGCGGTCCATGAGGGTGGCGCCCGTGCACGAGGCGACACCGCCCGCGATGGTGATGCCCAGGTTGATATCCAGCACCGTCGTCGCGTCTGTGATGCCCGTCGTCTGCAGCAGGCCCGGCAGGAAGTAGGAGACGCCGCCCTGGCCGGTCCACTGGCTGAAGGCGGAGACGGCCACGGCGCAGAGGATGGCGCGGTACACGGCGGCGCGCGAGTTGAAGAGGCAGCGGTAGTCCCACCAGCGCTTGTCGGCGCCGTCGAGCTCCAGCTCGTCCTCGAACTCGCGCAGCTGCAGCTGCACGTACAGCGAGTCGGGGTTGTCGTTGCCGTGGTACTTGACGAGGATGTCGCGGCACTGGGCCGGGCGGCCGTGCACGTACAGCCAGCGCGGCGACTCGGGCGAGAAGAAGCACGCCGGGACCAGCAGGGCGGGGAAGGCCAGCTGGAGGTACGTCGGGATCAGCCACGAGGCGTTGCCCGTGAGGCCGGCGCAGCCGCGTAGGACGGCGGCGGCCAGCACGGCGCCGAGGTAGTATCCGCAGTTGTAGAGGCCGGTGATGACGCCGCGGTAGGCCGGGTGAGCAAACTCGACCACGTACGACGGGCAGGCGACGTTGGCGATGCAGGCGCCGAAGCCGAGGAAGAAGCGGCCGGCCAGGTACTGCGGCAGGGCGTGCGACGTCACCTGGATGACGACGCCCATGGCGACGAAGACGCAGCCGAAGACGATGCCCACGCGGCGGCCCCACGTATCGGTGGCCGGGCCGACAAACGGCAGGGCGCAGACGGAGCCGATGGAGTACATGCTGGAGATGTAGGCCGTCTTGACGCCGACGATGCCGGCCCCAAACTGGTGCTGGAACGAGGGCATAGCGAGCATGTTGCCCATGAGGGCGCCGTCGAAGCCGCCCATGGTCGAGCCGAGGAACATGAAGCCGCAGATGATGTACAGCTGTATCATGCGCTTGCTGCTCTTCTTGATGGGCTCCAGCCGCTGCACCACTTCGAGGGCGGCGACGCCTCGCTGGTGCACGAGCACATCGACGGCGTCGTCAACCGGTCTCTCGACATGGTCCGAGCCGACGGACCCTTGCTTGCCTTGGGCGGCGGCGGTGGTGTCCATGACGGGGAGCGCAGGCAGGCAGGCAGGCAGGCAGGCAGGCTTATTGTATCGGGGATCCAGGAGAAGGGCAGGAGCTCCAAGGCGAGTGGGCTTGCGATCTGCACGCTATGGGTTCCCCGGATTTCAGCAGACGCATGGCCGTGATTTTATACAGGACGACATTGGGGTTTGGTTCAAGGGGTAGAGCGAGAGAGAGTGAGAGTGAGAGTCGCCTCGCCGCCTCGTCGTCGTCCTCGACGGAGGCGTCCTGCCGAATTCCCGACAATTTTGCCGCTCTCATGGTCGGGGGAGGGGCCTGGACACAGGGTTGGGAGAATCTGGACCGGACCCATCCCGCAGAGCCAGACGGCATTTCTCGAGCCGACTCCGGCGTCGCGCATGGCGAGATCGTGTGGGGCAGAAAGTGTGTGTGCGTGTGTGTGTGTGCCGTGGCGCTTGCTCGCTCGCTCGCTCGCTGGTCGTTGTGTGTGAGAGCGCGAGTGTGGTGGTGTTTGTTTGGTGCGACAGGGCGAGCGAGCACACGGCCGACGTTTTTTCCGACTTGCCCGCCCAGGGGTTCCTCCTCCTTGGGACGATTCGATGGGGATGGCCTGCCCGGCGTCGGTCAGTCGGACCTTTCACCCCACGCCGATCGACTTTCTGGCATCAAATCACCCCACGATGCGGGGGGAGGATGAGGCAGGCAGACGAAGCAGGCAACGAAGTGCATCGAAAACTGATTCCTAGGTTGGAGGTGCCTGCCCCCTGCTGACAGCGGTCCACTTCGGTCGTGCGACTAGTTAACTAGTACCAGCAACTTATTAGTGCCGCCGTAGCAAGAAACAATCGTTTTTCTCTGCCTTGCTATTTCTCCGGGCGCCTGCAATGGCCAGAGTCGTCAGCGAAAACGGAGCCTCCAGGTGCGTCTCGGTGAGCAAGGCGGATGCGCCACAGCGGGCTCGTCGGCGCTACAGGAGCGTAGCCTCGTCTAATTCTCCTGGAATCACGCGGGTTTGCGTGCAAAAACGTCCGGCCCGAGTGGCGCACGTCGACAGGTTTGCCTCTTCAATACGTTTGTCGACCTTGACAGGTACTTGGCCGGCCGGTATAGTCCTTGTAGCGAGCATCTCTACCTAGTACCCACCTACCTTGCACCTCTCCGTGCTTGCATACATGTGGGTAGCTTGGTAGGTATGGATTCTATGGAAGGACAATGTCGGCATTGTCCCCCCAAACACTTGGAGAACCCCGACCTTTTCCCCGACGCCCATCGCAGTATCAATGACTGCATCCTTGGGGGCCATCCCTCACCCGATCACCAAATATAAAGAAATATAAACCAAGAAACCCAAGAAAGACCATGTAGGTTTTTCTCGCCTCTTCATCGCGACCCCCCAACACCATCCGCCACCACCATCATGTCTCCCTCCACAGCATACTCGTCCACGCCACCCAAAATCACCCCCGCCTCGCGCGAGGGCGACGCCAACTACAAGGCGCCCATCTTCCCCATCGGCCCCTTCACCAAGTACCAGCACAACCCGCTCCTCGTGCCCAACCCCAGCAACGAGTTCGAGTCGGGCTACATCTACAACGCCGCCGCCATCGTCCTCGACGACACCGTCTTCCTCCTCTACCGCGCGCAGAACCCCCAGCTCAAGTCGAGCGTCGGCCTCGCCTGGTCCACCGATGGCTTCAACTTCACCCGCCTCGACCGGCCCGTGCTCGAGGCCAGCGAGCCCTGGAAGGCCGGCGGCGGCGTCGAGGACCCCCGCATCGCCCGCTTCGACGGCGTCTTCTACATGACCTACACGTCCTGGGACTTCAAGACCCCCCGCCTGTGCCTCGCCACCTCCACGGACCTGGTGCACTGGGAGAAGCGCCCGCCCCTGTTCCCGGACATGAAGGACGTCGAGAGAAACTGCGACGGGCGCACCCTCTTCCGCGAGGGCCATTCCAAGTCGGGTGCCATCTTCCCCGAGAAGAACGCCGAGGGCCGCTACGTCATGATCTTTGGCGACTCGTACCTCTACCTCGCCGAGAGCGACGACCTGCTCAACTGGACTGCCAAGCCCTTCAGCGAGCACTTTGCAGAGTCCGTCCTCCCGTGGGAGAGCCGCCTGCTCGAGCCCGGCCCAGCCCCTGTCAAGACCCGCGACGGCAAGTGGATTCTCGTCTACAATGCCGCCACCCTTGGAACGGCGCGCTACCGCAACAACCAGTATTCCATCAGCCAGATGCTCATCGACTACCAGCATCTGGAAAATGGTCCGGTCGCGCGCCTGGATCAGCCGTCGGTGGTGGTGTCGGCTCAAAACGAGCGCGAGGGCCTGGTAAACGAGGTTGTTTTCACCGAGGGCATGGTGCAGTTCAAGGGGCAGTGGTTCATGTACTTTGGGCAGGCGGACAGCGAGCTGGGTGTAGCAACAGCGCCCGTAAACTGATTAAAAGGCAAGGGCTTAAAGGGAGTTGGTAAATAGGTCAGACCATCACGAGACAGACACATGGTAATTAAAATCTCAACATGTCATGCTCGACTATCGATGATGAATTTGGCGGTCAGCGTACGTAGGTCGCGAAACGTCCAGAACACCGAGTAGCCATCAATCTCTTCAATCGTCCACGGACCAGGCCCAATCTCCTCGCGCACATGCTGCTTGAGGTCAGGGTATAGGTTGTGGCTGTCTTCCCAGAGATTGCACAGGGCCCGGCAATTCTCGAACCCTGTTTGTCTCCAGAGACGCAGCATGGTGCGGACTGTGGCCGCCTGCATGTGGAGAAGCAGCGTCCAACGGTCCAGTACGTTGCGAGGGCAGATAAATGTGCTGCGAGCGAGAGCGCACAGAAAGAGGAGGACCCCCGGAACAGGTCGCAGTGCCAACTGGGCGCCCAGAGTATCCGCGTGCTCGAGAACATCGCTGTAAAACGACAGCAGGATCATGTTCGACAAGCAGTGAATCAAGACAGACTGTGGAGTGGCCGGGAGATCATCGCGGCCGTCCAAGAGCGTCGTCGGCAGACGAACCTGCCACAGGAGGCAGTTATACTCGAGTTTCGCCCAGGCGAGCGCTGTGTCTGCCGTGATTCCGTCCAGGTCCATCGCCATGCGGCGCTGGCCAAGTTCTGCAGCCAACTGGGAGAGGCGGACATAATGATGGGCAAAAGTTGTCGGGCTCAATGTTTCGGCATAGTTCCCGAGAACTTCTAGTGGCAGATTCAACGGAGGATGAGAGTATCCAGCAAGCTGCCGCCAGATATGGGTAACGAGTGTTCCGGATAATATGGATGGCGACACTGAGCCAGCAGCGCTTGCAGATTCAACCGCGGACAGGATCTGTCTACAGTCAGTATGCAATTTCGTCAAGAACCTAGAGTGGCTTGCCTGATGGATCAGCTCGTCTGGGAAGGAGATGGACGGAATTAGGAGAAGAAGGCCGGCAATAGCTGAGGTAGACAGCGTGCCGTGGCGCAGCATCGAGAGCAGCCGATCCGTGAGCAGGGGAACTTCAACGTCTTCGCTCATCGAGTTGAAGGAAAAGCGGGAGGCTAGATCGACGCAGTGCTCCAGATCCGGATCTCTTCCGAGGTCCGCCTCCTCTAGCATCTCGACAGGGATGAATGGCATGAATGGATGCACATTCCGCCAGTATCTCATGCTGATTGTTAGAGGCTCGTCGTCGTGGTGAGTGACGGGAGTATTTGCCTGCACCAGACGCTTGTTGGCCATGTCTCGCTTTCCGGCGAGAGGTATCTGACAGTCGCCATCCTTGAGGTTCGCCACATCTTCGTCACTGTCAGTCCTGGTCATGGGCCAATCCGTGGCGAGACCCTCTAAGAGACGAGCCGCGAGTCGCTGGGACGTCTTGCGGCGCTTCAAACTCGGTTGGCGAGAGCTGAATGTGCACACGAGGTCAAGATGCTCGCAATCGGAGCACCGTGCCGATATAGGAGACCCCGCGGGGAGAATGCATCGTTTTTTGCGATGCCGGCAGTAGTCGCAAGACTTGAACATGGTACTGCGGTCAGCACGGCAGATCAGATGCCTGTGCCACGTGGCTGCGTGAGGCATAGGATGATGGAAGCGCCGAGGCAGGTGTTCCAACGGAAAGTCGAGCGGCGAGGGCGGCGAGAACGGCGGCGGAGGACAGGAGGGAATTTTGCATCCGACAAGCGAGGCCAGTAGTAAGTAGGTAGGTAGACGTCGCGAGGGTCGGGGAACTTACAACGAAGTACCTCTGCAAGTACCGCCTGCACGACTCCACCACCCACGTCCACGACCCCACGCGTCCTGACGGGTGGAGCGACCCCACAATCTGTCTGCAGGTGCGATGGACCCCTGCACCTGCTTTGTCCCCGGCTGGCCCCCACGATTTGGTCAATAAGTCCAGACGGAAAAAAGGTCGGCGGCGGAAACCATGCGCGGGCGACTGCACGGCGACAGCCCGCGCAAGAGACGGGAGAATGTTTACGATGAGGCGGCGCGACGCTCGGCCATAAAGTCGCCATGTCTTCTTTTCGCCGCCCTCTCCGCTGCCCTGGCTCGCCAAAAGCCTTTGCACCACCCTCGTCATGGCATCAACCTCGCAGACTCTCGCCGGATGGAGGTGGCGCCAACATGGGAGCGATGGAGACTGGAACCCTTGCTCGCACTCGAGACCGACAACCGAGATCTTCACGGACCTCCTCGACGCAAAACGCATTCCAGATCCCTTCCTCGACCGAAATGAGCGCCTCGTACAGTGGGTGGGGGAGACAGACTGGGAGTACGAGTGCGACTTTGTGCACCAGCCGGACAATGACCATTCGAGGCAAGACCTGGTCTTGGAGGGCCTCGACACGTTCGCCACGGTTTACCTGAACGAGCAGCTCATACTCATATCATCCAACATGTTTCATCGCCACCGGGTCATTGTCACGGACAAGCTGCAGAGCGGTGCCAACATCCTGCGCATTACCTTTCGAAGCGCTTTACGTGAAGGTCGAGCACTTGAATCCAAGCACGGAAAGCTGCGGGCCTTCAACGGAGATAGCTCTCGCGTGCATGTCCGCAAGGCGCCGTACCACTACGGCTGGGACTGGGGTCCTATTTTACTCACCTGCGGTCCTTATCGCGAGATTCACCTTGAAAGTTACTCGTCGATGGCCTACGACGTCTTCGCCAATCCTACTGTCAGTGAGGATTTGCAGCGTTGCACCATCGACGTTTCGTGGGGCGCCGCACTCGACCAGGACGCAGTAGTGGATGTCACCGTCACCTCCCCCAGCAAGCTCGTGTTCCAAGCCCAATCCACGTTGGCGGCGCACGAGACTCAAGGTAGCGTCTCTCTCGACATTCCGCAGCCGGAACTCTGGCACCCTGCGGGACACGGGCCTCAAGTCTTTTACGACGTTGAAGTTCAAATTCGTAGCAGCCACGGCACTTCTCTGCACACATCGACATCGCATATCGGGATCCGCCGACTGCGGTTGGTGCAGGAGCCTTTGGAAGGGGAGCCCGGAACCAGCTTCTTTATCGAGGTCAACAACCAGCCTGTGTACATCTCGGGGTCCAATTGGATTCCCGACCATTCATTCTTGACGGCCTTGACCCAAGAAGACTACAAGAAGAGTGTCGAGGCCTGCTTGGAGGGCAACCAAAACATGCTGAGAATATGGGGCGGCGGCATATACGAGCACGACGCCCTCTACGCCGAATGCGACCGCCAGGGTGTGCTTGTCTGGCAGGACTTCATGTTCGCTTGTGGACAGTACCCTTGCTATCCCGAGTTTGCGGCCAGCGTGAAGCGAGAGGCTGTGGACCAGCTAAAGCGACTCCGGCAGTACTGCTCCGTGGTTATCTATGCGGGTAACAATGAGGACTACCAAGTGGCAGAGATGCTCAAGCTGGACTGGGATCCGAATGATCATTCCGGCGACTGGACCAAGTCCAATTTCCCGGCTCGGACAATCTATGAGACTATTCTTCCCGCTGTCGTCTCCGAACACTCACCGGGTGTGCCGTATCATCCTGCGTCTCCGTGGGGTGGAAACGGCACCGAGGACCGCACTGTTGGCGACATTCACCAGTGGAATGTGTGGCACGGCTCGCAGGAAAAGTACCAGCTATGGGACAAGCTCACCGGAAGATTCGTGTCCGAATTTGGCATGTTGGGCTTTCCATCTGCCAAGTCCGTCTCCCGTTTCGTGACGGACCCTACACAGCGGTATCCTCAGAGCGCAGTGCTGGACCATCACAACAAAGCCGACGGGTCTGAACGGAGGCTGGCGTTGTACGTCATGGAAAACATTCGTGCCGACTCGATGCGCCTAGACAGCTGGATATACGCCACGCAGCTCATGCAAGCCGAGTGCCTCGCATCTGCCGTCCGTAGCTGCCGTCGCCAATGGAAGGGTCCGGGGCGCGAATACTGTGGCGGCCAACTCATATGGCAGGTGGGTGTCGCTCCCTCGCTGATGTGATTTATGATGTAGAGCGTGCTGACGGTGGCTGCAGATCAACGACTGCTGGCCAGTATCCAGCTGGTCGCTCATTGACTTCTACGGAGAACGAAAGCTGGCCTTTTTCGCGACGAAGCGCGACTCGGCGCCTCTCGCTCTCGGAATTGGCCGCTCCACGCCGGAGCTCAAGAAGCTGAAATCGCCGCCGCCTCAGCTGCTGGGTCCTCCCCACGATCTCGTGGATAAAGAGTACGTCTATGACGTGTGGGCAGTGAACACGACGCTGCAAAAGGCAGCCGTCAGCGTTGAAGTGCGGCTCTACGACACGCAGACCGGAGAGCTCCGGCAGACAATATCCTTGGGGAACCAGATCCTCGGGGCCAACCGCTCGACGGAGCTCGCTGAGGACTGCGCTGTTGATGACAGGACTGCAGTGCAAGCCATAATGCGTCACTCGGATGGGAGCGTCGTTTCTCGAGCGTCAGACTGGCCTCAGCCACTGAAATATGTGACGCTGCCGACTGCGTATGACATCAAGCTTCGAGTGCTGGAGGGACGGGTCGAGATCAGCTCGGACGCTCCTGTCAAGGGCCTGGAACTGTACCTCGCCGACGAGGAGCGCGAGATCCGATGGGATGATAACGGTGTGGATGTGTTCCCCGGGGACACGTACGTTGTTCAGGGCGCGGGACTCGTCAAAGGAGACGATGTGCGAATGCGCTACTATGGGTCGGACTGGGTTCCTAACCGGGCGGTCCCGAGTGTGTAAGTGGCGGACGCGCGCGCGCTACGTCAAGCCACAGCAATAGACCCTGAATTTTTACTCATAATCCCGCATCGTACATGCAGCACGTTGCATGTTAGTTCGCGCCGAAAGTTGATATCCTGCCGCGGAGCCCCTCCCCCCCGTGTCCGACTTACATGCTCCTCCCGACGCCCCACATGAACGTGGGCGACCGGCAGGCAGGTGGGCCGTGCACCTCGATCTAGCTGTGGCGCGAGCTTGTGCCAGGAGCCGGGGGGGCATAGCTTCAGCCACATGAGCTGTCAACGATGCGCGTCTCGGGTGACACACACACTCACACACACACATGGACGCAGCAGTACGTACAGTATACATGCATGCATACCTTGTTACCCTGCAGGAGCGGCGATGCCTCCAATTGTTGGTTTTTTTACGACTTTCGCTCCTCGCCAGACATATTGCCAACGCCGGTCTGGGTTGGATGTCATGAGGCGCATGTGTCCAGTCGACATTCTATTCTTTGTGTCTGGTCGTCATGGTATAGAGTAGTTGGGGATCAATTGGCGCCCTTCCATTATTCGTTGCGTCTTCACCCCTCCTTTACCAGGGGATCGGGGCGCGCAAGAGGGTTCAAAAGTCGAGGCATATACGTACACAAGGTAGGCATATACATACACGAGCGAAAATGCGATCGATCGAGCGAGAGCCTGAATACAACAGGCTCAATTGCGGGCTTGACTGAGCTTGGGGACCCTGGTAGTAGTGGGCGATGGTGGTGGTGGTGGTAATGGTGCTACGTACTACTGCCGCCGCCCCCCTGCCGGCTTGGATGATGATGCTGATGATGGGGGTGCCCGGGGATGTACTGCATGTCATCCGCGAGCGACGACGATGGGTAGTATATCGCGCAGCAAATGCCTCGCGCACGAGGCCGTCGCCGGGGGTGGGAGGGAGGGAGGGAGCCCACCCAGACAGACGTACGATATACTGTAACTACATGCAGACAGACAAACAGACCGACAGACAGGCAGGCAGGTCGACATCTGATCTGGTCTGTCTGTCTGGGGTCTGTGCATGTCTGCATCCCATGCCCCCCTCCCTCCTCCCTCCCCCGCTGCAGGTTGGCGATGGCTCCTCGTTTTCCTTGCAAGGGAGGGATCGGGCCAAAAAGGTGTGTGTGCGTGTCTTAAGGCGCGGATGGAGGGGTCCAGCACGCCCGCGAGTCAAGCGCATTGAAAAACAGACGGTCAAGTGTTTCGTGGCACTGTAAAGTGTACATCGTACATGCTTCGTAGATTAAAAATTCTTCGTAGGTAAAGTAGTAATGTTCCATGGAGGAGGGAGCACTAGACACGAGGCAGCGTGCGCAGCAGCAGGGTCATGCTTGTCTCGCGACGACGACGATGTCGTTGTCTTCAGAACGGGGGACTCGCGATGGTGGGGGAAGTTGGAACCATGTTGTTGATGATGCAACCCGTCGCGTCAGATGCTGGTCACGACACCTCCCCTCCCCTCTCCCTCTCTCCCTCAAGCGAGACAAACAACTCTCGATGAAGTAGCAGCACAATGAGACCCGATGTACGTGGGTAGTCAACAAACGGATACCATCCATCCCATCATCCACCGCTGCTGCTGCTGCTGCGTGCGAGCGAGCGGCAATTCTTCTGCAACCTGCACACCCACCACCGCCCGAGCCCCACGCACGAGCGCTGCTGCGGACCGGGCCCCGGGGAAGGATGATGGAGGAGGGCGGCAGCAACACCAGATGGGCATGCCGATGCAAAGCAACGCAAAGCAACGCAACGCAAGGGAACTACACACGAGCTTCCACACCGCTCTCCCCTTCCCCCCTCCCCCGGGGGAGCGCGGCGACGAGTTTTGTCTGTCTGATCTGAGACGAGACAAAGAAGCTGCTGCTGATGTCCTCGTGGTTCGCAGCAGCAGCAGCAGTAGCAGCAGTTAGCGCGCCATCCAGGTCTGCGGCGGCGTGGTTAGCGGGCGCTCGCGGAGCAGATGCGGCGGACGGACGGGGAACGCTCGCCAGGGAAGGGCGAGACAGACAGGCATCGCGCCGCCCGCCGTCGCCCAATGACCGGTTTGCGAGCGGCATGTGCGTGTGCGTGCGTGGTGTGTGCGTGCGTCCGGCGGCGCGCACCCTGCCATCTGCCTGCGTCAAGGGGTGTCGAGCGACGAGGCAAGGGTGTGTGTGGTGTGTGTGTGTCTGGTCATGCGGCCAATCTCGAATGCGCGCCCCAAGTCAAAAGCCGGGTGGTTGCAGCGCGCGCCATCGGCTGCATGATGGTTGTGGTGGTGGTGGTGGGCTGGAGACGGTGTGAGGTTGAGGCGTTCGTCGTCCTCGTTTTTTTCTCTTTCCCTTCCGCCTTTGCTCTATCTTGTTTGCTGCTCGCCGTCGAGGCGGTGGGCGGCGATGGTGCAAATTCGCCGTCACCACCTCTCAAGTACCTAAAATTTTTAGTAGTATAGTGGCACTCTATACCTGCAGTGCCGGCCATGTTCCCTAATCCATGCGTCCATCCCTGTCTCGCCTGGCTGCCGATCATGGCATTCGTCGGCTCGCAGACCACTCAGTAGATACCCAAAGCTCCATGCCGACGGAATGGCGGAGCTGCCATCGCGACTCGGCGAGTGCAACTGCAAGTCACGAGTTGCAGTTAGTTCATCGCAGGGAGCAAGGAAAACAAAGGACGTCCAGGACATGGTCAACAAATGCATGGCTCAACCTTGGCAAACGTTCGCTAGCCCCGTGCGTAATTTGAACTGGCCCACCAGCATCATCATCACCGCCGCCGCCACCACGGCGCCGTGTAAGTCGGCCGCCGGCCCACTATACTGTAGTACGTAGTGAGCGAGTAGGCATGGATGCATGGAAGCCGCCCGGCGCACGAGCGCGCGCTGCGCCGCCTCAGGAGAGGGAGGGGCGCGGGCAAGGATAAGTGAAGGGTAAGGAAGAAACGGATCGAGGGAAAAAAAACACCATCACGACAAAGTGTGTTGAGCGGCATGCGTTTCCGCCACCTTGACAGCCGCGAAGAAAAAAGTGAAGCCCTCGCGCGTTGAGCCGCCGTGCCTTTGGCCTGCGCCGTTTGTTGGTGCGACGTGACCAGCCAAACCGGACCGGACCAGACCAGACCTTGACCAGGGGCGGGGCCTCACATGGGTTGGAACTCCCTCCAGCGGGTCCCTCGTCCCGCAGCAGTGCGTCTGGCACCCGGTTTTAGGTGAACCCACGGCACTGGGCCTGGCGTAATTGGGGGGCGATTCGGGGTTGAGGTTCCAGGTTGATGGAGCTGGAGGTCATCACCTCACATCGGCCCCCCCACAGCCCGGGCGTCCTCCCGTCCCTTGAGCCCCGCGCGCCAGCCCCGGCGCCTCGTCCAGCCCGCCTGCAGCGGCTACAAACCTCACTAACTCACTAAGTCAGTAACGCCCGCGAGCTGAGGTGGGTGGGTGCCCGGGCCGGGCTTTTTGGCTTGGGCTACGTACCTACCTAGTACTGCTGGCCGTCTGTCGCTCGCCCATTGAGATTGGATTGCAGGTTGGGTTCGAAGTTCGTGCGTGCCAGGGTTGGCAGGCAGGCAGGAAGATCCTTTTGCACCTCCCGTCCTGCCCTCCTGTCTGTCACCTCACTCGACCCAAGCTTCTCTCGCCCTCCCACTCTTCCTCCCCTCCCCTTCGCCCTTTCGCGGCATCGAGCCCGACCCCTTCGCCTCGTCTCCATGGCGCTGCTGCTGCCCTGAGACGTGTCCACCTCTTCGGCGGCCAAGCTGGATTCCACGAGCCAACGCACGCTTCCCTGGCTGGAATCATGTTCTCCTCGCTGCTGCGCCGCCCGAGCCACGGCCCCCGTCGCGTCGACCTGCGCGAGTCGAGCCTGTCACCCTCGTCCCGTCCCGGTGCCCGTCGACGCTACGTCGGACGCACGCATGCCACGGCCGACTTCACCGAGGCCGACGACGACGACGACGAAGACTCGAATGAGGAACGTGGCCTTCGCTTCGACCACGGCGCCGACGATGATGCGCAGGACGAGGACGGCGACGGTGATGGCGACGGCGCCGACGCAGACGAGGACGGCAGGACGGGCAAGGCGTTGCCCGTCTTGCCACTCTTCTCTGCCACGCATCTTGGTACGGTCCTCCTCGAGACACCCTTGAATATGGCTCCTGGCCGAAAGTGCATTTTATCGTGTTGCTGACCCCCTTCGTTGTTGCACGCCAGACTCGCTGCCCATCTACAACATCACGCACGCTATCCGCATCATAGTCTCGGCGCGCACCGAGACGACGCTCACCTGGGAGCAGCTGCGCTCGCCCCAGGTCTCGCAGTTCCTCGTCAAGCCCATGCAGCAGCAGATACGCACCCAGCACTTCTCCCGCGCGACCCTGTACGCCCTCATGGCCAACTGCCTCCAGTTCACAAAGGAGGGCCAGCGCTACGCCGCCAACGCCGGCATCAGCAATACCCGCTCCAAGGTCTGCGAGCTGCTCGCGCTCAAACTGCTCAAGGAATACACCACGAGGGAGCTCATCGATGCCCTGGCCTACGACTTTTATCCCCTGCAGGGGCTCCCGGGAGCGCAGTCCCCCATCCCCGTCGGCGGCCGCCCCAACTCCAAGTCCAAGCAGGCCATGACGGTGTCGAGGACCTCCACGCTCGAGGTTGCCATTCGCGCCTCCGCCAAGCACTTCCTCGCACATCCCGTCGTCATCCAGCAGCTCGAGGCCGTGTGGAATGGTGCCATCACCTTTTACTCGGCAGCGGATAGCCTGCACCGCGAGGCCCCGCCCGGTTCCATCCAAGGCATCAACGGCGATGCTCGCCAGTCCAACGATCGGACCCCGCTGCTTGGATCCCTTCCACCTAAGCCGGGACGTTTCCACGTGCCCCCCGGAAGAAGGACCGTGATGCTGTACGACCCCCGCCAGGCCTCCATGCTCAAGCTGTCGCGCCTGCGTGTCCCCCGGTATAGGTCGTTTCTTTCTACCGTGTCCCTCGCAGTCTTGATCGGACTCTTCCTGGCGGTCCTCTCGCAGAGATCGGTGCAAATCACGGGCCTCGAGCTCGTCTTCTGGTTCTGGAGTGCCGGGTTCATGCTGGACGAACTCGTTGGGTTCAACGAGCAGGGTTTCGCGCTCTACATTATGAGCTTCTGGAACATCTTTGACCTGGGGATCCTGGTTCTGCTCATCGCCTACTACTGCATGCGCGCCTATGGCGTCTTCCTGGTTGACCCGCACCACTGGAACGACATGGCGTACGATGTCCTGGCCGCCAACGCCATTCTTCTCCTGCCGCGCATCTTTAGCATCCTGGACCACTACCAATACTTCTCTCAGCTCCTGATTGCGTTCCGTCTCATGGCCGTGGACTTGGCTGCCGTGTTTGTGCTGGTTCTCATCATGTGCAGCGGATTCTATGTCTTCTTCACCCTGTCGCAGAGCGCCAACAGCGGCGGCGACGTCGCCTACAAGATCTTTCAGATTCTCATGGGCTTCACTCCCGCCGCGTGGGACGTGTACGTTGCTCAGGATCTCTACCTTGACCGCACTGAGGGCAATGCTGACCGGACACTAGGTGGCCGCAGTACAACTGGCTTGCTCGCATTCTGATGATGATGTTTCTCATTATTTGTCACTTCTTGGTCGTGTGAGTAGAATGAACTTGGCCGTCATGCGGCGGAGGCTGATACCTTGGCCTAGGACAATTCTCATCACCGTTTTGACCAACTCTTTCATGACCATAGCGTCAAATGCCACCGAGGAACACCAGTAAGTTGTCTGTCCCAAGTGCAGCTACAGAGGCACCGCCTAACCGTTGCTGCAGGTTCTTATTTGCAATCAACACCATCTCCATGGTCAAGAATGATGCGCTGTTTTCGTACATTGCTCCCAGCAACATCTTTGCCTGGCTTCTGATGCCCCTGCGGTACTTTATGCCCTTGAGACACTTTGTCTGGCTCAACCGCACCATCATAAAGGTCACGCACTTCCCCGTCCTCTTCTTCATCTACTTGTATGAGAGGTTTTGGCTGGCGCCGTCCATGTTCGAGCCCACGGACCTGGTCGAGAACCATGGGAGAAGCCGCCCGAGAACGATCTCGTTCCGTGACCCAGTCGAGAGGACGGCCATGTTCAGCCCCAACGTTCGGGTGCGGGAGGAGTCTGTGGCGGGCTTCCACAAGGACCGGGCCTTGGAAGAAGTCTTTCGGCGTATGCCCGAAGCATCTACTCTACGAACCCAGCGGCGGAACGAGCGACGCAAGACGCAGACGGCTATTCGCAACTGGATGGACCAGCACGACGACGATGGAATGCCGCTTTCAAACTGGCCGACGGTGGATAGCAGAGCGGTGCCGGACTGGCAGAAGCGCCTGAGCGTGGCGTGGGACCGATCGTCGCACCGGCAGGTGTCGGATGTCAGATCAACAGCGAGCGATCCCGCCGACCTGCTCTCGAACCAAGGGGCGTCGTTTGCGCGCCGCCGGTCCAACTTGGACGTCGTGATACCGGATTACAAGGATCACACGGACGCGGACGGCGACGACGAGCTGGTGACGAACGACGAAGACGAGGACGATGCTGTGACCAACGCCGACCGCAGCAACCAATTCGAGAAGCACGGCATCGAGGAAGAAGACTACTTCACGACACCAATGGCGGCGCGGTCGGCCAAGCTGGCCTCGTCGCACGACTCGTCGGCCAAGGGAGTCCCCAGCCCACGCCAGGGCAACAGGCGTGGGATGCACGGCCGCACGCTGTCAACAAATACTATCCTCTACAACCCAGAGGAGATGACCCAAGCCGCCGTGCCGGCCGCCACAAAATCACCGCCAAAGACCGCCCCAGTGAAGAAGCTCGGGCCGAGCGGCCGAGGCACCGGCGGCGCAGCGTCGCCTGTCCAGGCGAGCCGTCGGACCTCGCCTCGACGAACGGCACAGATCCCCAGCTCGCACCCGCGTCCAATTCTCGCACCGCCCGGTCTCTCGCAGACTGGCGGCGGCGTGAGCAGGACGGCGATGCTCAGCCTCGACCCGCGCGACCGCCTGCGCGACGCGAGGAGACTCTCGTCGATCGACCTAAGCGTTCTCTCAGACCAGTTCGCCCCGGAAGACGCCAATGCCGGGATGGCGGGGAGTTTCCAGACACAGATGGCCATGGCGATGATGAAGGACAACCGACTGCGTGCGGCGGGCGGGGTGGATGTCGCTGACCGTGATAGGATGGGAAGGCTGGTTCTGGCTCGCATGAAGACGCTGGAGGAGAGCTTCGCCGACGTCATCAAGGAGATGCGAGACCTCAAGAACAGCTCGACGGGCCCGCACACGACGCGCAACTCGTCGGCGGAAGAGGCTCGGGCGACGGGCATCGACAGCGGCGACTACGACCGGTCGCGGAGGACCAAGGGCGAGGGGACGCCCAGGAGACCGCACCCGAGCCGGCCGGTCAGCCGACGGAGCATGAAGGAAGGCAAAGTCGGCATGGGCGCGCGGCGAGAGGCCCGGACCAAGGGCAAGGAGATTGTCTACGCGACTACGGACGACGAAGGGGAGGTGGACGACGGCATGGGAGCCAAGGGGAGCTCCATGTAATGGGAGGGGGTAATGATGGGGATTGACTGCATTGACAGGCGTTGGGGTCCGCGAAGCATATATATACCTACCATCCCTTGAGCGGTTTGTAAGGTTTATTGGGTGGCGATGAGGCGTACGGTGGCGGGAAGAATGATTGCGCATGTCAGGGCACGGCATTGTTCCAGGTTGGTTGCGGCCAGGATCGGCAAGAGTGAGAAAAGAACAAGAACCGGATTGCATTGCATTGAATGAATTGCGCGTGTCCTTGAAGCCAGGTGCTGTTCTGTAGAATGACACTAGGACGAGGTTCACAGTACGGAGGAAGTCGAAGTACAGATTGATGATGACTTTGGAGCCTCACAAGAATCCACAACAAGCGGCAGGCAGGTCGACGGCGGGGTCAGCTGGGAGGCAGTCAGACGGGGTGGAGCTGGGAGTGCATGTGGCGCCTCGCTGCCGAAGTGGAAACCGGGCCGGGGGGGTGGGGGGAGGGGTGTGGGTTGCGTGGCCGCAGGGCCGGCCCATCGTGGTGACTGTTGGTGGTTGGCATTGGTGTTTGCGAGACGAGGCGTGGTGGGTGTGGTGGCGCGTGAGCCTCAGCGGAGGGGGGACGATTGATGCTAATGAGGACCGGGGAGGGAGGGAAGATGAGGAGGAGGAGCAGGAAACTCACCGGCCGGGGGGCCCCCAGGAGCAACGGGCTTCATACATTTTTGTTTTGCGTCTCGGAGCCGTGTCATCAACAACATCATCATCATCATCCTCAACCATGAGGCGGTGCAATCAGGCGGACGGACAGACGGGCAGGCAACAGCGGCTGATGATGATGATGCTGGATGGATGTAAGGGCTCTTTTTTTCTTCTCTTGGCGATTCGATCTCGTAGCATTGAAGGTACCTAGTAGTAGTGGGCACATATTTGTAGGTGCCTTGGGACAAACCAGGCCGGGTACCTGTACCTTCCTCAGGTACTTGGAGTGCTACCTCAGGTTTGGAGTTCGGATTGGTTCTGCACAGTGTTAGTACAGCGCAAGGTAGATGCACTACATGCAGACACTGGGAACAACGATCTGCTAGTCAATGCACTGCCGGATTCTGCGCAGCTGCGCCGCTGGCTGGGCGTTGACTCAACTGACATTATTCATTCCCATGGACATGCTCGTGGCTGGTACTGACGTGAACTTGGTGTCAACCTGTATTGGACCTTCTAGTACCAAAGGAGCAGATGCTCCATCAAACTCCAACGACCTTGGTACTAGCACTGTACCTCAGCACTTTCGTTCGTGCGGGTGACTCACTTAGTATCATGTACTAAGAGTTGGTGGGCAGTGCAGGAGGTTGCATCCCACAGGCAGGCAAGGCAGGCACGACCGTTTGCTCGGCCTGTCCGACTTTGACTCTGGGCCACGGCTACTACCAAGGTATCAAGAAGTCGATAAAAACCCATGCATGGATGGCCCCAGGCATTCTCTCCCTCTCTTCTGAAGTTGTAGGCGACTACTCGTGCCAATAACACACCTACGCAAGGTGTACTTGCGAATCTAAGCCCATCCCGTTGGGGCTCCGGCGTGTCACCAAGGCAATCGAGATATAACCAACCTTGAAGCCGTAAAAGCCCCCTTCCTCCGGGCGCGCGACTTGCGTTGCGAGAATGGTGGCCAGCGCCGATACACCTCGCACAGTACAGAAATCGAATATGTACTAAGGGTACTTCGTACTAACCTACCTTACCTTGCCTCGCCCTGCCTACCACCCGGGATCTACTGCCTTTTCTCACTTGCCCGGTCCATCAGCCGGTGCTGCTGCATGTAAGAAACAGCCTAGACGTGTCACGGGGGCAGGGCATGCAGTGCAGACGGGACGGGGCGGGCAGGCAACTCATCAGCGTTTACGGGCGGCCATTACTTACCTGAGCCGCCTATACTGTGCTGCACCACCACCACCACCACCACCCATCAGCAACCTCGACTTCCCATCGCCCCGTCATTCGTGTTTGCCTCTTCATTCATCCCATCATCGATTTCACGGCCGCTCTGCTACTCCCTTCACCGCAGACTCGTAATCGAGCCCATCTCCGCTGCACGGTCGACTGCGGGACTGCCCCTCACTTTGTTTCTGCATCCCACGAGGCGCTCATCAGCAAAAACGCACATCAATTGGCTACAAGTTCCAAGGCTTGTTGCCCGTCCGCCAGCGCCGGGCAGTTACCCACGTGGGCAAACCGCCGCAAAGCTGATCGCGGGCGATAGCAAGCTCGACTGTCGAGGAGACAAATTGCTTTCCATCCGCACCCACCCAGCCGTCTGTTCAGCCGTCTGTCGGTTCATCCGCCCGCCATGGCAACCCAGCATGAACCAGGCCGGCCGGAGCAGGGCCTCACGCCCTGGCCCATGACCGATCCTTGGGCTGCCAGCTCATTCGACTGGACCGGCAACTTGCAAGACGGCGTGATACTTCAGGGCGCCTCGTTGCCGCGAGTTTCTGTCCTCGACGTAGATCAGTCCGCCGCCGCGTTCAACAAGTCGACGTTGTGGCCTCAGAGCCCCAAAATCATGCGTGACAAGTCCCAGATCAAGGAGTATAGAAACATGGAGCTGCACATTCTGCACAATGCCGAGTTCGAGCTTCAACATGGCGACACCATTGTCTTTGTCGACCTGCCGAGCACCCTCAAGGACTCGTGGAGGAAAACCGACTGTGATGGGGTGCCCTTTGCCAGCACCCAAAAGTTCCGCGTCCACTCGCAGAGGCTTCTGGCAACCGGGTCCTCCAAATTCGCCGAGTTGCTCGGCCCGACGTATCAGTTCAGAATACAGCGCCGCCGCAAGATGGTCAACAAGATGCCTCCCGGCGTCAAGTTTCTCATTGACCTCACGCCCCCCTCAGAAGGCGACGAGCTCGTCTTCCAGATGACGGAGCTCTCGCTCACCCCCGGCATCATGAGCTGGTGGAGCTCCAATAAGCTGTACGACACGGACCCGAGCCTCGTCAGCGGTCATGACGATGTTTGCTCGTGCCGGCATTTGAGCCGGGCCCCCGACGTCGACAGCGACGACGAGTTCTTTGGGGATCTCAAGCCCGCCATCACTGCCGGCAATGTTTCAGCACCCGAAACATACGATGAAACAATCCATGGCGGTAGGAAGCCTGGAATCTATCAGATAATGCCGGATACCCTGTTCAACCTGAAGCTCTTGGGAGAGACGGACCGCTACAAGACACCAGCGTTTCGGCAGATACCCGACTACTGCCCCATCCGCCATCGCAACGCCATAATCCGTCTGCTCTTCATCATCGAAGATCGGGATGTGCTCATTGATTCGGCCAGCCGGGTCTGGACTCTCCTGGGTCTTGCCAAGATGTTTGACTGCGTCGCCGTCATACGCGATCGTATCGTGCAGTGGTTCATGCACGGAAACAACATCAAATTTATCGAAGTGCTTCCCGAAGAGGCTCTCCGCATCGGCTTCGCTCTCGAAAACATGCAGATTACCCAAAATGCGTTCCGAATCCTTGTCAACGAACTCGCCCTCCAGGACGCGGCAAGTGACGAGGCCAAGCGGGCGTCGCCCCGCACCACGATATTCGGCCGGAGGACTGGAGACTGCACAGACGAACATTCCAACCTCATACAGCATGCCGCGCGAACATTGGTGGATAGAATTTCGACGCTCAAGGACCAGCTCCAGAGCCCCGACTTGTTCAACGTCTGGCACATTGCGGAGTGGGAGAAACTTCGGAGGCTCGAGGTTCTTCTGGCCAAAGGGGACACCCCTTCTTGTCCCATGGCCCTGGCGTTGCTGCGGGTGCTGATGGATGCCCTCCCCACTGCCGTGAACGAAATAGTACGACGAATTCTGTCGCAACCCATCACAGAAAAGCGCTACACGTTCCGGAGTATGGACGTGGACCGGGCAACCTACATGCTGCCACAGGACTACGAAAGCCTTGAATCGATAGTCTTGCGCATGAACGACACGCAAAAATTGCTTTGTCCGTTTTTCTACAACGAGCTCGGCGAGACATGCAGCTGGCATCTATACCTGGGGGCTCATGCGAAGAAGACGGGGATTCCATACCAGTCCCTGGTCAAGGAGCTGGACATCATTCTCGGAAACGTGACCCGCGAACAGCCTGCCATTATGCGCACTGCCGAATGCGCCGAGTTTGTGCGCCCATACGACACTTCTAGCAGAAGCACAGTCTATCATTTTCTTCCCGTGCTTGATCTGGATCGTTTGGACTGGCAGGTCAAGGACGCCCTGCAGCCCATCACCGTGTCGTGGATACGCCACGACGTCGACCCACCTCTGAATCTCACTCGCCACATGCTTCTGACCATGTCGATGAACGAGTTGAAGTTTCTTCCGTTGTGGGCGGGCGGGTTCGATGACGGCACGGGCGGAGTGTTCGAGAGCTATGTTCCCCCAACCGACATGGGGCCCAACGGCCCCGGGCCTGCATACCACACGGGATGCACGTTGCCGTCCGCCCCGGCGAGCATATCGGAGTCCATGATTGAGGAGATGTCGGCCATGAGGTTCAAAGGGAGCACCATAGCGGGATCGGTCGACGTGCACGATAGCATCTCGACCGTGTACAAGCCCGACGAGGTCATTGCCGACGAGGTCACCCTCGCATCCGAGTCGTTTACGATGGCCGGCTCGGAGTACCAGGAGGCGCAGTTTGCGGTGCCAGCGGCGCACCAGGGCGTGGGGCAGGCGCTCGAGATGATGGTCGACTCCGACTCGGGCACGGATGCGCACGATGCCTCCACGGCAGACGGCGAGTCGACCGCCAGTAGCGGCGCGTGGGGCAGGCGCGACGACACTGTCGGGCCGTATAGCGAAGACAGTGACGGTGACAGCGACAGCGAGGGCAGTCTGGTGATGGTTTGAGCAGCATCCACGTGCTTCTAGTACATGAAAGTGGAGAACGAACGAGTTACGAAGAAGATGACTTTGGGAACGGGTCGCTAAAAGCAAAAGTTTGAAAGGATGCTGCCTTCAGGGTACGACGAGACGAGGAATACGGCTGGATATCAACGAGACTACGACGACATGTCATGACGAGAGAGAGAGGGGGGGGGGGGTGGGGGGGGGTTCATGTATTTGGCCCTGAGGTTTAAAGATAGGGTATCTATTGTGCAAGACACTGTTTTGTGTGTTGTGTTGATGAACCGGTGTGTTCCCCTCTGCCTGTGAGCGTCGCTTTGCGGTTCCCGCTTGGAAGTGCCTTTGCCCCGTGCCAAAATGCCAAAGAAGAATGAACGCCGTGGAAAATGCCAACCACCCAAGCAAGTAGATGAAGCAAGCAAGCAAACAGACAAGCAAGCAGAGAAATGCAGAAAAGGCTACCCCATGTTGAGCGTGTTGCCCGACCCGCGGGGGTTCTCGTCCTTGAAGTCGTCCCACTCGCGCGCCTTGTACGTCTCCCGGTCGGCGGCGTCCACGTCGTCCTCGTCGACCTGGGGCCTGGCGGGGTCGGTGCCGCCCTCGAGGATGCCGCCGCGCCGGCGCTCCTCCTCGAGGTACTCGTCGATGCTCATGGTCGGGAGGTTGTGGCCCGGGCGGAACACGCCGCGGGCCAGGTCCGCGCGCGAGCCGACGAGCGTGAACGGCTGGAGGGGCGTGCCGCGCTGCGAGAGGAGAGGGCCGCCGCGTCCCGGTCTCGTGGCCCCGGGCCCGCTGCGGTGGAGCGGCTGGTCGAGGCGCCATGTCGTGGCGTCGTCGTCGTCGTTTGCGCGGGGGCGTTGGTTTCCTGATTGACGCTCGGCACCGTTGTTGTTGTAGTTGTTGTAGTTGTCGGGTGCTGACTGCGCCTGAGCGAGCAGCGGCACCTCGCGGTTCATCGAGTCGAGCGCCTGGAAGGTCTGGTGCACCGCGTGCGCCACGGTCGCGAGGTGCAGCTCGCGCGCCACCTCCTCGTCCACGTCGCCGTCATCATCTTCGTCATCAACGCCGCCGGTGTCCTCATCATCGTTGTGGCGCCGCCGGCTCTTTCTGGCCCGGAGGTACGCGAGCCTTTCGCGCAGCGCCTTTTCCGCGCGGAAGCCCGCAATCTTGCCCTCGCGCCGGGCGGCCGCGTCCCGCCCCGGCGGCACCACGGCGAAGCCCTCTGCGTCGTCGCGGTACCGCTCCAGCATCTCGACGTAGGGCCCCGACACGAGGCCGTACGCGTCGGCCAGGTCGACGAAACGTTCGTACGCGGCGCGCGCGCGGCGCAGGACCTCGAGCCGCCTGCGCGTCGACTCGGACGGCGACGACGATGGCGCGCCACTGCTGCCGCTGCCGCTAGCAGACGGCACGGGATGGACAAACGTGGGCGTCCGCTGCAGCACCTCGGCCAGGTAAAAGCTCGCGAGCAGGTACGGCAGCGACGCCGTGGCCAGGTCCTCGAGCGACTCGTTGGGCGAGAAGACGGCCAGCGCCGAAGACAGGTCGAGCGCGCGGGCGTACTGCGCGGCGGCGGCGTCGACGGCGTCGGCGTAGCGCGGCGAGGTAGCCGCGTCGGGGGAGGCCTCGAGGGCGCGGCGCTTCTCCTCTGCGTCCTCGAAGACGGCGCGGAGCGAGCGCGGCGGCTCGTCGTTGGAGGACGAGGCCATCGTTGTGTGTGTGTGGCTGTGTGTGTATCGTCGGGAAGAAAGACGTCACTGATTTTCTGCTGCTACTCCAGCTGCTGATGCTGCCCCTCTGAGATGTGGTCGTCGTTGCCTCGCGAGAGAGGTTGTGCAAGGTAAGATGGCAGTTGTTTGTTTGGTTGGAGCTCAGCAGCCGTCCGTTGTTGTAGTCAGTCAAGCTTGGTGCTGCACCTCCCGCGCTACCCCTCCATCATTCCTTATCGATAGACGACGACGCCGCCACCATCGCCGCCACCATCACCGCCACTACGTACAGATAGATGCCACCACAAGCACAACCACACTCACTTCACGTTTTCATGTTCCCCACGTATTAAGCCATCATTGCACGTCGGCGCTCACCACATCGCAAGCTATTCGGCAGTGCGTCAAGGTGTATCAAATTGAGATAGACTGGGCGAATCCATTCCTTCCCTGCTGCCAACGCCCGCAAACCAACGAGCTCGCCCCTTCGGCTCGCAGCGACAACAACTCGTCACCATAAAGAAAAAGCAAAGCTACTGAAATCCGGCACTCCTCGAGCCCCTCAGGCACCGTGCGCCAAAATATCTAGTCATCATCATCGTCCATTTTAAACGGGTCGTCGCTGCCATCGTCTTCCTCGAGATCCATCGACGAATCCATGTCGACTACGACACGGCGCTTCGTGGCGGCAGTCCGACCAGGCCGTCCACGAGCCGCAGGCTTTGCTACCGGCGAGGGGGGACCAGCCATCTCGTCATCTGAGTCGTCGAGCGCCGCGAGCACGCTCTTCTTGACACCCCGCTTCGCCGCATAGGCCTTGGCGGCGGGCGAGAGTGTCGTCGCCTTGGGCGCGGCCTTGGCCTTGGGCTCAGCCTTGGCCTTGTTCTTGGCCCCCGCCGGCCGCCCTCGTGCTTTCTTGACTGTTGCGAGCCCAGCCGTCCCGCTCGAAGACGCCTTGGCCGCCTGGGCTTTGGAAGGTGGCACCATGGGCTCGTCGTCCGACAAGAAGCTGTCAACCGCGTCCTCCTCCCTCTTCGCCGCCTTGTGTGGGGACGACTTTGCCAGCAGCTCGTAGTTGGTCTCGTCCGGACTGTCCACATCAAATGTCGACCTGGACGCCTTCGTCTTAAGCTTCGGCAGTCCGCTGGACCCGCCGTTACCGTGACTCGACTCTGGTCGGTTCATGGCGTATAGACTGAGTCGTCCGCTTGACTCGCCCTCCATCTTGCCGATGCCCTTGACCATGTCTCCAATGTCGCCGAGCAGGTTGTCGTTGTAGTCATCGTCACTATCCGATGACAGCTCAAACACCCGCTTCGCCTTGGAGGCGGCCACGCGCTTCGTCCGCCCGGCATCGGGCTCTTCCGACTGCGAGGCCGATACCGACTGTGACTGCGAGGCCTTTGGCGCAGGCGCAGCCGCCGGCTTGCTTCGGCTGAGCGCCGCAAAGTCGTCATCGGAAAAGTTGTCCTCAGAGAAGCCTGGTGTCTCCTGCTTCGGCTCCTTCTTGGCCTTGGGCTTCGAGCTGAACATATCGGCAAACCTCTGAGAGCTCTTCGTCTCCACCTTGGGCGCCACCTTGGGCGCCGCCTTGGCCTTGCCCTTACCCTTGGTCTTCTTCTCGGGCTCGTAGTCATCGTCGTCCTTGGCCTTGCGATTTCGCCCAGCTCCTATCTTCTGGGATACGCGTCGGCCCATGCGACGAATACTGGTCTGGATCTCTGCGTCGAGCGCGAGCTGGTTCTCCCACTCGATCGTAAACTCGTCTAGATCAGTGCACCACAGGTCCTTTTCGCTCTTGGCCAAAAGTTCGTCATGCTCGGCCCTCTTCCTGGCAATGGCGTCGTTGAGCTTCTCGAGGCGTTCTGCCGTCAAAGACCAGATGGGCATCTGAACCTGTTAGCTGGAGCGCCATCAAGGCCGGGGTCGCATCGTTCGTTGCTTACCGAGAGCAGATAGTCGTAGTCGCGAGCACCACCATCGACCATGTCTTGGTCCTCTCCATTGTCTTCACCTCCCGACTCATCGTCGTCTTCGTCTGTCGCCTTCTTCTTCGTGTCTTTGCCCCGTGGGAAGGCCTCATACTTGCGCTGGCGAAGTTCGCGCACGAGGACGTCCTTTTTCTTCTTGCCCACAATCAGGTCACCGTCGATGATCTCCTTGATGAATCTCGCCTGATTCTGCAGCTTGCGCCACTCGGCGTGGTAGACGCCCAGCCAGTGTTTCTAGGTCTGGTCAGCGCTGCACATGTAGACACGCGGGGTTCTTCTGAAAATACCTTTCGCTCCAAGTACATGGACAGGCGGTACTGGTAGTACTCCTCGAGAATCTCCTCCACCTTTTCGTACTTGCGGATCATGCCGTTCGTGTCAAAGGCAACCAGGTTTGACGTGGCAACCTGCTTGGTGAGCTTGAAGCGCTCGAGCAGGCCCTCCTCCAGGACCTTGGCCATGTGCTTCTCGTCGACCATGATCTCAAAGTGCACCGTCTTGTGGTCGTTGAACTCCTTGTAGTCCTTGATCCAGCTTGGGCCATCCACGCCACTGATGACCTTTTCCAGCCTGGCCTTGAAGTCGTCTGTCCACATGCGGATCGGCAGCTCGGTGATGACCACCTCGTTGGCGTTGGCGTCATTCTGGTAGGCCATGCCGTTGAACTTGTACCGGTCCGGGCCAGCTGGCTCAGGGCTTCCCTTCCAGCCCCGGAACCACGGCATCATGGTCTCAAAGGGCCTTTCTTCCGGGTCATCCTCTTCCAGACGACCCATGCGTCGCTTCAGGTTATTGACGATGTCGATGGGATGGTAGTTGGGGATCGTCGTGCTCCATCCCGTGCCGATGCCGTCGGCGCCATTCACCAGCACCATGGGAATGATGGGAGCATATACTTCAGGCTCGATGCGGTTGTTGTCATCGTATTGATGCTTCAGGTTCGGCTCGTCAAGCGGCGAGAAAATCTTGCGCGCGAACGGAGAGAGACGTGTGAAGGTGTAACGAGGGCTGGCGGCGTCGGATCCTCCGGCGAGTCGCGAACCAAAGTTGCCGCTTGGTTCCAGGCAGTTGATGTTGTTGGACCCCACGAAGTTCTGGGCCAGTCCAATAATGGTCTGCTGAAGGGACGCTTCGCCGTGGTGGTAGGATGTCTGCTCCGAGACGTAACCCGACAGCTCCGCAACCTTCTTGTCTTTGATCAGATTGCGCTTGAAACACGCGTACATGACCTTTCGCTGACCGGGTTTCAGCCCGTCTAGTACCGACGGGATGGATCGCATATTATCAGCCATACTGAACAGAATGAGCTCCTTGTTCACGAAATCGCTGTAGGTGATGGACTTGGTTGAATGGTCCAGAAACGTCCCAGGCTTGAAGTTGCCGAGCCATTCCTTTCGTGCGTCTGCCTTCTTCTTGGAGAAGGCCAAATCGAATAGCTCGGCTTCATCTGCCGTCATCACGTTGAACTCCTTCAAGTGTTCATCCAGGTTGGTGAAGTAGACCTGGGCATCCTCGTTGGAGCTGGTTCCCAGACCCTTGAAGTACTTGCTCGTCCACTTGCCGGTAGAGTGCTCCGTTGACTTCTTCCACTCTTCGTACTGCGGCTGTGTGAAGAAGGACCTGAGCTTGAGGGGCTTCTTCGGGTTCGGACCTTGCCAGACTTTGACGATTGGCGTGATGAACTCGCGGAGGAACTCGGGTATCTTCAAGAGTGATGGAAACTGGACTTGGAGGAAGTTGATCAGGAGGCCCTTGATATGACTACCGTCGTGATCCTGATCGGTCATGATCATCAGGTGGCCATAACGAAGGCTCTTGGTGTCCGTGTAGACCTGTTTATGCTTTAGGCCCAAGAACTGTTTGATGTTTTGAATCTCCTGGTTCTTGGTGATTTGGTCGATTGAGGCGTCTCGCACGTTGAGCAGCTTTCCTCGAAGGGGGAACACGCCGATGCGGTCGGGGTCGAGGATGGCTCGTCCCGACACCGCCAGACCCTTGGCAGAGTCACCTTCTGTCAGAATCAGCGTGCACTCGTGTCCGCGGCGGGTGCCCGCCAAGTTGGCCTCGACCAGCTTGGCGTTGCTGACGCGGGAACGCTTGCTGCCGTCGCTCTTGGACATCATCTTGTCTGCCTTCTTCTGTGCAAAATCCATGATGTTCTCGATGGCCTCGGACTTGGCGATCTTCTTGAGGAATTCGTCGCCCAAGGTGCATCTGCTACCAAACTGACTAGCCTTGGTAGTAAGCTGCTCCTTGGTCTGCGACGTGAACGCAGGGTTGTTGACGAGGCAGTTTACGAAGATGAAGATGTGGTTTCGGAGATGGGTCTGCTTCAGGGTATGGCCCTTCTTTCTCTTGTTCAACGTCTTGAGCAACGAGGCGGTGATCTGATCGGCGATGTAGTTGACGTGGGTGCCGCCCGAGGTGGTAGCGATGGAGTTGACAAAGGAGACCTGCTGGAAGGTGCCGTCGGAGACGGTGAAGCCCACCTCCCATCGGGGATGGGTCTTGTCCTTGTCGATCTCTACGGTGCACGTAGGGGCGCCACCCTCCTCCGCGCTCCTCTCTGAGGCGATGGATTTGGCATAGAGGTCACAATAGGCCTTGAAGGTGTTGAGCTTGATCTGCGTGCCGTTAAGGTGCACTTTGACGCCGCGGACAGTGCCAGCCATGTCGTACACGCGTCGATACAGCAGTGCTTCGAGGTCGTCGCTGATGCCCTCGGGCATGCCAAAGCGGTGGTAGTCCGGCTTGAACGTGACGCGCACAAAGTCGGCAGATTTATTAGAAGTGATCTTGGCCTTCTGCATCTTTTGCATGTTGTCGTTCCACGTTTGCTTGTATCGCTTGCCGTGGGTGCTATCCTGGCACTCCAGAGTGAACTCGGTGCTGAAAACGTTGCAGAGCTTGGCTCCGTAGCCGTTGCGGCCACCGACAGTCTTTTGCTCGTTGTCGTCAAAATTGGAGCCGGCAAGCAGGTGACCGAAGATCAGCTCTGGGATGTAGATCTTCTCCTTTTCGTGGATGACAACGGGAATTCCCTTGCCGTTGTTTTCCACGCTGATCTCGCCCGTCTCCCGGTTGATGGTGACCTTCATCGTGTTCATGGTGCTGTCTCGCTGCTTGTTGTCGGCAGCGTTGACGAGGATCTCGTCAAAGATCTTGTAGAAGCCGGGCACGTAGGTGATGTTTTTATACTCCATCTGGGACGTTTCCTTGTTGAACACCCACATTTGCTGGTCCGTCTTTTCGACGGATCCGATGTAGGTGTCAGGACGCTTGATGATATGCTCCAGCTGGGTGAGCTTCTGGTACGTCTCGGTCGCGGTCTTCTTGGACTTGGCCTGCGTCGGGGCATCAATGATCAAGCTGTCATTTTCCACCTCGGCCAACGGTACTCCGCTCGACTTCTTTGGCGCCGGCCCCTTCTTTTGCTTCTTAGAGCTAGGAGGCGTGTGGGAGAAACCAGAAGTCTCGCCGAAGGAATCCTCGTCGTCGCTCTCGGGCTTGGCACGCTTCTTCGTTGCAGGCTTCGCTGCTGCTGCCTTCTTGGCGGCGGGCCGCGCGGCGGCCTTTTTGGCTCTCTGCTCGGTAGCCATTAGTAGCCATTTCGCAATGATGGATGGCTTCGCATCCTGGCGCGGCGCGGGAGGGGGCTCCATGGCGAAGGCAGATGCTGCGCTGGGTGGTGTATGGGGAGGGTAGAGTGCGGAGTGAAGCCAGAGACTCGCGCGCGGTTTGAAGCACCCGTGGCCGGGCGCTCGCCAACAATTGCAGTTGCAGTCGCTGGCGGCGCGCAGCTGGCGCACGGCCTGCCTGCCTGCCTGCGCTGGCGGCGATGCGCCGGCCGCTCATGAAATATCCAGCTGCGCGAGAGGCGACCGGTAAGGCAAACTCGGGGTAGGGGCGGTCAACTTACCATTTCAGGAACAAAACCGTCCGACTCCTCGTCCAGGCTGAATACAGAATCGTCCATGATGTCGGAATCCATCTTGGCGGCTCTAGATAAAGACCGTCGAGGGTAAAGCGAGTATTCCCAAGGCACAAAGAAACAGAAATTGTCTGAACACGAGAACAAAGAGCGACAGGGGCGGCGAGACCGGTACGACCGCAAAACGAGCCGGGCGACGGCGACGGAGCGATACAAGACAACGGGGCGTGCCGGTCTGGGGAGCCAGTTCACATGACCCTTAAAGGAGCGCCGGTGGTAGTGTTGATGTTGTTGTTTGTTGTTGTGGCTGTTGTGGTGGTCGGCCGTCGATCTCCATCGCGTAAACAATCAATCCCTCCTTGGGACGCGCGCCTGCCCCATTCAGGACCCTGATGAGAGCCAGCCAAGATGGGACCGTGTCTTGCTGCCTGAGGCATACACAGTACACTTGGTACCCACACCCCAATTATTATGTCAGCCATCGTTCCTGGACCCTCAACCCCCGTCTACCCCTGACGACCCACCCCTGCCCGCTCGCCATCACATCTGCCCCCTTTTCTGTGCTACGCCTCCGACCAGCACCTCCACCATCAGCCCAGCCGTCCGTCTGCAACCTCGCACGTCGCTGTGTCAGTGTAGCCGCGCACCGCAACAAGCCGACGGACAGTTGTCTCCTGCCGTTTGTCAACAGTCACACTCAAGTCCCCAGGGCCGCCCATTGGGTGTTTGTTTCTGCGCTTTGCGTCGTAAGCCCAACGTGAATGTAACAACATCACAGGCATCTCATGACGAGCTCGTGTCCCGCATGCGAAGCCTGCGCTTGGGCTGCTGCGACATCATCGCCGCCCGGCTCGACTTGACGCGTCCCGATAGACTGTGCCTGAAGCAGCGGTGCCTCCCAGCCGAGTCCGGCTACACAATGCCGAGATGTGACACGAGAAACGGGCAGTTCAGACGCCGCGAAAGGGCTTTCGTCGTTCGTGCCACCCTGCCTGCAACGTCTGACAGCCATGCTGGCTTCACTCGACGTTAGCTACTACCACGCTAGAGTCCGTCATGGCCTCCTGTCTTACCCACCTGCCGTCTGGGTTGCCAATGTCTCAACATGAAATCGGCACCTAGAGGGATAAGCTTCAATTGTCTGTCGCCTAGTGGTGATGCTGTGGCAAGAGCACACGGGCATAATTCTCCGATGCGCACGTTGGCGGATTTGATGACGACAGACAGCAGCAGCACGTGGCGAGGAAGAGAACCCGGCGCCTGTGGAAACCGTTGTCTGCCATATCCTAAAAGGCCGTGGTATGTCGACCGGGATAACCAGAGCATCATCCAAGCTGCTTGGGCTGAGCCCTCGGCAGTCTTTTGCTCAGGCAAGTAGAGCCAGGGTGAGTGGTATTAGGAAGCTTCCGACGCTGCAAGAGTCTTTATTCGTCGAGCACGAGACGTGCGTGAGACTGGAGAGCTGCGTCCTCGGTCGGACCCGAACGTCACCACGCTTGGGACACCACCATGCTGATAGGCCCTGCATGGCAACGTCGATGCAGGTGGGCATCCTTTACGCGTCTGACAAGCGTTCATACAGTACCTTTCGCGCAACGCTGAAGTCTTTGGACCTGGTCGCTACATGACGCAAGGCCGGGCTCCCCGTCTTGGGGACGCAGCCGACGTTACACGTGCTCCTGGGTTCCAGGCTCGGCTCAAGTCCGCAAATTTATCCCCATGAACAGGTTTGTGCTCCTCCGGGGCATTTCTCCTCTTGCGAGAGTGCGGCCCTATACGCCGCGGTAGACCGGCAACAAGAAGCCTTGTTACTGTCACGCTGGCATTTGTTTGCCTCGCTCCCGTCTCGGTCATGCAGCAGATATCTCTGACATCCTCGCCGTCAAGATGACGGTCACAGTGTCCTGGAGATATATGCCCAGGGACTACCCCCGCCGTAACCATGGCAAGATCTATGCTTGGGCAGGGCACGCGATACTACGGCCAGACCGACTCGTCGACTGGATGAGACCGGGTCGACAGGGTGCAACGGGTTCAACACCACGGCACCGGGATGGTCGATCATGACTCGCAGAGTCAGCGACGAGTCATTCATCCGGCAAAAAAAAGGGTCTGCAAAATCCGGGGCGGTGAACTGGCTGGGAGTGAGTGCACCAGGCTTCGGCGCCGTGACTCTGCGGCCTCGAGCGCAAGAGCCGCTGGCATAGGCTGCGGTACATGATGCAGATACCCGTATGCTCAAGGCCTGCTGTCATGCCCACCCTACCTACCGCCTTTGCTTCCACATGGCCTGCCACACAGCTTGTTTGGCATCCGAGAAGGGCTTCTGCAACGCGGTAGAGCTGCCGCCCAGCAGCCCGCCCTGGCCGGGAGCCTTGAATGTCGGACAAGCACGCCCTCAGGACCAGCCCGTTGCCCGAAACTTTCTCTTCAGCTAAACCCACGCCCGACAGGTACCCGATGGGTGCCACAAGGCTAAGGACGGCAAGCAGATGGTTTCTTCGCCCTTTCCGCTGCCGGTGCTGGATCCTACGTGAATACCGCCGAGCCGATGCCCAAGGAAACAACGGGAGCACCACCCGTGGGGCCATTCAGCGCCGTACATGCATCAAGGAACGACCTGACGCAAATTTTTGCCCTATATTCTCGCCCAGCGACGCATCTTGGAGCCAGATCAACGATCGTGCTGCCTCGAAACAAGGATCCAGGCAGCTCAGGGCTAAGCTTTTCGGTTCGACCCAACGCCAGGTACGCCACGGGCCGCGCGGGCAGACACAGGTGGACCTGCAAACGGAATGGAGGACGATGAGAGTGTGCCCCCAGAGACTCAGTGTTGACATTCTGGCCCCAGGCTCCAGCTTTGTTGAGGCCCCGTTGCGTCGGCGTTCATGATCAGACCTGCCAGCTGTCTCGGCCGTCGAATTCTGGGGCGGGAAGCAGGAACAAGTGGAGGAGGCTTGAGATACCGCTGGGATAGGCGACACGCCCCGTGGACAAGAAAGAGTTCCTTTTCTCTGCGGTTGTTTGCCGCGCCTGTTCTACGGCTTACTGATGGACTCTTTGCGAAGCTGTGGTTGTGTGGCAGCAGTAGGGCGTTGTTGCATCCTTCTCTTGTCCACCACCACCATACACTGGCTACGTCGCTGCAGGGAATTCGCAGTCGCGGCCGGCTACCTGCAAAGGATCAGAGGAGCTTTTCGGGTGCCTGCTCGCCTGCTTTACTGACCTGGTCGGCGTGCAAACGCCCCATGCACGATGTTGCCACTGAGATCGCTCCTCAATCCGGACCCCCCTGACAGGCGGTCCGACCGACGACGTCTGCCAGCCCATGCCCTGCCCATGGCCTCAGCCCGCGAAACTCAGTCGACCTTGGCAACAACGATGGAGAAACACCGACTTCCAAGCAGAAGAGGTTCCAGGAATGCAGCATACGTACCGCGATCTAAGACACAAGGGCCGGTCAGATATCCTCCTTTCGAAGACGTCAGCGATGCAGCCGCCCGGGAAGTCGCCAAATACGAAATTGATGCGTTTGGCTACATCCAGCAGTGTTGTGAGCACATACCCTATAACAGCACGAAAAAGGACTTCTTCGAAAAGACTGGCCGGGAGAGCATCGAAGGCAAGTAGACACGGCCCGTTGAGATGTAAAGCTGACTGACACGCCAAACGTAGCGTTTTCTTATGAGTTTCGCATTCCCGGACAGCAGCTGAAGTACAAGGTGATGTGGGACTACAACATTGGACTTGTTCGCATGACGCCGTTTTTCAAGAGCCTTGGATATGCCAAGGTGAGACGATGGACCGGCCATTATCCACCGGCTAGGCGCCCCGGCACTAACGCGCGGGCAGACGAAACCATCGCAGATGCTGGACAAGAATCCGGGGCTCAGAGACATCTCCCCCAGCATTACGGGAGGTTCAGTAGGCGCGCAAGGCAAGTATGAGCCCGACTTGCGCGATCCGAGCATGGGACTGACATGGCGTTTTAGGCTATTGGATGCCGTTCCGTTGCGCCAGAGCAGTCTGCGCCACGTTTTGCTACGACATCGCCGGGGCGTTGATTCCACTGTTTGGGCCCGAGTTTCCGATGGAGTGCATTCCCGCCACTTACCCCGAGTTTGGAGAGATGATTATCAACCAACAGTTGGTGATGGAGGCCACCATGGAGGCCGAGGCCTCCCGAGATGCCTACCTGTCAAGGAAAGCCACGACACAGAACGGGCTGCTCATGTATGTGCCCCACGACAGCCATCGAGCGGCGCGCGGCGAGGAACTACATCCCTACCTGAGGCCTGGCGGTTTCTCGCCATGGACGCCGATACGGAGGAACAATTCCGGTGCGCGGCCGGTCAGGCACGAACTTTTCCCTCCCCACGGCCACAGGACGACGAGGACGTATCCGTACGCTGGCGGGGTCAGTCTACCTCCCATCCACCCCCGACAGGAAGAAGCACAGTCACAAGGCCCGATTTCATATTGGGATCCCTTGCATAGAGACAGCATTGACGCGCCTGCGACGGCGTTCATACCAGGCGACTGGGAGCGTCGCTATGCCGGGGCATCCGCCCCTGAGCCAAGACCGGGCTTTGCAGCGTTCTCCTCGTCACCAGCACGAGAGGACGCGGCGGCCACAAGGAGCGGCAAAGACGAGAAACGAACGGGCAATGGTCTTGTCGCGGATTATGCCGCTGCTGCGACGCTGGTGAGGTTGCAAACAGAGGACCAGGAGGCGCCGGGACTGACGGACGGGCCCGCCCCCGTCGGGTCACAAGACTCATTACCGGGGCATGCGGGCAGATGGACGCAGCGGCCGGGTCGTGCCAGGTCGTGCTAATGATGAAACGATCAGAGCGGGCAGTATCAACTGTGCGTTGGGACTGACATTGAAGGCGCCATGCGGGTGACAGGGGCGAGGCAGGGTGTTGGGGAGAAGTAGAGGAGGGTCGCAAGAGGCATGACACAAGTTTGGGCATCACGGCGGGGGGCGGTGGAGGGCGTCGTTTGTTTGGAGACTTGTTTTCCTTTGCTGCGTCATCTTGATGTACGATATGTACGTACGCACGCACGTAGCTGCTGCAGCCTTTTCACGTGGCGGAGACAGAATGACTCTTTATAAGATTCGCACCTTGTCATACCACCACCACCACCACACCACCATAGGACGAGAGGGCACGCGCATGCAGCTCTGTTGACCCTTCTTCTCTACTGGTATATCCATGCAGGACTTTTGTCCCCTTTCTGCTTCACGCCTCCCGGGGAGCGTTGGCCGCAATCTTCCCTTCCAACCGTCTTTCTGGTTTCCCGTCACCGCGCGGCGGCGGAAGTGGTCGTAGTTGAGGTTGTGGTTTTGGTGGTTGTTGTTGTTGTTGTGGTGTCCCCCCTCTCCGCCGCCCTCTTCTCCTTAAACTCCCTGGCCCACGCCTCGGCCTCGCCCGACGGCACGACAAAGATGCGCACCACCTCGTCGACGACCTCGACCCTGCCGGTGCCCAGGACCTTGAGCAGCGGGACGCGCTTGCCCATCTTGAGCAGGCCGCCGTCGCGCGTCTCGACGTAGCACGTCACGCCCGCGGGGGTGTAGGCGGCCTGGGCGTCCCACGGCAGGGGCAGGACGTAGGCGAGGTGGTCGTCGAGCGTCTGCGTCTCGCCAAAGGCCTTGATGAAGTCGCTCTCGAGGTGCAGCGGGTAGAGCAGCACGGTCGGGAAGGCGAGGGAGCTGCGCGGGTCGTCGGGGTCCGGGACGAGCTCGAGCCGCGCGTCGCCCATCTCGGGGGGCTTGTCCGTCGAGCGCGTGGGGATGTTGCGCGCCGCCAGGGCCGCGGCCAGGAGGCGCTCGCGGCGGAGGCGCGTGGCCGCCCGCTCCTCGTCCCGGCGGCGGCGGGCGTCGAGCTCCCCCGCGCGGCGCACGATGTCGGCGGCCACGGCGCGGAGCGAGGCGTTGTCCGCGTCCACGGCCAGCCCCGCGGCGCACACGTCGTCGGCCTCGGCGACGCGGTCCACGGCCAGGAGCGCGCGCGCGCTGCGGTAGCACGCCTTGACGTTGCGCGGGTTGAGGCGCAGCGCCGCCGCGCCGTCGAGCCAGCAGCTGCGGAAGTTGTCCAGCGCGAGGTGGCACGCCGCCCGGTTCACGTACAGCGCCTCGAGCATCTCCCGCTGCCGCCGCACCTCGTCCTCCGAGTCGGGCTCGCCGTCGGGGTTCGTCGTCGCCTCCCCCCGCGCCCGCTTGCCCTCCTCGGCCGCCAGGATCTGCACCCCCCGCGTGTAAAACTCCTTTGCGTCCACGTACCCCTTGACCTTGAAGCACTCGTTGCCACGCTCCTTGAAGTCGGCGCTGTTCTCCAGCGCGGATCCCTCGTAGCTCAGCGCCTGCAGCGCCGCCACGTCGTCGTTTTCCTCCAGCTCCGTCATGAACAGCGGCGACTTGTTCAGCTCCGCCCACACCTCGTCCACCGTCTTGCCGGCGTTGACGGCGAGGCCCGGCGGGAGTGACGGTTTTGTCGCGTCCGTCTCGCTCTGGCTGCCTTGCTGCTGCTGCTGCTGCTGTCCCTGCCCGGCCATGTCCATGGCCCGAGCCATCTGTTCGGTGAGTTCCTCGATGTGCATTGTGGCGGCTGTCTGAGGCGCGCGGCCGTCCCCAGCGACGGGATGTGTTGTCCTGGTACGTCCCCTGAGTTATCCTCTTTCCTTTCTGATCCTTTTTTCCCCTTTTTCAGATAAGATATTCTATGCGGTAAGGTGTCATGTTCTTGCTGGCATAGCGTGGTGTTGAGTAGGTGAGGTTAGGGGTGCTGAAAAACGTCACTCTGGCTGGGCGTCAAGAATCCCCGTTTCTCCAACTTTTCCACCGGAACCCGAAAAATTCTATTGGGCGCTGGCGCCACCACACCACTTCTATCGCCTTATTAGTATTGCCACCACCACCAACCCAAGGGTCGTCACGGCAGCTCACAAGCATTTTTTTACGTGAACGAGTGTCGTCAGTCTCGATATATACAGCGTGATAAACGCACCACGGCCACAGCGCACCCACTCGTGCGTATACAGTAACAGCTGACATCGTCAAACTCGTTCTATTACCTGCCTGGCTGCTATGTACCTGTTCTGCCTCATTCTATTCGTGAGGGTGGAAAAAAGTAAAAAGCAGTAGAGTACACCTTTCGCCGTGCTCCAAAAACGCCGACCCATGCCAATGCTAGTCTCACCAACGACTCCAATCTCCATGGGTTATAATTGCAACACTCAAACACGCCAAAACTCGCTGAAAGAGCACCCTCCCTCATCAGGACAACACCACACCGCGTGATTTCCACGTCGCCTTCGTCGTTCGTAAACTGCTAAATGGTCAACTGCTTCCTCGTCGCTCCTTAGGGGGAGTAGCACTCGAGGGTGAACAGCAAACTCAGGGGGGTTCGGGACTCGGTCGCAAAACAACAAGCAATCACTGCTCGTCGTCTGAAACTTCAGTAGCGAGAACATTCGGTCCTTGCTTAGGCTGTGCAACGGCACCTTCTTCGGTCCTGTCGTTGTTTCGCTCGCGTGGCACAGAGAAGCATTGCACAGCTCCAACCGCGGCAACGACCACGCTGCCGAACCAGGCTAGTGCAGTGCAATTCATCTTGCTGCCATAGGTGTAGAGATAACCTGCGATCGGTGGCGCGATCATGCGGCATGCGGCGCCGGCGCTGGCAGCCAAGCCGTTGACCTTGCCCAGAGCACTGGAAGTCGGGGTTGCCTCCTTGATGAGAATGAGGAGAAGAGGGTAGAGGGTAATGGAGAGAGTGTTTCGGATGGCAAGGCAAGTATAGATAGCAGGGAAAATGAGGGATTCAGGAACGAGCAGGAGGAAGGGGACAACGGCGTAGACGATGGGGTGTAGCACCGTGACAATGAGGAAGAGCTTGTACACACCGACCCTCTCCGCGGCGAGCGGGAAGATGACAGCCTGGACGAACAGGGCGATGACGCCGTTGACAGCCATGATCATCCCCACGTCGCGCAAAGAGAGCCCCAAACCGCCGGATGACTTGAAAAGAGATGGGATGCGAGCCATGGCGGCTACTGTCGATGCGCGGTCGTCTTCGAAGAAAATGGGCATGAGATGGTCGTAGGTCATCGAGTGGTACGTAAAGATGGACAGGGCAATGATGAAGCCGACAACACGCTTGTTCCAGACGGGTGTGGTGGTAACGCAAAGCTTCTCGATGGGCTCGTCGATACAGTCTTGGCTCGGCCCATTGACGCTTCGCATGGTACCATACGTCTCCGCGCGCAGATCCACAGCGGGTCGCTTCATGGCATCTGAGGTCTCGATCAGTGGAGTTTCCTCCGAGACATATGTGTCTGCCGGCAGCAGAACCCGGGGTTGCATGTCAGGATGCGTCTCGTCGAGGAGGAAGAACCCCAAGACGATGCTGATGAGCAGGAGGAGCGCGCAGAGGAGGTTGGGCAAGAGGTAGGGGAAGCGCTCGAACATGCTGCCTTTGGGGAACGCATCGGGCCACGACTCGTGGGGATCGGCAAAGGTGCCGCCGATGCAGGGGCCGATGATGGTTCCAATGCTCCACACGAAGGGCATGACGGCAAAGGCTCGGGCTACCATGATCGGTCAGTAAACAAAACACATAAAGTTTGAGGGTCTGGCATAGGAGAGGCAACATACGTTCGTGCTCAGGCTTGGTCACGAGTTCGCCGACCATTGTCTGGATGACGCCAATGTTGCCGTTGAGGAGACCACCTATGGCTCGTCCGAGCAATGCAATCCACATGTTGGAGGCGAAGCCTACCATGACCATGCTGAACATGGTACCCACGCATCCTAGCATCAGAACCGGCTTGCGGCCGATGCGATCAGAGAGTCCGCCCCAGTACATGCCCATGAGGGCCTCGGCGAGGGAAAAGGACGAGATGAGGAGGCCGGCGTAAAAGGATGCATCTTGCTCGCTGCCAATCTTGAACTTCTTGACCAAAGGCCAGGCATAGGGGAAGATGGAAGTGAGGGCGATGGGCTCGGCAAGACGGACAATGGCTGTAGATGGTGTCAGCGATGAAACATACAGTATACGGCACACGGCAAGGGGCGCAGCACATACCCAGCAGGAAGAGCTGAAGAGTTGGAAAGTCATCGGGGTTCCGAAAGCGCGTCTGCTTGGTTAGGGTCATGGCTTCTCCGCAAGGCGAGGGCTTACGACAGCAAGACACGGCGGGCACGGAGCTGGTGGTGGTGTGGGCGCGCGTGTTTGTGTGCGTATCCTGACGGGCTCTCGAGCGGCGGTGGCGATGGTGGGTTCGTGTGGGAAGCAGTGGGCACTCTTCTGCCAGCGAGACTACGGTTGGCAGTCTCGAGGCAGGCTTTGCAGTTGATTGCGCGACTCCGGAAAGGAGAATATGGCAAAAGGTCGCAAGGCAAAAGAGGCTTTCCTGGAACCGAAGCACGAAAATAAGGAAGTGAGTGGTAGAGGAAAAAGTCGAGTGAGTCGAGGAGGGCGGAGCGGACGAGAAAGGTGGGAGGAGGGCATTTCAAGGTCGGGCCATCGGGGAGGCGCACAGTACGGAGACAGTGCAGGATGCGGCGGCGCTTGCGAGTGGGGTGGGGGGACGCAAAGCCTGAACGCATCGATAGAAGCATGCATGCAACACACACAGGTTCAGTGGTTTAGCTTTTTATGCAGGTGCGAAATTTCTTGGGTGCGGTGAATGCATGGTGGATACACGCGCAGACGCAGACGCTGGCGCAGGCGCAGGTGCAGGTGCAGGTGCAGGCGAAGGCGCAGAGATGCAGTTGCAGATGCACGTGGCGGGGCGAATATGTATTTACTTGGTACAATCAATGATGAGCGCGGCAGAGCCTGCTCTCTCCCATGTCTCACTCTCTTCACACAGCAGCAGCATTGTCTCAGCGCACCCGAGTCCGCATGCGTCATCCCTTGGTTGCACGACGTGCGCCTCCAGCACGTCAATTGCGCTTGTTGAGCGTCAACATGGACAATGCCGTCCTTGTCTGCGCTAGACAATGAATTGTTTGCTTTCGGGTGTGCTGTTGCTGGCCCTGGAGGCTATCTACTGAGTGGGGATGGCAAAGCAAGACGCAAACGCGCACTCGTTGCTCGGTCGGCCTGCAGGCCCCAAGGAGTAGTAGGTGGGCTGTCGGTGTGCCTTGGTCGGGACGGGAGCTCCGCCAGGTTGATCATCTCGATGTAGAAGATGGTGTTTGGGTTGATGATCCTGCTACGTGGGAGGGACCAGCCCCGGTAAGCCACAAACCCCGCCGACAATTTCTCGTGTCTGGTGACATGTGGCGCTGGCGCGGCCTGATAAGGGTGGGCCTGGCACCACGACATGCCACTATGTTGGATAGCTGCATAACTCGACCAACCGGGCGGGCGGTGGGGCTGGAGGAGCGTGTTGCAGAACAGGTACGTATCCGTGTGCAGATTGCGGTCGTCGCACGGAACCCCGCCGTCAAACCACTTGCGCCGACAATCTCGTCCCTCTTGCCTCCCTCCTTCCGTCCTCGCTCGCTCGCTCGCTCGCTGGTCTCGCCACCATCCATCTCAACCTCACATGCGGCCCTGCAAAGACGGCATTGATCATCCTCGGGTGGCGGGTGCGGGAGTAGCTGAGGCGTTCGGCGACAGTCTTCTTGGACGAATGACCAAGTGCGACATCCTCTGGCCCCCTCCCACAGACGAGCGATGTCGCCTCGATGTAAGAGAGCCCTCTGTCCGCTATAAGTTTCCCGTGTCGTCTCGACAATTGCAACTTGCGTTAGGCCTACCAAGAGTCACAACACTGCAATGCTATTGACGGGGGTCGTCCGCCGCGGGACACCCGAGCGCCTTGCAAGACCCTGACGGAGGTGCAGTCGCAGCCATTACAACGTTGGAGCCTGTGCGTGAGATCTGCTGCTGCAACCCTCTTCTGTCTTTGACGAGGCCCATAACTACATACGTATCCTGTGGCTATCAGTCGCCAAAAGTGGCGTCGTGGATGCGTGGGTCATGCGACAGCGAGCGACAAAGGCATTCCACACACCGCAACCCGAGGAACCCCCGCACGACAGGCCGAAGACAGTACAGTATACACAGCGCCTACTGATTGCAGGCCGTCGTCGAGTCTCCGAGACTGCCTCGATTTGGCTCACATGGACGACACCAGCAGCAGCCCCCCCCCCCCCCCTCCCTCCACCCTTTCCGCGGCGCACGAGTGCTGCAATGCAAGGCTTCAGACGGTGCCGTCGTGCTCGTGCCTGCAAATGCAACTGGCATGTCGAGGGCGACCGCGAACGCAACTTACACCAGGCCAATGACGATGCGAGGGCGCCCGACACCCTGTCGCCTCGCCCAGGCACACCCAGCGAGGTGGCTGCTCGCCTGGCGTCTCGGCCGACGAGGTGGGCCCCATCCATGCAGTGCCCTCCACTTGGTCGCCGCGTGGGCGCGTCCCGTCGACGATGACCCCCCTCCCTTGTCCGTCTGGCGCAGGCGAGGCGCTGGGAAGGCCCACTTGGCCGACATCGCCATGCATCTACCGAGGAACAGGGCTCAGGGATCGCACTAGCTCCCGTGGACCATGCCGGGATCACGTCGCACTGGGTGGGGAGCGTGCTGCAACCACACCAGTTCCTCTCTGCTCGAGGGTCCCGAGTCGGATGTCGGAGGAGGCATTCATTCATCCATGGAGGGAGGGCAGGCATGCTCGGTGTGCCGTGCCAGGCGCGGACCATGACTTGCAGCAGAAGGCAGCGCGCGCGTATGCCCATGGTGAATCGGGCGCCGCAACCCGCAACCGGCTCTCCTGCCGAACCTGCTAGACAGAATTTCCATCCCTTTTGGGGAGCGCGCTCGTGTGGTGGTGATGGTGGTGGTGGCCTTGACTGTACTATATGCACGGCGGCCAACAACACAAACGGGAATGTCTTGAAGTGTGATGTCTTTGGGTCAGACGTAACTACAAAGTCACTTGCTCCGTACAACTATCACTGCTCCGTGCCCAACAGACAGAGCACTGCATACCCCGCCCAGGGCTTGCCGCCTTTTGATGTCGCACGATGCCCGCCAGCGGCAGAGCGCCGATTCTCGCGACACATCCATCGGTCCTTTTTTTCTTCTTTTTTCTTTGCCGCCCATGACCCCGCGGATGGATGGACTGCAGTCGCGGCGGCAGACGGCCCCAGACAAGAAGGAGAAAGAAAGAAAAAAAATCGCCCGGCTAGTACGGACTCTGGCCATGTACAGATCACCTCCACCCTTTGATCGTTCGGCGGCGTGTGATGCGCCAGGCCGCCTCGCCATCTTGCCCCGGATTCTGTCCATCGATATACATACACAAGCCACTCGCTCCATTGCACGCACAGACACAGCAGCAGCAGTGGTGGCTGTGGTAGCGGGCGCATCTGTTTCAAATCGTCCATGTCCTGCAGTGCCACCTGCGGCGCAGCTCGTGCAACCATCGGGGCCGCGCGGTGCTGCGCATAGATGCGTGCCGGGGTCCGATGCGTATCGCGACCCGTTCCCGTTCAATCTTTTTGCATCAGGACATCCAGCCTCTTTTCCTTCCCTCCCCCCCCCCGCCGACGAGGGGCGAACGAGCTTCCGCACCCTGGCTGGGGCAACGTCAGTGGCACATCACATGGATCCCGCATACTCGGTACGTGAACGCCGAGCAGAAGAACCCAGAAGCAGCGGACTGTCGCCTAGCCGGCCAGGCATCAAGGCCCAGTAGTAGTCACAGCTTAGGAAACGCTAACCCTAGAAACTGTAACAAACATGGTTTGCTTTTGTAAAAAAAAAAAAAAAAAGTATTCGATGTTATGTTGGTAACTTGAGGAGGAGCCCCGAACCAGACAGAGCACGGGCATCTTCAGCCGGCATTTTCTTCAACAACATGAAACATCCTCAACGCAACCGAGCGTTCTTGCCAAACGATGCTTTGTGAATTAAAAATTAGTTAATATTTTACGGCATGCTCGTCTCCAAAACGCCAAGTGTCCATTTCTATCGAACCGGGCAGCGATAAGCCGCCCTCTCGCGAACATATAAAACGAGCGGTGCCGACATGCCCGGCAGCAGGTGTTTGCTAACCCCCGTTGACTCCAGAAGGTGCCGTCGCCATTTTCATTCTGCTGCCGTTACCCTCTCCACTTGCGCCAATCTCGACTTTTGCACGTCTTGCTTCCAATCTCAATCCTCACAACATGGTGCCGGCCGCCCTGCTCGCGCTCTTGCTCCTCCCTACCAGCGTATCATGCGGCGGCCTCTCCGTTATGCCTTATTTCAAAGATGAAAAGACGGCCCAAGAATGGGTCGACGAGCAAAGCATTCGCTCCGGGATACAGGTACCGACCGAAGATCATAACCCTTCTTCTTGCTTGTCCATTTTTTGTTCATTGGGCAGGTCTAGACGTTGCGGAGCGCCAACTGACAGGTCTAACCATGAAAAACCCATAGTGTAACGCAACGACCGACGTTTGCTTTTTTTACAGGTACGGGGTCGAGTCGAGGACCAAGTTCCGAAACATGAACCATCCCCATCGTGGCAGGGGCGGCCAAGTTTACCCCTACCCTATTTTCAAGGCCTACAAGAATAAAGTGGATCGCAGGTGTCAGATTGGCAAGGTAAGCGATACGTCTATATGAAGTCGGCCATCACGCTGTCGCTAATGTTACATTTTCATTACGGCTCCCAGTGCACGGAGGGGGGCAGCTGCGAGATGCGCAGACGCGGTGCAGGAAATAGGGGCTTTATATTCTGTTGGTAGCAAGAGACGGGATCACAGGGGTTATCAGTTGTCAAACCGATTGTTTTTAGTATCTCAGTGGGATCCCTGACTCGACGAGCTTATGCCCACTTGGCGGCGGCAAAAGCGAAAAAGAAGGAGGGGGGGGGGAGACCATGCAAGCTACAGAAGGAGTGCGAGGAATTTCAAAGGCTCTTGGAAATAGACGGTTATCGAATTGCCACCCTCTCCACCCCTATCATGCTGTTAAACTACATAAGCCCTGCTATCCCGCGTGATATGGTGCAATCTGTCTCTATGCTGCTCGCGAGCTTGCCTGGTCTCCTCGTCCTCCTCGAGGTTTTGCTCAGACGCGGAATGGCTTTGTGATACGAAAAAGGTTATATTCATACTGGCCACCGTGTCGTCTCCCCTGCTTAGTGTACTTGAATCGTGATAAAGGACTGTTATAAGCCCGAACTCCAAGTCACTCTATGACAAGACAGAGGCCGCGTCTGAGCGTCTTTTTTCTCCTTCTCTCTTCTCCCTGATAAGTATCGGACTAGGGCGTGCGTGCGTCTTGTTAGCTAATCACTCATCCATATACATGATCATAGCGCACGATATGACTATAGTTGACTTGGAAAAGAATATATCGCATAATATATATCAAGTAATGCTGCTCGTTCTGACGCAGATAGCGAGAACGCTCACGGAACTGCTGACGCGTTACCTTCCCTCCGCTCGCGCATGTATAAAAGGTCGTGATAGAACCTCCCCGGACAGCGTTCCCAAAACCTACAGCGACTTTCTCAAGGCCACTGAGCGGAGCCACCCCCGGAGCCCTTTGCTTCTGTCATTTCTGTCTTTCTTCTTCTTCTTCTTCTGCCCCCCCCCCCCCAACACACACACACACGCCTCGCCCTTCCGATAGCCGCCATCCTTGATCCCGCTCAGAAACATGATGTTGACCCGCGCAATGCTCGGCCTCTTGCTTCTCTCCCGTGGGTTTGCATCCGCCAACCCGGAATGGACGCAATGCGATCAACTGAGGATCCTTAATCATTTCCCAACGGAACAGAGGATGCATGAGCACTGCGAAAAGGCGAATAGGCGCATAGCGGGAGTGAAGGTACGAACTCGAAACTTCAGTCCTATGCTTTACCAAATTGCATTCTATCAGTCTATCTTATCTGTTAGATCTCGGCGCTTTATTTTTTTTTCCTCTTCTTCTTTTTGGTCTTTGCTCTTTACTGGCATTGATCAACCGGACAAAAGAGAGCCCCCCGCGTTTGACGACAAGACACGTTTGAACTGCTGAAATCTCCTAGTGTAATGTCACGACTCAGATGTGCGAGCATCGCTACGTGGAGCCCGCAAAAGAATGGTTCAATGAGGCTCCGGCACTGTCCTACGTTGTCCACGAAGTTCTCAGATATGAGCCTTGCAATCCTAAAAAGTAAGCATCGCTGGCGTCCAAGACCGCCCCGCGCGCCGCCGCTTCTGCACTTTTCACCAGGCGATTGTCACACTCTGCGCGGTGGTCATATTACTACACTCACTGACTATAAAACGCCATCACTCTTGTGTTCAATAGTGCACCGCCGACGACGGTCGCTGTTGGGCGTACTACGGGGAGAAGAACTTCAAACAAATAGACTGCGCATGATAAGGGAGCAGGGGTTTCATGACGGGATTTGTCTGCGAATGATGCGCCTCTTGTTTTTTCTCCTTCTCCCCCTTCTTCTCCTTCTTTTTCTTTTGATCAACTCAGCTGCAAGCAATGCCTCATCAATCCCCCTGTGTCTCGTTGCATCGCACGTGTCCTCTGTCATGCCAGCCAGTGAACCTGAAAGTCACCAAAAATTCTACGCCCATCATCGTCATGCCCTCATGCCAGACGCACTCGCTGCTGCGTGTGTAGCCGAGCATTGCGTTGGGGGAAAACGGTGCCCAAGATCTTGACTAAGTCTTGGAGTCTATTGGAGAGCATCTTGCCGTAGAGAAACCCTGGCGCCCTCCCATAAGCATAACCATGGCGAGCCTGCACTTACAGACATGATCCGACTCGCTCACAGCTCGGCGGCCTTGGGGGCCTCTGTCTTGGAAACCCCGCCTCCCCTCTCCTTCTGCCCCTCGTCGTGCATCTGCCGCAGCGTCGCCCTGTACCGGTCCGCCTCGTCGTGCATCTGCCGCTCGGTCCGCACGTTGCGCTCCACGTCCTCGATGCGCGGCATCCCCCCGCCGGGCACCGGCCGCCTGCCCATGACGCCGTCCCACAGCGCGCCGCCCACGTTGCCCTCCTCGCCCGCCATGCGCACGTAGATTTCGTCCATGGCATCGCCCAGGTCGCCCTTGGCCCGCGGTATGACATGCACGTGCACGTGCGGCACCGTCTGCCCTGCGTCCGGCCCGTCCTGCACCGCCACCGTGAAGCTCCCTCCTACTAGCGACGACAACGACGACGACGATGACGACGGGTCCCCGCCTTGGCCGCGGCCCTCCAGGTTCTCGTCGGTTGGGAAATAGTTCTGCGCCAGCACCCGCTGTATCAGCTGCACCGTGGTGAACAGGTCGGCCGTCTCCGCGGGGGAGAGGTCCGTCAGTCGCCGGTGCGGGGCCAGCGGGCACACGAGCACGTGGCCCGGCACGATGGGCTTGAGGTTGACGAGCGCAAAGGAGAGGGGCGTGACGCAAAAGACCTGTTGTATGCGGTCAGCCGAGCGGACTCGGACACGTATTTGTGTGTGCGTGTGTGTGCGCGTGTGCGTGTAGTACTAGGACTTGGGGTTCGACCTCGATCACTCACCTGCTTCGTGACCTCAAAGGGCCCGAACCTAATCTCCTTGACGTCTGGCACCGAAGACATGGCGATGGCCCGTGTCACAGACGACGAGACAGGTCGGAATGCGGTGAGGACAGTATTGCAGTTGCTTTTGTTCTTTGTTGGCGACGTCGAAGAGGCAGCTCTGGCGGCCCGTGTGCGTAACAACAACGACCTGGCGGCGAGCATGCTCCGTCCGAGGACGCCCGCGTGCCTGTGGCTCTTATACGACGTGTAGCGGGAAGGGGAACCGCTCGTGAAAAATGTGTCAGAGAATGGTGCTAAGTGAGAAGCGCCGTGGGTTGTCGTGAGCTGTGAGGCTGAATCGGGAACCTGGAGCTGCCTGGAGCTTGTGCTCGCTGGTGGGGGTGATGGAAGAAAGATGGACGTCAGCGGAGCGGCAGGAGGGTGTGGCGCCGGCCGATGTCACTGGGTGCCAACTCGGTGCTCGGGTCAATATCAATGGCTCCTCGGCCAGTCAATTAATTTAGTTTATTAATTTCACCCCATTGGGGACGCCACATCCAAGTTCTCTCACATGAATGCTTCACATACGTGTCCCTACTTTTACATGAGACGGATGTCGCATGAGTTCTATATGACTCCGTGTCCGAACCGACAGCCGCTGTCTGCTTGCGTCTGCGCGTCTTGCCCGCCCTTACATGGCCCTCATAGTAGGTATCCAACTGCAATGTCGCTGCCAACTCCCAAACTCCTCGAATGCCAGAAAATGTGATCCCGCCAAATAAAACCAAGGAAAAGAAGAGGAGGAGAGCCCCGTGCCCTGTCGACAAGTGGTCCAGAGTGCGCCGCGCCTCACTGGACGCGAAGCTGGTCTTCTTCGTCTATGGCGCCAATGTTTGCGTCGCCGTTGGACGCCCGCTGTGCATCTAGCAGAGGCTCCCTCTCTCCCGCAGCAGGCTCGTCTTCCCAGTGAACTAGGACACGTGGTCAGCAATCAGCAAGAATATCGTCGCGCCGTCTCGTATGGTGCTTGCGACTCACTATGCGTCTTAATCAGGAAGCTCGATACAAAGGCAACGACATACAAGCTGCCGAGCGCAACGAAAATGGCCTGCGGAAACGTCTCCACGGTGGCCGCGTAGATGCCGTTGAATAGGACGGGCCCAACAACTCTCGCGAGAGCATGCAGCATCCCAATGGCCCCAAGAATCTTTCCGACGCGGTCTTGCGGCACATGCTTGGTGATGACCGCCTGCGTGGTCGCGCTGCCCAGACCGCCCAAGGCCGTCATCATGCCGCTGCCGAAGAAGAGGGCCTCGGACCGCGCAAACACATAGCCAGTGCAGCCCAAGATCTCCGAGAACAGCGCGATGCGGAGGATCCAGGTGTCCAAGTGGTCCGCGCCGCTGTTCTTGTCCTCGGGCGTCACCCCGGACAGCCTGCGCCGCGGCGCCGCGGGACGCACGCGCCCAAAGTAGTTGAGGACGGGGAAGATTCCCATGAGAACGACGACGCGCACCATGGACAGGGCCGAAACAAACCGAGAGGTCTCAAAGGTCCCCCAGTCAAACATGTACTCACTGTACAGCACGATGCAGGCTCCAGCGGCGAACGTGCCGCCGAGGATGCAGGCGTCGCAGATGGCGAGGGCGACCAGGTTCAGCCGAAGCTTGGTCGAAGTGCCGGGTCCCGTGGGCCAAAGAATGCGGAGCGGCTCAAAGGGGTTCGACGACTGGACCGCCGATAGCCATGATCCCACCTGCTCGGCGCGAGCCTCCTTTTCCTTGCGATGGGCTTCTCGCGCCGCGAGCTGCCTCTTCTTGGACACGGATTCGGGAATCACGAAGCCGGCAAACAGCATAAAGAAGGTGTGGCAGCCAAGGACGACGTAGAAGATGGCGAGGAGGTTGCCGCTCCATTTGACAAAGTAGCCGGCAATGAGCGGCCCAAAGGCAAGGCCCGTGAAGAGACATGCCTGGATGTAGCCCATGGAAACGGCGCGCTTCGACGGAGGCGTGCAGTCGCTCGTGTACGACTGGGACAGGATGCTGCCGGCAGTAAAGGACCCCGTCAAGCCGTCAAACACGGCGCCAAGGACCAGCCAGCGATAGTTGACGGTCTCGGGGAACCGGGCAGCGAGGATGGTGATGAACTCGTTGAGGAGTCCGCCGACGGACGCGACAGCGAGCAGTCGCCGCCTCCCGTACCTGTCGGACAGGTGGCCGAGCTTGGGGGCGATGATGGCGCTCAAGCCGCCGGTTACGAAGTTGAGGACAAGGATAAAGGTTGCCGCATGTTTCTGGACCGCAGGGATCCGGCACTGCGGATTATCGCTCCCGAGGATGATGGGGTGCTTTGGGTCGATGAGGGTCCTGTCGGCAAAGTATTGCTTACAGACGAGGTCAAGAATCCTGCGTCGGCGCATCAGCAAGCGGCGGCTCATGCATGAAAACGAGACATGCAGGATACATGGATGGATGGATGGCGGCTTACAGGTTCAGCTTGGGAACAATGACACCGCCAAAGGCCAAGGTGAAAACGGCAAAGGGAAACAAAAGCCAAAACACCTGCGTCAACGTCTGCGTCAGTTGCCGCTGCGCTTCGAGCAAAGGTAGAGTTTCGCCGCGCAGGCGGAGCGGCATACCGAAGGCGTGCGCCACCAAGGAAGGCCCTCGAAGTCATCGAAGCCACTCCAATTGCTCTTCCGACCGCCATCGTTGGCGCCGTCACCGACGTCTTGGGCACCAGTGCTCAGCGACGTTGTCGACTCGGTGGCATCATCTTCCGGGCCGTACACATTGGTAGACACAGCAGGCCGGGGCTGAGAGCCCTCGAGGGGGCGTCTGCGCACCATGCTCGCGAATAATCGATGCGCTCAGTCGGCTGGAGACGCGGTGGCGCGGCGGACGTCCAGAAGGCCAATTGCGCAGGCAATGAATGGCCTTGATATATAGCGCAGCGAATGCGCTCAGCGTTCAGTGGAGGACAGGGCCAACTCGGCGGAAGCGTTGGTCGAGCCGGCGCGGGTTCTTTGTGTTGGTGAGGTGTGACGAGTTGCGTCGGATCCCATTCTCGTCACACGACAGGCTTAGTGGGAGGAGGAGGGAGATGTGCTTTGACCTGAGGTTTAGCAACAAAGTTCCGTTCCTTGTATGGAGCGGAACAAGAGCCGGGCTTGACGAGTCGACAAGCGGGAAGAGAAGCAAAACAGCCCAAGCAAGGATGGATGGAGAGCCGACAATGATAAGTGGCCGATGGTTGTCAGGAAGGGGAAGGTCCAGCATCCATGGCACACTGACGGAGCAGGGAGCCGAGGCGCCGCCACGCCAGCAGCTTGGCCGCGGGGGGGTTCATCGGCTAGCGGAGACGCTAAACGTCGTTCCAACAGTGCCCGACTGCGAGTACTAACCCTGCCCTGCACTGCACTGCACTGTGGTACTGCACTGCACTGCATTGCCGCGTCGATTTGGGTCACAGCCAGCGGGCCTGTCCCGGACGACACAATGCGCGTATCATGACCGCATACAGTCATGACCACATACAAATCCATTTGTCCAAGAAACCGGGAGCCCTCAGCCAGGGCCCAAACATGCCCATCGCCCGCTACCTGCCTCGCCTCGCTGGCAGGCTGGTACCGTACCGGCCCAGCCCGACAGGGCTTGGGGACCCTGTTGTCCGGCCGAATCCCGAATCCCAGCGCGATGGCGGCGGACCAAAGCCTCCAACCAATGCACGTCCCGGGCTTTCGCTGCCAGCAAATCGATGACGCGGTCGTCGTCGCTGGCAGTAGTCGGGGGGATGGGGGGGTGGAATCTGGATGGAGAGGTGCCCTGCCGATTGATTGATGGCCGGGCGCCCACCCACTGGCCGCCTGCTGATTGCTAAGCGTTCTGGCCCAGATCCCAGCGGTCCGTTCCTGACAGACGCGCGCGCGGGCATCCACCCACCCACACCCGGGGCGCTGGGCATCGCTGGACTGGGGACGCCCAGAGCGGACTTTGCGGAGTAACGAGGTACTACTAAAGTTAGATAAGGTACCTAGGTACCTGTATCGTCGTCCACGTCTTCCGACGGGCTTTGCGAGGTTGAAGAGGGACTTGTGTGTTCCCCTCCCTGTCCCATCGAAAGGGAATCTTGTTTCGCGACGTCGGGAACGGCAGAGTACACCATAATGGATGTCACGTCCGGCGCACCACTCTCCCAACGGGGAAATGGAAAATGAGTGTCGAGGGGACAATGGACGCTTGCGTGCCGGGGACGAGGCAATGCCGGCTTGACGGACGGGTGGCTGCTGCGGCACGTCGACGCTGGGCTGCAACGACAAGTCCCGAGACAATCAACGTGGTCGAATTGCCCTTGGATGGAACGCACACCTTGGGCTGGCTACTTCGTACATGCATGCAAGCTGCGTTATACGTGAGTAGGTAACTACAGTACCACCCAGCGACCGGCCATGATAACGGAGGGGGACCTTTATTGGATCGTCACAGTTCGACCAGAATCAGCTTCACACATTGCCCGCCAACCAGATGCTTCTTGGGTCCATGTGGTGTATCGCCCTCGGCGTCGTACGTGGCGCTTTTGGGACCCTGTGATCATGTCTGTTTCAATCCACAGAGTTGTGTTATCTTTGGAGGCTCCACGCGACGTCTGCTGCAACTGTCACGAGCATCAGCGTTGCAGGCTCATTATTAGCCGCGTTGTTCTGTAACTGGGTTTGTCTTGGTCCATTAGGGTCCAATGTCACTGTACGAAATGTAAGGTAGGGAGGGAGCCGAGCTTCGATCTGGCACCACCAGACGCACGGCGCGGGCTCCGGGGCCCCAGACAGCCCAGCCAGTGCAGTGGGGGTGGCGGATCCACGGACTGCCATCCACCTACGATTGCTCTCTCGCAACACCGTCCAGCACGCGCCACACGAGTGCTCTCCACCGCGCCACAAATTGGATGACTCAGCATCATTTTGCCAACTGCAGCCTCGTTGGACATTTTCCCATCATCTCATCGCGCTTCTCTCGCCAGACCGTCACGGCAGCCGCGCGCCGCCCACCTTCTCCCACCTCGTCCGCGTCGCGCCCGCCAGCCGCCATCATGCCCGTCGTCAAGGGAGGAGTCTGGACCAACATCGAGGATGAGATCCTCAAGGCCTCCGTCTCCAAATATGGCCTCAACCAGTGGGCGCGCGTCTCCTCGCTGCTGGCGCGCAAGACGCCCAAGCAGTGCAAGGCCCGCTGGAACGAATGGCTCGACCCCAGCATCAAGAAGATCGAATGGAGCAAGGAGGAGGACGAGAAGCTGCTCCATCTCGCCAAGATCATGCCCACGCAATGGCGCACCATCGCCCCCATTGTCGGCCGCACCGCCAACCAGTGTCTCGAGCGCTACCAGAAGCTCCTCGACGAGGCTGAGGCCCGCGAGTCCTCCGGCCTTGGCCTCACCGGCCCCGACGGCGGCGAGACGCAGGCCCCCAGCGCCGACGACGTGAGGAGGCTGCGTCCCGGCGAGCTGGACCCTGATCCCGAGACGAAGCCCGCCCGGCCCGACACCGTCGACCTCGACGAGGACGAGAAGGAAATGCTGAGCGAGGCTCGTGCCCGTTTGGCCAACACGCAGGGCAAGAAGGCCAAGAGGAAAGCCCGAGAACGTCAGCAAGAAGAGTCGCGCCGCTTGGCCTCTCTGCAGAAGCGCCGAGAGCTCAAGACCGCCGGCATCAACGTCAAGGTCACCACGCGCAAGAAGGGCGAGATGGACTACAACGCCGACATCCCCTTCGAGACAAAGGCCGCCCCCGGTTTCTACGATACGTCCGACGAACAAAGGCGCAACGAGCACCAGCGCCAGGCGTTTGACCCTCGGAAGCAACAGCTGGCGACCAAGCGCAAGGGTGACGGTGACGAGGACAACGACCGCAAGCGGAGGAAAAATGAAAAGGACGGCATGTCAGAGTCGCAAAAGGCTGCCATAAAGGCCGGTCAAATGCAGAAACTGCGTGAGGCCGAGCAAAACAGCAAGCGGCGAGCTCTGAACCTGCCTGCCCCGCAGATCAGCGAGGGAGAGCTCGAGGACATCGTCAAGATGGGCAAGATGGGAGAGGCGGCCAACACCTTGGCCAGGGAGAGCGACAACGACGCAACGAGGGGTTTTGTCAATGACTATTCGACGGTTAACAACAGCGCCCCGATCCGGACACCGAGAGCGCCCGCGCAAGAAGACCACATCGCCAACGAGATTCGGAATATACGCGCCCTCAACGAGACCAAGTCAGCGCTTCTTGGTGGCGAGAACACCCCGCTGTACGAAGGAGCGGCCTCCACCGGCTTCGATGGCATCGCGCCGAGGAAGCAGGTCGCCGCGACGCCGAATCCCATGGCCACGCCCCTGAGAGCAGGCGGGGTCGGAGCCACACCAGCCCGGCCAGGCCAGACGCCCATGCGGACGCCGCGAGACACATTTGCGTTGAACAGAGAGGACGGCGTGTCCATGGTCTCGGCCACTCCCCGAGATATCAGGTTGCGGGAGCTGGCCGGCCGGAACGAGCTCCGGGCGGGACTCGCCTCCCTCCCGAAGCCAAAGGACACCGAATGGGAATTTGAGATTCCGGATGAGCAACAAGAGGCGGCAATGACGGACGAGGCGCGGCAGGAAGACGCTGCCGCGCGGGATCGGAGGGAGCGCGAGCGCAAGGCCGCCGAGGAAGAGCTTGAGCGCAGGCGCAGGACTCAAGTCATGCAGCGCAACCTGCCCCGCCCGGCCGTAGTCAACCTGGACAACCTGTTGAACCAGGCCGGCCAAGAGTCCGACCCCGCCGCAGCCCTCATCGCCAAGGAAACGGCAGTCCTCATGGCCCACGACGCGGCCAGATACCCGCTGCCCGGCTCCCAGGCGAAGGCCTCGGCCCGGCCCGTCGACCGCATTGACGATGCCGCCCTCGCAGACGCCCGCCTGCTCATTCTCTCCGAGGCGAAGCCGCGTCCTCCCCTGGAAGAGATACAGACCTACTTTGACGGTCGGGCAAAGGACTCGACACTGCTCGGCCTTGGGTGCTACAACGATGACCCAGCGGAGCAGGAGGCCGCGATGCGCGCTGGCTTCGATGTGAGACTTTCCTTCCCCTCCTCCGCCTCCTTCACATTGACTCACGTGGTTGCTGACGGACTCTCGTTCAGGCCGTGCAAGACGCCATCATGGCGTCGGCAGAGCAAGGCGCCAAGCTGGAGAAGAAGCTCGGCCTCCACCTCGGCGGGTACCAGAAACGGCAGAAGATGCTGCGGGACAAGGTCAACGACGCCTCGGACGCGCTCGAAAAGGCGCGCAACGCGCTCTGCGGGTTCAAGACGCTCGCCATCTCCGAGGACGTGGCCATCAACAGGCGCCTCGAGGCGCTGAGGGAAGAAGTGGGCTTCGTCAGCCGGCGCGAACGAGAGGCGCAGGACGAGTTTAGAAAGGTCCGCGACGAGCTGGAGGCGCTGCGGGCGGGCAATGTCAATGGGTATCACTGAATGGGTTTGGGGATTACTATCTTCGCAGTGAGCTAGCCCGTCCGTAAAACTTGGCGGCTGCAAGCATGCGTGTACTTTATATCTGGGGGTAAATGGGTACAATGCCCCTCGGGACTTGGGCATCCGCAAGACACAAATGTCAACGTCATGAACGCGTAGCCCGTGGCTATCCCAACTTGTGCTATGACGACAAGTGCGCGCCCCGTGGAGATCACCCGATGCATCCTGCTATTTCCCATGCTTTCTAAATGCAAGTCGTGGCAGCTTGACAGGCACGAGGAGCAAGTAATTAACAACAGCCAGCCCGATACAACAGAAGAACGTGAGCCTTAAGGCATTGTCGTAGCTGCGAATGACCTGCTCCCGGTATGGCTCCTCCAGGGTAGCAATGGCCTCAACGGAGGCCCTGACGCGGGCAATGACGGACTCCCTCTCCGGCCCGTAGACGTTCAAGCCGAGGTGGTGCACGAGGGCGTTCTGAACAACGAGGCTGCTGGCAGAGACGCTGAGGACCATGCCGAGGCTGCGCCACAGGAGGAGGGTGCTCGTGACGACGGCCTGATCAGCCTGTGCCGAGCACGCGAGGACAGCCAAGAAGGTTCCCGGGAACTGGAAGCCTTGGCCGAGGGACGAGGGGACGAGGACGAGCAAATACGCGGCGCGCTTGAGGTCGCGGCGGAGGAGGCACAGGCGTGCCGTCCCGGCCAGGTACATGGCCGCGCCCGTGATGAGCGGCCACTTGAGGCGGCGAGTCCAGGTGATTGCGAAACCGGTGCCGGTGCCGGCGATGGAGGCGACGAGCGAGGGCAGCACGAGGCGTAGGCCCGATGATGTGGCAATGGTGAGGAGGACGGCCTGGAAGTAGAGGGGTCTAGGAACACGCACACCCATCCATTAGCCCATATATGCCTGGGTGCCCCGAGGCCTCACTCTCTCACATAAGTGCTATATACACGCACAAGAAAGAGTGGCCATGAGTTCATAAAGAGAGGGCGAGAGGGAAAGGGGCGACATACATGTTGAAGACGATAGAGTTGGAGATCATGGCAGCGAAAAAGTTGGCAATTATGAGGTTGGAGCGCGGCGTATAGCGGATCAAGTGAAGCGGCATGATGGGCCGGCGGACACGCGACTCAACGAGCAAGAAGACGGGGAAGCAGACGGCGAAGACTGCGAGCGAGGCGACGATAAAGGGGTGCGACCCTGGGCGTGTCAGTACAGCGACACAGTACAGTCGACGATCACAGCATGGCAATTCAAGGAAGGAAGAAGGCGCGGAAAGGCAAGGAGGGGGGACGATGTGTTAGAGAGCTTTAGCAGCACATGGTAGTTGGGCAGGTGCACTTACACGCAAGAACGTTGCCTCCGAGGTTCTTTCCCAAAACGAATGGCAGGCAGTCAGCATCCGCATCCACGGTACGAAGTACGTACTTAGAAAAAGAGCAAATTGGAAGGAGGGAAGAAGGCTAGAGCGGAATTTTCACTTCAACAATGTCTCGTCCGCCCGCCTTTCCTCCCAGAAGAGTAAGTAGAGGGAAAGGGGGAAACGACACCACTCACAAGACCCAGGATGAGAAAGGATATCGACGCCGACAGCAGCAGCGAGCCGCGAGTGTCGAACTCGCGCAGTGCCCGCCACACACCCTTGCGCTCCTCCTCGACGATGCCCAGCTCCGCAGGGATCGCCACGGCCGAGATACCCAGGCACAGCACCAGTGGCGGGATCTGGACGCCAAACTCCCACCGCCAGCCCAGTGCCTCGGCCATGGCACCGCCCAGCGCGGACCCCAGCGCGGAGCCGACACCAAATGTGACGTTGATCATGGACTGGTACGCGCCGCGCCGTCTACGTCCGCGTGTCATGCTTGGTTAGCAGAAGTTTTCTCCGTGTTCGGGGGCTCGTCCAGGAGGCGGCAACCATGGAAAATAGGGGAAAGGGAGGGAAGACTGGAGGGAGTGAGTGGCGAGGAGGAGAAGCAAAGGACCACAACAAACGCACTCTATCGGCACCAGGTCGCTCGTGATGATGCTCCCTAGCGTCATGGATCCCCCCGCGCCGAGCCCGCACAGCGCCCTCGCCACGATGAAGCTCTCGATGGACCACGCGGCGGCGCACCATGCCGTCGCCAGCGCGAAAATGGCGAGGCAGCCGAGAAAGAGCGGCTTGCGGCCCACAGCGTCGGACAGGCGGCCTAGCAACGGCTGGAAGGCCGTTGAGGTAAGCAGAAAGGCCGTCGACAGCCACGACGCCGAGTTGGCCGCCCCAAAGTAGGACGTGATGACCGGGTGCGACGACGCCATGATGGTGCCGTCGAAGCACCCGATGAACTGCGACAGCAGCAACTGAGAGAAGATGAACCAGAAACGCCCGGGGGACACACCGTTAAGATAGGGCGGCGGCTCTGCATCGTTCTCGTTGTTATTCTCGTTGGTGTCGGTGTCGGTGTTGACGGTTTCGCCGGCCCTGCGAATCGTCGGCTTAGGAGAAAAGGGGCAGTGACGGTCTCGAGGCGGGAGAAGCGGCGACCTCTCCGTAGGCCGACCACGACAATCCATCACGTCGCGACCGTCATCCCCCCCATCCTCTTCCTCGTCAACAGGACCGCCAATCAGGATGCTTTGCTCCGTTGCCGTCTTGCTGCTCTCCTGGGACTGATCCAACACGACCGGCCGCAATATGGCGACGCCGCAAGACTCCGGCTCCAACACTGGCGACGACGTGGGCAGCGATTTCGAAAGCCGTCCTAACAAATCGCCGTCCACCGTCAAGCCTGCAAGGTTCTCACTGCCCGACACGGCGAGCGCACGCCCAGACCTCGTGCCGGAGAGGCATGGATTCACCGCCGTAGCCTTGATATTGTCGGCCCGCAACTTGCTTATAGGCATTCTTCTCAACCCTTTTCGGTGGGGACGCGCGGCACGTCCAAGTCGCCCTTGTCAAGTGCTTGCTTTCTTTACTCTCCACGGGGCGGGGGAGACGGACGAACAAAGAGAGACAGGGCGCGAGGGCGAGGGCGAGGGCGTGTGTCGTTGGGCCGTCCGGAAACGCACATCGAGATCAAGTTACACACGCACGCACACAGAAACCGTCAAAGAGCTCACCGGTCGACGACGACGAGCCACTCCCGCCCCCGACGCCGCCCGATTTACGTCCCGGGGCGGCATGGTCATGTAAGTGTTTACGGAACATGGGTGCCCGATCCACTCTGCCGCAGCCAGTCCCCGCTGTGACCGGCCCCGTCATCGGCCTGCCTGCATGCGTGACCCTCGAGGCTCGAGACTCGGAGGCCGACAGTTACTCTGTTATTCTCGGCGGGGACCCTTGGGTCACTCCGAGGTCCTACATGCTACATTTCCCAGCGGTGAGAGTCGCCTTCCTCATGCCGGTATCCGCTTACAAGAAAGGCAACGCATTGGTCGACCAAGGCACATTGACCGTCCAATACTCAAGAGCCGTGTGCTTAAAAGGATCGGGCGCCTCCGATCAGAGACCAAAAAGCCGCATTGGATGTCGCCATCTGCGCCATAGGTTCGTTATCCTGCAAAACAAGGCGGCTCTACATGATATCAGGCCCGGCCCCTCGGGTCCCCATCTACTGAACTTCGGTGGTCTTATCGATTCACCCAGCACGTTTCGTCCCCCCTTGGATATGACCCCGCCTCCGCTCTACGTCCGAGGTTGGACGACAGGCGAGCAACTCCCGCCCCGTGACACCCGCTGCATTGACGTTGCCTGCACGTCTCCCGCTCCTCGGCTTCAGCCTCAGCCTCATGTCTCCAGCTTTTTACTCGACATGGCTGCGGCCACCAGGATACCCGCTCCTGTTATCCCTCCGTCATGGCACGGGCTCAGCGCCACCCGCAGAGGCGTCTTGTCTCCAAATCTTTTCCTCATCAGGGCGTCCACAAACTGCTGGCAGTCCGCCAGGTAGTCTTGGAAGTGGACGATACAGCCGCCCGTGTAACCGACACCCAGTTCAGTAACGCTCGGGTCCTGCATGGCAGACCCGTGAGCAGGAAGCTCCTCCGCCACTGTAAGAAGGGCGATGACAGCAGCGGCTATGATGCCTGCAGCCCGCAGTTCGATGGCCTTTGCAATGTGGTACAAGGCTTCAGCAAATCTTTCGGTCCAGGCAAAACCCGTCGGCTCCAGGAACTCCGCCTTGAGCTTGGCCACGAGGACGGCAGGCTCTAAGGGCTTGAAATGACTGAGGAACGTTGTCGTCAGGCTGTGTCGCTCGAGAAGCATCGACGGGAGCGTCTCGGCAGGCAGTCCAAGCGTCTCCGTCAGGTAACTCAGCATCATCATCCGCCCCAATTCGCCCAGATACCTTCCCGCCGTCATGTATTCGAGCGGTTGGAACCCCGGCCTCTCGTTCTGGGCGCTGAGCGCATCATCCCATCGAGTTATCAACCCCATCTCCCGCATGGGGGCCGCCGTGCCGTTGATACTCCACTCCGTGTTGACGGCGATCTTGACGTCCTCGGCCTTCTCCCCGGGCAACACGCTCACCTTTTGCTGTTGCTTAGTTGGGTGGAGGCTGTTCAACCTCAGCGGAACCGTTGCATTGCTACCGGTGCCGAGGATCAGGCCCATGGTGGCTCGACGGTGCGCTGCGCCGTCAAAGTTGAAGATGAAGGAGACCAGCGTGGACACGGAGTCATTGGCGATGGCGGCAACGCGTATTGGCGGCAGGTCCTCGGTCTTGAACTTGTCATAGCCGTGCTGAAGCCTCGCGCCGAGCTCGACGTCGGGCGGTATGGCAAAGCCCTTACCCATGGAGGTTATGGTCGCTTCCGACAGAGAGTGCTGGTCGGTTGGAAAACTAAAGGTCACGCCGAGCGGTAACGGCTCATCGCTGGGAATGTTGAATGCCTGGCGTCCTTGGGCTACGACCTCGGCAATGCACTTACCAATCCAGAGGAACAAGCTGTCGGCATTGTCGTTCTTGAGGTGATTTGAGATGGACCACGACTTCTCCAGATGACGCCGTATACGACCGGATGGCGCGCGTTCTTGCTGCTGATGACCGTTGGAGTGGCCGTTTGTCTGGCCGCTGGAGTGGCCATTGCTGTTTCCGTTGACGCTGACCCCATTGGCTTCCTCCTGGGATTGCTTAGCCGCGAGTAGCTCAACAAAGCCTACCCTCAAGTTGGTGCCGCCGCTGTAAGACATTAGCATTGAAGCATTCGTGGGGTGGGCTCATCCGCCACGTGGAGAAGGGGTTTGATCACGGCCACGGCTTACATGTCTATTGCGAGATGTCTAGAGACATGAGTCAGCGGCAAGATTCTTTCATCGACGAAAAGATGGGATCCGCAGGCAGTGCCCGCGCCAGCCTCTGCTTACCGTCCTTGGCCATGGTCTGCGATGGGCCGCAGGATGGATTGAGAGATGGGCGTGGGAAGGAACTGGTCCTGCGACTCTGCGGCGAGGTAGGCAAAGTTGTCGGCGAAGCGCTGAGAAAGGGCGTGGCACGTGTCGACATCGACGTGGAAGGGCCGAAGGAAGTCGTTGAGGGCGGCCGGACCCTCGTCGGATGACGATGCCGTCATGGCGGTGCAGCAGCGGTCTGTCTTTACCCACGGGAAGGCCGTCGACCAACAGCAGGTTAGGCGATGGCGGGGGTCCCGAGCAGTCCTGGCGGTTGCTGCTAGTACGTGATCATTCCATACATGTGTGGGAGCGGCCGCCGGGATGTCGCGAGGAGACTGGGGGACGAGGACGTGGATGCGGCCCGGTGCTTATATGCACACGGTCCCCTCTGTGTCAGGCACGAGGTCGGGGATGCAGAACACGGAAGCTTCCATGACATGGACCGATGCGTGGGAAGACGATCGATGGTGGGGTGGGAGGTTGCGCCGGGAGGGACGGGATTGGAGGATGAGGTGCGGAACATGGAGCCCTCCCGTCCAGCCTGGGCGGGCGACCTCCTGGGTGATGCTGGGCTGCGCTGGGCTGCGCCTCGCACAGCGGGGGGTTTGCGCCGTAGCATCCACCCGCCTGTCATCCACTGAGGTGGATTTGGCTGGCTGGCACCGCGGGGCACCTCTACCGCAGTACTAATATTGTTGCAATAGCTCCGAAGGTACTAACTAACCTACCTTCACAACATAAGGTACGATACGGGGCGCTTCGATTCCAGATCAGCACCTCCACTCTCACCTCCACTAACTTTCAGGGTTATGCGGCAAGTGGCAATCGGTTGAGCTTCCATTTATTAGCCATGGATCTCGTTGGCCCTGATAGAACGGAATGGACAACGTGTAGAGCAGGCCAGGCCGCCACTGAATGCGCCGGGCTGGACGGTCACCACCTGTCGGAGGCAACAGGCGGGCAGGCATCAGGGGAACTTTGGGGCCGTCCGGGAGCCCATTGCGGGTCGGTGGCCGCTCACCCGCCCGCTGCCCATGACCCCGAGAGCCCCCCCTTTTCCTCCAATGCCCTCCACGCAGGCAGACCCCGAGGTCATAAGGTACCTACTTTTAGAGTGGTGGGCGGGCTAAAAGACGGTCGACAACCCCTGATGAGGCATACTTGCTCGGCGAGTCGGGGGATGCAGGTATGCGCGGCCCAATCAGGCACAGCGCCCGGCGCAGGCAGGAGCTCTGGTGGGAGGCAGCTTGGCAAGGAAGGCGATGCAACGTGGGAGCGAGAGCGGGAAGGAGCCCATGTGGTGTGCGTGTGGTGTGCGTGTGCGTGTGTGTGTGTGCGTGTGGGCAGGAGCCAAGGTGGGGGTGAAACGACGACTCCATGTTTGCTCGCGCGCGTTTGCGCATCCCCCAGGCGCTCGCTCCCCATGCCCATGCCCATGCCCATCCACATCCACATCATCCCACATGCACATCCCCATACCCCATCTCGTCTCCCATCTCCATCCCCCTCCCCATGATGCATGTCATGGATGCCATGCTCGACTCTCCCTGCGTCACCTGCAACCGATTCAAGCTTACCGGTCCTTGAACCCCCCGTATTCTCCGCTGCAGATGCCACATGCACGAATCCCCGACACGCCCGTCATCGTCTTGCTGAGTGAGGCTCGGGGCCCGCCTGCTGCGTTTCGAACTCCTGCGCCTTGTCCAACCCCACCTGTAAGAAGCGTGGAGTGTCGTCGCGTCGGCCATGCGCCGACCTTTGTCACCAGGTCACGACAGCTCATCATCCTGAAATCGAGCAGTGTCAGAAGCACCACCGGCTCCTATGAAACGGTCGTCTCTCGTTCCCACCGGCGCAGACGGGCCGGTGGCTGCTGCCCCCTTTTCGGGCGGATGCAACCATGGTCACAGGGGGGCATGGTAGGAGATGCCGGGCCAGAGTTCGTATACGACGACGCGGAGCAAGACTCCCGACGGCAGATTTATCAGGGTTGTCATCCGCACATCGGGGCAATGACTGCCACTACGTACTATACCAGCGGCCAAGGTAGGGCAGGCAATCAAGCATGCGGGGAAGCACAGCAAGGTGATCCTGGCATCTGTCTGTCTGTTATGCAGCATCTGATACGAGGGCTCGCCTGCTTCGGCCTCGCGACACAACGGCAAGGTGCCCGCCTCGCCACACTTACTGACATTCAAGCTTGGCTCGCGATGGCGGGTTGATACCGTAGCAAGGATCCAGGCCACGAGACGAGACAATGATGCATCTCAGGCCCTGCAGGACCTGTCTCCTCGGCCGTAGCCTTTGTTTCGGCAGTTGAAGCCGCCTCGAAACTCTGTTTGATTACTACGGCGTGAAGGCGTGCACGAAGTTGGCCAACGTTGACGCACTTTTGAACGGGGGCCTCTGGGAGGTCGAACGGAACATTCCGGTCAGTTGGACTCAGAACTCAGCCTGCCGAGAGGTGCCTGTAGATTGCGTGAGAAGCGGCATTGAGCGGGTGACGAACCGGGGGGGGGCCTGAGTCCAAGGTAACGAAGGAACAATGGAACAAACACCTTGCAGCGAATTGCGACATGCAGAGCCACTCGGTCAAGGGGAAACAAAGCATTGTCCCGATTCGGACGACTGGTGGTCGTGGTGCGGCCAAATCGCATCGCACGCAGGGCAGCAGGCAGGTGCGGCTCAAGAAGCCCCAACGTGGCTGCTGCTGCAGAAGTTCATCCGGGCGTGATGAGGCAGGGCTGAAGAGGGGTCCTCCTTCCTCGATCAAGATTCTTCCCCGTGCTGTGCTGTGCTGTGCTGCTGCCGCCGCCAACGAAACGCACCGGGGCTGTTGATCACTAACTCGCGTAGTAGCCCCTCGCAAAAGTCCACAGCTTCCTCCCCCCAATGTCGACTCCGCATCATCATCACCACCACCACCACCAGCATTACTAGCAACGATACGAATCGCGCCGTCGGCATCCCCTCGCGACAAAAAATACTTGTTACCCACTTTGCATTCGCTTGCCATCCATCGCCCCGCCCGCTTCTCATCAATCTCGACATCTGCCGGTCCCCGACTCCCTGTCACGGACCCGGATCGTAGCGGCAGCGGCGACGGCGGCAGATCATCATCGCCCGCGACAGGCGCCGACACGAGCAGCTTTTTCGAAACGCGACCCTCGCTCGCACTCGCTGCCACCACCACCACCACCACCCACACCACCTGCTGCTTGCGGTAGGTAGCATTCTTCGGTTGTCGCACACCCACCCTCCCGTCCCCCCAAAAGCGTCCGCCTGCCGACCCCCGTCTTCGCCTCTCGACCGTGGACCGACCGACACAACACACACACACACACCCCGAAACACGTGCAGGGGCCGCGGCACCGCGTCGTCCACCACCCCGCCGCGCGCGCCGCACCGCACCAAGCACTATCATCAAGGTCATCCACCATGGATGAGAAGAGGAGCCGTAGTGCCAGTCAGACACAGCCCTGTCCGGACCCGCGAGGTGCCGCCGCCGCCACTACCGCCGCCATGCCAAGTCGCCTCCGCCATGTCATGCGCATGACCCTCTCCCTCGTCGTTGCTCTCGTCGTCCTCTACCACGTCTGGACCGGTGCGCCACAGCTGAGCCGGCATGGCGTGGCTACTGGCCCAGTCTCCGGCATCAACAATGCGAACCGTCTGGTGCCCTTGGAGGCGCACATCATCAGCAAGTGCCCAGACACGAGGGTGAGTAGCTCCCGCTCCTGGCTTTCCCCTCGTCCTCCGCGCAGCCCATGGTCTGGCCTTGACTAACGAGGCCTGCTGCAGGATGCCCTCCGGGAGCTCATACTCCCCGCTATGCAACGCGTCCACGACAAAGTCGACTTCAAGCTCAACTACATCGGAACGTGAGAATTAACTTCGTTGTCTCCCCAGTCGCTTGCTGGCTAACCCAAGCTCCCAGCCCCACCGCCAACGATGGGGTCGAATGCATGCACGGCCCGTCCGAATGCCTCGGCAATATTATCGAGCTCTGTGCGCGCGAGCTGTACCCGGACCCCAAGATCAACTTGGGCTTCATCATGTGCTTGACCAAGGACTACAAAGACATTCCCAAGCGGGCTCTTATCGAAGACTGCGCCCTGGAGCACGCCGTTGACTTCCAGTCTCTCAACGAGTGCGCCACGCGCGACGACGGCGCACATGGTCTGGAGCTGCTGCGCACGAGCGTCGAGCGCACTGCTGACGTATGGAGACACCACCGCGAGACACTACCGAGAGGGTTCTAGAGCTGACGAGAGCAGGCTAACGTCACGGTGAGCTGCACCATCAGACTCGACGACAAAGTCTATTGCATTCGCGACGGCGGCGAGTGGGTTGACTGCCCCAACGGCCCTGGCGTCAATGACCTCATTATCGCTATTGAGAAGCTTGCCCGCTCTTGAGGGGCTCAAACACGTCCTTCCACAGTTCGCTTGCCTCTCCTAGCGTATAGGTCATGGACAGCCCGTCCATGCCCGCCTCGTCGCCCCCCGCCATGGCCTTGAGGGTCTCGATGATGCCGTCGAGGCCAACAGCCTTGCCCGTGGCCTGCGTGGCGCCCGCCTCGAGTGCCACGTGCACAATGTGGATGTGGAAGTGGTAGTAGGTGGGCTGGTAGTGCACGTACAGCTTGAGCTGGTCGGGTTCCACCGTCGGGTACGTGGACACGGTGGCGGACACGAGCTTGGCGCGCATGTGCTCGAGCCAGGATATGTGTTTCTTCCTGAGGTCGCGCAGGGACCAGATGTCGCGCCGCTCCACGAGCGCCAGCAAGTGCAGCGCATCGATGGTGCTGCGGTCCCAGTTGAGGTCGGGCAGGAGCAGGAATCCTTCGTCGCCGGCCTCTCCCAGCTTGGTCCTGTATATAACGTCGTCGACCTCGGTCCTGCCCTCTATAATGTTGAAGACCCAGTTGAGCCGCCCCTGCTCACGCTTGGCCTGCATGTACGGCCGGATCTGCTGCCGGTAGAGGTCGGGCGTCTCGGTGACGAAGCGCACGCCCTGCTTGCTGTACTTTTTGACGTGCGTGTCGGTGCACGGGTATATCAGGTTGATTTTGAGGTCCGCGAAGAAGTCGTCGTCGTCGTCGCCGTCGCCATTGCCCTTGCCCTCGCCGCCGTCGCCGCCATCCACCTTGCTGTCGTTGTTGTTCTTGTCGTCATCGTCGTCGCGACCCGTCCGCGCCATGCTCCAGCTGTACACGTCGTTGGCGCCCAGGTTGCGCAGGCGCGCGAGGCTGCGCGGCAGGCGGGCCAGGTACGCCTCCGAGGCGGGAAAGGGCGCGCGCTCGAGCACCAGCAGGGCGGGCTGCGCGTCGATGGAGCCGTAGAGGCTGGTGCGGCGGCCGGCTTGGTCTGTCGTTTCTCAAATGGTTACATGCTGATTTGACTTGAAAATCGAGGCAAGGACAGGCAGGCAGGCAGGCAGGCAGGCAAAACAAGCAAGCAACGGGTGGTATAACGTAGCAACAACCACACAGCACGGCTCACTCAGCACGGCCCTGAGACATCGTCAGGCCGCCTGTTTGTTCGTCTGCTTGCGTGCTTGCTTGCTTGTTCGTGACGACAGGAACGCCAAATCCAACGAGAACCTAACGCAAAAACGCACCTTGGTTCAGCACTCGCTCGAGCCTGAACCGAGGCACCAGCCCCTCGGCCCGCTCGTTGAGGCTCCTGTCCGCCATATGGATGGCACAACGACGGACGGGTCTTTTCCTCCCGCGTGCAGTCTCCGTGTCCTCGCACGCGCGTGCGTGGCTGATGCTTGTGTGTGTGTGTGTGTTTGTATCGTGATGCGCGGACGCTACAGTTGTTGTTGTCGTCGTCGTCGTCTGGGGAAGGACCGAGGGTGGGGGGACCCTGTCGCAGCAGCAGTAGCAGCAGCAGCGCTCGTGGTCAATTGGCTCTGCCAAGGGAGAGACAGAGAGTCGGAACGTGGCGGCGGCGTGTTGTCGCGATGAGGGTGAGAGACGGCCAAGTATTTGTAGCTTGGTGAGTCAAGTTGTCAATGCCCGAGCACGTCGTTTGGAGGGGCTTGGAAGTTGGAGGGGTCGTATGTAGTCGGCGGCGGTGAGCCCCGCGGTGGGGCGCCGCTCCTCCTCCGCCGACTCCAGATGCGAGACAAAAAGCGCCACCGCAACTGCACAGCTGCCTCGTTATTAGATGTATGTATATTATATACACATCACCGTCTCCCCACTGGAGCAGGTACGTGGGCACCTCCGACGCTTCAGGGACGCATCCATTGTTATCTAAACTAGCTAAGTAAATCGGGAGGTGACCCCTCCACAGCTATGTCAATGTTTAGGTTCGGCCGGTAGGGCAGAGAAGATGATATCGAATGTCGTGACAGCCTCCCAAACCCCCAGAGTCCGTTCCCATGACGCCGCCCGTTTGACAGCCCCAGCTTCAGGTACATCTCCTTCCCACAGGTCGATTACATCGTCGCCACACCTTTTTCTACACCAATTCACCCCAAACAGCGGCACCACCCTCCATCCCGCCTCGACAGTCAAGCTTCCTTGATGAACGCTCACGGGTATTGGAAGAAAGAAAAGAGAAAACCACGCTCGATAATCGCAAATCAAGTCGAAACCGCCAGACGGTCGGGTATACTGACAAAACAATTAAGCGCACTTCGTTCATCTCGTCAAGTTTGCTCGCGCGGGCACAACCGAATTGAGCTGAGCTTTCGTCTCGCGGCAAGGCGTGGCGTGGTGTGGTCATTATGCGCTTGCTTTTTCGTCATGATGCTGTGTCGAATGTAGAGTACGTATGTACAGCGTCCGGGTAATGAGGGAGCGTTTGGCATGCTGCGCCGTGAGCAACGGGACGCTCTCTGGCCGTGCTTTACCGGCGCCTTCGACTTGTCAAAGGTTACTCGCGCGCTTCGAGGTGCCGCGAGTACACATTAAAGGGACGTGACGCGATATATGCTTTGCTGCCCCCAAGTTGGAACAGCCTGTCGCGCAAAGACTGCCATGGTTGACCAAAACGCCGTAGCCAATGCCAAGTTGAGAACCGCCGCTTTCCAGGGCCCATATTCAAGAGCATGCTCATTGTTGGAGAGCACGGCCAACCCATCAGACATTTGGCGGGGCGTTTGCGGCGATTCCACTCCCGTTTGTATCGGTCGACCCGTCTCCTTCAATCGTCTTCCTCCAGTGCTCGGGGAGGCAGACGCAAACCAGCGGGAACGCCTTCATCTCGCCATGTGTCGCAGTCGGTGAGCCGTCACGAGGCTCCGACGTGTTAGAGACGCCGCTGTCTCGCTGTGTCTGTCGTCGCGCCTCCCATTCCTCTGCCCGCTCGTCCAGCATGACGCCCGTGGCCCAGCCGTCATCCCAGATACCCACAACCTTGAGCATGTCTCCGCGTTCAAGAGCAAACTCATCGGGGGCTCGCGGCTGGTACGCCCACAGCACGGCCACCTTGTCGGCAGGGTGGATATCGTCCTGAGAGTAGTAGTCCTTGAAGAAGGGCAGCTGCTCTGAATTTTGGCTGGCAACGCCTAGAGGCGAAGAATGGTCGCCACCACTGCCTGGCGAGTGAGCATCGCCCGCGAGAAGCGATCCGCTCGACAGGGAGCCCTGTCTCCTTGACGCGGGCGGCGGTCGGAGGACACCACGAGGCTCCGATTCAGGGCTTTCTCCAAACTCGTCCGACGACGACTGCGTGTCTCCACCCTTGCCTCGTCCTGCCATGAATCCTGCGGCCGCGGCGGCAGTCGATGTCCCGTTGCGGCTGTGGTGTGTTGGAGAGCCACTCGAGTGGCCCTCCAAGGCCGACATGCGAGCAACACGCCCTCCTGGAAGTACCTCGTATCCCTCCGGCGGGCTCTGTCGCATCTGGGACATGGTGGGCCCTTTCCTAGCCGGCGACGGCTGGTTGAAGATGCTACCTGATTGGCTTCCTTCTCGGCGTCTCAGCCTCCGTATGCAGAAAAGGAGGAGGATAGCAATAAGGGCAACGCCGGCCAGGGATCCCACAACTATGCCGGCAATGGCGCCGCCGCTGAGGCCACCGCTCTTGTCATTGCTCTTGCCGTCGCCGTCGGCAGGCGACGTGCCGGTTGGCGTTGAAGTTGCAGTTGGTGTGCTAAAGATCATGGTCGCCGTAATAGTGGGTAGCTTCACGCCTTCGCAGCGCTTTTCAGCATCGGCGTTGTAGCAGCACGTGTCTGTCGAGTTGACGCCGCCGGCTTTGCAGTACGAGCAGAGGCCCAACGTGCTGTTGCCATAGCCACAGTTATCCGGCTCGTTGTCAAACCCGAAAATGCATTCACCCTGCAGCGAGCCCTCGGGGAGGGAACAGACAGTGAAGTCGGCTCTGATGAGCTTCGTCAGGTCGGCGCCTGGTGTTGAGCAGAGGTCCTTGTTTGCCGTGATGAAGGCCTCGCTTTGGGCAAAGTCGGCACATGTACCGGCGCAGACGGGGCGTGATGCTTGTTTGGAAAGGCCGCACTCGGCGCTGGATTGCTGAACAAGCGTGTTGCAGAGTACCGTGGTGGTGTAGCGTGCATACATGCTGCTCGTGTCTGTGAAGTTGATGCCGCTGCAACCGAGGACATTTTGAAATCTGCTACACGTCAACGACAGATTCGAACAATGCCTCGAATGCGTGCTTACTTGTCTTTCACATAAGATGTTTTCACATAAGTTGTCAACTGATAGTCGAATGAAGCACTATCGGAGACGAATTGCAGAAAAGGGCTAGGCAATGGTCAGTTAGGGAGCGGCAGAGTGGAAGATCAAGGTCTCATCTCACTAAGTCTTGACCAAGGCCGCGTTGGTGGAAACGGAGGCAGACGCGAACGCGGGGCAAGCCTTGGAGCCGCTGAGAGAGACGCATCGACCGTTGGACTGTGCAGCCGCTAGGCTGGAGCCAGCTGCCAGGACAGCCCAGGCGGCACGCCTCATGGTTGATATTTGCAGTTTGTCGCCGCGCGTGTTCCGTTTCAGAACGCCGGACTGGCGCCGCCGGTGCGAAGCATCGTCGACGGTGCGCGGCCGCATCTTGGATGCTATAAGAGGAGACGACGCAATAGGCAGGCTGGAGCAACGAGCTCGGACCGGGACGCGGTGTGTACTGGAGGCTGTCGATTCGATGCTCAAACGTCGACGTGTACGATTGCGGTTTTCAAATGTCCATGCAGGGCGTGATCGTCGCAGTTGGACAGCTTTCTAAGGCGCTGTTTACGGAGCGATGCTAGAGCATTAAGCGTGGTGGCCCAAAGACAAGAGGTCGTGACCTGCGAGGCAAAGTCTGACCCACGGCCTTGGCGACAGCACGCGTGGTCGACGAGGGAGCGGGCACGGAAAGTGAAGACGAGGCACGGCGGACCGGACGGGGGCGCGTCCTGGGGTGAAGGAAGGGCAGGCAGTCCAGGAAACAGCAGCGCTGCGGGCGGGTTCCGGCGGCGTGGTGAAGAAAGGAAGGAAGCTGGTGACAAACGTCGAGCGGGCAAGGGCAGTCAGTCGTGGCGGACGTGTCGCTCCGGTTGCGCCGTCGTGCGAGTGTCGTCGACGAGGGCGAAAAGAAGCAGGCACGTCGCGCCAGAAGCTTTGCAACCTTGTCTCACGTCTCCGGGGGCCGCACGCGAGTCGACAAAGGCGGTGAAATTGACGCAATTGGCCGTCGACGACGTCGGTCGTTCGTTTCGCGCGGTAGCTTCTGAGGGCGTGCCGAGGCGACAAGAGAAGAAAAAGGGAATTTGCCGACAAGGAAGATCAAAGACGTAGGTGGTTGGCGTGGAATACTAGGGATCAACTAGGCCAAGTAATGAGTGAGTGGATGCCGTCGAGCGCAGCTGGTGCGTGGTTCCGTAGGCCTGGGAGGAGAATGCGAGGTCGAGGAGACGAGACGACCCGGCGGACCGCGTCCAGGATGGACAGACAGACAGACAGACAGACAGGCGGGCAAGCAACCAAGCTTGGCAGCGCAAACCGGCAGGAGTCCGCTGACTGACTGGCTTCCTACCTTGGGGCCGAAACAAGAAGGGAATGGAGAAGAAGGGAAGAGAGAGAGCGTGGGTGGGTGTGCGTGGGGTGGAGGGCGAGGGGCGGCACGGGAGAGACGGCCGTCCTGGGAGGAGAGGCGACGAGAAGGAGAGAGAGAGAGAGAGAGGGTGGAAGGATGGGATGCGAGGGCCGACGGGGAGGAGGTAGTGGTGTGAGTCTGGCCCATCGTCGTCCGTGGCAGTGAGGGAGGTGCAGTACTGGACACCTACCCAAGGTACCTTGCGGGCACCAACATGCCAGGGGCTGGCGGTAGGTACCTTGTGACTACTCACCCGAATGGAACCCGGCTGCCCAGTTTTGGCGGCGACGGTGGTCGGTGCGCCCAGACACACCCGGTACCCCTGGCGTACCTATCGGGCCCAGCGCCTCACCGCGGCCGCTCAAGTCCAGGTACCTTTAGCGCGCGGTGGTCGAACCTCACCAGCGGCCCGGGGGGGTGGGTGGTGGGACGTTGGCGGTGCGTCTGGTAGCTTTGGTACCAGGTCGGTAGTCAAACACAGCGCCGGACCGCCCAAGCTGGGTCACGACCAGGGGAGCGAGCTATCGCTGCAGGTCGTCGGTGCCTTGCAGGTCCGTCTCGTCTCGTCACGTCCAGCTGCCACTGGCGCAATCTCGCTGCTGTGCGCCTTGAGCTGCTGTTATTTCCCAGCGCCGGGGGTCCGGCAGAATGGAGCTCCCAACTGCGGCACGGCGTCGACGGCGGCCGGGGGTGTCGCCTGGGCAGTTGGTGATGAACCTTTTTTCTTCTTTTCTTTCTGCGGTACGAGGTACATACTTGGCGGGCTGGCGGGGGGGACGGGCTGATACCGCAGGGACGCTCTGCGGCGTAACCACAACGCCAAAGAGAGCCTGCAGAGTGACCTGGGCCTTCAACGATGCACTAACGTCCGTCGCGGCAAAGCTCGTCTGGTTGGGCAATCCGCGAGTACCTGGCCTGCGGGGCCGTGCAATCTTGGGGGACCCTAGCAAGGGGGGTGGGGCTTCCGGCGCGGCGCGCAAGAGGCGTTTGCGCCTGCCTGGCCCAGGCTCCTCGCACAAGGGCCTCCCCCCCCGTCTTTGTTTCGATTGGGACGTTTTCGGTGGGAGCGCAATCTTACTCTGGTGTGCCGTAGCGGCGGGCAACGGGCTGGCGATCAATTGGCAGAGGCGTTTGACCGTGATGGTTTGCATGCATGCCGGCGAGAAGAGAGAGAGGAGCAAACGTTGCTGCGTCCCGGGCATGGCCGTTTCTTTCGTACGAGTACGGGCAGTATATAAACGAACTCTTGCCGTCGTGATACGTACTACTGGGTAACGTGTGAAGTTCGATACCTCGTGCATTACAGTAGTACGTACATACGTACTTCGTACGTATGTACGTGCCACTGCTGTCGAGGCAAGAGCTGCTGGTTCGTCTGCTCTCCTTCCTACCCATTGTCCACCACGTGGGGGCTGGCCCCGTTCCTTCCTTGCCGCATTCCAACCGCGACGCCTCGAAACCGCAAGGCCCCAACCAAAGCTTCCGCCACCGCCTTATCCTTTTCGAATCCAAAGGGGATTTTTACTGCATAAAAGTATAAAAGTACCAGCCTCTGCTTCAGCTGTCGGCATAAAAATGCGGCAACAATCGACTTGAACGAAGAGCTACTGACTGCATCATTGTTGCATGCATGCCCCGTGTATATACTACCATCTTCAACGCGCCAACTACCGTGCCGCGCCTGTTTGATCTGCCCAAACAGTCGCGCGTGTCACCTGCTGGTCCCCGGCCTCATTGAACATGCATGCATGGTTTTCTTGCTTGCTTGTTGTGAGCCTCACTCCAAGGGCTTGCTTTTGCCGTGGCTTACACCAACATTCGGGACCATCGTACAAGTACGGAGTACTAACGTAGTACGTAACTTAGTAACTAGCATCTCCTTACTTACCTACTCCGTACTTCGTAGCACAGAGATCGCCCTTGAAACCAACAGCACGGCAGCACAAGTCGGCGCCGGTTTGCCCACACGAGGGCGCCACCGCCACCACCCACGACCACCACCAGCCTTCTGTTCTCGCTCGCTGCCTGGGGGTCGGTCCGTCGTAGATGAAAGACGCGAGAGCGCGCGCCGCGTCCTGACCTCTCTACAATGTATCCTCTCGGACGCGTGGCGTTCGAATGAGCCGCCTTTTTCTCTTTGACGAGACAGTACCTAACTGCCGGCGACGCCCTGCTTTGTGTCTCAAGCGCCAGGGCACGCGGGAATTTGGTCGGCCACCTCGCTTGTTTACGCGACGGGCCATCCGCGGGTTCCAGACGTGTTTGGTGGCCGTCGCCGTCCCCCCCGCCCCCCAAACGATCCGTCCGTGTGTCCCTCTTAAAAAGTCGATGGCCGACGGGCTTGTCGTCGGTGGCGTATGATACGAAACTTGCTTTGCTGAGGGGAAGGGGGGTCCAAAATTTGTGGTTGTGTCTGACACAAATCGCACAACACCATCTTGCGGAGAACGTGTCACTATCCATGCCATCGTGACCACCCCGCCTCCCGGGTTTTTTCTTCTTCCTTTTTTTAGGGGGGGGTTGCTTTTTTGTTTGATGTCGTCGTCGGATCCTGCCGACTGCTGCAGCCTACGTGCGTTTCGTTTTAGCCCCGTGAGCTCGACAATTGTCCATTGGCCTGCCTGCCTGACTGCTGTGCGAAGTACATGTACTATGTGTTCGCCATTCGCCAATGAGGGGGACGACGCAGCGCATTCCCCTCCCCGATTCTGGGCTGATGCATATACGAGTCTACTAGTTACTACCCTCGGCTGCCTGCAATTCGATGCCGTAGAGTAATCTCTTATTAGCTCATCAGGTTGTTCGATACGAGCGCCGGATCGCCTACATGCAATGCTTCGAGGCGTCAATAGAGGCACCTGTCGTGGTGATGTGCAGCGAACAAAGTCATCTTGTATAAAGAAATATATCGCCTATTCCCATACAGAGGCCCCCCCCCCCGCGCTCCCCCCCCCCCCGCCCTTGCCGCTACTACCCGCTCCCGACTTACCACCTACATTCCTTTGATACTGGCCCCAGCCGCCACACGCTCAGCATTCCTGGCCCTTCTTACGGCTGACTGTGACGCTCCAGCCGTCGGTATGGTAAATCCTGTTGGACCATTTGAGGTACGGTTCCGTTTCGCAGCCTGGCGTGTACATGAAGAGGTGCATTTTGAAGATGGCGTCCTCGACGTCAAGCCAGCTAGACACTCTTTTCTTGTTCTTGGTATCCTACATGGGGGGGTGGTGGTGGTGTGCGTCACCACCGCAGTCGTCAGCAATCATGGAAAACCCCCTCCCTTTGCTTTCATATCCGGTTGCGTGCGTTTGAATCGCATCGCATCGCAGCGCATCGCATCGCATCGCATCGCGGCTGTAGGAGGGCGCGCCCACGTACCTCGTTGCACCACCAGACTCCGACGTCCTCCCAGCAGCCAACCCGGTCACACTCTCCCGGACCTAGCGTGAGCAGACCCTTATGGGTATGGCGGAAGTAATCCTTGTTTTCGAACGTGGAATCATGATAGGCTGCTGATGTAGACGACTTGTAAACTGCGCATTCCATTTTCGTGAAGCCGCTCCTCCTGGCTAGCTGGACGTTGTCTGTCTCGGGCAAGAGCGCCGTGTCTATCGTCGTCACGTTGGAGGCCTCGCTCGGCGGGTGCGGCAGCGCGAGAACCTGCGATGGGGTTAGAAAGTCGCTTATCGCGGGCGAGCGAGGGGGCGAGCGAGCACGTCACCTCTCCAGCGAGGCCAAAAACAACGCCCAGGAAGAAGAAACTCCTAGTAGCCAGCTTCATTGTTATAAACGTTGTATGGCAAGGTTGAGATATCAACTAGAAGACTCGCGTGTATACAGGCAAGAAAGTTCCTGTCAGGTCCCGTGTCTCTGAAAGTGAGCACCCTCTTACACTACTTATACGCCGTCCTTTAAGCGTTTCTAATACGTCGCACGCAAGAGAGAGAGAGCGAGAGAGAGAGAGAGCGAAAGAGGTTTTGCCAGAATAGGATGCATGTAGCGGGCCTGAAACCCCCCCGATACAAATCAGCCCGTGGCATATATTGGCAGCGCGTTCGGCCTGCGGCGGTGTTTTGGAACGGCCGCGCGCGCGCGAGTCTTCGTAGCCGGCTCGTGCTGCGACGAGCGAACCCCGTCTGTCTCGCGACCACTGCGGAGTGATAAAATCGGAGCATGGCCTGTGTGCCGCCCGCCGGTGCGCGGCGAGACGAGATGCGACGCACCACCATGGATGGATAGATGGAGGGGCAGCACGGCTCGCCACATAAGACGCGGCCGTGCGTCCGTCCGTCGGGGCTCTCGCCGTCAATGTTATTTTTGCGCAGCTCAGTCAGACAGAGTCAAGGAGCCGCAGCCTCCAAAGATAGTACATGAATGGAGACGGCGGCCGGGAAAGACGGGTTGATCGTCAAATACAGATGAACGATAGAAAGCGCTGTTGTGGCCACCGAATCGGGCGGTGGCAGGTGCCGCCGCTTTTGGTGGTCTCGACAGTGAGGGAGGGGCTGGCACAGCCCGCAGAGTAACTACTAACTTATACAGTGTAATCACCGGACCCGGACCGTCTTTTCCCGCTGCTCATGGCATGGCAAAGGCACAGTGTCCTCGTTGCATCGGCGAGGAAGCAATGTCTGTGGAAGAGAAGCCGCCCGCCCTCTGCAGAGATGCCTGGCTCCCCCAGTTGGCTTATTACTCACCCAATGGTCGCGCGGTTGGTCGGCTCGGCGGAGCTCCTGGCGCGTTTGCCTTGGGGAGCGCTGGAGATTGTCCAAGACCACAAAACGTGGGCATCGTCGAGCAGAACAACAAGACTATGGCTCCTCCTCTCACGCGCCTTCTGTCTCCGCCATGGGTTGCTTCCATTGATAAGCACTTTTATTAGGGCAATGGCCCCGCCAGCCTTGCGCATCCAACGCGCGAGGCAGGGGAACAGAACGTTTTGACGACCTCACGGAAATGCTGAAATCGCGCCTGATCCTCTGGAAAGCCAAAGGCAAGCAAACACACCGGCCTCCCTGAAAAAAATAGTCTCGTTACGCCGACGGAGAGTCTCGGAAGGGCCAGAACGATATATGGTGCCTCTCGCAAGAGCTTCCTCAACTCCGCCGCGCATGCGATCAAACCTTGGATCCAACAGCCGACGCCCCAAAAAGGCCCTTCCACGCTTCACCATCATCATCATCATCATCATCTGCGGCAAGCGGCACAAAACGAGATTTTACCCCACGACCGGGCAAGACTGCGATAGGTCTGCGAAAGGCGATTCCGCACCCCGTTCCAGAATATCGCCGACATTGTGCAACATGTCACGCACAGCATGTGGTATTCTGGACGGCCAATGCAAGCTCTCTCTTGAGCTGACCACTCGTTGCATCCTGGGCACGACTGCGGCAGGCCAGGAATGCCAGGCTATTCAAGGTTTGCGGGAACCAACGACTGGACTGCGCAACTGTGCCTAGGAAACTATAACCGTCGGTCGCTTTCCGACGTCTAGGGCTCTGGCGGCGCTAGACGCGTATGTCAAGGACGGAAACGCGACCATGCACACCGAGTAATAAGACGTTGAGTGTGGCCGGCGTGATCAAGTGCATCAAAGTCGCCAGCCCACCTTACATGACCAAGAGCCCCATGTCGGATGATTCGATATAACCAATAGTGTGAACCAGCCCGCGTTGGACAGCATCTAGGAGTCCAAGTACCTTTGGCACAATGTTTGATGTGACGTTGCGATGCGCTTGGGTTTTTATTAGGGTTGTTGAAAGTCAAATCGTTGCGCCACCCCCAGTGCTCCGCCATGTCCCGAGGGCTTCGGCCGTCGTCCCGGAGAGCTGGTGACCAGCCCCGCGCGCCCGAGACTTGGGGCGACAAGACGCGTTCGTAGCAGATGCGTCCAACACTGCAACGCCAAGGACGTCAAGGTCGGAAGATGCGGCGTCATGGTTTTCTCTCGACTGCCGGAAGGGTCACAGCGCAGAGCTCTCGCCGGGTGCCCACGCCTATCCCTACCGACAAGGGAAGACCACATGTCCAAGAAAGCCGACACTGTGGCGCTGGCCATGACATTTGATACGAAGATTCATGAAACACAATTGGATGTGCTGTCGCGGTTCAGACATCTTGTCTGCCGTCTGAGACAGCGTTACTTACGTGCTTAAATACCGTTCAATGTCGACCGGCGGAACCGAAGTCACACCCCAGCCGTCGGGCGGTGCATGCCATTTATTTTCATCCTGACACTTTGCAAGAACCACGACCACGAAAAAAACTGACATGAATCTGGTGTCAATTTTGGCTCTGGTCAGTCTTGGGGTGGCCACTGCTCACGCATCGGTTGCCTCACGGGACGACCACGACGCCGACAAGCAAGAGTTTCATTCCCTCGTCAAGGAGATACAGGAAGAAGTTCTACGATTCCTCGACGACCGAGAGGCCGCATTCCATACTAGAGGGGCGCATGCTCGGTGTACATCCAAGAACGTCGTTTTCCGCCGCGAGTAGTATGTCGAAAGACATGTCCAAGAACCCCCCGTACGAACCAAGACTAACCCTTCCCTATAGCGGTGCTCTCACCGAGGCAGAGAGGCTGGACTATGTCAATGCCGTCAAATGTCTCCAAAAATTGCCCGCCCGAACTCCGAAAAGTGTGGCAGCCGGAGCAAAGTCCCGAGTACGAAACAAAGGACCCGGGGTGCCATGTGTGCAACGCTAACGCATAGCTATGCCTATAGTTCGACGACTTCGTTGTCACGCACCTTCTACAGACAAGGACCATTCACTATAATGGCTATTTTCAGCCATGGCATCGTTGGTTCATCTATGAATACGAGCGCGCTTTGCGTAAAGAATGTGGCTATAAAGGTTATCAACCGGTATGCACGAGACCACGACAAATATGTCTCACGGCTCCGGAAATTTCACTTACAATGCCTGCAGTACTGGGACTGGCCAAAATATTCCTCGGCGCCGCAAGACAGCCCCATCTTCAATGGAGACCCATATAGTTTAGGGGGTAACGGGGAGTTTATCGCAAATCTTACCCGGCCCTCTAGGGCGTCTACTGACCTTCCTCTTCCCGGAAAAGGTGCACGCCCCCGTGGAGTGGGGGGAGGTTTTGTTACGACTGGACCGTTTGCGAACATAACAATCAATGTTGGCCCGGGAGACAACGTAGCATATAACCCCCGGCGGATAAAGAGAGACGTTGGCCCTGGTCTGAATACTCGTTACGCCAACTATACTACTGTTTTGAGTAAGATATATACCCTAAGCAGTAGTAGACGCACATTTTAAGGATTTTCGGCTAATTACCTATTGATAGATTTATTGCAGAAACCGAACGTTGATGAGTTCCGATCGCTTTCAGAGGGAGTCTTATACACTGATGAGCTCGGGCCCCATGTCAGCGGCCACGGTACCATTACGTAAGTGCTTCGTGCCTTCAATGTTTAATACGTGACTTCGGCCGTCCTTTTCTAAAGGTAGGGCTTTAGAGGAGCCTCCGGAGGCGTTGATTTCTTTAACTCTCCCGGAGACCCTGCGTTCTATACCCACCATGGAATGATGGATCGCATGTGGACGCTGTGGTAAGTGGCTGCAGGTCAACATTTTCGTCGCATTACTCATAAATGCCCTATAGGCAAGCAATGGATCCCGAGACTCGGCGAGATCAACTAGGTCAGGGACTATATAGCCACGTTACATGGGCAAACATACCACCTTCGAGGGTGGTAAGCCTGACTGACGTTCTCAGCCTGGGATTCGCCGGTAGGAGCACACAGATTGCGGACGTCATGGACACACTATCGGGACCGTTGTGCTACTTTTACCTGTAGTCATGGAACATGTCCCCGGCATTAGTGCAACATGAAACACACGATGAGTTTCGACCCCCACGCATCGGTTTATAGGAGGCCGATGTGCGAGGGAACGAGGAGCAGAGAAAGTCGAGAGTACAAGTCGAGGAGGGAGGATGAGGTCGGGCTATATATACGGGCACGGCGGTGATGGAGGGGCACGGCAGGGGGGGGGGGGCGGGCGAATGGCGGCAAGGGCGCCTTATTACCCGATCGGGGAAGCCATCTTCCCCGGTGGGAGCAACAGCGCCTCCCAGACTAAATCTCAGTATATACTGTTGAGTCGAGTATACTGGCAATATATATACCTGCAGTGTGTGATGCCGTTCGCCAAAGTACATTCCCGCCGCGCTTATCACGTCGATTATGCGTAGTTGGACGCTCGCCAAAAGATGAAAAGATTGATGTCTAGGAGCCGCAGCCACATAATAGCATCTTCATAGCCTGTGCGTTGGCGCGGGCGCACCTCTGGGAGAAGGAGGCGGCGTCACCCTTATCTCCCCCCTCTTTACTCTACAATCAACTGTCAGTGCCGGACATCATCGCCACGAGGCTCCCGGCACGAACAAAATCTTAGACCAAAGGTAAACAAGGCAATAAGCTCTGCGCCAGACGTGTCAAGCGCGCGACGAACCTGCCAGGTGCCAATCTACCGCGCCTCGACTTCAGCCCGTCCCGTACCAGGCATCCATCCATCCATCCCCAGGGGTTCCGTTCGTTCGTTCGTTCGTTCCCCTCTGACAGCTGTCTTCCCGACAAGAGGCCACGCACGGCCAGGCACCCACGAAAATGCCTGTCCAAGACGCCAGCCACGCCAAGGTCACCGATCCCCGTCGACGTCAGTACGAGCACTTCCCCGTACCTGCGTTGCGGCTTCGATGGACGTCCTCGCGAATCATCATGCGAATCCCAGGGGTGCGGAGCGTCCCTCCTTTCGTGTATGCTACTTCATGTGACGGCCGGTGGCGTCTGGTGCCTGGGTAACTCAAAGCGGACGATGTATGTAGACTATGCAATGAGCTTTCCACGGAGGCGCCGTGCCGAAGCCATGGTGGTTGCGATAGAGTGCGTGCTAGTGATAATCTTCCGTGGACTGCACCTAAAACCCCTGTGACAGGACAACATAGTTTACGGGACGAGAAACCCAAAGACGAGCAGAACAACATCTCGAAGTCCCCTAGATGATTCTCTCGGTCATTTGCAGAGTATAAAACAGCGACGACTTCCTTCCTGTTCATCTTTGCGTTTTGCAACCTGAATGTCCAATACCACTCACTCTTCTACAACGACACCTGCCCTGTTTGAACTTGTCATTGCATCCCATCCACTCCATCCATTCCAAGGCACATACCGACATGATGTGTGACGAGATCGAACAGGAGCTCCTCGAGTTGGCAATGGTCGCCCAGCGCGCCCACGACCAGGCCGCGGCAGGCCAGTACGTCGATTACGAGGTCGATGGCACCTCCAGCCGCGACTCCGACACCGCGGTCGGCTCCATGGCCCCTTCGGCTGGGGGGAAGCAGCCAAAGCACTTGCAGAAGGAGCGAGAGGGAGAGGAGGAGGAGGAGGAACAGGGGGAAGAGGGACAGCAGCAGCAGAGTCAACAACAACAGCCCTCGAAAGAGGACAACAACTCCGACAACGACTGGCTCAAGTCGTGGAGACTGACGAGCCCCCTCCAGCGAAGCAACGCCTTCCGCCGGGTCTCGCGATGGCGCCGCGCCCTCGACCTAGACGCGGCCACGATCCGCCAGTCGGTGTTTTGCGGAACCGTCATGATCCAGCGGTCAATCGACGGCGTTCCGTTCGCGCAGAGCAACTGCAACAGCAGCCCGGGCCAGCTCGCCCTCTGGACCGACACGTGCGTCGAGGGCTACTGGCTGCGGCCGGCCGGGTACGCCGTGTCGTACCGCAGCACAGGCGGCGGCGGCCAGTGGAAGTACCGGGTGGTCCGGACCGGCGCGGCGGCGGACAAGGACAAGGATCATTTGGAGACGCTGGCGATCCGGGCGGCCCTCCAGGCGGCCCTCACGGAGGCGGAGGAAGTGGAGATGGCGGCGGCGACGGCGGTCGCGGGCGAGCCGGTCTCGCTGGTGAGAGTCTTCTCCGACTCTACCCCGGTGCTGCGACGCCTCTGCCGCATCCAAGGGCCCTTGTTCCTCACCATGTCACACGAGCGGACCGAGGTGGTTCAGGCCACCCAGGACATACTGAACCTGGCGCGGAGCCTCAAGGGGCGGGGAGCCCGCGTGGAACTCCATTGGGTGCCCCGGGGCAAGGTGGACGGGAGCCGGCTGGCCGACAACAAGGCCAGATACATGGATGAGGAGGTGGTCGCTCATCAGGAAGCGAGGGAGTAGGCGGGAGAACATTCCATGGGGCGAGGTGCCAGTGTTTGTTGTTGATGCAGGTGAGCGACCCGTCGTGGCTGGTCTTGATCACATCTCGAGCCCGCAACTGACGCACGGTATGAAGAAGGCATCTAGAAACTGGCTTGTAAAATTGTTCTCAAAGGCCAGAAGCCACAGTGTACAGGGGAAATACGAGCTGGGAAAAGTACGACGTCTGGTCTTGGGCGGAGCACGGACAGGAGTTTTGGTCTCGTTGGTTTCTGGATGGGCATCGGGGAGGCGTCATGGTACTTTGGTAGTCTGTGGGCAGGCAGACCGTCGTCTTGGACTTTGTTTGACTGTTTGGTCAGATGGAGTAGGCCGTTTGATAGGTAATTCGTTTCATCTCATGATAGTGGCCGTCGTCGCGGCGTGTCTCGTGGGCCCGCGTCAATCACGGATTGGAGTCGTGGCTGATTGTGTCGCGTCGTGTCGTGTCGGTCGTCTTCGTGTCGGCCGTCTCTTGGGATCAACTGCTCGCGCGCCCCGCCCTGCGTTGAACCAATTAGTTAGTATTCGTATTTATCTGACAGCATCGAGGCGCATGAGTGACATGAATCTGCCCGAGCCCAAGAGCCCGTCTTATTATGAGGCAGGCATGCCGGTGGCGTGTGTAGTCTAGTGCCAGGGCAACAGCCGGACGAACGCAGCAAGCCGCTCCTGCCTTCACTGACACTCGCATGAAGTCGGCGAGGAAGGAAGTCGAGACCCACCCTATTCCTGGCTAGTGATGCCAATGTCGGCGCTCGCGCCCACCGTAAGCTCCGACCTCCGACCACCGATGATGATGGCGCTTGCGGGGCCCTGATCCTTTCCTTTTGTCCTTTGTCCTTTTTGCCCGCCCGTGGGTGGTTTCCAGCATCGCGGCGGCGAGCCAGACCCGCCGTCGTGTATCGAAGCGGGAACCCGTCCTCCCGTCTGTCCGTCGCCTGGGCTGGGCCGCACCCCCCCCCCCCGATCGATGGATGCACGGTACCGACGCCACGCACGTTGGGTGACCGGTGGGAAGCAAGGACTCGCTGCCGACTTCTACGAAGAATGATGCTGTTCGTGAGCACTACTAACGTACCAAGGCTAACTGCTAGCACCGGCCTCTGATTGAGGCTTGTCCATCACTCGGCGGGCATGGCTCTCGACGACGACAACACCCACGATTCATGTACGTGCCGCCAGTCGTCACAGCAATCCCACCGGACGACGAGCTGCGGTCCCGGTGCGTCGTCGTTCGTCTCAAGCCGTTTCACCTCCCATCCCGCTGCTGCACTGCTGAGGCAACAAGCGCAACGCTGTTATTAACTCACGTCTTCAATGCCCCCTTCGTCAAAAGTCCAGCAGCAAGCAGGGAAAAGCTTATCGCTGGGCTTCGGCTTGGGGGAGGGTCGATGCCCATGCACCACGGGTGGCCTGGGAAAGCCCGAGAGCCATGCCCTGACGCACGATGCCTCCTAGCGCCCGACCACGAGTCTCCCCGGTTCCCGGCCTAGCGGTGCTAAGTGCTAGTCGTAGTTTTAGTAGGTAGCAGCTCACACGCGCTCCCGCTAACAAGTGGCGACCCACCCCGGATCTCACGACTGCGCGAGCCCCGACCGTGGCTTGTCCGTCTCTGCACCGCTTCACCTCATAACAGGACACCAAACGCCATGGAGACGGCGCGGTGTCCGGGAAGGGACGCTAAGGGCCAGGAGGAGGAAAAAAATAAAAGGGCGTATTCATGCATCCTTGAGGCGTGGGGGTTATTATATATGTCGTAGTGAGGCTCTTCGCCCCCTTTGTGTCTGTCTATCTTGCCATGCAACCCTCGTTGTGCTACCCATCGTCAACAGAGTCAACAAACTACCCATAACCACACTACATACGTGGGAGACACTAGTGTGAATGCCCTCGTTGGAGAGAGAGAGAGAGAGACATACACACGCGCCTGTAGTTGGATTGTCACGACGGGCTTCTTTATCGTTCGACGGCCGGCGAGCCGGAACCTCACAACGACGACATGTCGACCAACTCTCCGCCGGGCGGCCCAGGAGGCCAGCTCGAGCAGCTGAAGAAGCCGGTTCGTAACCTCCCTGTCCCAAAACACTCGAAGAAGAAAACACATGCCGTTTCCACCACGGAGAGTAGGCAGTAACTAGCTAGAGCTTCCTTCTGACAATAACGTACGCACTGCAGGGCCCCCCGTACCCTCCCCAGGGCGCCGGCCTCGGCGGCCAGCCCACGACGGGCGTCGACGTGCCCATCTCGGCCGTCATGCTCGCCCTCTTCGTCGCCTCGGCGGCGCTCAACATGACCATCCTGCAGCTCAACATGCGGCGCGGGCACAAGTTCGTGCTCTCGGGCGTGCTCTTCGGCTTCTCCATGGCGCGCATCACCGCAAACGTCATGCGCATCGTCTGGGCCTGCTACCCGCGCAACGTCCGCGTCGCCATCGCCGCCAACATCCTCACCAACGCGGGCGTCCTGCTCCTCTTCATCGTCAACCTCATCCTCGCGCAGCGCATCCTCCGCGCCTACCAGCCGCGGCTCGGGTGGTGCCGCCCCGTGCGCCTCGGCTTTCGTGGGCTGTACGCCGCCGTCGTCGCATGCCTCGTCATGGTCATCACCGCCGCCGTGTACAGCTTCTACACCCTCGACGCGGACAAGCTGACCAAGATTCGCGACGTCCAGCTCTTCGCCGTCACCTTCCTCGCCGTCCTCGCCTTCCTGCCCGTCCCCATCGTCGCCCTCGCCCTGCTCCTCCCGCGGCAAACCACCACCATCACTGGCGGCGGCGGCATCGGCGTCGGCCAGCCCGTCGACCCCTTCGGCACCGGCAGCATGCGCACCAAAATCGCCCTCGTCCTCTTCACCACCACCCTGCTCGCCCTCGGCGCCGGCTTCCGCGCCGGCATCGCCTACATCAAGCGACCCGCCGACCACCCCGCCTGGTTCCACCACAAGGCCGCCTACTACTGCTTCAACTACACCATCGAGCTCATCGTCGTCTTCACCTACGCCCTGTCGCGCTTCGACCGCCGCTTCTGGATCCCCAACGGCAGCTGCAAGCCCGGCGACTACTCGCGTGGCGGCGACGGCAGTGGTGACAACAACAACAACGACAAGGACGCCGTCGAGGAGGGCTTCCGCCTCAGCGCCGAGCAGCAGGGCCAAGAGGACCGCGAGCGCGACTGGGAGGCCCGAGCCAAGGCCGAGACGGAAAGGGGCATGCCCTCGTGAGGCGATGCGGACCAACTCTTCTCCCTGTCTTGCTTGTCGCGGAAGAGGAGGCAAACGTGTATGACCATCATGACAACTGTCGGCTGGGAAACAGCGGCACCATTATAGACTAGACGGGACATGTATGCCGTCTGGGAGAGCTCGCGAGGGTTGACGCGCACACGCTTCTCCCTTGTATCTAGGGGTAATTTAGCGAAAACATTCTCAGTCGTAAGCACAAGCCATTCAAAGTAATACTGCAACAGCCTCACCTGTCACCCCGAGTAATGAAGAGTCACGACCAACCCATCAGCCATCGCAAACAAAAGGGTTTCATCAGAAATTTAGCAATGAATCCATGTACTCGCAACATTTTTTTTCTTGTTTGTCTTCCTGCCTCGCAGACTCTATGTTATGCGTCGCCAAAGCCAGGAATTCGCCCACCTTCTAGACCCAGTCTCACATGTCCCCGCCTCCGCCCACAACGCACGTAGACTCGCATCTGTTGTCTTCTGTGTCCTCTGTACTGTTGTCAAGATTAGTCGTACACAGTTCTGGAGTCGTCCTTGACGCCGTGCCGTCGCAGCGTATGCCTCGAGATCTGTCCGAACATGCAAGGTCGTGCACGATTAGAGGAAGTAATCCGGCGTTCCTGTGTCGAGTCAGCGTCCTGTCACCCCATGTCACAAAGAGGTTACACGTACGTCTGGAGACCATGGGTTCGCCCGCTCTCGGGCAGGGGTCAAATTGCAGGCTGAGCCTCGTTAGCATTCGTGTCCACATTGAGTCGGCGGTTGGAGCTTACAAGGTGTATTTCAGGTGCTCGTCAATCTCCATGATGGCGGCTTGGTTACCGCACCGGTAGCAGTAGTTGGGAGCTTGCACCAGTCAGCAGAGGTCGCACGCGTAGGGACGGAGTAGACGTACCAGAGAAGATGGTCACCACGTTGCGATCCTGGGACCAGTTGTAGCCCTCCATGACGAGCTGATGCGCCCTGGCAATCAATGTCAGACCGTTGTTGTGGTTGAACGCCTCCGAGATGTCCTGGCCAAACGTGTAGCCCGCACCACGGGGTGAGATACCCCAGCCGCAACGGTCGTCGGGATCGGACCACAGCAGGTCGCACATGGGGCCTTCGTGAGGGACCTCCTGGATGCGGTCAAGGGCGCGGATGTTGTCGAGCGTGTCGATGCTGGGCGACAGGCCGCCGTGTAGGCAGAAGATCTGGTTGTCGATGAGGGCGGTGAGTGGCAGGTAGTCGAAGAGGTCAGTGAAGTATTTCCACACGTTTGCGTTTCCGTACTTGCGCAGGCACTCGTCGTAGAAGCCGTAGACCTGCGTGATTTGCCGGGATTCGTGGTTTCCTCGGAGGATGGTGATGCGTTGGGGGTATCGGATCTTGAGAGCGACGAGGAGGGTGACCGTCTCGACCGAGTAGTAGCCTCTGTCGACGTAGTCACCTGTGGGAGCGTCAGCGTCGGGCACGCCGAAGGCGGCATTGCGAGGGGAGCGTCACGTACCCATGAAGAGGTAGTTGGTGTCTGGGTTGGGACCACCAATCTTGAAGAGCTCCATCAGGTCGTGGAACTGACCGTGGATGTCGCCGCAGACGGTGACGGGACATTTCTGGCAGGGACGTCAAGTCAGTCGCGTCAAGCCATTTCATCGAAAGAGGGATGTCACGTACCACGGGCTGCACATTGGACTCCTCTTGCAGAACCTCGCGTGCCTGTACAATGGCAAGTCAGCACGGATGCCCAACCCCTCACTCGATCACGCGAGCTCTCGACGACGCAAGGAACGGCGCGCGGCCGTGGACGGAGGCGGGCGGCAAAGGCCAGTCCGGGCGACGGCGACGGCATGACGAGCGCGCCCAGTGGCGGCACACCGCCTTGTCCGAAGCTCGGTGCGGTGCAGGAAGGGGGACACTCACCTTATCGCAAAGTCTCTGGACGTCGGCCTCTGCCAGCTGTTTGCAGTTCATCAAGCTCTCGATCCAGCCGTCGAGTGTGGGGATCGAGGCGGGCTCGTTCTGGACGGGCGACACGTCGGCGGGTGCCCTTCCGACGTCCTCCATGTTGGTGTCCATGATGTATTAAGCCGCTGTCGGGGCGCTGCGGTCGAGGGACGGGGACAGAAGACGACGGGCGAGAGAGATGACGTTGCGATCACGCCCGGATAGAGTCGCGATTCGATCGGTGGGGCAGCAGCGAAGCAGGGAGACGGGGACGGGGAGAGAGAAAGAGAGATGGCTACGACGACACCAAAGGGGACACAGAGGATCGTGGGGGTTCGAAGCAGTGGCTAAGCCAGCCGGTGCAGATTGAGCTCGAGGTTGGAGGAGCCGCCCGGCGTGATGTGGCTCGTCGCGATGATGCAGCGCCAGGGGGGGTGGGTGGAGGGGGAGATTTGATCGTGGGCGTTTCGTTGCGGGAGGAGTGGCGGAGAAGGGTGCTGCTGCTGCTGCTGCTGAGTGATTGATGGGGATAGGTGGATGATGCTGATTCTGCCAGCGCAGGTGCTGGCTGGAGAGCTGTGGAGGTGCCCGCCCGCCCGTCAAGGGGGGCCTGCCGGCGTGTGAGTGGGCGGACGGCCAGGCGGGTGGGCTGGTCTGGGCTGCTGCTGGGGGCGGGCCCCCTCCACTGATGAGGTGCTCCTGGCAGAGATTGAATCTTGCTTCCGTGCTGGCGCGGCGCAGCGCAGCGCATTGCAGTGCAGTGCAGTCGGGTGCAGTGCAACGCCGCCTCTCAGCCTCGCCGACCAGCCTGGGCGGTCCATCACGCTGGACTGGCACGCAACGGCGGGCAGGCAGGCAGGCACTCACAACGGCAACCGCCCAGGCACTTGCCACCCAAGGCTGGCGAGGTGGCGAGACAAGCGGCACGGGCGACACGGGGGGACGCGCCAAAAACATTGGCTCACTCTGATACACAACCACTCTCTGGGTACTAACGCAAGCTGTCGTGCCTTTTACGCGCCGGCCCGGCATGCGTTTTGTGTATCCCCCCTTTTAGTTACCGGTCGTGCGTTCCTAGGTAGATAGCACGTGTAACCAAAGACGGCTTTTTACCAATTTTTTTCTTGTTGGTTTGGAGATCTCGACAGCTTCGAAAGGGAAACCTCTTCAACGATGGCCACTCGATAAACAGCGTCAAGAGCGACGTATGTAGCCGTTTCATCGTGCCTGTTGTCCCTGATTCCCATCCATACTGACAAACTGGCTGGGCCTCCGCGAGAGCCTCTGAGCCGCCCCACCAAATGCACTGACTGGAGCTCCCCATAATACTTCCAATTCATCCACAAACGAGCTCAAAGCAACCTACCTAGTTATTGCGTGAGACAGCTCCGGGAGCTCACTGTGGCTGGTGCCCGACAGCCGCGCCATTCCCGCAGCTCCAATGTCGGCAAGGTCGGGTGCCTTTATTTCGCACTGTCCCATTCGTGAACGGTCGTTGCAAAGGAGTTGCAACATCATGGCACGTTCCTGGAACAGTCCAACTCCTAGATAGGTAGTTATTAATCGTACTTTATACACGCTATCCGTATTAGCACCCTGATCAGGCTACATAGCTCGTCCATGGTCGTGCCTCAGTCATCGTCATCCAGTTCGCAACTACCTAGGCCAATCCCAATCCCACCGGCGTCGCCGTCGCGGTGCCAGTAGAGGCGCGCGCGGCGGCCTCCGCCTCGAGACCCCGGCCCACGAGATCCTTGAAATCCAGCCCGACTTCCGATAGCTTCTGCGCGTGCTCCTTGGCCCGGTCTATGCACTGCGTCCAGACCGCTCCTCCACGCTCCGTGCTGCTCAGCTGCCTCGCGAGGATACCATTGAACGCCTCCACCTGCTCCTTGGCCCACTTGACACACGCGCTCATCATGGGCGGCGGGAAGCAGCTCTGGAAGCATTGCACCGTGTTGTGGATGACGGTGAAGTAGACAAACGAGAGCTGCCAAATGTAGAGGTGCAGGTCGCCCTGGAAAATGCATTGCCTGTGTCCTGGTCAGCCCCCGGCCGTGGCATCACGGCATTGCCGCCCAGCTGTTGGCGAGATGCTTACCTTGCTCGCTTGTGGATAATGTCGCGACGTGCTGCCAGATAAGCTTCCCTGGCCCTGTCTTCAAACCCGAGCCGTGTTAGCCAGCCAACATTGCGCTTCGTCTTGGACTGGTTGCTGTGCGTCGTCTCGACCTCGTGGATCAGTATGCCCGCCAGCTTGGAGCACCGCTCCTCCACCTTGAAGTCGATGAAATCCTGCGCGACAACGTTGCTCTTAAGCCCTCGCGCAAGTCCCTTGAGCTTCTCCACACGGGTCACGGCAGGCTCGATCCTTTGGAGCGATACATCAATGTCGAGTTCGTCCATCTGGCTCTCAACCCACCGGAGGTTCTGCTGCTTGCCATCCACCTCGATGAGCATGTCCTTGATGTCGGACAGGGTCTCCAGTAGCTCCGTCTTCTGCAGCAGACCCGGGTCGCGCGAGGCAAAGTAGTTGATGGTCTCGCGCGCCTTGTTGTTAGCCTCCATCTCGGACTGCAGGCCCTTGCGCAGCTCCTCGACCGCCTTTCGCACGTTGAGAAGCAGCGACTTCTTCTCGGAAGCCTCAGGCTTCTCGGTGCGGTAGATGAAAGACTCCTGCCCGCCGCCGCGGACCATGATGGCGTCGGCCAGCTTGTTCCTGCCGCCCGAAGACTCTCCGGTGCCGGGCATGTCGACGACCTCGACGTCCAACAGCGGCCAGCACCGATCCGCGACCAGCTTGATCATGGGGCTCCGGGACGTGTCGGTGTTGGGGGCGTCCACCTTGCGCTTCTTGCGTGACGCAATGAGCAAGTGGTCGTTGAGCAAGAAGATCTGCATCGCCCTCCGAGACTTGTACGTCGCGTTGTCCAGCTCGATCCACGGGCCGGCATTTTGGACGACGTGGCGACCCGCCGAGTTGGGCAGAAACTTCTGGGACCCCTCGACGTTCTTGTACAAAGCTTGCATCTGAGAGTTCCAGAGTGCGCTCCTATCCGCAACAGAGCTCCTTTTGTCTCGCTTGCTCAAGCCCGTGGGGCCGCGCCCGGGGAGGCTTGCCGGCTCGTCATTGTTCATCGAGGCGGCTCGCAGGGCGGTAGTGTTCGTCTTGAGGTCCGCCATCAGGTTGCGCAGGGCTCTCATCTCGCCTTTGAGCTTCTCGGCCTCCTTGCTGATCTTAATGAATTGCGTGCGATTCTGCATCAGGTTTTGCTGGAGGTCCGTGGCGGCGCGTTGCTTGAGCTTGCGCAATGACTCCTCAAACTCCTGAATCTGCTCCTCGGTGGCGTCGCCCAGAACCTTGGACACGTACTGGTCGGGCACGAGGTTGGGGTCTCGAAGGGTCTTGATGTCTACCACAGGGGCGGCCCCCCCTCGCGACGGTGGCGGTCGACGATCTGCCTGCTCGTATCTGTCAATCGAGGGCATAGCCGGCATCGGTGGTGCGGAAGGGTCGAAATCGGCCGGCAGGTTGTTGAACCGCGTCGAGTATCGCTGCTTGACAAGGTCTGAGGTCTGGACACGGTTAGCAGCCGCCGTAACGACAACGCCGGGCACACCCCGGGGGCCGAGCATCGTACCTTTCCTCTGGTCGAGGGCCCTGGCCGTAGACGAGGCCGAGGGACGGCCTCAACAGGCCCGGGGGCGCCGCCTTTGATTGCCTCATCCTGCGCGATGGGGCTCGAGATCTGCCTCGGGGCGCTGATAGTCGGGCGGCCCTTGCGCTTAGGGCCGCTCCGGAGGGAGATTTTGCTGCGCTCCTCGGACATGATGTCGGCGGTGTTGGAGCAGCGGTGGCAGCAGACGTCACGCCTCTTGTGTGTCGTGCCGCGAACCAGAGATGCTCGCGGCTGGCGTCGTGGCTGGCGTCGATGTGGAGGTGAGGTGAGTCTGGTGTTTCATCAGCAGCGCGGCCGCTGAGCAAACGGGCAAGGCCACAGCACGCGGGCACACCTCACACCACTGGCTAGAATAAGGGGGGTACCTATTAGCCACCTCAGTCAGTGGAGGTGCCTCTCCGCTGTCACTGCGCTACAAGCACCCGTGGACCCGACTGCCCTGAGCCTCCACTGGCGCACTGCACTGCACGCCATCCACTCCCGTCGGGCTCCCGTCCCGTTCCAACGGGGACGCCCCACCAGGCGATGCCACTCCAAGGCCCCGTCTTCCCCCGGGGGGCCGTCTTTTGCACCGTGGCACCTTACTGGAAGCTCGGTGCCCATTCAGCCGACGTTCTCCCGACGCACCCACCGTCCAACGCCCGCGCCATCGATGTTCCGGAGCCTTTTTTCCCTTCCCGCGGCCCAGCGCCGCATGCCTGCCAGCCTGCCTGCCTGCTTGCTGATGTCGTCAAAAATTTTGGTCGGCTCTGATTGACGGCCACCACCACCAACCAGCGCACCCAGAAGCTGCACCAGCTGCCTGCATTATTCTCGCCCACCCACCCTTTCCTTCGGCGGGCGCGCAACTCTTCTCAGCAGACATCACCACCTCAGCCGCCCACCACATCAACCACGCCAGGGTTTTTTTTGTCCCTTCGCGTCGCGAAAACAGAAAGATCTCCCCCCGTCCATCTCCGTCGCTGCGACACTGCTCATCCGCCGTCCGAGCTACAGCTCCGCCTCCCCCCCTCAAGACTGTCACAATGGTTCAGACATCGACCGTCGTAACGGCATCAGTCGCAACCGCCGCGGCCGCCGTTGTCGGTACGCAGTGACCCGATCTCCCTCCCTCCCCTCTTCCCTTTCCCCCCAAAAGTTCACCGTCCGGCACTCGGAAGTTCGGTTTATCCCCCCTCCCTCCTCAGCTTCCGTCTTCGAACCACCTCACCGCACACCGAAAGCAGCGAGCTAATGAAGCTAACATGTGCGTTTTCGCAGCCTACGTCGCCTGGTTCGACTACCGCCGCCGCTCGCAAGCCGACTTCCGCCGCAACCTGAGGAGAAACGAGCGCCGCCAGGCCCGCGCCGAGAAGGAGGAGGCCGAGGCCTCGACGCGGCGTCAGCGCGACGCCATCAAGATCAAGGTCGACGAGGCCAAGGAAGAGGGATTCCCTGCTGGTGTCGAGGAACGCGAGGCCTACTTTAACGAACAGGTCATGTCGGGAGAGATGCTCAGCTCAGACCGTACGACTGCCCTTGTCTCTCTTTTTTTCTACCCTTATTGCTCCGATAGCACATATACACGCCTTGCTTTGCGTCCGCATGCTGACTTCACTCTGTTTGATAGCTTCCAAGGCGGTTGAATCGGCTCTTGCCTTTTACAAGGGTCTCAAGGTGTACCCGGCCCCCGGCGACCTCATCAAGATTTATGACAGCACCGTGCCCAAGGTATGTCGCCCTTCCTATCGTGTCACAGGGGGATTCGCCAGGACCGTGGCTAACAACAGTCGCCTTTCAGCCTATATTAGACATTCTGGCCGAGATGATCGCATACGACTCCAGCCTAGATATCCGTGCCCGCCCCGCCGGCGGCATCAACCTGGGCGACATCCCCAACGTCGGCCTCGACTAAAGCATCAACTACTGACGCATCCCGGGACCACTTGCAATCCGCACATCCTGCGGGCAGCGAATCCCCGATACTCAACTCGACAGGAAACCCCCCTCCACACTTGACAAGTACACCACGGAGGGGGCGCTCCAATCCATCTCAGGGGTCGGACTGACCGGTCCCCCCCTATAGTGTACCATATTGTCGCTCTTCAAGCTTTCGAATAGAGCTTTGTGTAAACAGTACCACGGTGGGAAATGATACCACACAGGGTGGGCTTGGGAAAGGCAATAATGGCAGCGTTTCCGCAAAAACAAAATTCACCATCCATGATTCATTACAATCCCTGCCTTGTCATTCACATGGAAACGTGTACAATGTCGTAACTATGGTAGCTACCAGACCTGCTCCGGGGGCTGCTCCCGGACGACGACGTTCTCAATCTTGCGCCCCTTGCGGTCCACCCGATCGTCGCGCGGATCGAAGCCGCCGTTGCCCCAGAGCGCCCACTCGGGCGTCGGCTCGCCCATGTAGTCCTCGGGGGTCCAGTCGCCGTCGGGGCCGCGCTCCTCGAGCAGCTCGAAGAAGCGCGCGTAGTCGATGTGCGTGTGCCAGCGGCCGTCGACCCTGAAGCGCTCGCTGGCCAGCAGGATGCAGCAGCTGTGGGCGTGCTCGGCGGCGATGCCGTAGGCGAGGCCCCGGGCCTTGAGCCTCTTCTCGAGCGCGCGGACGAAGTCGCACACCTCCCAGTAAAAGGGCACGTTGGACATGCTGAGCCCCGCGTTGGAGGACGTGGCGGTGCCGCAGTAGGTGACGCCCTTGACCTCGACGAAGCACGGCAGGCCGCGCTCGACGAGCTGGGCGTACCCCTCGGCCTCGTCCTCGACGTTGAAGCCCTTGACGAGCGTCAGGCGGAAGACGGTGCGGTGGCGGAAGCGCTTCTCGCGGAGGATGTCGAGGCAGCGCTGGAAGCGCTCCCAAAAGTCGCGGTGGAGGGGCCGGTCGATCTTGCGGAGCGAGTCCTTGTTGGACGCGTCAATGGACACGTACAGCTGCGTGACGGCCTTGAGCGCCGCGAGCTGGTCCGGGTGCTGGGCGTTGCAGACGAGGAACGACGAGATGCGCTCGGCGTGCAGCATGGCGAGGAACTCGTTGATGTGCGGGTAGAAGATGGGCTCGCCGACCAGCGACAGGGCGCAGTGCCGTATCCGCAGAGCCTCGGCGTACCGCTCGGCCCTGACGCCGGGCACGCCGCGCATCATCTTGATCTTCTTGTAGTGGTTCTCCTTGACGCCCTCGAAGATCATCTCGGGCGGGTCGACCACCCACCGCCAGGTCGTGCCCACGGGGTTGGTGCCGTGCCTCCAGCAGAAGACGCACTTGTTGGAGCACGAGAGGGACGGCGTCGTCTCCATGCACTGGTGCGAGTTGATGCCGTAGAGGGAGTACTTGTAGCAGCTCCCGCGCCCCCGCAAGGCGGATTTGGTCCACCGGCAGATCTTGACGCCCGAGTGTGAGCCGACGATGGCGTATCCCTGCTTCGTCAGGGCCGCGTACGTGGGCGAGTTCTTGGCGACCATTTCCTTGACCACGGCGGCCTGAGGTGTCGTCTTCTTCTTTGTGGAAGCACCGTAAGAAGTAAAGTCTACCGCGAGCGGTGCCTTCTTGGAGGAGCTGCCGGTGGAGGAGGAGCCGTTTGTGCGTATCATCTTGCCCAAATCCTCGACATCGTCCAATGCGCGGGGGGATGCCTGGTCAGCGTTCTCAACCTCGTCATCAAAGACGACCTCGCCATCATCTTCGCCGGCAACGTCCTCTTGGTCGCTCTCGATGGGGTCGCCGCTGCCACGGACGCCCTCGCCCAAACTTCCCGTTCGCGCGACGTGTTCCAAGACCTCCTCCAGGCCGGTTGACCACTCCGCGAAGCGCTCCGCGTGATCGCTCTTCATGTCGCCCATACCGACGGGATACGCGCGCTTCCTGCCCGTCAGCTTGGACATCCACCTGTCCAGCTCCTTGGCCTGGAAGCAGAAGCCCTCCGCCTCGTCCGGCCACCCTTCCTTGTCCCCGAAGCCAAACACCGAGTACCCCATCAGGAGCGACAGCGGCGCGGTGTCGATCCTGAAGTCGTGGTGGGTCTCCTCCAGGTGCTGGAGCAGCGTGTCGTTGATCGTGTCAATGTTGTAGCTCGGAATCAGGAAGACGTAGAAGTAGGACGCGCCGTCTGCAGACTTGGGCGGCGAGACGAAGAAGTCTTCAAAGTCGACGTCGGCCAGGTCATGCAGCTCCGGCTTGAGAAAGGCGCGACCTGTCTCCCGCGCGAGCTTCTCCGCTGCCGCCTCGAGCGATGCAAGATAGTCCCGGGCAATCTTCTCCGTCTTGGTAGTGACGGACGAAAAAAAGGCCATGATCTTGACCGGGCGCGTGACATCTACCGCATCCTGCCTCTCCCGCGACGGCTTCTTGGCAACGCCGCCCTTTATTCTCCTGGGTCCGGTGGTGGGTTTCGTAGCGGGCTTCTCTGCCACTTGGACGGCCTTGGCCGGAGCGACGGTCTCGGGCGGCGGCGCCTTTTCATTGTCGTACGCTCGTGGAACGGCAGCAACCGCATCCTTCTCGTCGTCGTAGATGTGGATGTAGACTCGAATCGAGAGGAGGACGAAGAGCGCGCAGAAAATCAGCAGCGTGCGATGCGCGTGCCACAGCTCGACTGCATCTGCGCGGGCGCGACAGCGGTTAGCATACGAAGCACGCACCCGTGGGCGAGAGACGAGTCTGCTCGCGGCAACTTACCTGTTACGATACCTTGCTGCCCTAGCTCGGACAGCCAGTTTGTCAGAACCATCCTGGCTGTGTTGTTGGTGAGTGTCGGGTTGCACACTTTCGAACTGGGTGCCAGAAATGGCGTCCCCGCGAACACGCAAGAAGACGTAGGTCGAGTGGGAAAAGTTGCAGCGGCCTGGACCCCTCCACACAAGAATTTCAGCGGGGAAGCCACCCCGTCGAGCTGGCCAATCGTACGCCTTTGCAATCCAATCAATCCCTGAACCCTTCAAGGAGACGGACAGCCCATGTCTCACACACAGCAGGTTCAACAACGTAAAGGAGCCGCATGCACAGGAGCCAAGCAGGTGCTATAAAAAGCCACACAATTACCATGCTGTGCTGTGCAGTTGTGTCAGTATCATGCGGCCATCAAGGTTACGACGGCGGCAAGGCTGTCGTCCCCAGGCCGAAGCAGGCCCAGCTGCCCCGTCCGCTGCAGGTAGTAAGCACGCGCTCATGCCTCGCAGAAAATGAGCGATAGTTGAGATAAACACTTTTGCAGCAAATGGCAGGGTGAAGAAGCTCGGAGTGACCAATGTGCCCGCCTCCATCTGAGCCAACGAACATGCCCCCAAGTCTATGAAGCAAACGCACGGAGGAACACGCTCCCCAACGCCTGAGTCTAGCCCTCTAAGACAGCAACTTTTTGACATCGGCCATGCGCGTGTCCCTGGTCTTCTTGGACTTCTTGTCCTTTTCCTGAAACGCCTTGCCAACCAGTTCCCGCTTCTCCGACTGAATGGCCAGAACGCGCTCCTCGACGGTTTCCTCCATAACGAGGCGCCAGACTGTAGTCTCTCGAATTTGGCCCAGCCGATGCACTCGATCAATGGCCTGATCCTCGATCGCGGGCGCCCACCCTGTTGTCAAAGTTAGCCGTCGCCCAAGTATGTTGCTCACGGCAGCAAAGTACGCACAGCTGTCTGACAAGACGACGGTGTCTGCCGACACCAGATTCAGACCGACGCTACAGACTGCCAGACTGGCTAACATTACCCGAGTGTCGGGGTCGTTATCCAGGGCGTCGATTGCGCGGTCGCGTTTGGTTGTGTTCATGCTCCCGTCAACCCTACAGAATTGAATGTTGGCCGCTTTCAGCTGATTCTGAATGATGTTCAAGAACGACGTCCACTGCGAAAAGATGACAACCTTGGAGCCGGGATTCTTTAGAGTCGCGCGGACGATTTGAATCATGGCATCCGTCTTTGAACTTTGAGTATCGGTGTCGAAATCCGCGTCACCAGATCCCTCGGGGGCAGGCTCCAGAAGACAGTCCTCTGTGAGGCCGTTGCGGCACATGGGGCACTTTCCTTGTATCTGGATGGCCTTCGTAATGCAACCCCGACAAAAGACGTGCTTGCAGTTTGTGATAACCGGGGAGCCCGGGACTTCATAGCAGATGGCGCAGTCTTCTTGGCTTTCAATGTAGAGGCGCAGGGCCTCCTGCAGCAAGGCGCGGTTCTTGTCAGTGAAGGTGACAACCTCTTCATCCTCGAGAAGCTTCATGAGGTCTTCAATGCGTTCTCTGCAGAGTGACCAATGGTTGCAGCTGGCAGCTGGGTCAGCAGTGGTCTCGTGTGTGTGATGAGTAGTATAGGGAAGACTCACGCCTGTCTGAGCCGAAGGAGCCGTTCCAAGACATTTTGGAACCGCCCCTTTTGTCCTGCAGAAGAGTTTTTCTGAAAGTCCTCCAGCGCTCCACGCGCCTCTGATCTGCCGGCCGTTAGCCAGTCGATGCCTTGAAAAGGGAAAGGTCCCTTACAGCAATGCATTGTATTTTTGCTTCTCTGAAGGGTGGAACGTGATCCGGTGCAGGTACTCCTTCTTGTCTGGCAGCTTGAGATCGACAAACTTCATGTCCTTTTTGCGCCGCAGGCAGATGTCTTGCACCAGGGCCTGGAGAATGACTTCACCGCTGCGGTCTCCAGCAGCAAGCTTGCGGGTGACGTTGGTATTGAAGATTTCAGGTTGCTCAATGCCTCCGGTGAGATGCAGAAACTTGACCAGAGAGTGCAAGTCTTTGACCGAGTTGACACTGGATGGAGTTTGTCAGCACCATCATACAATTGCTGCCACAACAACTTACATGGGAGTGCCCGTGAGTACCCAGCGTGACTTAGCCTGCAGCTCGCACGCCGCTGCTGCCACCTTGGTCCGGGCATTGCGAATGGTGTGGCCCTCGTCAAGCACGACGCGCCGCCACTCGACAGATTTGCTCAGTAACACGCGCTCGACCTTGGGATCACGTTCCCGGGCAAGCCTTCCGTAGCTGGTGATGACAACATCGTACTTCATGAGCTCCGCAGCCTTCGCCTTCCTGTCTCCATGATATATGATGACACTCGGCGCCTTATCTGCCTGGACGTGTCGTTCGATTTGCTGCTTCCAGTTGCTCATGACGCTCACGGGCGCCACGATGAGCGTCGATCCAGGGCCGCCAGCGAGGATTAAACTGATAATCTGCAGCGTCTTACCAAGGCCCATGTCGTCTGCGAGAATGCCTCCGGAGCACAGCGTGGGCGCAGTCCGAGTCACGAATCCCGATGCCAGATTCCAGTACATGTCCCGGGTAGTCTTCTTCCAGAGTTGCACCAGTCTTTCAGAGCCTTTTTGAGGAAGTTGTGGATTCTCCTTGGACATCATCCAAGCCAGGCCCTGACCATTATCAGCACGCTGCCACGATTGCATCGCTAAGTGTAACTCACCTGCCGTTGGTACGGAAGTAGGGTCGCCTTGAGCTCTGGTGGCTGGGCCGCCATTGGCATCTTGGCCAAATGTTCTTCGTCGATGGCAAGAGTCTTGATGGCATCGCCTCCTTGGCGGAATTCGGTAGCGTCGCTGCTCTTCATAAGATCCTCGAGCGTTACTTCGGCCTGTCCAGCGTCGTTCTGTTCATCACCAACGCCCTGCGTTGAGCTGCCAGCTTTGAGACCCATAGCCAGCCTCTTTGCCTCGGCCTCCTTCCGGGTCTGGTTCAACTGAGTGGCCTTGACGAGCTTATCTGCCTTGAGTGCCTTCTCAATTCTTGCCCGCGATGCCGGGTCGCTGGGCCCGAAGAACAAGACACGTATGGGGCAGTCATATACGCCTTTCTCGCCGATGAGTTGCGCCTCCAGCGTAATGTCACCCGAATCCTGCAAACCGTTGTCAACGAATGATCGGAGTCGTGGAATACGGAGGGTGGCATACCACATAAGGAGCAATTTTTTCCACAACTTTTCTGGGCAAGTGCCCAATCTGCTGGTACATTACATTGTCGACGCGGATCGCATTGCGGTCGTACTAATTCACAATGAGCAGCAGCTCTGGCAGCGGATAATGGACTCGTACCTGATTCTGCGGCTCTCGGCGACATAGGACGGTCTCTCCCGGGTTAGCATACCCTGAGTAGTACCGAACTCCAACAATCTTGCCATCTAGACGGCATTAGCGGGCATTGAAGACGCCGTGGCTCGGGCTTTCGAACCAAAGGACCCGTAGAATTCTGTGGGAGGTCCATCGTCGTCTTGAGTGAGATCCAAAAACTCCAGATCATCATTTCCGGACTGAGAGGGAGGCGTGGCCTGTGATGATTGCGACGAATGGGAGGGTCCACGGCTCGAGCCTCGGACTGCAGACAGCGAGCTCTGTGGCGACGAGCCGTAAACGCTGGAACCTCCAATGCCGGTGGAAGTAAACGACGAGGGACCGTGCGTGGCGCCGGAGCCACGGCGCGATGGGTGGCTCGTGGACAGTGCAGAGCGCTTCGCCTGGCGCCCGGCCTGGTGATGCTCCTCGGTCAAGTCAATGACACCGTCGCTAGCTCGCTTCTTGGAGGTGCGAGGCATGGTGACTGGGGCGCAGATTCGCTGTCTGGTTTGGTGGCTTGTCGGCCGACGCTCGCGCCAAATGAACCAATGCTTGCCGGGCTAGTGCAGCACGACTGATTCCACGTTGGAACACCGGGTGGGTCGACGACGAATTGCAGCGGCAAAAGGGATGTCGAGTGAAACGCGCGAGGCAGCGAGCACCTGTTGGTGTCGACCGTGGCTTGTACGACCCCGGAGGTTGACGAAATATTCGAGGCATATGGGCGCCAACCGTAGCACCTTGGTGACGCCTATTTTTGACACCCGACTCTCCTCTTCTCCGAGTCGCGCTTCGTTGGCTCACGCCAAAGACACGGTATCACGTGACTCGCCAGACGGCTGTCGGTGGAGCGAAGGAGGAGGCCGATTCAGGACTAGCGTCAATCACGCCATCGATGAGCCCTCCCACAGGCGAGGGATGAGGACAAGACGACATGCCTTCCCCCTTCTCTTCCACTTCAACTTCACTCCTTACACATCTCAGGGCCTTGGACGTCTTGTTTAGACTTGGGGCTTTCATTTTGTACCCTATTTATCATGACTTCGTTGCCAAAATCCGGCACTTGGCCTCTTTGCCATCGCTTATGCCTGGGCCCCACACTGCCAGCCGAGAAGCCTCGTCAGGCTCGCCGTACTCGACAACACAAGGAAACGGAATGAAAGGACAAAACTCGCTACAAGATCAAAGGACGAATGCATCAACGCCGATACAGCCACCATGGCTCGAGGATACTGGACCGCCTCGACGCCACGCCCTACTACTTCAGCAGCCGGCCATACGCTGAGTAGTAGTGGCAGCCCGGGATGTGGCTGCTCCTGCCCGTCTTCTCGTCGAAGATGTGACATCCCTCTTTGGCCACGTTGGGCGGAGTATACACTGCGAGGTCAAAGTCAGTCAAGGACAAGTGTCTTTGGTGGCTGGCAGAACCTACGGTGCAACGAGACGGCGAAGTCGCTTCCGTTGTTGGAGATGCGGTGCAGTCCAAGTTCGTCGGCCATGTAAGCCACGGCGTTTTCTGTATATGTCTTCTCCGAGATGACCTTCATGGGGCCTGCGGGCTCGCCTTCCTCCGGGAAGGCGTAGCGAGTCTCGGTCAGGCCACCACGCAGAATTTTCATGAGGCAGTGGGCGTTGCCGTGGTCATGGATCGGGCTACCCTTGCCTGGAGACCATACGAGGACGAGCTGCGATCATGATCGTTAGTCGCGGACATGTTTACCCATGAACGAGTCACCCCTGGGCATCGGGCACATACCAGGTTGCTCTTGCCGTTGCCCTCGTCGACGAGGTTACGAGTGTAGCCCCTGCTGGCGTCGCCAAAGGCATACCGGGACCACTCGGCAGGCTGGCTATCATAGTTGGTCATGAGGCGTGTGAGGAACTCGACGTTGACGTCGTCCGACGTCAGACCCGACGAGGGGCCAAGGGCCTCCTTCAGCGCCAGGACCAAGTCGTCGAAGCGGTTGGCGAGAGGGGCACGCTTGACGTCCTTGGCGGCGGAGGTCACGGGGATGGATGGGATCAGGTCGATGGCCATGTTGGAGGCTTGCTTGCTATGATGGATGATGTCAAGGTCTGCTACTTGGTATGACTTGACACGATGATGGGTGTTTGGTTGAAGAGGGGTTATATGGATTGACGACAGGAACTCGGAACAAAAGGACAGCACACCGACAGTCCGATTGTCGCCGCGGCGGGGGCCTCCTGCGTTGACCCTTGGGCTGTGCCTCGCCAGTCAGGTGAACACGGGGGAAACCTCGGGTGGCCGACAAAGCGCAGCGGGTGCCGGGCTCCGGTGGGGTCGAGGAACAGGTTTTGGCCTTTGTGCCAATTGTTTCCGTCGGAATGCGATGCGAGAGTTATGGCGAGAGAAGCCGCACTGGATGCGAAGGTTTCGGACGCTATGGTTGGCGGAGTGGGCTGTGAAAACTGGGTCGCCCTGAACCATGAGTCCACTCCTGACTAAGAAAGGTACGTCTACGTTCTGTCTACTTGGCCTTGCCTTGTGCGTACTGGCGGGGCGTCTTCCGGCCGTGGTCGCCGTATGAGGAACAGGACGGCGATTCCCGAAAGGTTGCTCGCGCTTGTACAGTGACAGGGCCGCTACATGCGCTTCTCGGACCACGTGGGCTCAGAGCGGCAAACACCACATTCAGTCAACAGAATCACCACGAAAAATTTGGTAGAAAAATTGTAAAAATAAAGATAAACAAAAAATATCGCACATGTTTCGTCAGCTGCTCCTATGTGCTCTCACACCCGGAGCCTTTTTCCAGGTCCTCCGCCCCGCAAGGGTCCGGGACGCCGGCCGGAGGCCAGCTCGCCATGGCAAGGGACTGTGCCTATGCTCGCTGTGCGACGCCCGATTGGGATTGCCGAAAAAGAAAGAGAAAGGAGGACTGGGTCTTCGCAAAATGGGGCCTCGTTCGGAAGTCGGCGGGCGACCAGGTAGGAAAAGGGGCGGGAAGGGGGGGGGGCCTGCTCGCTCCAGGCCGGTTCGTCGCCTGCCTGCCTGCCCGACTGCCGTGCCGGGGACGCACAGCGGCCCCGGCCGGGGGGCAGGAAGGGCGGGGGGGGGGGGCGGCGCGTTGGCGGTCTCGAACAAACAGCACTTTTGCACTTTGCACACGGCACTTCCATGATGTTTGTAATCGCAATGAACAGTACAGTACCGGCACTTTGTCATCGCCGTGCAGTGACCCCCGTACAATGCATGCAAAATGCATGCCTGCTTGCAAATCCAAAGCGGGCGAGGGGAGGGGGGGGGGGTTTGGTTGCAAAAGAGAGGAAGGGGGGGGGGGAACAGCCGAAACGCCCGACGCAGCAGCCAGCCACCGATTGCTGTCCCTTCCCTTCCTTGCCCATCGGTAGGTATGTGCTGTATGTAGTATGCGCAAAAGTACGCTTATAATTAGAGGAGGGGGAGGGAAGCGGTGGTGCATCGTGGGCGGCACAGCAGCGCAAGTGTGCTGCGCGCGGGGGGGGACGGGACGGACGGACGGACGCCGGGGGGGATGGATGGCGCGCATCACGGGCAGGTCGCTAGGTAGTTACAGAATAGGGAAGTGAGGCCGGACCAGTGAAGAAGAGAAGAGCCGGTCCAAGAAGTGGTACGAAATAGGATAGAGCCGTGGTACGAGTATGGTATACAGTACCACAAGACAGAATGGATGACAAAAGGAGACGGCAATGATGTTTTCCGAGGGGGGCAAGGACGGACAAAAGAGGAAAGGTCATCTGGTTCTCCCCCGGCGTGCCCCTCGTCCTTGTCATCATCGTGTTCCCCCCGTCGCTCGTCGTCGGTCATCGTCGTCGTCGTCGCAGAATATGCCGTTCGATGACTGAACTGAACTGAATAAGGTACCAAGGTAACTTACTGCTGGTGCCGGCGGCGCATGGGGCGACAAGACGCCCGTTCATCGGCGCTGCGGGCTCCACCTCTCCGACGCCGCCCGCCGCCCGCGAACATACCGAGCCAACCAACTTAATAAAGTGGTTTTTTCCCCCATCAACTACAACTAGTTAGTCATTTCGTAGCAGCAGTACGTACAGTATATGTATTCATCGCCATCGTTGGGCCATTTTTTTCTTCTTTACCTGCCCGACTCGCCACGTCCGATCCATCTCGGGCTCCCCTTTCCTGACTCTTTTTGATGTTTGTTGTACATCGATCTCCCTATATCTTTTCTTGTTGCAGGATCTGTGTGCTACGACACGACATTGGGGGTGGGCATTGATTGACTTCCCTCTCTATCTCCCGATCGTGCAGATTATTACCCCAGACTTGGGATCGAAACCCTGTCAACGAGGTTGCAACAAACCCTCATTCGAAGCCCCCACGGCTAATGCCCCTCTCCTCCCCTCCCCTCCCCTCGCTGTCCTCCTTGTGAAAAGTAGCAGTAAGAGACAAGAGGGCCGACCCCAATTGACATCATGGCCTTGGCGACGACCACCACCATCACGGCCGACGCCGCCGCCGCCTCCACCGCCAAGGAGTGCTCCGGCCCCCCGAATCCACAGCCGCCGCCTCCGCTGCAGTGCCTGTCCGAGACCGAGACCGAGTCCCAGACCCAGTCACAGTCGGGGATGCCATCACCATGCCTGGGGGAGCGCATGCCGTGCGGGAGACTCAAGACAAAGCACGACGCGGGCTGGCGGCACGTCGTCCGCAACTTTACGCCCTCGTGAGTTTTTGTTTTCCTCTTCGGCTCCGCCAACTCATCTTCGTCTTCATCTTTGTCTCCTTTCTTCATGGTCCATCACACTCGGAGCCCTTTTCTCTAACCCCCCAGCGTGTGGTCTCTCAGCTGGGTTTTCTTTCCTTGTACCATAAAGAAGAAGGTGTCTTGTCTGTTTGCTGACCCATGGAATCAGATGGTTCGCCGTCAACATGGGCACGGGCATCGTCTCGGTGCTGCTGCACAACCTGCCCTGGAACGGCGCCTGGCTGCAGTACGTCTCGTACGTCTTCTTCGCCGCCAACGTCGGCCTCTTCGTCGTCTTCCTCGCCATCTCGCTGCTGCGGTACACGCTGTACCCCGAGATTTGGCGGGCCATGATCTCGCACCCGGGCCAGTCGCTGTTTCTCGGCTGCTTTCCTATGGGCTTTGCCAGTAAGCATGCTTGCTCTCTCGTTCGCCTTGGATTCCCTCTTCATCACGTCCCTTTGCTCTTTTCCTCTCTCCCTCGGATCGTCCGTTGCCAGTCGATTGTAGAGAAATCAGCAGAGGGGGACCGTTCACCCGTGACTGACTTGTCGTTCCTGCCAAAACAGCCATCATCAACATGATGATCTTCTGCTGCAGGCCATGGGGTGACTGGGTCGTCCACCTCGCCTGGGCCTTTTGGTGGATCGACGCCCTCCTCTCCATGGCCACGTGCATCACCATGCCCTTCATCGTCATGCACCGCCACAAGCCCGGCCTGCACAACACCACGGCCGCCCTGCTGCTCCCCATCGTGCCCACCGTCGTCGCCGCCGCCACGGGCGGCATCGTCGCCGAGGCCCTGCCCGACCCGTCCCACGCGCTCGCCACCCTCGTCGCCTGCTACGTCCTCTGGGGCATCGGCCAGACCCTCTCCGGCTGCGTCCTCGCCCTCTACTTCCACCGCCTCACCGTCCACTCCCTGCCCCCGCGCGAGGTCATCGTCTCCGTCTTCCTCCCCATCGGGCCCCTCGGCCAGGGCGGCTTCGGCATCCAGCAGCTCGGCAAGGTCGCCCTCGCCGTCCTGCCCCAGACGGCCGTCTTCCGCGGCGTCGGCGCCGACGTCGACGTCGCCCGCGCCGCCGAGATCCTCTACGTCCTCGGCGTCTTCCTCGGCCTCGTCATGTGGGGGTTCGCCCTCGTCTGGACCAGCTTCGCCTTCATCAGCATCGCCACCATAAAAGACTTTCCCTTCAACATGGGCTGGTGGGGGTTCACCTTTCCGCTCGGCGTCTGGGCCACGTGCACCAGCTTGCTGGCCGTCAATCTCGACAGCGACTTTTTCAAAGTCTCCACCATGGTGAGTACGCACAGAGAATCAAGGCTCCTTGCCCCCCCCCCCCCCGGTTGTCGACCCTGCGGCGATGGTCTAGTGTAGTGTGCGAGTAAATAGCGAGCGGATGCTGACTGGCCATCTTCCGCGACGCTAGATCATATCCCTCGCCGTCGTCGCCCTATGGTTCATGGTCGCCGCCCGGACCCTGCATCTCGTCGTCACGGGCGACATGTTCTTCGCCCCGTGCTTGCAGGACATTCGCGAGAAGGAACAGGCCGCAGGCGGCGACAGGAGGGTATGAGCAGCCGCACCCAGACGCAGACGCGCGCGGCTTTGTTTTACATGCATCATCATCGCCCGAGCTGAATCGGACGCGCAAAGTGAGGGAGGCCTAACATCATATCGTAGTCAGCGGCAAATTGACCACTGCAGAGGAGATGGGTATCGAGGAGAAAAAAAAGTTGTGAGCGTTACAGGCGTGTACGGACGGTAATTATACCGATGCAACTCGAGGCATTTACACAAGGGCACCGGGTTCTTCTTATCTGACAGACACTTTAGTACTAGGTAGTACCTGCCTAAATAAGTACCCAAGTAATTATCTTACGATAAGGTAGTGGTAGTCGATCAAAATGCTCATGTTCTTCCTTGTACCGGTACTGCCTACCGCCTTGGATAAGCGACTTGGCGTGACGCAATGCCATTCCAGACTCAGTCGTCTACCTGCGTCGCCCCTACCACTGCATCTACGCGATGCATCATCATCCATGCAGCCTCCACCTTGATGGGGCAGGCTATCGTCGGCTTGAATTCGTCACGGTCACACCCTCAAACCTCCTCCGACAGGCGTACTGGTGCCGCTTTTGGCAAGGGTTTTTGTTTCTTCTTCTAATTTCTTGCTGTACGTACTTTTTTTTTCCTCTGCGTGTTTGAGAGTTCTGTGGGGCACTGGCCCGTATCCGCCCACTCCCGTCGCGTGCTCATGCTCCGTGATGCCTCGTGATAAAGCGACTACGTACCTCGCCCAAATCATACCAACAAAAGGGCTTCTACTTGAGCCACCTGGCATACGCCCAGCGGATTCTGTCGAGCGCCCTGGCCTGCACCTGTATGCCCTTGATGTTGGCTAAATCGTCAAGGTCTTCTAGGAATTCCTTGCGAACGTCGCGTGGCATGAGCTTGCCTCCCAGATCACGCAGCACGTGCACCTCGCACAGCAGCAGGCCGTGGTCCTTGTAGGAGAGGACGTTGTTCTCCATCGGCCTCGCCTCCGAGAGGATACGGTCGATGTTGCGGAGAACGCGGACGACTCGCCCGGCCTTTCGCTCCTGTCGGTGCCAAGAACGACCGCCGAGCACACCACGCAGATACTGCATGACGCCGATCGAGACTAGGATCCCCGGTGTCAGTCCCACGAAGCCAAACACGAGCTCCTGGCTCTTCAGCAGCGAGTCGATGCCCGTCATGGCTACCTCCAGGTCCACCTTGGTCTTCTGCACCTGAATGAGCAGAGACCGAACGAGGTCGCCGCGGACAGCCCCCATAAACGGGCTCTTCAAGTCCTTTTCGTATGCCCGGAGCACGGGTGTCACGTCCCCTTCGGCCACCTTGCTGCGGATTTCGGCGATCTGAGCGTCCGACAGCGACGAGGCCTCCGCGGCAAAGTGAGGCTTGTCCACGGCGAAATCCACTACCATGCGCTCCAAGCTCTCGCGATCCGCCTTCAGACTGTCTCTGCTCATGATAGCAATCTCGCTTGTTTCATCATGTCGAATCGTCTTAATCACCTTTGCCAAGGGCTGGACGACCCAGTTGAACCAAAAGTCTCGGACCGTCTGGCCGAACCCCGTGATCCAGTCGATGATGTCCGCCTTGCGATTCACGAGGATCCGAAGCATAGTTGTGGAGGACAGCAAGCCAACAACAGCCGGCAGCCAGTAGCGGACAATGCGAGACGGGCGCCCGTTTGCCTGCGCCAGCGATTGCATGGCGTTGAAGTGTTCCGGCAAGGTCCTGTTCATGATACGCAGCAGGCGGCGGGCCAACACGGCCGGTCGGTCTGGCGTGATGTTGTCTTCGAGATGAACCGACAACTCCGGGTCTTCCTCGACGCCGGCAAAGACTTTATCTTCAAAGTCGTCAATGTTGACATCCAGAGTGCACACCTCTTTGAGAACCACGTCCATGAGCGCCACGCTGCGCTCGACCACGCCCTTGAGGTCCTGGTGGTCGTGCACTTCGGCCTTTTCGTCGTCGTGACCGAGCTGGAGGCCCTCGTCGATCAGCACGCCAAGGCCACTTGCTGTAATCTCCCTGAGCTTCTTCAATTGGGCCTGCTTGCGCCGTGCTTCGGCCCGGCAGAGGGCGAGCGGAGACAGGACTTTGCGTTGGATGTTGGCAAAAGAACGCTCCCGAATCGTGTCGCGAACGATGCCGTAGAACTGCTTCCACTGCTGCGACATGCCCGATGCTGTAGAGTCGACGATATCGGCTGGCGCATCTCGCACAGACATGGAGCGCATGCGCGTCCTACTCGAGACGTAAACATCTTGCGTCCATGCCCACAGGCGCAGCGGTGACGTCTGCACAGTATAGAGGCTGCTGTAGGTATAGGAATTGAGGACCTCGGACCAGTACCAGATGTCGTCGCTTAACGGCGTGATGCGGTCCAAGAGGTTGTTGAGGATGGCGCCGTACACCTGGATCGTGGCCTTTGTGACCAACAGCCATTCGATCTCGTTTTCGTATGCGCTCTTTGACACTGTATAGCCAGCGCTCGCGGCGTCCGACTCCCCCTGCCGTGATCTGGCGGATGGGATGCCGGACTGGATGAGAAGGGTCCGTACTCGGCTTGCGGGAAGAAGCGGCTGCGAGGACGAGGTCGTGCTCAGGGACTGAACGATACGGAGCAGCTGATCCAGCCTCGAAGCAGCAGCGGCGTCGGCCACGGCAAAGCCGTGCTCCTCGGCCTCGGAAGCTCCGTCATCGGACGAGCCTTCGGAGAGGACGGGTAGGCGATCGAGGTACGCATCAAGACGCCGCACCTGACTGCAAGGAGGAGCAAGAAGCTGTCAGCAGGCACGGGAACGAAGAGGCCGAGAAGGGCAGCCTAGGGCCACTTACTCGGAGACGAGCGTCATGGTACGATGTTGCCGGAGGTGTAGGATCGCGAGCCCAAGCAACAAGGCGGGACAGGTGCATGGATGGGCCCGGCACTAGTGGTGGCACGCGAGAGGGTGGCCGCAAGACAGAGCCTCATCCGCGGGTATGGACCGGGCTGGCCCAGTGGCGTGCAGGAGTTGCGGGGGAAGAGACGCGTGCGTAGACGGGCGGCACGGCTCCAGGGAGCTGGAGCGTGTTGCGCGGCTTCGAGTGAATGGCACCACGGCGGCGGCGGCGAGGTCCAACGGATGGCGGAGGTGCCGATGATGCGTCTGCTGCTGGTGGATGTGGTAGGTGGTACTTGGTACTGGTGGTGGCGCTGGCCAACGGGCGCGTCACCGATAATCTGCAGGCTGGACAGCACATCATCCAGCCAGAGTCCTGCCTTTGGCGGGCGATCGGATGTCCGTGGTTGGTGGGGCCCGCCCACGCCCGCGGTCTCGTGTTCGGGTTCGATCGATGGCAGCGCCGGTACGTACTCCAGCCAGGCTTGCATGCAGCGCACCACCACAGGTCCGTCTGGTGACCGACGCAGAGGTGCCGTCTCTGTTCCCCAACGAGGTTCCAAGTCCCGCGCGTGCCACCACTGTCGCAGAAGAGGGCGTTCAGCTGAATCACATTTGCGACAATCGACTCTTTCCCAGAGCGAGGTGGCAGTAGCCCGTATTTCGCCATCGCCTGCCCTCGGCACAAATGCATGTACTCTGGAACCTAGGTACCTAGTACTTCGTAGGGTGCACCCGATCGCCTGCTCGCTCGTATTCGCATCGCAGGCCTGCGTGTGTGTGGCTGCGCCAACGCACCAGCCACGGGCCACGTTCCTGTCATCATGCGTTTCTCCAGCGCTGGACCCCCCGGAACATCGGGAAGCCGCCCAGGCGGGTGGGCTCATTCTGGAGCCATCACAGCAGACGGAACCCGCCCCACTGGGGGGGTTTCCAGCTCCTCCCGCTGCTGCGACCGCCGAGGCACAGGGCGCTGAGTGGACGAGTCCAGCGTGCAGCTGCCCCTGGAAACCCGCGCTACAGCGCGGAACCCGAACGCTTTGCCATCTCCTGACCTCAACTGGCATGGTTGGGAGGCGAAGAAAAAAGTAGACCCCCCAAAAACAAGGGTCACTTTAAATGAGAGCCGATAAATAAAATCTCCCTCCTCCCTCTTTCCCCCCCCACCGCGATCTCCTACCGACCCTTTCTGCTTCCAGTCGCTTCAACCGACTGTCGCGGACCTTTTTCCTTTTTGCGTTGTTCACGGTGGTCGTCGCCGCCGCCGCCGCCCGACCCTATTCTCTTGCAATCGGCCGCGCATCCGCAGCCTCCGCGCCAAGATGGACATGGTGTGAGTACCGCTCTGGAAATCCCCCTTATCGTCATCCGACACGTCTTTAACGCGACGTCTCCCAGCAACGCGACCGCAAAGGCCATGGGCAACCAGACCCAGGACTACTTCTCCGTCCTCGAGGAGGTCGGCAAGTACAATGTCCACCTCAACTACCTCGAGCGCCTCTGGGCCGTACGTCTTCCCACCGCCGCCCTCCGCCCCCCTCAACAGAATGTCTGAAAACAGCAGTGGGCTAACTCGGCTGCGCGCAGGCTTGGTATCTCTTCATGCAAAACGACACGCTGGCGACGGGCATCATGAGCTTCGTCATGCACGAAATTGTCTACTTCGGCCGCTGCCTCCCCTTCATGATCATGGACAAGATCCCCTACTTCAACAAGTACAAGATTCAGCAGCAAAAGATGCCGACGCTCAAGGAGCAGTGGGACTGCGCCGCCATCGTCCTCGTCAGTCACTTTACCGCCGAGCTGCCGCAGATTTGGTTTTTCCATCCCATCGCCACGTACTTTGGCATGGACTACGGCGTGCCCTTCCCGACCTTGCTCAAGATGGCCATCCAGATCTCCATCCTCTTCGTCATGGAGGATACCTGGCACTACTGGTTCCACCGAGCGTTGCACTACGGGCCGCTCTACAAGGCCATCCACAAGATGCACCACACCTACTCGGCGCCCTTTGGCCTGGCTGCCGAGTACGCCTCGCCAATTGAGACGATGCTCCTTGGCATCGGCGTCGTCGGGTCCCCGATTATCCTGCTCTGCATCACCGGCGACCTCCACCTCATCACAATGTACACGTGGATCATCTTGCGTCTGTTCCAGGCCATCGATGCCCATAGCGGCTACGATTTCCCCTGGAGCCTGCGCCACGTCTTGCCCGTCTGGGCCGGCGCCGACCACCACGACCTGCACCACGAGAAGTTCATTGGCAACTACGCCTCGAGCTTCCGCTGGTGGGACTATTTCCTGGACACCGAGGCCGGTGCCGAGGCCCACAAGAAGCGTCGCGAGAGGAAGCTCAAGGCCATCCGGGAGGCTAAGAAGCAGCAATGAGCAAGCAGCGGGGAGACGACCCTTACAGGCGAAGAGCCCAAGGGTCACGGTGACAACCCGACAACGCGCACGGCCTCGGCCGACGGGGGGGCAAGCGCGTATCATCTGAGATGCAATAGACTAATGGTCAGTCACGACGATCATGCCAGGCTAGAGGGCAGTGCTGGCATTCACATGGCGTTCGGGAAGTGCGAGCTGAGTATGGCATTTGGGCTCTTGTATATACATTGTGGCCGGTGCACACCTTGTGGCAGGCCCGGGGAAGGCTTAGACGAATACTAATAATACCATCGCCGGCCGATCATTTTGAACCTTGTCATGTTGCCCCGTAAGTTGAAGGCCGCGCAGTCGGCCTACAGCAGTGAGCGATTGGACCCTCTGTAGACGACGCGGCATCGTACTAGATCCGTCTTGCCCATGGACGCTCCACGCTCCATTCCTTATGCTGTGACAGTCTGATGCGCACCACCCAGAGTGCTTGATATCCTGGCACAGTACAGCGCACTCAAATCTTACATCCACCCTTCCAACGCCGTCACTTCTTCGGCGTGCAGCAGTCCGGCCCCGCCTCGCCGACGACGCGGTCCGCCACGTCCCGCACGGCGCAGCTCACGGGCTCGGGCGGCAGCTCGCCGAAGTCCTTGGCCAAGGCGTCGCATACGGCCGCCAGATCGACGTCCTTGCTCGAGAGGCCCTTCGGGTTGTGCGTAGTCCAGCGGATGTACGTGGTGTTGTAGACCTACGATAGCAATGTACCACGTCAGCCCAACGTGGTCAAGCCTCTGCGAGGTGCTCATTACATTGTTTGGGCGGCGTGTGTGGCTGTGACTTTACGTGCTTGAAAGGCAGGCAGGCGGGACAGGGGAGGAGGGAGTGAGGAAGTGGGAGAAAACGCACATTGGACCACTCTGGATGATGGTTCTTGAGCTTGCACTGCAGCGACACGGCCGTCATGAAATCCTTTTTTTAAAGCCCCGTCATCAGCATCGAGACCCTGTCAAAAGAGAGCAGTGATGGGTGTAATAAGGCATCGTCGGCAGGTCACATAGCCCAACGAGGCGCACGCACGCACGCACGCACGCACCCAGGTCTTGGCAAACGTCTTGAACTTGAAGCTCCGCTCGAGAGCCTCCCCGTCCTTGACGAGCGCCCAGCGTCCTTCACCACCAGGGGACGACGGCGACGGCGACGGCCGCGCCAGAAGCGACGCGACGGCCGCCCGCGCGGACGCCTCGTCGGTGCCGGCAGAGAAGCGCGGGCTGGCGCTCGAGCTCGAATTCGGAGGATCCATGGCCGATGCGGTTGACACTGACTGCGATGATGGTGATAATGATGATGATGATGATGAGAAGCGAGCGGGGGGAAAGGGCGGCGGTTGTATCGTGATTGGACGTATCAGCTGAGGGGCACGTGTCAGTGAGCCGGCTATGGCCCGACGTGACATGACGGATGCCACGGCGGAGGAGAGGAAACGAAGAGGAGTACGGCGGCGACGGCGTGCGCGTTGCAGCACGGCCGCTCGGCGTCGATGAGAGATAGCACGTTAATTGCTTCGTACTTGGTCGAGTGTGTGTGAGAGAGAGAAAGAGAGAGAGAGAGAGACAGCTAGCGCCGGCCCCACAGTCAGTGGACCTGCCAGAATCCCCGGAGCCGGGCGGGCACGCAGCCCGTACTAAGGTACTACCTTACTATTGTAGCACGCGCCCGGCTGCGGCGCCCGCGGCGGGTCGGCGTTCGGGGCAGGAACAAGCGGACTCGAACGTAACGTGCGTGCCTCGAGGATCCAACCCCGAGTGACCTCCTCCCTCCTTTCCATAACGGCTACGTCCGCCGCACGTGCGTCATGCAAATCTAAGCGAACCGTTGGTCCCCTCGGAAGACGACGACGACGACGACAGGTGTGAGAAACTAGACTAAATGGGGCTCTCGTTCAGCACAGAGTCAGTTCCAATGGCGGTGCATCACGCCCTTTGGCCCCCCTCCCTTTTCCTGCTCCCCCCATCCGGGCCCGTGACCAACAGTTCCATCGCACTTCCACGTCGTTGGTGGTGACTTGCTCTTCCACACCCTCAAATTCACAGCCGCTCGACATCTATCTGCGTAATTGGACCGTTGAAGCCCCCGGATCGCCACCAACACCTGAAGGAAGTGTCCGTCGGCAACGGCACCCGCCCCGTCCTCATGATTCACGCTCATTTAAGCAGGGGAATGGAGGAAGAAGAGGTCTTCCCGCACATTCGCTGCAAACATTCAACCTTAAATTCCATCTGATATTGACGACACTCGGTCGCGTCCCATCCTAGGCCACCCACCATACAGGCATTACATCCTCGCCCTCGTACCGAGCAAGTGCGTGGTGGTAGCCACCCGAGCAAACTTATTTAACCAGCTACCCTAGACGTCACCAGGGCGACAATATGCACGACTCTACCCGCCGCCAGCAGCTCCCTTCGTCGCATATTGACGTCCAAGTCCCCGTCGATAAGTCCGTCGTGACCCTCCTCAGGGCCGATACCCTTATCCCGGGTCGCGGGGAGCCAATTCGGGACGGCGCCATCGCTGTCCGGGGCAGCACCATCGAGTGGGTGGGCTCGTTCCCGGAGCGCCCTACCGAGTATCATGACATGCAGCCGACTCATGTGTGCGTCCTCATGCCTGGACTCTGGGACTGCCACACCCACTTCATGGGCGTCGACGTGGCCACCTCCATGTCTAACCTCATGAACTTTCTGCCCAACTACAGCGCCCTGATCGGCGCCATCACTGTCGACGATCTGAGACGCACTCTCATGGCCGGATACACGTCGGTGCGCGAGCTCGAGGGGTACGCGGGCGACCTGTGGCCAGCAGTCAGAGACGGGCCGTTGGTCGGACCCAACATCTACTCCTCGATTGCAGCGCTGTCCATCACCGGTGGCCACTGCGACGACCACCTGCAGCCCATCGCCACGATCAGGGACGCCATGGAACACGGCGGGGTGCCCCTTGGCGTCTGCGACGGCGTCGATGAATGCATAAAGACCGTTAGGAGAATGGTCCGGCGAGGAGCCCGTGTCATCAAGGTGTGCTCCAGCGGGGGCGTGCTCAGCCTCGACAATGACCCCGAGGATCGCCAATTCTCCGACGAAGAGCTCAAGGCCATGGTTGACGAGGCGGCGAGGAGCCGTCGTGCCGTCGCGGCCCATGCCATCGGCAAGGCAGGCATCATGGCTGCGCTCCGCGCTGGAGTCAAGTCCATCGAGCACGGCACGTATATCGATGAGGAGGTTGCCGACCTCATGATCGAAAAGGACGCCATCTTTGTGCCGACCCAACACGTTGTCCGGACCCTCGCCACCGACTATATGGACCAGCTGCCGCCATCGATAAAGAGCAAGGTCCTCCGCCTCGACGTACAGTCTAGGGAAGCGTACAAGCTTAGCGTCAGAAAGGGTGTCAAGATAGCATTGGGAACGGACGTAATGAGCAGCGACAAGTCGTCTAAGCTGTCGCATGGAAACAATGCTCACGAGCTGGTATACGCGGTCGAGGCCGGCATGACGCCACTCCAAGCCATTGAGTGCGCGACGGCCAATGGCCCCGAAACACTCGGAGGGCTGGCGCCGCTGAGCGGCCAGCTCAAGGAGGGATACGACGCCGACATCATTGCCGTCAAAGCGAACCCGCTCGAGGATATCAAGGTCCTGACCAACCCGGACAACGTTACACACGTGTGGAGAGCGGGATCGCCCTTCAAGAGTCTGCCGGCCTCCATACGGGAGGAGTAGGTGTCTGAGGCCAGGGGCCTGCGCCTCAACACCGCGAAGCTAGTAGATGTTCATCAAAATATAGACAAGACTTGACCGCGGGTGACAGAGCTGCGAAACCACGCCGAGGCTCGTCTGGCGGTTGGAAACCCAAGCCCCTGCCCCTGCTGCAAGGGGAAGGCACTCAGACCACCCTTTCGAACTGGGGAATTTGCGAGAACACGTTTGTACGTATTGTTGGCGTGACGGGCGGCCAAAACGCAGGGCGGACCCTTGGACTGCCCGAGAGCCGTCAGGGAACTGTCCGCTTATGTTTCATGAGGTATAGCACCTCACCGGGGCATGTGGAGGCCGGAAACGCTTCGGAAGCGATGGCAATCTCGTTGTTGACCGACGTTGCCTCTGGTGCAGGGTCAGGGAAACGTGCCTGCAACAACAGCCCCTGTAGCTCCCGCCTCGCGTCGGGCCAATCGCATACATAATCCCGGAGTAATCATGCCCAGAGTCGGCAATGCCAACGTGGCAATCGCCGCAAAGGCGGATACGCCCGCAGCTCCCGGTTCGTACTGAGAAGAAGATGGTTCGCAGCCGTCCTGGACGCCCCGGAGCCATATCTCGATGGCAGGCGGCGCTACTTGATGGCGCGGCCAGGCCACCCGACGACACAAGCTGCATTTCGGCCGTTCATGCCATTAGTATGTGTCCGCACCGCGTGATCAGCCCTGGAGATAACGGCGGCCAGCTCGTCCACCCCACGGCATATTGCGCAACTCTTGAACTCCTCGGGAACGTGGGCCTGGGCGAGAGCCGATTTCCCCATTTGGAATCCAGTTGGTGTCGTCCCAGCACAGGGCCGCCCTCCCCCGCTCGGCGGCTGGGAGATTGCTGACAAACCCGACAGCGTGCATCTCGGCGTGACAGGGCGCGCGAGATTCCAGCCATCCTGATACGTTGGCGGTACTGCCATCGCAGCCGTCTGCCGTTGCTCTCGACGCGGCCGACGAGGGAGGAGGGCGCCCGGGGCTGGGCTGGGGGCGGGGAGTTGTTGACATGGTGGTGCGGCGAAGTGGCATTCCCATCCTCCATGGATGGCTGGGCCGAAATGCGGCCAGGCGGCGCGGCGCAGGGCATAATCGAGTAATAATGTTCGGACTTGTGACACCAAGGTGCCTGAGGCCCATTTACAAGTTCTTGGTGCGGTTATGCGGAACACGTACTTCGTAATCTAGGAAGATAGGAAGATACCTGCCACTGGTGCATGCCACGACTGAGGTAGTAGGTGTCTACCTGACGAGAAGTACTTTGTGCCTCGGGGCCCAACAAACGGCTCCAACTTTGACCAACGCGCAGCAGACCGTACCTTTGTACCTCCTAGGCACAAAGCACCTTGCATGAGAGTGTGCTCGCGCCGCCTGCCTGCCGTCTGCCCTCGACGACACAAGCCGAGGGAAGGCGCCGCCGGATGCCCAGATGCTCGTCGTCCAAGCGCCGCCGGCGTTTCCATTCAGGGATCGCACCTGCTCCGTCCGTCCTGGCTGCGGATGGGCAATTGCGACGGATGACGGGCACAAGGGCCGCCCTCGGCCCCTTCCCCCCCAGCTGCGCCATATTACATAATCGGGTTACCGGATGCACGCCAACAGAGCACGTCCCCACCCACACCCCAGCCCCACCCACGGACAGACGCAGAAGCAGCAATCGACAAGCACGGGGCGCTCCTACCACGGCGCTGTAGTGTCCTCCCCTCGCTCGCCCTCATTTTTCCCTTCACGTCAGCAGCGTCGATTCTTGCGTAGTCATCCCGCATCTCGAATGCTGAGTCAGAATCCCCAGCAATGCAGCAGACGACGGGCACCAGCAATCAAGGTCAGTCTCAACGATCACCTCGTCCCTGTCTTCTGCTTCCTCTTTGTCTTTTGGCCTGTGTGCAGTGGCGAGACGCTTGCAACGACCCATTGCCAGCTGCACTGCACGTTGGCGCGGCCGTGTTTCTGAGCTCTCGCCTTGAGAATCACCGTATACCCGTTTGCATCACCACCCGCCTGCCCTTACACCACACTGTCTTGTCATCTGGAGCGCACTTTGACCTGCCTGAGGGCCCTTCCGCTTGTCGCGGTAGAAAGAACACGTCTGCGTCTGCGCTGCCACTGTTCCTGTTACCCTCCTCGCCTCACATTTGCCACGTATTCGCCGCTTGCGCCTCAATTACCCCCCCGGGAGCCTCTCATCACCTGCTAACACGGTCGCGGTTGGATACCACCAGAGCAGCAATTGCGCGCGCAGCTCGAGCTCTTGCAAAACCACGACGCGGACTCGTCAAGCGCGCGCGACGCGAGAGCCGCTCCCTCCCACTCGCCGCCTGCGCGTGCCGCGAATGGATACGACGAGCTGGCTGCTGCCTCACACGACGCCGCTCGCGCCTTAGCCGTCAAGTCCGAGGCCGACTCGCACATTCACCCTGACCTTCGCGCGGCTCCCGGCCACGGCGCGCCCGCTCCAAACATGATGCCCATGCCCCCCCAGTCTGGGCACAGTCCAGCCACCTCTCCCGCCCCTCCTCAGAACGCCCCCATAGCCCCGGCGCCGTCCGTCACGTCTCCGGACCAAGGATCCTCTGCGGATGGTCGCAAAGCGAAGCGTGAGCTGTCGCAGTCTAAGCGCGCGGCGCAAAACCGAGCTGCCCAGGTGAGCAATTCTTACGTACCGGCTGTCGTAGCTACAGCTTCACTCCTGGTTCCGGTTCATTGACAACGTCTCCCACAGCGCGCGTTCCGCCAGCGGAAAGAGGGTTACATTAAGAAGCTCGAACAGCAGGTACGGGATTACGGCGAGATGGAGCAGACGTACAAGGCCATGCAGACAGAAAACTACGCGCTTCGGGAGTATGTCATTCACCTGCAGTCGCGGTTGCTTGACATCCAGGGCGAGTTTCCTCAGCCTCCACCCAACGTCAACCTCTCCCAGCCTCCGGCTGCTCAGCCGCCACCCGCGGCCAGCGGACCGGAGCAGCCGCCTGGCGAACCCAACAATAATCCCGCGGCCGGGACGCCGCTCGAGGCCGTCGCCCAGGCCGTCGCCGGGCTGCAGGAGCAGATGGACGAGGACCGACAGGCCTATGCCAACAGAGCCGAGGACGACACGCGCTCGGCCGAAGAGATCAACCGACAGTTGCAGCCCGAGGAAGGAGTCACCCGGGCAGAATAGGACAAGATGCCCGGGCGCCTGACCGCTGCGCGAGTTTCGTTTATGCGTTAGCGGCGTTTCTGGAAGGTGACGGCTCGTCTCGCAAGGACGATGCCTTGGGCGTTATGGCTTTGCCAAGTGTTTACTGATGTATTGCGATAGGCGAGAGGGCTACGGGACGCGAAGTGTCGCGACGCTGTCGCACGGATACTGGCTATTTTGTAGCGTTCAACACGGATATTATATAGACGATGACCTGCTCTGGTGGTCAACGGTACGATGTTGTGTCAGATGAACTGGACATCCGTTTTTATTCAGTTTTGAGAATCCTCCATTTTGGCTTGGTGAGAATGACTAATAAACACCGCAATCAAGACTCCTTTTCGCAAATATAGAAATCACAAGCCCGTTCCTACCGACTCCCGGAGCTGTTGCTGAAGCATACTCGGATCACGCATATGAGTTACCCATGTCGTGTTCCTAGGGCGGTGGTCAGTCTCTCAATGTCATACGAGGCAGGGCATACGCAAGCGTATAATAGGGTCAAGATAGGTGGGGGGGGGGGGGGGGGGGCGTTGTGTAGTAGCTCGCTCACCTTGATGTAGTCGGGCCCCTTTTCTTGGTACTCTTCGCGCGAGATGCGCGCCTCCCTCCAGGCGGGCGAGCCGGCCCACCCGGCGGCGCCCTTCCAGGCGTCGAGGCAGGCGTCGGCGGCCCTGCGGACGACGAGGGGCGCGTCGGCGGGGAGCAGGGCGCGCAGGCCGTCGCGCAGGCGGTCGTCAAAGTTGCGGAAAAGGGTGTTGCCGCCGGTGAGGAAGACGTCGCGGAGGAAGTCGTCGCGGGCGGCGGGCATGCCGGCGAGGCGCTGGTTGAGGACGTCGCCGGCGATCTCGACGATGCCAGCCTGGTCGACGCCCGCAATGGACGGGCGGAAGACGACCTCGGGGACGCGGATGCGCTCGACGTTGAGGTGGACCTGGCTGAGCTCGGCCTGCGACGCCGGGTTGAAGGGCCGCGGGCCGCGCGCAAAGGCGTGCAGCAGCGACTTGGACCAGTCCGACTTGGCCTCCTCGGTCTGCTCATAGTCGAACTCGGGGTCGTACCTGAGCAGGTCCTGCTCGAGCTGCTTGAGGCTCGACGCGAGGTCCTCCTCCTCCTGCTCGTCGTCGCTGTTCTCGCCCACGGCGATCTGGCGGTACACGCCCCAGTCGTCGTCGTTGGCGCCAAAGTTGTCGTCGTCGCCGCCCCGCCGCCGCTTCTTGGTCGGGTTGTCCGACGCCAGGTTGGCGATGCTCTTCATGCGGATCTGCGACGCCAGCGACTTGCGGTTGCCCAGGTCTGCCTTGAGGCGGTCGCGCTCCTTGATCTTGGACAGCGTCTCGAGGCGCGCCTGTCGCTTCACGTCCAGCCAGCCCTCGAGGTCATTTTCCCGCCGCTCCCTGTCCAGCCGCGCGTCCTCCTCGGCGCGGGCCTTTTCGGCCTCCTTCTCCGCCTTGGCGCGCGCCCGGGCCTCGTGGTTCGACTTGAGCAGCCGCTGTTGTCGCTTCTGCTTGAGCTGTGCCTCGTCGAGCTGGTCGTCGGGAATCTCGAGGAGGCCAAAGTCTGGCGCCTCTTGCTCCTCCTCCGGGTCGCCGCCCACGTCCTTGGTCCGTGCCTTTTTGATGGACTTTTCCAGTTCCTTGATGATTTTGTCGAGCTGAGCCTCGTCTTTGATGTCGTGGCTGTCGAGCTGACGGCGCGTCTCCTTCTTGGTCTCGTCCACCAGCCGGCTCTGGAGGTTCTTGTAGTACTCAAGGTCCTGCTCCTTCTTCATCAACTTCTCCAGCCGCATCTTGGCGGCCTGCTCCTGAAGCCGCCGGCCGCTCTCCTTTTTGCGTTCTGCTATCCGAGCCAGCTCCTCTTCTGACTTTTGAATGATCACCTCCTCGGTGTAGGGGTACTGAATCACGACATCGCGGTCCTCGAGACCCGTCCAGTCTAGGTAGCTCCTGATCTCGTTGTCGTAGTCTTTGGAGACGTAGCAGTGGTCCCGAATCATGTTCTCCGCCTGCGACACGTTCAGCTTGCCCGAAAAGGCTGGGTACTTGAGGCGGATCAGCTTGAGCAGATACTCGGCGCCGTGGTAGCCACCCCAATTTAACCGGATGGCCTGCGCGAGCATCGCTTTGGAGTTGTAGACTGGTATGACATGGGTGGAGGTGTAGGACGAGGAGACCACCAGGCCCGTCTTGCCCTGGTTTTGACGGTAGGAAAACAGCGAGTCGATGCCGTAGGCTAGCGACGGCGCGCCGTAGCACTCGAATACGATCTCGGTCATGGCTGCAGGGCACTGTCAGTAGATGCTTGTATGGAGCGTCTCGGCCGGGGCAGACATTTTCTAGAATAGGGCAGGTTGGCCACAGCCTCGGTCATGACGACGGGGACGTCGACTGCGCCGTCGGCGTTGTTCATGCCAAGCTTGAGGAAGACATAGTCGAGAACGTGCTCCATGACGTCCCAGTTGCTGACGATGCCGGTGCCGGCCTCGAAAGCGTTGCGGATGTGGCCGCGAGCCGTCGTGTCGGCGTAGCAGTCGTAGCCGGCGAACGAGAAGGTCTTTCCGAGCTTGCGGTCGCGGTATTTGGACATGATGGGGGGGATGCTGAAGCGCGGGGCCGACTCGAAAGACCAGCCAGCTCGCACGGCCGAGGAGCCTGTGACCGAGGCGTCAGATTGTGCCTGCGATTGGGAGTGAGTGTCTCATTACCATTGTCAATAACGATGGCCGCCGTGTCCGGGTTCTCGAGGGCTCGCTTGCGCCCGTCGTCCTGCGGCTCGATGTACTTTTCGAATCGCGTCTCTTTAACAGGAAAGATGTTGGCGGGCGGGTACGTCTTCGCCTCGGGCGGGCCGAGAGGCTTCTCGTCGACGGCAGAGGGCGCCATTGTGGGAGTTGCTGGGGAGAATCGAAGTGGGTGGTGCTGGCGACGGAAGAGGACGTATCCAGAGTCTCAGACTCTCATGGTGAAGCAGTCGTCAGCGAGGGCGGAATCGGGGTCGCACCCAATCGATTGCGAGGCGGACCGCGATGGCGCGTTCGGAGTTGGGGGCAGAGGCACAAAGGTGAAGAGCGTAAAGTAGGTATGTTGCTGCGAGGCTGCGAGGCTGTGAGGCTAATGACGGGCGAGAGAGGTCTTGGAGGTGGGTCAAGGGATGCAATAGGTGGCGCGCGGGCACGAGCATCGCCGCTAACACATCGCGGGTGTGAATGATGGGCGTGGCCGGTAGTGGACGCGTCTGGCGGAGGCGCACACTGGGTCCGTCTTCGGCGGACGCAACGAGAACGCAAAGGACAGTATCGACACAAATGCATGGTACGTATGAGTCATTACATCGTTACGAGTACTAAATATATACAAATGGAGCTGTCCTGTCCTGCCACGAGCCTTCCTCTTGGGGGCTCTGTTGCCGGGCCAAAACGCCGAAGCAAGCAGCCCATGCTGTCGGCGCCATGTCCGTCCTAGATTACTTTATGACGGTGGCTTGAGATTGTCCGTGGCTATGAAACTGTGAGGATGCGCACAAACAATGGGAGCTGTACATGCTCGCTCACCTTCGAGGTGGAACAGCACGTTGGACTGATAATTCTTAAACATTTGCGCGACGAGCTCGACGTTCATGTTCTGAATGTTGATTTCCTGACACAGACGTCAGCTCCCGGACACTCGCACGCATGGATGCCATTGACTGACTTGAAGGCTCTTGTTCATGACGACGACAGCCTCGTTGAGTTTCTCCTGGGGCTTGTCAGTGGCTGGCCCCCTCGGCGTTGGGCGAGGCCGTGGCGTACCACGTTGGTGATGATGCGGGACAGCAGGAGGTTCTGCTGATGCTCGTGCGGGCTCTCCTACTGACGGTTAAAATATGCCACTTGGTCATCAATGACAGCTCGTTAGAGTCTCACCATGTTCAAATTCAATCCTCGTACAGCAGGATACGGGCGACTTTTTGACAGTGCTGGCGCATCAAGGTGTTTTGCTAGAGGCAGGCGGGTAGGCACAGCGATGATCCCCCAGCCAGACAAAGCAATGGTGGGCGTTGGCGCCACAGACAGTGACAACTCGCAGGCACGCGCACGGTGGGCCGCGGCAGAACCGCCATGACCGTCTGTCTGTCTGTCTGCCCTTGATTAACAACTCTTCCCGCCCGCAACACCACATCCAACCGCCACATTGTCCCACCGCATCCAGACCGTCGCCGCATAATCCACGACGACTGCCATCTGTTCCGACTCTATCCCATCGGTACCGACACCATGGCCGCGCCGACGGAGGCGCAGCTCGCGCACCAGCAGCTCATCGAGCAGCTCGACATCCACTCCATCCACAAGCACTTCCGCAACCCCAACTGGCGGCCCAACCAGCGCCGCAACAAGAACCTCAAGGCCATCGTCGGCGACGCCTCGAGGAGGGAGGCCTCGGCGCTCGCCACCCCGCAGGACGTCTCCGGCAACGCCACGCCCGCCGCCGACGACGGCCTCTCCACGAGCGGCACCTCGACGCCGGCGCTGAGCTCCAACGACAATGTCAACGGCAGCAACCCACCCAATCTGGCGCAGGCGTCGCGCAGCCTCTCCAAGCTGGTGCTGGAGAAGAGCCTCAAGAACGGTGGCGCCGCTGCCGCCGCCGCCGTCGCCGTCCCTGGAGGACTGGCCGTGTCCGCCCCGAGCGCGACGTACACCAACATCGAGTCGGCGCCGTCGCTGGCGCACTCGAAGCACTACTGCGACGTCACCGGCCTGCCGGCGCCCTACCTCGACCCGAAGACGCGGATGCGGTACCACAACAAGGAGGTGTTTGGGCTGATCCGGTCGCTGCCGCAGTCGTCTGCCGAGATGTTCCTCGAGGCACGCAGCGCGCACACGGTCCTGAAATGATCCAAGTCCCCGGCCGTCATGATCACACGGAATGGATACGACGGACAGGCACGGGGAGACACAGTGACGACACATGGTCAAAGTACAGAGTCTGCCAGCAGCAGATCACGGAGAATCATGCTGCTGCTCCATGCTACGGGACGTTCACGAGGAGAAAAATTGTCCGACCAACAAAGTCAAGCCCCAACTATGCACCTTGAGCCTTTCGGCAGAGGGATGGCAATTGACGCTCCGGCTTAATCGTGATCGAGGAGGTTTGCTCTCTGCCAGGTCGACAGAGTACCGAGAGCGTACGGAGGACGAATCTCAGTTGCCAAAGCGCGGAGCTTGTGGCCGTCGTGGCAATGTAATATAGAATGGCAGACGGATATCTGGACTCGCTTCTACGAGCGAGCAATGCAAAGCGTTTTTTTTTGTTTGCCTCTCATGGCGTGCTTTGATGAGCACGCACACACGCTTCGCGCCTTGAAACAAGTCCTACCACCCGACGGCGTTCAGGCCACTTGGCAGGAGACGCCGTGATGGCGTGGCCTTGCGCCAACTCCGTGATGTGCGCCGCCCTCAGACCAAGATGCCTTCATTCAAACATTCATTGTTCGAAGCTCGGCCAGACGCGGTGCTGGTTCGTGGGCGTGGAGGTGTGTGCGGGTGCAAACAAGCACTTGACGAAGGGGAGCAGACTTGCAGCTTTCAGCGTCGGAAAATTGTTTGTCTGGCACAGAAAGTTGGACGCTGTGCGGCGGGCGGCGAGGTGGTGGGCTCTTTCGCCGCCCCCCCCTCCCTGCCACTTGACCAGGTACCGTGCCGCTTTTAAGACACCTATTGGATTGGCACGTGTTTGCGATTCGATGTGCGCTCGTCTCGTCGTGTGTTGCTTGACACTGTTGTTGTTGAGTCTTGGAAAAGTAGACGTGAGGCTTTTGCATGGATAAGTCTTACTAGGGGCATTGCATGAGCCATCGCACGGCACTTTGCAGGGCGTCTACGGTATGTTGTAGACCGATCCAGTGATTCTCTCGTGACAATGGAAACATGGCCACACTATCTCGTATGTTACTTCGTTCCTCTCCCTTGAGCAGGGGCGCAAGAGCGGCGTGAGCGCTAAGCTCGAAATGAATTAAAAGCCGCCAGCGACTGCAAGACCCCTGGGGCCGGAGCCGAAAAGGTGGCCTCGCAACTAAAGTACCTAGTCGAGGCCAGCGAGCAGCTGCTGTTGCGTGCCAGAGTTCGAGCATCATTTCCTCGCGAGCAACCCTTTCCACCACCGCCGCCGCCGCCGACTCTCCTCTTCGAACCGGGACGTGAGCTTTGCATGCCGTGCTCTTCCGCAGCTGCGTGCGCATCCAGCTCCCATCTTCCTTTCCCCCCTGTTCCTCGAATCGCAGCACGGAAACCCACCACCAGCTGCCAACATGTCGATGTGGCTATCAGACTCCCAAAGTACGTCCCGCCCACGACACGACCTCTCCCGCGAGAGTGCGCGCGCCGTCGCGAGCCTGGCGCGAGGCAGGTCATCGTGGTCGCCGCAACGCTGCGCAAAAAGCTGGCACGCATGCTGACACCAAATGCTTTTGTTCTTGTTTGCAGAAATCGGGGTGGTCTTCTGCTCTGGCGGTAGGCACGCGCCCGCATTATAACCCTGCCCGCTGCTGCAGCGCGGACGCTGACTATCCCGCTTTCTGCCCTCCCCCCTTTCAGGAGGACTGTTCCTCATCGGAGGAGTGATGCTCTTCTTTGATCGAGCCATGTGAGCTGCAACCGCGCTGCGCCTACGTGTAGCCTAAAGAAGGAAATGCTGACGCGAATTTACCTAGGCTCGCCATGGGCAACGTACGACCCCCCCTTTCCCCTTTCGCGCAACCGCAGTCGCCCGCCGCCGAATCGCAAGTACTAACACGCAGGTTCTTCTTTCTTTCTCGGCAGATCCTCTTCCTCATCGGCCTCACCATCATCATCGGCCCGCAAAAGACGCTCCTCTTCTTCGCGCGAAAGCAAAAGGCCAGGGGCACCGCCGCCTTCTTCGTTGGCCTGGCGCTGATCCTCCTGCGGTGGACCTTTATCGGCTTCCTCGTCGAGGCGTACGGCATCGTGGTGCTCTTTGGCGACTTCCTCGGCACCATAGCCGGCTTCGCGCGCGGCCTGCCCGTCGTGGGCCCCTACATTGGCATGATTGTCGACAAGGTCGGGCTGGGTCGCAGGAACGCCGAGCTGCCCGTATAAAGCCCAACGTGGGCAAGGGGAGACCGAGAGATGTTTTCCCCTCCTCACCCCATCGGACCGCAACGAGATTTTTTTTTTTCATTCTTCTTATTTTGTTACGAAAGGCATGACGGCGCGCCTCGCCTCGCTTCGGATTGTGCACGAGCGAAGCGAAGGGGGGCGGACTGAGCTGGCGCAACGCGACGACGACGCATAATCCGCAGCTTTGTGGGAACGAGTACGAAAAGGAAAGAAAGACGGGCCCGAGCATAGAGGAAGCGGATCCGGCGTTTACTGGGACGTGTACTGGCGCAATGAATGAAAGGGAGTTCGGCCCCCATCATGTACAACAAATGTAAAACGAGCCAGCTTGAAGCTGTGTGGTTGCCGTTGCCCAGAATGGCAGGTATCTGATGCTGTACCCATATCGAATGTTCTAGTGGCAACACCCCTCCTCCATGATGGCCGTAGCTTGCTGGATTTGCTCGTCGCATTGCAGAAATTCGAGACCAGCTATTACTTCTCGGGCTGCTTCGGGTAGCCCATACTCTCGTGAGTGGGGGGCGATACCGCAACCGCCATGATCTCTAAAGTAGGTGGCATGCAGCCCTCTTCTTGACTCACATCACTCACCAACAACACCTGGAGGACCACTCGGACGTTGTCGACAACCGAGTTTGGAGTGTCTGATTCAGTGCCATAGAGGAATACGTCGGTCCAGTAGTCACGGCACCTGTAGCAACAAGCATGGACCAGCCTGCCGAAGAGCTGCCGCCGCCCCACTGAAGATGTATGCACACCAAACGTCACCAAAGATTCTAGGTCTCATATAAGGAGGTAGGTAAGGTAAAGATTGCAGGCTCAAATGGAGAACCCCATGTTCGCAGACGCAACGTCGCGCGGCCTCTCAAGGCCGGTAGCTAGCTGTCCCTGCTTGGACCGTATGTATTGCTGGACAAGGCGGATCCGCCGCGCGTTGCCGCCACCACTCCTCGCCGGCTCGCCCACGAGATCGTGGCGAGTGGCTCGGCTCCATCGTACATGCCCATCTCTTAATATCCCTGGTTGATCAGGTAGTCGGCCAAGCCCTCGACGGTCGAGCTGGCGTTGCCAGCGACCTGGGTCTCTCCATGGTGGCCGATGACAATGGCCTGCTTGGTCTTCGCGATGGCGACGCCATTCCGGCCCTAAACGTGGCGAAGAGAACACGTTAGCATGTTGCCCACGATGTTACATCGACGTGCCATATGAGGGGTCTGTGACGCACCTGTCGCGCGTAGATACTCCGGTCCTCGGCGCGGGCCATGACGTATCGGCTGCCGGCAACGTACAGACCGTCGGCGAAGGCCTTGTCCTTGGCGGCCTTGTCGCCGCTGACGATGGACGCGATGGCCTTCATCTCGTCCGGCTTGAGCTGCGTGGTGACTCAAAGTTAGCTCGCGTATCTCCCGCGTGACATGGCTTCTCGACCAGGCAGCGGGTGCCTACCTGGAGGTCGGAAGACGCTGCCCACGCGCTATCTCCGGCAGCACTGATGATGGCGCCCTTGTCTATATGGCCGGTGGCAACCAGGCTGCAGCTCTCCGTCAGTACATTGAACACGTCGACGTGTGCGGCCAGCGTCGCGATGCGGCATGGTGAAGCGTGCTGTGGGAAATGGGCTTCTACCTGGTGTCGACATAAGCTACGGGGACGGTCAGCCCATCACGTCAGGGTTTTGGTGCCGCGAAGGAGGGGTCGCGACACGGAGGCGGTGGACTTGCCTTGCCAGGACATGGTTGCGTGCTCGGGAGACCGCGGGAAGCTGGCGAGGCGGAGGGGGGCCCGGTAAAGGGAGTAGAAGCTATGCTGCGAAGGCAAAGAGGTTACAGCTAAAGCTCTGGGCGGATATCCTGAGGGTCGGCGGACGGAGGGGGAGCTCTGGAAGTTTGTTGGATCGAAGTCCAAAGTTGAGGTCGGCTCGAGCGCCAGTTTGTTGCGTGCTGCCCCTCCACCCGAAATTATACTGGGTGACAAAGGCCGGCTGGATTGGCTCATGGCCAGAGGTTCCCCGCCACGGCTCTTGAGCGAAGGGGTACCTTTTCAGCAACCCCACCACGGGTGCTGGCGGTACCGTTCCGTACCGCTCGCTGGGCTGGGCAGCGCAGCCCCAGCCGGCCGCCTGACCCGTCGTCCCGTCGTCAGTAGTCACACACTGGAGCCGCCCCCCCTAAAACCAGAGAGTGCCCACTGGCCTCCATCCAGGCTGTCCGCCTCATAAGCGGGAGCTGTGTCGGCTGGGTGTGGCGAGGCGCCGCAAAGGCGGCAACGGGTCGGGAGTTGAGAGGCCAGAAATTCCGCCGCCTGGAGCCCCTTGGTGGTGGGAAGCCACTGACGCAAAGCTGTCCGGGCTGGAGGCTGCCGAGGCGACTGCGCTGTGGCCCCGCCTGGACGACGCTTCCAATCCATTCTCAAGGTTACTTGCAGTGACCTCCTGGCTAAATGGCACTGGACCACCGGCGAGTGTTGCCTGGGGCCCCAGTGCGTTTCTTCGGCGGCGGCGGCGGCGGCGGCTGCTAGATCGATGCCTGAGCGAGCTGCCGAAACTTAGCGCTCCCGTCCAGTGTAGTCTGGTGACCGTCCATGGCGGTTGGAGGTCGCTGTGCGAGGGCGGCTCCCGTTCTGACGGAACCGTCCACGGGCCCTTTCCCGTCGGCCTGGCGCGGCCTCGGGGACGGGACTCTGGGAGGGGCGTTTGCGACGGGCGTCGTCAATGCCAGCGGTGACTTTGGTAGCAGGCTGCCTTGTAACGGGTGGCCCTGGATAATGAAGCCGTAAACGGGACGAACCACTCAGGAGCCTTGTGATCTTGTGCTAAAATGAAAAACAAGAGGCGGCTCTAGCCGGGCCGTCTGAGCAAGCGCTGTTCGGACCACGGAGTTGTGCCCCGCCACGATGAGGCCTTTGTTGGATGTTGGTGGGGAGAAGAGATTATACTCAATCACAAATGCCCAATGCAGTCTTGTTGCGTTTTGCTTGTCTGCGTCCTTCTCCAACCGTCAGCCGACGACTGTCAGCAGACAGGGTATCGTGGCAGGGTACGGATCCCAGGCCAGTGCTGTCGTGGTCTTTCCATGGCCAACCAACTTAAGCATCTTGGGCATGGTAGGATAATTGGCCTTCGGGATCATTGAATATGGTACGGGCCGCTTTTCTGACCCCAGAGCGTGGTACTGACTCTGCTCATCTTTCTCAAACAGTTCTGTAAATAGCAACTACGAAGTACTGGGTACGGGTGCATATCATTGTTACCTATAGTACCTGTGTAGGTACGCTGCCCCGTCCGTGTAAGTTCACAAGGTTGTCTGGCTCGACAGACGGCCGACCCGACGGCTGGCCACGGCATCTTCAGCTGGCAGGACGTCCTGCGACAGAAGCCTGCCGAAGAGAGTGCCACTGCGTGTTTGGACAACCAAGTCAGTCAGTCCCTGGATACGAAGTACTTCGTACCACACACATCAATACAGACATCTCATCAGGGGACCAAACCGTTCAAAATCTGAGACGTGGTGGCTTGAGCCGCCCAAGATCGTTGGGTGTTTCATGTTCCCCATCGCGTGGGCCCACGACGTCCAGGCGTGACAAGTCGGCGCGCGCGGGAGCAACCTGCCCAAAGAGCGCCTGCCAAGGGGGGTGGGGCGGCATGGGCGGCGACCGCGAATACCATCGTCTCTGGGTGAGGGTGAGGGTGTGACGCAGGAACGACCGACGCACTGTCCGAGACTCCCAGGGCAAGAGCAGGCAGGAGCAGGAAAAGGAGCGGGAGCAGGAGCGGCTGGAGGCTGACAATCCGGGCTCGGAAGGTGCGTCCGTGGATGGCCTCGCGTCGGTACCGCCGTTTGACGCCGTGCTTATCGAGATGCGTGCCCGCAATCTGCATCGCATGCCATCGCTGTCGACTTTTTTGCGTTGCATCAATCGCGGCGCATCTGCACCTCCGCGTCTCCACAAGTCAAGCCCGGGGCGCGGCTTCGCTCTACCCTTCTCGAAAGCAAACCCAGTAGTCGTCGCGGCCTCACCCAAACAAGGTAAAGGGCGCAACAGATGCAGCCAAGCATGCTCGCAATGACATGGCGCGTATCGGCCAACAACCTAAATGGACGTGGCGATGTCGTCGCCGACTGACTCTGCGTCGGCAAGTGGGCGAGCTCTTCTGGGGCACGAGCACTCTCGCGAGCAAGCTTGCAAGTGCCAACCGGGATACCGATGCAAACAAGCTCCCGAAACCTCCAGCGGTCCACAGACGCTGACCCCCTTGACAGGGATCCATGGCAGCGGCCGCCAGCAGCGTCCACAGAAACCCAGCGGCAGCTCTTCTCGGGAGCTGATCCCTGGCAGGTTGAAGTCACCCGCCCCTGGCATCAACCTCAAACAAGCAGATCCGCGCTGCGCAATCATCGCTCTCGTGCGCGAGCACACGACCTGATCGATGGCATCAGGGGGTAGTAGCGCCAAATGGCAACGATGCTGGGCAAGCCCACATAACGCTGCATCAACACGAGCCGAGTGGAGGTTTCGTATGCCATGACACGCACCGGGCAGCCCATCCATGCCGCCTCGGCCATGGAGCTGTTTCTTCCTTTCCGCAGACCTCCTCTCATTCACTCGAAACCACCAGAGCATCTGCTTACAGGGCACTTGGCTGCCGCATCCCTGGTAATTTCAAGCCATACCGCAGGATGCCTGGGCCTTCGTCACCGCCACCGTCTTGGGACAAGTAGACGTTGCTCTGCAATACAAAGTCACTGCAACTTGCTCACCCCTCAGGTTGATATGAGAAGGACCCCGAAAATGAACAGAAACATCGCGGAACCCTGAACGGCTAGGTGTAACGGCGGCTGTTATCTCATACGATCGACTTTCAAAATCGCTCCCGTCTCCATCCACAGCGACCGCTGCGCAAACGATAGTGGCGTACCTGGGACACCCTCACCTGAGCTCGGCCCTCTTCGTCCGACACAGGCTCTTGCTGGGTTCTTTATAACCCTTCAGTTTGCCCCATGGTATCACCTCAGGGCGCTGTGCCACCACTGGCAGAGAACCTTTACGAAAGCATTGCCTCCGATGCCGATGGCGGCCCTGGATCCGCAGAGCCCAGCCCGAAAGATATTACCGGTGGATTACCGTCGGCAGTCAAGGCCAAGAACAAGGAAAACTATAGATCGTACCACAGGCCGATCCGTACCGATCGGTCCTCGGCAGAGTCCTCAACTTCCATCGACCAGACTCACGACTTGAGAGTGGTTTCTCGGGACGACGCTCCGGAAACTGGAATAATCGCCATTGGCATGGCCTTGGGCAGCCCAACGCACCCTCCCGACTACGCAATGACAGCATGGAGACCGCAGATCACGACGACAGTCACTGCTGGTAGCCCGGATGCCCAAGGCGCGAGCAATGACGAGACCTCGCCCAAGGCCAAGTCTCGAAAATGGGGTATCTTTGGCTTGTCAGGATCCAAAAAAGGGAAAGGTACCTCGAGCCCTTTGCGTGATGGGCCAGTCACGAGCCCCTCAGCCTCTTCGCCCCTTGGCCGAAGCGCGTCGACCGCGGCGCACGCGCAATTGAATCCGCGAGGAGTCGAAGCAGCCGCACCATCTCCACACAGATCCATAGCCAGATCCCACACAGAACCGATGCTGAGAGCGCGAGCAAAGATTCCTCGCAACGAAGTTTTCGCACCCATTCCACCAGCCAAGGATGGTCCTACCCGAACTTACACGACAGGAGAGAGTGCGCGAGGCGACGCATTCTCGCCTTCTGCGACACGCCCCAACGAGCCGCTTCTTGATGTCGAAATCCCAAATATAACGCTTGAGCGCTACAGCGTCATGTTCGGCCATCTTTTGCAGCATAAAACCGCGTCATCACTGCTCGCTCGAAGGCAGGCAACCCAAGAGCGGCTCAAGGCCATCCAAGAGGGAGCGCCTAACGGCCATGACTCGACCTTGGAGGAGTCACCTAGGCCGTTGGGCGACTTGTCAAGCTCACCTCGGAATCAGTCTCCTCGCTCGGAAGGGAGAGGCCTTGAGCAGTTCTCACGCGCAAGATCAAATACATCTCCTGCGACGATGCCTTCCTCGACCCGACCAGGCTTCAAGACTACCGGCACCTCGCTTGAACGTAGAGGCACGAGGCACATTGCAGAGTCCAGCCTCCAAGGGGGCAGAATTGACGAGACGCCGCCGGCCGAGAATACAACTGAACGGCCGCAGCTCATATCCAAATTCCACAGTCGCTCGTCGTCTCAAATCAGCGTCGGCGCTAGATTGTCCGTGGATAAGCCGCTTTCTCTCACTGACAACGAGTATTTCCATGGCGAAGCTACATCTCAAGAAGGAAGAAGGAAAACACCGTCAGCATGGAACACGACACACCCGCCTCTCGAGGCAGTAACGCCTCGGTCCTTTGCGTCTCGGGATGACGATCGGTCACTACCACCATCGCCCGTCGCGGAGGAAGTTTCACAGCCCCCGGAACTGGCAGTGGAGAAGGTGCCTCAGGATCCCGTTGAAGTGTCCATTGCCAGACAAATAAGTGTCTCCCGACAGCAAAGGGCGCTTTTGGGCCCGTTGCAGAGACATGGGCTGGAGCAAAGACAGCTGAGCGAGACCAAGAGCTCAACGCCGAGGCTCATCGACCCAAGGCACGATCCTACTTCGCCCAAGGCCATGCACCGCAAGAGCGAGCGCGTAATTGTGGAACGCGCATGAGCACAAGCCCAAAGGACTCGCTACGTCGCATGGGTGAAGGCGCGTGGCGGGCCATCGGGTTGGCCTGCGCAAGGACTGGGATGGCCGCCGCCGCGTCCAGCCCTGCGACGAAGACTATTCGTCGCACGACCTTAATCCACGCCTTTCCAAGACGATTCTCACGTCCCTTTGTTTCCCTTTTTTTTTTGTTTCCCGCTAAGCGCATCTCATTGAGCCCTGCAGGCAGGGTGTCCAGGGTGTCACTCGCGAGGTTGTCCAGATGGACGAGCAGCGGTGGCCAAGTAACGAGCATGAACCAAGCGTTAATGGCTGGGATAGTCCTGTAGATAGACACGAGGCCCGATATTATTTCTCACGTGAATATCAAGTTCTTCACATGCATATATCATTAATTTATTTCCCCGCCCCTGGTGTGTGTACTGAATCAACTCTTGGCCCTTGTCGTTGTGTTGATCTTGGCGCTGTTGGCGCGAGCCATGTGAAGCCTTCCCATGCCAACTGATGTATTGAGGATTCGTAAACAACGAGCGACGGGCGCGTAGAGCCGAGAGAACAGGGGTGCGTCGTACTCGGTGGATAGATGTATAAATGCACCTGCGCCTTAAGAAATCGTACCCAATCTTTCGTGCTGCCAGCTCGGGGGCAAAGCAGCATCCTCCACGTCCAACGCCAAACATGAAAGCAGAGAGCGGTCGGGGCTCTGCTACATCAACACACAGCACGAGTTCTGCTTCTTGGCTTGCTCTGCAAGCGGTCGGTCAGTCAGTCAGTCAGTCAGATGAGGATTCGCAAGGACATCCCCGGGGGGCGCGGAGGGCAAACGTGAGCATAGAAGGGTAGCGAAGTAGATGACAGGCAAAAGGGATTGGGCGGAAGGGGTCCGACGCACGGTAAAACATCTTGCTCTGGGAGCTCAGGCCGTCGCTCTTGGCCACGAGGTCGTCAATCTTCTCGCCGCGCTGCAGTACGCTCTCGATGGTCTTGTGCAGGACGATCTTGGTCTCGTCAAGCTCCTTCTGGATCTTCATGATGCTGTCGGCCTGCTGCGGGTCCTGGTACTTGGTGAGGTAGTCGCGCAGCTCAGGCATGGGCAGCTGGGGCTGGCCGGTGGCCCACGACGAGCGTGGGTGCTTGGAGAGGAACTCGTCGACGCACTTGCTGAGGAGCTGATGGGCGACCAGGGCGGGGTACTGGTGGTCCGAGATGATGATGCCGCAGACGCCCTCGGTCCGGCCGTAGGCATGGAATGTGTAATCTTTTCGTTTCCGCCGACGAGTATGTCTCCTTGTCAGCCGCGGCACTCTCTCTGACTCTCGCGGGAACCCGGAGCTGACCCCTTGAAGTCGCTGCCGGCACACATATGAGTTGGCGTACCTTGTTCCTCAACGTCCTGTCGCTGGCCGGGTTTTGTGCGCTCGGCGACCGTCTTCGCGAAAAGGGTCATGAATTCGCCATAGCTGGACGGGGAGAAAAGCAGGGAGAAAGGGTCAGACAGTCAGCGCTGGCGGTCCGTGTATCGAGGCCGCGGGGGAGGGGAAGCGGCGGCGGTGACCAACTTGTTGCGTGTGAAGCGCGAGTAGGCGCTCAGTTCCTTCTCGGCGACGATTTCGTGCGCGGGCTTGCCTTCGTTGCGGATGATCTGTTCGGTTGCGCCCCCCCGCGAGCGGCGCGAGAACGCGCGCGCGGCGGCTTGTTGTCAGCGAACTGTTTCCTCGCGGGCGAGCGACGACGAGGTGAGACGACGGCCTACGGTGAAGGCGGGGATGGGGGGGAGGGGCATCATTTACGCCGATGTAGTGCAGCTTCATGGTGGCGGCTCTGCTCTGGCTGTTGGACGATGGAGGATGAGGCTTTGCGTGTACTGTGCGGATGGCGGGGTCTTGTGGCGGTTGTCGTTTGTCGTTGCGCCGGTGGGAGGGCGGTCGGCTGGCGGGTTGGAGGAGGGAGGATGTTGAATGGAGCGGTTGGGACGGACGGAGTTGAGTCGCAGGCACAAGGAGCAGCTGGAGCCTGTGACGGCTAGCCGGCAGCAGCCTTGCCTACAGGCAGGAAGCAAATGGTAGGTACAACCCTATACGCTTGCCCACCTCAGAGCCTGATCGCCTCAAGCGCTGGGCCGCCCGCATGTGCCTGCCCGGGTGCCGGGGTAGTTACTAAGGTGCCCGGATGGAAGGGAAGGTAATAAGCGGCGGGAGCCACCATAATTGGGTCACGCGGCAGTGGGCGCCCCAACTGTGACGCACTGGCGACGCATCCGTCTTACACCGAACGCCTGCTGCAGGGAAGAGATCGTCACAGCACTCGTCGTCTCCTCGGCAGCGCCTGCGGAGATGGATTGAAGATCCCCTTGACACAGTCCAGTGTCCGAGTCTCCCAGAGAAATGGAATGGGTAATGTTCGCGATACGTGGTTGCGTTGGCGAGCTCTTGTTGGCGATCCTGAGCCTATCGCTCAGTATAAGTAAGAAACACTTTCGTCACTCTACTAGAACTTAAGGCTAGGTTCGGCATGATCAGAGTGACAAACACCCATAGAGCCGGGGAGAGGGACAGATCCAAAGGGTGAGCCTCCCCGGCTATGCAGTCGAGGAACGCCAAGACGTAGCCGGCAGAGCTTGAAACCAGAGTCCTCTGGGCGTAGATCGCGGTTGAGGAAGACTCTTGGTAAGGTAGTTAGGCAACACCACACTTGCTCGTCATGGCGCAACTGGGAACGAATTGTTGGTCCAGAGACGCCATTCGGCCGGCAGGCTGGAGGCACAGCATGTACTCATGGTCAAGAACGCAGAGAAGGGAAGAGAGGTAGCCCGCAAACCCACGCAGACGGGTCGTCGACGGGCTTCAAAGGGGCTGCGAGGAGCCCACCCTCCGCTGGGATACCCAGTGTGAATGTCATGTTGTTGAGCGGAACAAGCGTCGCGACTTGGCCATCTTGGCGCGTTGAGCGCGCGGAACCGATTGGCATGCCACCTTCTGTTTGTTCGGAGAGAGCGATCATATCCACCATTTCCCGAGCAGCTACAGTCTTGCCGTCTCTGAGGTGATGTTTTCCAAGTAAGTTACCAAGTGGAAGCGGCCCAGTGTTGGAGGCGACCACTGAAGACGGGCGCAGCCGCTAGTAGAACGGACGGGACCCCCACCAGGGTGCCGCGCCAGCGCTCTTTATTAGTGGGAGTGGAGGACAGCTGGAGGGAACCTGGGCCCATCGGGCGTATGCGACCCGGATAGCGGGGGCGGTGTGACTCGTCGAGTGCTCTGAGTCCAACTTCCGTGGTCATCTCACCCACCAAGCCACTTCGCACTGGATGTCCTGCCTTTATATCGCGACCTGCTAGACTCTGCGGCACCCTACAGCGGAACGACTGCCCACGACTGATACTGCCATCTACATCGTATAACCTTCCCAGTGTACACTCTGAAATTCGTCTCACGCAAAGGGCCCAGCATGGCATCCGACAATCTGGCCACAGCCGAGGCGCAATGGCGAGAGCAGTTCGCCGCGATGCGGGCAGCCCTCGCAGAGCTCAAGCTCCCGCCTCAACCCCCCAAGGAGGCCCAGGACGACTGGGACGGCGACGATGATTTTGAGGGGTACTCTTCGGAGAACAGAGGGCAGGATGTATGGGACTTCATCTCCGACGACGACCAAGACGAGTACAGCAGCGACTTTGTTGAGCCCGACGGCGTTGGTGATGCGTCTACCTTTGGCCCGGACTGGCTCGCCGCAAGGTGCTCCGAGATTGCTGTCAAGAACGGCCTCGCATCCGACGTCTTCCAGTCTCAGATTACCGGTCTGCTCTCGTCCGACCGCCCCGAGCAGGAGCTGCAGGCCGAGCTCACCGACCTGGTCGGCTTCGATGACCTCGACTTCATCATCGAAGTCCTCGCTCACAGGGACGAGGCCCTGGCCGGGATATCGGCTCAGGACCAGGCATCCAGCTCCGTTCCACGCATTTTGACCAAAGCCCAGCGCGAGGAAGCCCTTCGCCAGCAAGACGTCAGGCACAAGACGGCCGCCCTCGCCCCCAGCTATGCCAAGGAGCCGCAATACCCGCACGTGTACAAATCCTATCACGCGGGCAATACGCTGAGCTCGACTGGGCAAAAGTACAGCCTTCCTGTTGGCACTGAACGCCATCAATTTGACAAGTACGAAGAGTACTCCGTCCCCGCAGGTCGCAAAGGCACGCCCGGCCCTGGCGAGAAGCTCGTCAGCATTTCGGCCCTCGATGGGCTTTGCAGAAACACCTTCAAGGGCTACAAAAACTTGAACCGTATGCAGAGCCTTGTGTATCCCGTCGCGTACAAGACCAACGAGAACATGCTCATCTGCGCTCCTACCGGTGCAGGCAAAACTGACGCCGCCATGCTCACGATTCTTCACACCATCGGGCATCACGTCTACCCAAACCCGATGGAGGACACCGCGGCGACGGAGTTTGCCGTTGACATCGACGACTTCAAAATTGTCTATGTCGCTCCGATGAAGGCGCTGGCTGCCGAGGTGACCGAGAAGCTCGGCAAGCGTCTCGCGTGGCTCGGCATCAAGTGCCGCGAGTACACCGGAGACATGCAATTGACCAAGGCCGAGATTGTGCAGACACAAATTATTGTCACCACGCCCGAGAAGTGGGATGTTGTTACAAGAAAGGGCACTGGTGACACGGAGTTGGTTCAAAAGGTCAGGCTCCTGATCATCGATGAAGTCCACATGCTCCACGACGAGCGAGGTGCCGTTCTGGAGTCGCTCGTCGCTCGAACCGAGCGTCAGGTGGAGAGCACTCAGTCTTTAATCCGCGTCATTGGCCTCAGTGCCACCCTACCCAACTATGTCGACGTCGCCGATTTCCTCAAGGTGAACCGATATGCCGGCATGTTCTACTTTGACGCCTCGTTCCGCCCTGTACCCCTGGAGCAGCACTTCATAGGAGTCAAGGGCAAAGCCGGATCCAAGCAGTCCAAGGAGAATCTCGACAACGTGGCCTTTGACAAGGTCAAGGAAATGCTCGAAAGGGATCATCAAGTCATGGTGTTCGTGCACTCGCGCAAAGACACCATGGTGAGCGCCAGGATGCTGCACCAAAAGGCCATTGAACACATGTGCATGGACTTGTTTGACCCTAGTGGCCATCCCAGATTCGAACAGGCGGCGAGGGATATGAAGTCGTCTCGGTCCAAGGATATTCGAGACCTCTTGTCCAAGGGCATCGGCATCCATCATGCGGGTATGGCACGAGCGGACCGCAATCTGATGGAGCGGCTCTTTGGCGAGGGCGTTCTCAAGGTTCTCTGCTGCACGGCCACGCTCGCCTGGGGTGTCAACTTGCCTGCTGCAGCCGTTGTTATCAAGGGGACCCAGGTCTACAGTGCCCAGGAAGGCAAGTTTGTCGACCTTGGGATTCTCGACGTGCTACAGATCTTCGGTCGCGCGGGTCGACCCCAGTTCGAAGACACTGGTATCGGAATGATTTGTACGACCCAGGACAAGCTGCACCATTACCTGACTGCCATCACGGAGCAGCTCCCCATCGAGTCCAAGTTCTCAACCAAGCTCGTGGATAACCTCAACGCCGAGATTGCGCTAGGGACCGTCACCTCTATTCAGGACGCGGTCCAGTGGATTGGCTACTCGTATCTGTTTGTCCGCATGCAAAGGAGTCCGACTGCGTACGGCATAGAGTGGGCTGAGATCAGGGACGACCCTACCCTCGTTCAGCGGCGGCGCCAGCTCGCCATCCAAGCTGCGCGGACGCTGCAGCAATGCCAGATGATCATATTCAACGAGCGCACCGAGGAGCTGCGCAGCAAGGATATCGGGCGCATTGCCAGCCAGTATTATATACTGCACACGTCTATCCAAGTGTTCAACACCATGATGCAGCCCCAAGCCACAGAAGCAGACATTCTCAGGATGATTAGCATGAGCGGCGAGTTCGACAACGTGCAGTCACGCGACACCGAGGCCAAGGAGCTGACCAACCTTAAAAACGAAATCATCCCCTGCGCTGTCGAAGGAGGAATCGATACGCCGCAGGCAAAGACTAATATTCTTCTGCAATCGTACATTTCGCGGCAACAGCCAGAGGACTTTGCCCTCTCCAACGACATGAACTACGTCGCGCAGCAGTCTGGCCGCATCTGCCGCGCCCTCTTTATGCTGGCGCTCAATCGCCGCTGGGGTCATCAGTGTCTCGTCCTCCTCACTTTGTCCAAGTCTATTGAGAAGCGGATATGGCCTTTTCAACACCCTCTTCACCAATTCGACCTGGCCAAGCCTGTGCTCAACCAACTCGACGCGAAAGAGCACTTGACCGTGGAGGCCATGAAAGACATGGAGGCCGCTGAGATTGGCGGCCTGGTTCACAACCACAGCGCTGGAAAGAACATTGCCAAGATCTTGAATCACTTCCCCACAGTCCATGTGGAGGCTGAGATCGCCCCATTGAACCGCGACGTTCTTCGGATCAAGCTATATGTCATACCAGACTTCACCTGGAGAGACCATATACACGGAACATCCGAGTCATTCTACATATGGGTGGAGAACTCGGACACGTCCGAGATTTACCACCACGAGTTCTTCATCCTAAACCATAGGAAGCTTCACGATGATCACGAGCTCAACTTTACCATTCCTCTCTCGGACCCTCTGCCCACGCAGATTTACGTGCGTGCCGTCTCGGACAGATGGCTCGGCGCCGAGACTGTAACGCCCGTGTCCTTCCAACACCTCATCAGGCCCGACACGGAGAGCGTCTATACAGAATTGCTCAATCTACAGCCGCTCCCCATCACGGCTCTCAAGAACCCAGGATTGGAAGAGATTTACGCCCAACGCTTCCAATTCTTCAACCCCATGCAGACTCAGATTTTCCATACCCTCTACCATACAGCCGCCAACGTCCTCCTCGGGTCGCCCACTGGCAGTGGAAAGACGGTGGCTGCCGAGCTGGCCATGTGGTGGGCATTCAGGGAACGCCCCAAGTCGAAAGTTGTGTACATTGCCCCGATGAAGGCGCTCGTTCGCGAGCGAGTCAAGGATTGGGGAGCCCGCCTCGCACGGCCCTTGGGCTTGAAACTGGTGGAGCTCACGGGTGACAACACACCAGACACGAGGACGATCAAGGACGCAGACATCATCATCACCACGCCCGAGAAATGGGACGGCATCTCGCGTTCGTGGCAGACGCGAGGCTATGTCCGACAGGTCAGCCTAGTCATCATCGATGAGATACATCTCCTTGCTGGAGACCGCGGTCCGATTTTGGAAATCATCGTCTCGCGAATGAACTACATTGCCTCGTCAACGAAGAACGCCGTGCGGCTCCTTGGCATGTCGACGGCTTGTGCAAACGCTACCGACTTGGGCAATTGGCTCGGCGTCAAGGAGGGATTGTTCAACTTCAAGCACTCGGTGCGCCCGGTTCCCTTGGAGCTGTACATTGACGGGTTTCCAGAAGTCAGGGGCTTCTGTCCGCTGATGCAGTCCATGAACCGGCCGACCTTTTTGGCCATCAAGAACCACAGCCCAGATAAGCCGGTCATTGTATTTGTGGCCTCGCGAAGGCAGACTCGACTGACTGCCAAAGATCTGATCAACTTTTGCGGCATGGAAGACAACCCTCGACGGTTCTTGCGCATGGACGAGGAGGACTTGCAGCTGAACTTGGCTAGGGTCAAGGACGATGCGCTCAAAGAAGCCATCAACTTTGGCATCGGGCTCCATCATGCCGGTCTAGTCGAGTCCGACAGGCAGCTGGCCGAGGAGCTCTTCTTGCACAACAAGATCCAGATCTTGGTGGCCACCAGCACCCTGGCCTGGGGGGTCAATCTGCCCGCCCACCTGGTCGTCGTCAAGGGCACGCAGTTCTACGACGCCAAGATGGAGGGCTACAAGGACATGGATCTGACAGACGTGCTGCAGATGCTGGGCCGAGCCGGCCGTCCGCAGTTTGACAACTCGGGCGTTGCTCGCATCTTCACACAGGACTCCAAGAAGGACTTTTACAAGCATTTCCTCCACACCGGCTTCCCCGTGGAATCGTCCCTGCACACCGTTCTCGACAACCATTTGGGGGCCGAGGTGTCGGCCGAAACGATCTTGACCAAGCAGGACGCGCTCGACTACCTGACGTGGACCTTCTTCTTCCGGAGGCTGCACAAAAACCCCTCCTATTATGGACTAGAGCTGTCCGCCGAGGAGCATAGCTCCATTGCCGCACAGCAGCTGGCCAACGAGTACATGGTGGAGATGGTGGAAAAGTCACTCGGTGAGCTGGCAGAGTCCAAGTGCGTCGAGGTGTTTCCCAACGGCGACGTCGACTCGACGCCGCTCGGCAAGATCATGAGCTACTACTACCTCTCGCACCTGACCATTCGGCACCTGGTTCGGAACGCCAAGGCGCAGGCGTCGTTTCTCGACGTGCTGTCGTGGATGTGCCGCGCGACCGAGTATGACGAGCTTCCCGTGCGACACAACGAAGACCTCGTCAACGAGACGCTGTCGTCCAACCTCCCCTTCCCCGGTCATTCCTTTGGCTTGCCCATGTGGGATCCTCACGTCAAGTCGTTCCTCCTCCTCCAGGCACACATGTCCCGTATCGACTTGCCCATCACGGATTACGTCGGCGACCAGACGAGCGTGCTCGACCAGGCGATCCGCATCATCCAAGCGTCCATCGATGTCCTCACCGAGCTGGGCCACTTGTCCAGCTGTCTGCAGATGATGAAGTTGATGCAGTCCATCAAATGCGCCCGCTGGCCAAACGACGCGCCGGCTTCGATCCTGCCCGGCGTCGAACCGGAGTCGGCCAAGGACGACACGTCGCTGGCCAAGATGAGCACCCTTACGACGCCGCAGGTCCACCAGCTGGCGAAGAAGCTGAGCGTGCCTGCCGCACAGCAGTCGCGCTTCGCCCGCGCCGTCTCCATTTTGCCCAACGTGTCCGTCTCGCTCAGCGAAGCAACGGCGGAGTCGCTCACCGTGGAGCTGAAGCGGCTCAACCCGCTCGTTGACCGCGACGCGCGCATCTTTGCGCCCAAGTTCCCCAAGCCCCAGACGGAGGGCTGGTTTGTCGTCGTCGCCGACGTGGAGCGCGACGAGGTCATTGCCGTGAAGCGCGTGGGCTGGTCCGCGGGCTCGAGTTCCGGTGCCGGCAGGAAGCCCGGCCGGGGAGGCAGCGCGCCGTCGGCCAGGGCCACGATCCGCCTGCCCGAGCCAGTGGAGGGGCAGAGGCGCAAGATGGACGTCCTGGTAGTCAGCGACGCGTACATTGGGCTCGAGTACAGCATCCCGAGGGTCGACAAGATGCTACAGACCGGCTTGGAGAAGTAAGACGCCGCTGCGTGAACCATGTTATGTGGTAGATGATACTGCTCCTAAAAGTACAATGGAAATAGTGCCGATACGTGATGTGTACACTATGGGAGCGCTGTATACAATATACATCGAGGTCTCCTCGGAAAGTCAACAAGTACACGCAAGCTCTTCATCCGTGAAACCTACCATGATACATGCAGACGTAGTAAACCCTACCATAGTATATGTGCCATGATGCACGAAATAAGGCTGGCAAGGGTCGTTTGCGGGGGGGAGATGAAGGGAGCTACGTGACGTAGTAGGATAAGGGGCAAGAGGAACGACTTGCGAATCTCGCGAGGCAAAATACCCGTCCTCGGTGACTTTATATTCAACGGGCTCCTCCCTCTCCCACCTTTTCCCCTCCTCAGCAAACACGCATGCACGGCCTGTCGAGCGCGCTCATCCAAACTACATGGCAAGTCACCACACTGTCACCGCCCAGGCAGAAGAGCAAGAGAAAATTTCAGGTTCCGTTTGTTCGTTCGTTCGTTGACGCGCGTGCGACCGTATATAATATGAAATCCGAGAACGCAGCACGCATGCACCACCGCATTCCGTCACACATCACTGCAACTACCACAGAAAAACACCAACTGCCGCTGCCACCACGAATGCAAAGGACGCCTTGCTCACGTACGAAGTACGCGCGCGCACACGTAGGCAACCCCCGGCCGGATCCCATTAGTCACATTTATCCTGAACGCCTGTTCCGCTCAGCCAGTCAGTATACAAGCGTCCTGCCCCCCTCCTCCCACCTCCCTTCCCGTCCCTACGGTGCTGCAGGACAGGGCAGGGCGAAACAGAAAAGACACGCGATGCCAGTGCCCAACCATGGCAAACAAGAAAAGAGAGAGACCAACGTGATGCAAAAGAGAACAAGAGAGACGCCTGCGAAAGAGAATTGGAAGAGTCAAGAGAGACGGAAAACCACAGATCCACCGGGGTATCTCGCTCGGCTCGACCGAACAGAGCTAACCGCTGCCGCAAAATGACATCGCCACGCCGTCGTCCGCCAGTATATATCCATCCGGCCCATCGTTCTCGTGTTTATTTCCTTGTTTGCTGGTTTTATGTGCTATGCTTTGTGCGGTGCCCGTCGTCTAGCAGCATTTGCGCCGCTCCTTATTGGCGTAGTCGGCCCGCGTCTGCTCCTGCTGCACGGCGCCAGACTGGTCGATGGTAACGGCCGGGGAGAAAGCCGGGGAGAAGAGCCAGCTGCGCCTGTCGCGGCCGACGCGGAAGCTGCCCCTAGCGTTGGCGCCCTCAAAGTAACCGCCGTCCATGCCGGCCTCGAAGCCCGGGGTGCCGGGGCCGGCCATGGCGGTGAGGAGGGCCTGCTGCATCTTGCGGTCCTGCTCGACGAGCTTGCGGGCGACGACGCGGAAGACCTCCTCGACGCCCTCGCCGCTCTCGGCGCTGATCTCGTGGCAGGCGTCCCAGCCCACCTCCTGGGCCCAGAAGCCGGAGCTGCGCTTGGAGCTCGGACTACGAGGCTCCCCGGCGACGGCACCGGTCAGGGCCAAGGAAGAGGCGCCGAGGGGCGTGGCGGTGGGCGGCGGGGTGCTGCCGAGGCCCGGAGCGAGGTTCTCGGCGACGTAGGCGATGCAGCGCTCAAACGGCACCTGGCGGGCCGAAGGGTCGCGGGCGACAATGTCGGCCTTTGTGCCCACGACGTGCAAGACGACGTCGCTGGGGAGGTTGCGGCGCAGCTCGGTGAGCCAGACGCCCATGTCCTCGAAGGACTGCGCGTCGGTGATGCTGTAGCAGAGGATGCAGGCGTTGGCGCCGCGATAGTACAAACGTGATATGGAGCGGAACCGCTCTTGACCGGCTGTGAGAGGGGTCAGCAAGCCGCGCCCATCTGGACTTCAAGCAGAGGAGGGGGAGGAGGCTTACCAGTATCCCAGATCTGCAGACGGACGACAGTATCCGAGTCAGAGTCGATGACACGCTTGGTCATGAAACTGGCGCCAACGGTAGACGTAACCTTGGCGGGGTTGAAGGCGCCCTTGCAATATCGCATGACGAGCGAGGTCTTGCCGACGCCTTGGGCGCCGAGAACGACGATCTTGGCCTCGAGGGAAGACATGGCTTAGCCGTTTGCTGGCTTGCTTGCTTGCTTGCTTGCTTGAAAGGCCTTGCCGCGTGTCGTGGCTAACGGAGCGCTGGAGGGGAGCGCGTATGCAGGGAGGGAACGAAACGTATTTAATTTTCGGAACAGGCGGTGGGAGCGACGGAAAGAGCGCACTCGTCACACTGTAGAGGGGAAGAGAGGCGTGAAGAAGAGGGCGTTTGCTTGCGCGCGGGCTCTATCGCATTGTTCGTTCGTTGGGGCCGCCTCGTGGGAGGGTTGGGGGGTTTTCAACGACCAGCGGGCAACTGTTGACGCGGGGAGAGGGATGCAGCTGCCTGCAGTGTCATGGTCGAGGCGCGCCCGAGCTGCGTTTGTCCCCGGAAACGCGGAGGCGATAAGGCGGCGGCGGCGGCGGCGGTGGTGGTATAATCGCGAGCCGCGTGGTGAGGCGACGTGGAGATGGATGGCGAGGCGGCGAGGTTGCGGGTCAAAGGGAATACCCCTGATGACGATAAAAAGGCGGCAGAAGAGAGAAGGAAAAGAAAAGGCGCGAAGACATTTATCGTGGGTCAGGCGGTCGTGTGGACTCGTCGGATCGGATCGATGCGTCGGGACGACGGCGGCGGTAGAGGAGGAGGAGGAGGAGGTGGTGGTGGTGGTGGTGATGATGGCCGTTGCGAGCCGGTGTGAGGTTTAGATGGTGCATGGATGTTTATGCCGGCGGTGCAGGCGGGAGATTGGGGCGCGGGAACGCGCCAGAGGGTTAGGGGGGGGGGGGGTGGCAGTGGCAGGCAGTGGCAGTGGCACTAAAGCAATGACTGCAGTGGGCCCAGGCTTCACGTGGTGCGCACGGCATGTGCCAGCGACGTCATCCGTCGCGCCGGTCATTCGGTGGTGGTACGTACCTCAAGTAATGCTGAAAGGCAACTTCGTAACTAAGTCACTAACCTACGTCGCACACTCGGCTGATAACGCTGCAGCACGGCTCGGAGTTGTGACCGTTGCAGGGTGACACTACATAAACCGGTGCAGTATCACAGAACGACTGCCGCTGCTGCAAGTGCTCTTTCATTTTTCTTGCTTACTCTCCGTTTGCTTTCACTTTGCCTGCCCCCCTTGGGCCATGTGCAGCGTGAAGTGACACTTGCGCATAACAGTACCAGCCAAACAGATCTCGGTCATAGATACAGAGCTAGTATACATACCTACTGGCTAACGTCATGCGCATCGTGTTAAGATAAGGTAGGCGGCGACAGAGTCTTGTCTCTTCTGCGGAGAGCGTAGACGCAGTGTCTTAGGTGGAAAGCGATGTGTGTCTCCAGGGTGGTGGCTCAAAGCACGACGCCGCTGATCTATGCTCGTCCCAAGACTTGTCCAGCACAATGTGCCAGGTCCGCCAGCGAGAAGGGAACCTCATGTTGAGACTGCGTAGAACAGAATAGCCATTCGTGAGCACCCTGTGAGAGCGTATACAACGACCTTTGTGGGATGGTTGCCTGCCATCACGGGTGCTGGTCCAAAGCCTCACGCGGATTCTTAGTCGACAGAAGGGAAGCCCTGCCTGGAAAAACGCTCTTTGAGATGCTATGTGTGTGTGTGCGTTTGCGTCTGCGAGCCGTTGCTAATAAGGGGTGATTGTTACACCACAAAGAGTAAACTGTACGTACGCACCACAGCCTCCTATCCTCAGGTGAGCCCAGCTCCTTGATCAAGGGGGGTGTTGGGTTTCTTTCCCCTTCAACGACTGGCGAGCGACATGAAAGAGATCCTCCATCATGGCGCTACTTACGTTGGTAGTCAGTGCAAGGTCGGGTATGCCTCCATCCGCGACAGCGTCCACTCGTTGCAACCGGGAAGCTCCCGCGGGGTTGCCACTTGGCACATCGGGCCGGGCAGCGACTCGCTCGCTGTCTTGAACGGCGCCGGGCTCCGCTGCGGGCGGCCCCCTCTCCGGCCGATGCGCTCCACTACTAACCTAGAATTGAGTTGGACAGGCTGCTGTCCCGCCCGTCCATTGTCCCAGCCAAGCACGCTGTTGGCCCAGCGAGTGGCTGGCGGCTGTCCACTGTAAAACGGACGGCCCCACCGGGCCACGAGACGCCGCGGGGCCTCTCTCCGGCAGCAGACGGGCGCCCGAAAAAGAAGTCACCAATACCTACCTAGTAACTACCGCCTGCCCGTTCCTGGGCTCTGGGCATTCACTCATCCACTCATCAGGCACACCCGCCCGCCCTACTGCCTCCACTGTCTCACTCACGGAGGCCCGCAGCGAATCGCTGGCCGCCCCGTCACGCAGCCGCCCGCCCAACCGCCCACCTCACGTTCCAACGCCCTGCCTACCAGCAGCAAGGACCCTTCTTCATCATCTTCTTCATCATCGCCTTCCCCCCCAATGACAATGGCCGCAGCGGCTCCTCAAACGAGCGATGCGATGCATGCTGCGCCCCTGGCAGAGCCGCTGCAGGTCCGCGACAGGGATTAATTCCCCCCACCCGTGACAGCAACAACAACAACGACGACGACGACAACGATGACTACGACCATGACATCGCTGCTGTTGGGCGGTCCTCCACCCATTCCAGTGCTTGGCTGGCTGGCTGCCGCCGCATCTTGGCTCGGTGGCGGGGGCCCAGCCAGCAAAGGGCAAAACCGGGGTGGTCGGGTGCGTCGTGGTCCTCCCGGACAATGGCTCCAATGTATTAGTCTTGATGCATACAAAGAGTGAATCACTGCCCAAAGGATGGACGGGTAGGGGGGCCCCTTGTTTGTCTCGCCTCGTCTGTTTGCCGCGCGCTCTTCGCCATCCATTGTTCGGAGCCGCCTCACTTGGTGCAAACGCGGGTGACGAACATATCTCGCCCGCGTGCCGCCGCCACCCATCATCCTCCGCGACGCCTCTATCTTCTCCTACTTCTCCTCGCTCAAAAACCCACACATATCAAGACAGGGAAAGATTTACAGCTCCTGTTTTTCTTTTCTTTTCTTCTTCCTCTTCTTTAATATATCTCGACGGGATTCGACAGAGACACAGCGAAGCGATCCGCGATGCAGCAAATCGCACGGTTTCTCGTGCTCGCGCCGCTGGTGCTCGCACTCGTCAGCTTCGTGCTGACGTCCCTCACCCTCTTTGCCGGTCAGAAGAAGGGTTTCATGGAGGACTATGCCGTCGTCAGGGTATGCTTTCTCCCAGAAAAAAAAAGTCTCGAGAAACGCGCGTTACCCATCGGGCTGACTCAAGGGACTTGTAGTTGAACACGTCCATGGTCGGGCACAACGTCCTCAACAAGTCCGATAAATCCAAGGGCGGCGACGACGGCGTGCTCGGCAGCGTCAAAGGCTGGATCGACGACAAAAAGGACGCCGCCAAGGACAAGATCAACGACGTCACGGGCAACGTCGCCGACAAGCTGGCCGGCAAGCTGGGCATCTCGGAGTGGTACTCGCTGCACATCATGGACTCGTGCGATGGCAGCTTCTCGCCCAGCCCCACGGCCGAGGACGTGACGCTCACCGTGACCAACTGCAGCAGCGCGTCTCCTGCTCGTACGTTTTGTTCTCCCCCCCCCCTTTGTAGTGTACGTGTACGAGGATGTGGTGTGCATATATACTAACAGACCGCAACCGTCTAGACCGCCTCAACCTCACCGACATGCTCAACCACGGGCTCGGCGTCGGCCCGCTCAAGCTCAACCTCGCCGACATCGACTGGCCCGACGGCGTGCAGGACAAGCTCGACGTGCTCAACGACGCGCTGCTCGGGCTCTTCGTCCTCTACGCCCTGGCCATGGGCTTCAGCGGGCTCGCCATGTTCGCCAACACCGCCGCCCTCGTCCTGCCGCCGCAGGGGCCGCCGCCGTTTTCCTACCGCCCGCCCGTCGTGCTCGCCAACCTTGTGCTCGGCGCGCTGGGCGCCCTCTCGTGCCTCATCGGGAGCATCGTCGTCTCCGTCGCGGGCCGCAAGGGCGTGCGCGAGATCAACGACAAGGGCGCCCGCGTCGGCCTGTCCGCCGAGCGCGGCACCAAGTTCTACGTCCTGACGTGGATTTCCACGGGCTTCATGATGGGCGTCGCCGTGTTCTGGCTGGCCCAGTTCATGGCCCTGCGGCGCAAGAAGGCGGCTGCGGTGCAGCAGAGCGAGAAGGGCATGGACTGATGACCTCGTTTGGTTACGCCCGAGAGTTGTGAAAAAGGCACATGTCATATCGCGAGTGGCATGCAAGTGTTGGAGCGGCACTGCTTTGGCGTTGGACCCTGTTGTTCACTTTTCGGCGGCATTTTTGTGTTGCGGGTGCGCCTCATACGACACGATACCTCTTGATGCTGGTTTCCCGCATCTGCTCCCTCTACTCCATCTAGAAACCTGCACCCGGGCATCTGGAATGTCCGAGGCAGTCTACTTAATACAAAATAATCCCAAGTTTGAAAGGCTATTCTCCGCCTCGCCGTCTCCACGTTTCCAAAGTCTTGGGGCTGTAGCACTCGCAAGATATGGACTCGCTTACAAGCATCGCTGACGCACCTAGTGGAGCGGTTATTGTGGCAGTGGCACCAAGCTTGAAACACCAAAAATCGGCGGTTTTGATTGCTGCGCAGCCAGCAAACAATGCCCAGCCAGACAGTTGCAAGTTTGGGTGTCACCTGGCACATCCACAGGGGTCCCCTAAGCCGCTCAGCCACTAACATCCAGAGATCTGCCCCCCAGATCAACACCAAGGTGGCGCTACTAATAACCCCACGCTCCCCTACCACCGCCATTTGCGTCATCCAGCACCGCCGCCGCTGACAACAAACACCAAGCCCCCTCCCTACCCACTCGCAATCTGCCCTTTTTCATGCTCGGCGTCCTCCTTTCACCTCTCGAGCATCCATCGTCATCGTCGTCGTCGTCGTCACCGCCGCTGCAGCCCCGACGACAATGCCCGCCGACCTGGAACACAGCTCATCCAGCGAGGCCGAGTCGTTGCTCGGCCGCGGCCAGCGCCGCATGAAGCGCTTCTTCGACGGCTTCGTCGACTTTGCCTTTCAGGGCAACATTTTGCAGATTGCCTTTGGCTTGATGTGCGCCGACTCCCCCACTCGACACGGCCTAATAAGCAGACATGACAAGACAGGCGAATGAATGAATGCTGACCGCGGGGAAACAAAACAAACACAGTCTCGCCAACATCTTCACCGACCTCGTCAAGTCCTTTGTCAGCGCCATCCTCATGCCCCCGCTCTCCGTCATCTTCCCCGTCAACAAGAACATTGAGCAAAAGTTCGCCGTGCTGCGGTACGGCAGCGGGTACAATGCCACCACGGGGTACAACACGCTGTTCCAGGCGCAGGAGGACGGCGCCGTCGTCATGGCCTACGGGTAGGTCGGTGTGCCAAAGAATGGAAGAGGCGAAAAGGGGAAAATTCCCGATCAGAGAGGAGAGAGAGAGAGAGAGCGCTCAACGTGTGACTCGACAGGTCCTTCATCTACCAGGTCGTCTCCTTCATCATGGTCGGCTTCTCGCTCTACGGCCTCGCCCACATCTACACCCTCGTGTCCAACGACCCCATCATCAAGTACACCAAGAAGTGCAAGTACTGTCGCAAGCGCATAAACGAAAAGGTCAGACCACATGGACTTCTTTCATGCAGAAACCACGGCACCGACAGAGGGATGCTGACCTTCCTACGTACAGTGTCTGCGATGCATCAACTGCACCAGCTGGCAAGACGGACGCGAGGATCGCCTCGCCACGTAACACGCAAATCCCCATCTATACGACAGCTAACGCAGCCATATAATGTCTCGTCGATTCATCCAAGGCCTTGCGTCAGTTGCTGATATATACCCACGAAAATCTACAGCGCCCCAGCATCTTGCATACAGTTCTTTAGCATAGAACCACATGTTGCCCCGGGCATTCGCCCAACACACGTCCGGCTCAGCGCCCGGCCACCCCCCTCGTCCTCACCCTCGTCGCATGCCAGCACCGCCTCGCAATCCGGCGTCAGCAGCACATCTCCGCCATCGCCAGCCTGTCCCAGTGGCTCGCGTCCGTCCTCCGCACCGCGCGCCGGATCCACTCGTCCGTCGCCACGAAGGCGCCGCGCCGAGACGGCAGCGCGTGCAGCACGAGGACGCCGTACACGAGCACCGACGCCGACACCCCGACCAGGATGTTGCCCGCGTTGACGAGGCGGTCCATCTTGGGGCGCGCCGGCAAAACTTCGACTCTGTCCTTGACTTGCCTGGGCTCCTTGTTTGCAGGCCGCGCCAGCGAAGAAACTTCTACGTCTTGCTGCAGTTACGGGGGTAAAGAGAACTCTCTACTGGGGTTCTTAGGGCTGTTGCTTCTACTTCGTACTTTGTAGTCCTGTAAAGGGCACGTCTTTGCGTGCAGAGCGCGTGGGCTCGTCTACAGAGAGATGCCCGATGCCGCAAGAGGGATGCACGGTTTAGAAGATGACGGTGAAGGAGACAGAACTACGGACAGCCACGCAGAACGCCGTTTTATGCGTGTCTGGTACTGCTGTGAATGGGTCAACCCTCATGTACGACATGCATATCTAGGTGAGCCTTGTCACGGAGTGAGCGGGGCGCGGGTCGCTTCCCAACCTTTTTTTGTCTTTGATTTGTTTTGCCGTGATATTATATTATGTATATGATATACGAAGTATATTGTAGGTTGTAGTTCTTATTTGTAAATTTCATGTATTATAGAGAATCGCCCACCTCCACCGTTGCCGTTCAACTGACATCACGTCACGGTTGCTGCGGTGCGATAGTCACTGCGAACACATCAACACAACGTGCCCGAATTGTCATCCGTGACGCACAGCAACAAGCCCCCGCCCCTCTCTACATCATCATAGCACCACCAACCACCGCCGCGACACCCGCCAGGACCGCATTCTGCGTCACCGCAGGGCCGGCCGCATTCGTTGTCGTCGTCGACGACGCTGAGGAAGACTTTGCCGCGGCGCCGGAGCCGGAGGCAGTCGCGGACACGGACGCGGACGCGCCGGTGGACGCGCCAGTGCTGCTGGCACCGGTGGTGGGCTTGGCCTGGGCGTCGGTCTGCGTGGCGCCGGGGGCGGGAGCCGAGAGCTTGTCGAGGCCGGCGGTGACGGTGACGGGGATCATGAGCGACTTGTAGCCGGTGAGGACCTCGCTCGTGCTGGTCTGCATCGTGGTCTCGCCGTCCAGCTGGGACTCGGTGGCGACGCACGTGGCGACGTCCTTGGCGGCGTCGAGCTTGCAGTTGGCGTCCTGGGCTCTGCAGACATATACACGTGCGATAGTTAGTCCCATGTTCTCAACGACGACGACGACCAGGGGGGTAAGGGGGGGGGGATGATGGTAGCAGAAGCAGGCAAAAGCGAGCGCAGTGACGTACGCGACGGTCGAGCTATCGCCCAGGGACATGGACACGCCGAAGCTCAGCGACCAGGTCTCGGGCCCCTGCAGGACGGTAAAGGTGCCGGGGAAGCCGCAGTCCTCGGGCTTGACGCCGGGGGCGCAGGCGACGGCAAAGGTGGTGAGCTTGGGCTCGGCGTCGACGACGGAGCCGACGAGGTCCTGCTTGTCGAACAGGGGGAACAGGACGGGGACCACGGTCGTGGTGCTGCTGCTGCCGCTGTCGGCGGCGAGGGCGGCGCCGGCGAGGGCGGTCGTCGCGGCGAGGAGGGCGGCGAGGGAGCGGGCCATTTTCTTCTTCTTTTTCTTTTTTTGGTGGGGGGATTCCTTGCTCGTTTGGGCTGAGGGCGATGACGACTCGGGGCGGATTGAAACGAGCGGAAGCGTGCGAGCGCAGGCGACGAGACGGACGGACGAGCGAGCGAGCGTGAGTGAGTGAGGGAGCGACTGGCGAGGACGGAGAGAGAGGTTACACGACAGAGAGACTGAAGGAGAGACGGACGCGGCACATCAGGGGCGGGAGAAAGTCAACTAGTAGTAGGTACTAATATAGTAAGGTAGGACTCGCCACGACGACTTGGCATCGCGAGTGCCAAGAAGTGCTTTTGTTTGGGAGCCCCGTAGGTCGCGCCACCGACCGTCTGCGCTACTAGTCTTGGTGGTTCCATGCGTGGCAACGTAGTCCTTGCACAAGGAGTAGTAGTAGTCGCGTTCATCGTTGCGTCGTTTCTGACTACGCGAGATTTGCCGCGGAGTGCCGGTAGTATTAAGGTAAGCCATGATAGGTTGTGCAACCCGCGGCAGTGGCGGCTGTCACCAAGCGAAAGAGAGAGAGAAAGAAGAGCCCGGCGCGGCTTTATCCCCATCGAGTCTACGGAGTAACTAGCAACGGAGACGACGGTAACTAGGTACGTTAGTAGCTTGGAAACCCCGGGCGCATGGAGACGTTGCATGAATGAGCGACTGCCGGCTAATTAGGTGGATATAAGATGACGTTTCTGCAGGACACAGAGGAGGAGCGGTACATTAATTAGTAGGGGGCAGGCAGGCAGGCATCAAAAGTCGAGACGGGGCCCAGCGAAGCCGTCGACAAGACGTTTGTTTACATGTACAAGTGAAAGGGGTCGCCAGAGATCCAACCCAACAACATCTTGGGTTTGAGCAGCAACATGCATTGGGCGGCACTGGGGCAGGAGGGGCAGGGACGGCGCCAGCAGCTGGCTTGGGGGGCGAGCAACAGATGCCGGCACTTTCGTCGGCCCACTGCCGCCAACGACCAAGGAAGAAAAAAAAAAGGAGTTGGCCTGCTTGGCGGATGCAATCGTCAACTCGACAGGGGCAAGGCATCCACGGCATCTCCGAGGACGTTGCTCGTGCGTTTCGTTCATGCACGTACGTAGTAGGGTTGCACGTACCTGTAGTAACAACAGCACAGGTACGATATGTACCACTAACCTATACCTAATAACGGGGCTCCTGCTTGTACGTACTGTATGTATGAGCGCCGTCTCACTCATCATCTGACGTGTGATGTGAGGGGGGGAGGTCATAAGGGCTTGTTTGGCGTTCCAAGGTTAGGTTTGCAGAGCAGAGGATTGAGCCGACTGTCGCGCGGGCTCTCGGTTCGTGCCGGATTGGCGGCGCACGAGGCAACCATGACACACACTGCGGTGTCGAGACCGGGTAAATACATTGTCCAAGTACGGTGTGAGATGATGCGGAATTGCGAGGAGGGGCTTGAGAATCGCTTGTCGCCAAGCACCCGCAATGCTTTGCCGCCCATCCAAAGGCAAGCATGAAGGACGAGTGCAGTGCAGTGCAGTGCTGTCCGCGAGGTGTGCGTATACTGTACTGCCTACCAAATCATACCTAGGGGCAGCCCAGCCAGCCAGCCCGCAGCGGGCACACGCACGCACGCACGCACGCGCCGTCTGTCCGATGTCGCGCAGGCAGAGCAGAGGCACAGGCGCAGGCGCAGCGCAACCCGAGAGCTTTGACAATCATGACGCGAAAAGAGCCGCCCTTGCCGGGAGGGGGGAGGGGGGAGGGGAGAAGCCTTGGCGCCGCGCCTTGGGTCGGCATCGTGAGCGCTCTTGGCGGTCGGTCACCAGCAGTTCTGGGTAGGTAGTTGCTAGGTATGTTACCTGGTCCGGTGGTACTGCAGCAGCAGCAGCTTCGAGGGGCAGGCAATTGATTTGATTTGATTTGGTTCGAGGCGCGGTGGCGAGCGCCGACTCAGCTAACACCGGGGGGCGCCTTGGCGTGCCGCCGCCTTTGCGCTCGTGCAACCTCGAGCGTTCGTTTTCGCGGCTTGGCAGAGTCTACACGTGCCGAGAGGCGCATGCGCAAAAAAGGACAGAGGCTTGAGAGGGTACAACGACAGGTATAGATGTGGCAACGTCAGACAGTATACCTACGGCCCTCGTCCTCGTCGCGTAACACAACGAAACCCCCCCCCCCCCCCCCGGCACGGCAGCAGGACAGAATATCCGGATGATGGAAGAGCTGCAGCAGGGGCCGGGGGCCATTGAACCAACATAGCATCTGCCAACGACGACCGCGCCGCACCGCGCCGCCGCGCTGGATCGCACACCATCATCGGCTTGCGCATGCGGCAAGTGGACGGCATCGAACCCCGGGGCGCCATGTTGAGTCCGTCTTTTTGATCATCAGCGACCGCCTGCCCGCCTGCCTGCCCGGTGGTGCCAAGCGTCAAGGGACCTCGATTCAGTCAAGAGGGCCGGCCCAACAAGCAGGCAGTGTTCGTGCATGCGTGGTAGTACTTCGTAGTTACGAAACAACCAACGTTGGCGTCTGCTCTCCGGCAGTCGGGACCACCCTGGGCTGCAGCAAACTAACGATGGTACCTGGTATAATGGTATACGTACGTACGCACGCAGGTCGACGTCAAAGACGCCCGGACGCTCGTTCCACCACAGCCCTCTCTCTGTCAGTCATCGTGTAGCTACGGTACTTGGTGCATACCCGCGCACCGCTATGTAGCCAAGGTACCGCTAGTATGGAGCGCTGATACAGGCTGGCGGGCCTCGAGCGCGCTGTCAGACTCATGCCAAGAGCCGCCGGGTACGGCGGCGTCGGCACTAATCTCGTTTCGCCCGCCTGCTCGTCCCCGAGACCCAAAAGACGACGACTGCCCAGACTGTGAACCAAGACCTCCCGTCTCTTTGGCTCGCATTTCTTGCCGTCCATCGCCGCCGCTTCTTCTTCTTCTTTCTCCTCCTCCTCATCCTCCTTCCTCTCCTCCCGCCCATCGCCAACGCTCGTCGCCCGCCGCACACGCTCCATGGACACCAGTCCCTGACCCCCCCCGACCCCCCGACCCGTCGCGCCGACCGCCCGCTGACGCAGCACCGCCAACGGCGACGACGACGCCGCCGTCGTTCAACCCACCGCCCGTCATGCCCGCGCCTGGCCTCCGATCGTCGCTGGCGGCCTGCCTCCTCGCGCTGTCTCTCCGATGCAGTCCGTGTCGCGCGACCCCCAGCCAGACGGCTCCGACGCCCACCATAACCACCGCGCCCGTCTTCATCCCCGACTACCCCAGCCAGTCATGGTCGCTCTTCCGCGGGAGCGTCCTCTCCACGGTGCGCCCACCCCCCCAATGCCGATCCCTGATCCCTGGCGCCCTGGCCCTACGCGGGGACACCCGGCCGAGACTGACAACCGAGCGTGTGTGTTGCAGAACCAGACGGCCAGCGAGACGACGTATACAATCTTCTGCCCGACAGACACGCCCGCCGCGTGCGACATCTCCCTCGAGTTCCCCTTCATCATCGTCGAGGGCCAGAGCACGCTCAAGTTCCACGGGACCTTGACCTCCACCTAGTATGCTGCGCTGCGCCCTCCCTCCCTCCCCCACTGCATCGACACCGGTGACGACGGTGTTGCTGACCCGTCTTCGTTTGCTTAGCATTGCCGACCTCGCGTGCAACATGAACGGAACGACGGCCGCCACCTGCTCGGGCTACTCGAGCTACGCCTCGGGCTACACCAACGGGCACCACACCGGCCCTACCGAGGTTTCGTGGACCTCGACGCTGTCCGGCTCCCACGTTCAGTGGGGCGTGCTCACGCTGACCGACAAGCCGACGACGACGGACAACAGCCTCAACGTCACACCGACTGACATCACCGTACCCACCGTGGCCTCTTCGGTGCTCTACGGTCCCAACATCACAAGTACAAGCGCTGGCGGAAGCACAGTAGTCGATAGATGCCTGTTGAGCGTGGCCGTGGGCGCCGCCCTACTTGTCGCGGCTGTCTCTGGCTAGCAGCGCGTACCATATGGTCCATGGTGAGAAAGAGGTCTGGGTCGGCGGACGGAAAGCTGGATATACCCCTGGGAGAAGAGAAGAAAGGTGATGGACCACGGAAGGCTGGACTGGCATGGTGTTGGTGGTAGAGGAGGAGGAGGAGGAGGAGGAGGAGGAGGAACTCGGCCTCGTCGTCGGCGTCATCGGACCTGATGCCCCGCCTTTTGCACTCGATAGTCGGTCACGTCTGGCCGCCGGATGGCGAGAGCCAGAGCCAGAGCATAGCGTTGCGTTGCGTTGGGATTCATGAATTCGCTCGAGGGAGCGTTGCACCGGCGCTGGGCGTGGTCTCGGGGAGGCTTTCGATTCGGGTTGTACGCGGAGTTTGGGTTCGGCCAAGAGTCGCAGATTCGGAATCTACCACGCGGCGCTTTTGTTCAAAGCAGAACCCCTGTGCAACTTGTGCTCATATGACCCAGACCCATGTAAAACTTCGCGCCACGGTGACGTGGATCGACGCCGCCGTCGGGGCAAGCAAAGGCCGGAAGATGAAGAGTCGAAGTTCGGATTTCGATGAGGATGCTCAACATGAACCGCTATGCCTATTTCCAAAGCTCAAGAACCAAGACTGCCGATGACTTTGTTCCTGAAGGCTTGGCTTCCCTTACATAAGGCCAGCATCGCGGCCGAGCGAATCCCACCATTGGCCTTACGCGGGACTGTTGGGGGCGGCGCGCGGTTGCACGAGATGCCCGGTGTTGGCTCAGAGCGTGTCACCGTCGCATATATGATGAAAATCGTCGGGGTACGATGTGTATGTACTACCTTCTTGGCAGCACATATGTGCATCTCGGGCGGACCTCGACTGAAGAGGGGGGGGGGACGGTTCCCGTCCAGGCAAATCATGACTTTGTGCGGAGCTCTTCGTCGTCGTCGTCGTCGTCGTCTATAGTCTTTTGAGCTTGCCACGGGCCTGCTATGTGGCTATTGGAGGCGCGTTGAGAGGCGTAGCCGTGATGCTGTCCGTCTCATGCTGCTGTATGATGGTGTTTGCGGGGGCTGCGTGGGCGGCCCGCGCGTGCGTAGGTACTTCGTACCTTGTTCGTGTGGGGGTGGCGGGCTGCGCGGCACACGATTGGCCAGGAAAAAGAAAAGGGGACTGTCTGTGCGAACAGGCACTCTCATACCAAAACCACTGATAACTTACAAAGTGGTTGACATCCCCAAGCAACCGCATCTGCCCAGCAAACGTCACTCACACCTCGATGTCAAGATATACTCCTAAATTCTTCCTTTGGCTATTTATCCGGTTGTAGATAGTCCGTAAACCCTGCTGAAGGTCCATCCCGATTCGTCATGTAGCCAAAGCGCTTTGGCTCCTCGAGCACCAGCGGAGGCATGTCCTTGTTCTCATCAAGCCTGGTAAATGTGTCCTGCTGCCTCTCCCATACATCTCTCCCTTCTCTCACCGCCGCCGCGATCCTGTCCTTGTCTCGATACGGTTCAGCATTCATCCACCCGTGGGAGAAGCTGGCCATCTTGTTAAGGAACTGCTCTATTGTCGCGAAGCAGCTGCTGCAATGCCACCCTGCGTTATTCAACACGCCCTTTTCTCGGCCGCGGAATGGGGCAAACCCGCCATCCCCATTGCGCAGGTTGGTGGGCTTGAGGGTGCGTGATCCTTCGTAGTACGTTGCTTGCGGGTGCTGCCATTCCGGTCCAGTGTGTAGGAACTGAAAGGAGTAGTAGTAGAATTTAGAAGCGAGCGTGAGGCGTCGGTGGTAGTTGCAAGAGCGTAGCACGAGTAGCGCTTGCGGACGGGGGATCTCGTCAACGTCGGCAACCACAATGACGTCCCCTTGAACCGGAAACCTTTGCCCCTTCAATCCAAGCATAACCTGCTCGTACATGGCGTCCCGCTGCAAGTCTTCATAGTCCCACGCACGATGCGGGTTGAACGTGGTTGGAAACTGTAACTCATGATAAATCATCTTATCATGGTAGCGACGGAACTTGCCCCAGTTTTCCTTGATGATAAGGGGCTTGTCCTCGCCCTGGAATGTCTTCGGCGACTCCACAATGATAAAATAGTCGACATGGTCGTATATCGTGTTGAGCCGAATCTCGAGAAAGTCCAGTTCCGAATTCACCATGACGAGGTCGTATACTTTGCGCTCACCGGAAACTCTGCGCGGCTTGAAAACCGAGAACCCATGCGCGGCGCAAAACTCACGCGCCACCTTGGAGGTGTAGTACTCTGCATGTCTCTGGTCGCGATCCGTGGTCGCCTTTAAAAAGTCTAGCGGCGGGAGCGGCGCGCTCGTGATTTCATGGAAGCCGCCACTATGCGGCACGGGCAGGAAGAACACCCACCAGATCAAAGAGAAGACTCCTACGCCAAGGATAAGTCTAGCACGCGATTTACATGCCATTATTGGTGATTTAGAGATGGGCGGTTCTTGAGATCATGCTTTTAAAATAAATTTCATCCGGTGGCCGCGTGGCCATTTCCCTTACCGATGTTATATGCTAGGATTACCGTGCGCAGCCTGACTGCAACGTCGACAGAGTGAAACATGTCAGAATGCGTCGTCGCGCGCGGTGTGACTGCCAATCCCTGTAGCCGTTGAGATCCATGTGCATTAATGAGGCTGTGGTTTGTGCATAGTACTCTGTGTGCAAAACACAGAGTACTACTAGTGCTATTCGCACTGGAGAAAAACTCTCGACGTAGAGGCGTTCCACTTTCTGAATCGTTTTCTGGCCAATCCTGCGCCGCACATTCCGCCACACCCGGATGCCGTCCGCCGCTAAGGCTAGCGCCCGGCCACCCCATGGAAACGGGTCGCGCCGCAGCTGCCTCACAATCATGTAACACACGCACACAGGTTCTGACTACGTACGTGTCCGCCAACGGTCGAACGATGGAGAATTATCTTTTGAAACATGGGACATCTTCCAAAAGATTGTCGTAGCCATCCATCTCTTAGTCTCCCTCATCAGCTAAAGTATAAGCCTTATCCTTTCAGCTTAAAAACCATCCTTTGGTGCATAGAGACACCACTTCTCACAAGTCTCTCCATCCGGAACGCAGATGGATTTGCAGTGGTTTCCACACCAAGTGCAGCTTCCATGCTCAGCGGCATAGCAGCTTCCATCGCCAATCTTGCAGCCGCCACCAAGGTGAACACACTCCCGGCATCGCTTCTCCAATCCACGGCGTTCGTGGGGCTAGTAATGAGTATTGTTAACAGCTCTGCTTTCTATGATGAGTGTAGGCGGTATAACATACAACCTCACGGACCAGAGTCACTCCATCGCGCTCTGTAACTTCAATCCCCATTGGCAAACTGGCGGGATTGGCGGCTGCGCAAGAAATGATTGTGTATGCCAGGGTGGCAATGGTCAGAAAGTTGGTCTTCATGGTGGATCGTGCGGAGGAGTTGAATCGAGGAGTTGAGTCTAATCCGTGAATATGAACAGAAGTAACAGCGGTGTGATGGTATCTTTAACGGAATGGGGATCATGGATTGGTTTTATACCCTCGAAGGAGAATGATCTTCATCCATCATACCAACTTCTGCTGCATGAGGGCCGCGGTTTAGACCCCTCTCAGACGGTACGCTGAAGGACCCTTGGAACCAGGCTCGGGGAGCGGGCTGAAAGATTTCCCAAATTGGGCACTACCACTCTCTTGTTCTTGCATTATGCAATGAGACATTGTATATAGCCAGCTGATTTTTAATTTGTCTGACGCCTACGATCCTTGCGGCCGCGTCTTGCCTCGTCTGATCCCTGAGTTCGGAGGGATTAGACAAGCCGCGACAGAACACGTAAAGTCTTCGCCGCAGGTGATTCTCAGGCAATATAAGGCGATCATATTCTATTCTTTATCAGCAACAGATACAGCTGTAACTAAAATGTTGCCTTGTCAGCTGGAATGAGTTGGCCGCCCGTACAGAATTCGCTGGCGGAAAGATCTGTTCGGGGCGGGAAGACTCAAAGGCGGATATTCGTGACGGTTTTTTTTTTTTGAAGAACGGGAGAAATGATATGCGGATAGTAATGATGGCTATCTGCCTACCGTCCAAATCAACGCTTCAATTATGTCGTGGTAAAAGGCGGCAACACTGAGGTAAGACCTACCCCGGCTGTCCGTTGGTGTCCGTCCGACGACACGAGTCAAACGGTAGCCAGACACCGGGCTGGTCGAACCAACAGAGTCGTATCGCAGCGCAGAAGCCCCCTTTACTTGGCCTGTCCGTCTTCCTACGGCTCACAACGCCTCAGATACTGAACCGTTGGTTCGAAACAGCAGGGATTCACAGCAGCATGCCGTCATTGGGAAACTGCCGACCCGTCTCTGCATGCAATATGTACATCTGATCGTCCGGGCCTTTGTCAGTGATAGATAGAACTAATGCAACTCACTGTAAGCTATGTGGTTGGCCCCTCATCCGAATGCCTGGTGCGTGATGCGGGAGCAACCTCTGCTGACCAGCCCCTACCCTCACATTGCACAGCTCCTGATTCATGGGGTATCGCGGCCAAGTACTGTGGCTGGATAAATGCTTAGTTGACTGCGCTCACTATTCAACCACTGAGTCTATAGAGAACTTTCTGATCCCCTGTTCGTATTGAGAGACTCAATCCTACCAATGCAGTTGCAGAGGTAACTGGGCGTGCCCTGGCCTCGTAGTGCAGACAAATCCTAAGCTTTGGATGAAACAGAAGGTCATGCGCAGTCCACGATATCGTCGACAGGCTAGTCACTTATGTGAGTTCTTGATAACGACTACAGGTTGCTGGCGATGCCGACGACCGGGATCTCACATACCAGCTATAGCTCCACCGGGTCGGAGAAGCAAACGCCGTGGTCAGCGCACACCGATGCTGATGCACGGGCGGGCGCGGCAGGGGACCCCCGTGCATCCAGTCAGCAGTATGTACAAGCAGGAGATGTCGTCGACCCACGGCGGCTTGAGGGCTGGCGGGTGGGAAATGACCTTGTGGGGATCCTGCTCACCATCAGCCGGGCTACATCGCCCAGTTCGACAGCGGCTCAAACGCCTGTTTCTTGTACGTAGTTGGAGGATCCTCGTCCATCCCGCTGAGCCGCTCTACTACATCTGGGGGCCATGCAGCACAGTGTTGCACTTGTTAGAGCCGCGATTTGATGGCACTTTATGAAGGCACAAGCAGTACGGTGAAGGCATTCAGATCGTCCTGGTCACCAAGACTCGGGTTATTATTGGTGTCCTCTTCAGATGCTTGAGGATTATATCTCCATCCTCCTCATGATTCTTTTCTGCATGGAAATGCCCTGAGGAACGAAGCTCCGAAAGCATTTTTATGGGCCGTCTTTTTCCCTCCCAGCGAGATTAGAGAAGTTAAAAACGAAGTTTGATTCTCTAGTCAAGCTGTTACACAAGGCCGAAGGCCGGAGCTACTGCCGGTACCTCCAAGCTGGCTCAATGGCCAGAGACCGGTGCCGATGTCAAGACCACAAAGGACTTCGTTCCTCAAGGCTCGGTGTGCAAGGCTGGGCTGCCTTGCATTCCCCTGTATGCTGGTACCCACACCGTGCGTCTGGCTGTAGGTAAGAACCAACATGCATTTGAGACGCTCTTTCCCTCCATCCAGGCGGCAGAAATCTTCTGATCACCTTGGCTCGGCCATCTTCCGTGCCCGGCCACCCACGACTACGCCTCATGTCAAGTCTGTCATGCCTGGCGGCGGCCTTGCGTATGACTTGTGGGGGGGGAAAAGCTGAGAGGTTGCTTGCCGCGATTGTCAACTCTCGCCGATGCAAGCCAGGTGTCTCCGTCATGGGCTAAAGCCGCATCTAATTCGGGTAATGCTGGCCGCACAGATAGAAAGTGCTAGCCGCACAGATGTTCCATTTTCCTTTCTTTCCTAGCCAATTGCGTGCCGCGCAGCCCTACCCCACACGAGTAAGGGTGTGCAGGCGCGGGCCACCCACCCATTGCCGCGCACGCAAACACCACAAAGCAGCACGCACGACGGACAACATCACGGCCACGCTTCTCAACGCGCCTTCAATAGCCACATCGCGGGCCCGCGGCCAAGGGCAGAAGACTGCAGACGACGACATCCGAGAGGGCATCACGAGGTGGCAACGGTGGCGGCCCCGGGACCGCGGCCGGAAGGGTGGGGGGGGGGGCATCATGACTTGTCCCCTTTTGAATTATTGGCCATGGTAACGTCCGTAGATGAATATATCTAATCAAACATATGGCTGTAGTATATAACGAATACTATGCCTACTCCCCGGTTTTGTACAGTACAGGTCACCGACGACGAAATATATCGCAATGGTGTATTGCATACGCGTCAACTCTCGCGCACGGACCTCGATAGAAGAGGGATAATTAGCCTGTGTCCTTGCAAATTATGAGTTGTGCGGAGCAGGAGCAAGTCGTGGTAGTCGCGCTTGGCATCGAATAGGAATCTATCTGAGTTTCTTAGTTGCAGTACGTATGTTATCGAGCAGGCTTGGCACGTGGAGGAGCTCATCAATGTTTCGCGGGGTCGAATACTCATGTTGGTAAAGCTGCGTGACGACTTCATCCTGCTTGCCTACTAAATTAACTATGTACATAACCTGCCTGCCTGGCGTGTTGACAGGGGAGGGACGCCCAACGCAACGCGGGCGTATATAAGTCGTCATGGAAGAAGAGAATTCTTCCTCATGTCAAGTTGCATGATGGTCGGAATGTGTTGCTTGATGTCTCCACAAGCATGTGCCATGCAGGATTCCCTGTACATGCCAAGCCAAGCATCAAACGACATGCGGTAGCACCTAATAAGTTACGCAGCGCCTGTCCCTCTTGATCACAAGGCTGAGTGAGGGCATAATGGCGCACCACCAGCCACCACGATGCTTTTTTCTTCCCGTTTGATTCGAGCGAATGCAATATCGCACCTTCTTGCCTACCTCGTCGTGATGGCGTCAGCCGCATGAGAACTAGTATTCATTTTAGGTTGGCGCATTAACGACGCAATGCCAATGGGCGACCACGAGTTTATGCCTTGCGAATCGATGCCCAAGGCAAGATGGTCTCAAGGCAAGATGGCGTGGTTTCTTGCCCATGTGCGAAAAGCATACCCATTCTAGACTGTGACGACGACGCCCAGAGAAAGTACAAGGCGTCTCCGGATCATTCACATCTTCCTTATATACCGCCGCCGCCGCCGCCGCCGCCGCCTCGCCGCAACATCGAACATCACCCCAGCAGTCAGCCAGCAACTCAGTACTACATTCACTTCATCAGGCTCCAATCATCTAGCGCCAGCATCGCCTAGAAGCACCAGGTTCCAACATGATGCACGCCATGAACATTCTCTCAATCGTCGCCTTCGCGACCGCGGTCGCGGCCGTGCCGGCGCAAACCACCACCACCACCACCGCCTTGGACTGTCACGCGAAGCCGGCCGACAAGCTCCAGTGGCAGCCCCCCTCTGGCCGCTGGTAGCAACGATCGCGACCATCCCGATCCTTCGGAGGAATGCCTGGGCACTTTGCACTTTTGTTGGAAACAGGGGGATAGCACAGAGGACATCAAGGCTTGCTTCGACGCCCGCACGCCCAATCCTGACCCGCTGCCTTGGATCGAACCCAAAAGCTACTGCTCGCAGCAGGATTCGGAGTCGGAACAGTGCATCGGCTCGCAGCTCTACTGCGAGGAAGTTGACAACCTTGGCTGGGAGGTCTGTCACAGAAACCGCGCCCCTCCTCCTGTTCGTTCGGATTCTTCGACGCCCGCTCTGCTGCCCTATCTAGAGGGCTATGACTTCATGTGCAACATGGCTCCCGGTTCTGAGACCTGCCCGGGGACGAAAACGTATTGCGAGGAAAGGCTCTGGCGGAAGGGCAAGTACTCGAGCCCGGAGGCTTGTTTTGAAGCCCACCACAAGAAGCCAGAGTAGACACCGCAGCTTTGATGAGGGAACGTGTGAGGGAACTGGTCGTCAACATGCTACAGCAGAATCGTCCTATATACATGTATGTGGGTACTAAGTTAGGCAGGAGGCAAAGAGACCGGCGATGGGCCCGATAGGTTACAACTTACAAGGCACGCGTCTGAGCTTCTCAAGAGGAGAGAGAGCCTTGGCCCCCTCTAATGTAGCGTCAATATGAACCCCCTCAAGTCAAGCTGATCGATGGTGCAAGAGCCCTGACCCAGGCAGACCCTGCGTGAACAGCATGTGAAAAAAAAAAAAAAAAGCACCGCCCTCTCCTTCGATCCCACGTCTCGAAGAAAAGGCGAGCCACGACCCTACGTGCGAGTGCGAGCCGCCCCTATCCTTGTGGGCACTGGTAAATATTCCTTTGGCAAGCCCGCCTTCCCCGCTAGGTATGTACAGTGTGATTGGCAACCTTCATGTAACGAAGCCTCAAGGGGACCCTATGGCTCGCAGTTACTTAGGAGGTTGTAACAAGCTAGGCTTGACGAGCAGTAAACGATTCACAAAAGTCCGTCAGGAGGCTTTGCACATCTCATTTAGATGAATGCTTGGATTGGTCACAGGATATGATATCTGGGTATCCTTTCCTGAGTAATGGCCGTGGTATGCATATTCATTCAGCTCTTTGATGATCATATGACCCAGTGGTAAGCCGGATGAGCCGCGCTCACCTTGCTCAGCTCCCATCTTCCTTATTACCGATAGCCATTTGAAGTGAGTCTCTCTCGCTCACTTCGCTCCGCGCTGATCCCACCGAGTCCCTGAAATCACGCGCACCCTCACGTGACGTCCTGTAGTTTTCCTCCTGGGATTCTTCCGGACATGTGCACGACTCCTTGTCCTGAGGCATCCTCGTGTCGGTCCGCCTGGTGGTCGTTGCGTTGGTTTGCAACACCTCATCGTATCATCAGCCTTCTTCTGAGAGGCAATCCACTTCTTCCGACGTCTGGACAGTGACGGAATGCTTTTCCACAAACAAAAGGTCTGACAAAAAATCTCCAACATCTTACGTGACTCTCGAAACTCTTGACAACGCCGCAGAATCAACACCACTTTTTGTTTGTGCAGCAATGCTGTCTGTCCGCTAAAGGCCCAACGTTGGCAAAACAGCCACACCTTATTGTTGTGCGTTGCCCGTGATGCTGCAAGCAGCCCCGCCGCCACGCCGGGGGGGGGGGGGATTGGCGTTCGTTCCAGGCACACAAGATTCACGTGTCTCGGGCCGGGTTCAGGTTCCTGCCGGCGAACCGTTCGGGCCTTTCTCTCACTCCTTCCCGAACTGCTTGCTGTCCGCCCGGGCGCGAATGCTCTGCTGCGGCAGGAGCAGGTATCGCCAGCCAGTCCTACCCAAACGTGAGCGAGATACGAAGTACGTACCTGCAGAGAGCTGAAAGACTAGTCGTGGGCGAAGCCAGGAAGGAAGCAGCGACCCCCATGCATGGATTGGATCCTCCTCCCATTGTCACAATGGCGGCGGCGGCCACTGACATAATACGAAGCCCGCCCCCCCAAAAAGACCATGCCTAATGCGCGCCCCCATCCGCCCCCGCCGTCTCGTCCGCCACCTCCTCACGCTCCTCAGGCACAACCGCCGCCCGCCCCGATTGCCCGCAGCGACGCAGCCCTTGCGATTCGCTCGCTCTCCGCCCTGCGCCTCCCAACCATGACGGAGAACCAACCCCCTGGCCCGTTTCAGGTTTCTTCTTTTTGTTCGCGGCCCTCGACTGCTGCTGGCCAATCCGAGCCCCGCTGGCGCCCGGTGGCCGCTGCGTTGGCGTTTGTTTGCCAGCACCACTGATGATCGTCCGAGTCTCCCGCCCGTCTGCGAGGAACAGGCAAGCGCCCCTGTCGAGCGCAACGGCAAGGCTGCTGGCAGGAAAGTCTCCGAGAAACGCCCAGATTTGGCCCCCTCGACTGCGACGTACATATACGATGGCACGTACGTACTTCGTATACCGTACATACATGCGATGCTGCGGCGGCGGAAAACAGCACTTGATCAAGGCGCCCGCCCCGTCTGTCAGTCCATTTCATGGGTCGCAGTCGGGCGCCACGCCTGACGCTCGTCCCTCGTCCAACCCGTGAGCTTCCCGATGATGCGCTGCTCGCTCGAGCACAGGCCACGCAACACGACAGACAGGATGTGGTGGGTGGGTGGCACAACCGCATGTGAACCCAAAGCCAAAGCATCCTTGGCATCCACGTCCAGTTTGCCGGGCCCGTTGGCGCGCGCAAAGGCGAAACGAGCGGACCCGCCTTTGTATTGCTCGCCCACGACGCCCCTGGAATTATAGCGCAGGGCCCGCCAGATCCAACCAAGCTCCCGTCGGGAAGCGCAACCGGGGTCCTGGGCCGCCAGCGATCATCTCTCGAGTGGCCATGGCGGCCCTTGATGAGGCTCGCTCTGCCCCTGTGTCACTGCCGGCAAGACAGGCCAGGCCAGGCCGTATGATCAACAGCGAGTCCGGCCGGCTGCCATAATTGGCAGGCTCCCGGAGAACAACCAACCCCTGGCTTATGCTTGGCTGTTCCTGGAGCTTGGGCCGAATCGAGAGACCCTGGCTCTGATGCATCCACCTGCCTCCTATTCTGCCTGCAGCTCACCACACCATGACACCGTACATAAGCTCCACCACTCTATGTGCTCGGCGCCCCCCAAGCAGTTCAGTCTTTCCCCTCCTCTTCAATCTTCAGCTTTCTCCTTCGTCCCGATATAGCCTGGACTGTTTCGTTCTTTCGTCCCTTGTTTGAAAAACCCCCCATTGTTTCCTTCCCTCGCAGCGGAGGCGCGGCTGGTTCTCGTATTCACGGCACTGCCTGTTCATTCACCTTCGTCTCGCCCACGGCCCGCCCCACGGTTCCTTCTCGACTCGTTCACTTGTTGTCGGGGCTCTTTGTACAGTACCGCTTGGTTTCTACCCTTTTATCTTTCCATTCATCTCACTGCATCACATGCCGTGATACGAAATCCTATGGGTGTCTATTGATCCCAAGCTCTACATCACGCCGATCAAGACATCACCCCATCGCAGCTCTTTTAGGTTGTTGTATTGCGGCGCTTAGGCTTGGCATTGTTTTGCCTCATAACCTTACCTTTTGTTCTCCTTGTCTTCGGTATTGTCTACGGCGCTGCGATTGTCACCGCCATCGACAACGTACGCCTCGACCGTTACTACCACAACAGCTGCCGGGCAGCACCTTCAACCCTCAACACCATTTACGCCGAATACCACCTCCAGTCGCCAGCATGATGAAGTTTGTCAAGAGCGGCGCCCCGATCGTCGCGGCTCTGAGCGGCATCATTTCCCCAAAGGACCTCAATGTCGACAGTCCAAGTACGTGCAGTCATTCAGATACGATCCTGCGTCCAACGTGCCTTATACTGACGAAGCACGCAGCTTCTATTCGCAACGTTGCAGCAACCGTAGCCCACGATGCCATGAGCTATTACAAGGGCAACGTCACCACTGATCCCAACTCCGTGGTAGGTCCGCAAACCGTTCATACCCCAAGGCTTTTGCTAATGGACGCCCTCAGGATATCGGAGACGTCCCTGACCCGTACTACTGGTGGGTGGCCGGCGCCCTCTGGGGCGCAATGCTGGACTATTATCACTACACCGAGGATCCCAGCTACAACGACGTCGTGCTGCAAGCCCTGTTGCATCCCACCAATCTGGCGCCGACTTTCAACTATGTTCCCAAGGAACATGCCAAAGAGGAGGGCAATGACGATCTCTTCTTCTGGGGCTCTGCAGTCATGTCTGCTGCGGAGCGCAACTTCCCGCAACCCGACGCCAAGGCCCCTGCCTGGATCGACATTGCTGCCAACGTGTTCAATTCACTCGTCAGCCGCTGGGATGCCGGCAACTGCAATGGCGGGCTGCTGTGGCAGATCTACGCCGACAACCCCAACGGCATGACGTACAAGAACTCAATCAGCAATGGTGGCCTGTTCCAGCTGGCTGCGCGACTGGCGAGGGCGACAGGCAACCAGACGTATCTCGACTGGGCGGAAAAGGCTTGGGATTGGTCTGCCCAAGTAGGCATCATCGACCCGACCAGCTACCACATCTACGACGGCGTCGACATCAAGACCTCGTGCAAGCAAGTCAACAAGGCCTCCTTCACCTACACGAGCGGCGTCTTCATCTACGGCGCTGCTGTCATGGCCAACCATACGGGCAAGAGTGAGTGGGTAGACCGCACTAGCAAGCTCATCGACGGCGCCAGTTGGTTCTTCCAGGACAGCGGCAAGTCCAAGAATGTCATGTACGAAGCAGCCTGTGAGCCCAACGACAAGTGCAACTACGACATGATCACATTCAAGGGCTACCTGTCGCGGTTCATGTGGCAGACATCGGTCATGCTGCCTTCGCTGCGCAAGAAGATTGAGGACTACATGCTGCCGTCCGTCAAGGCCGCTGCCTCCGTCTGCACAGGAGGCAAGACCGGACGCGAGTGTGGGATGAAGTGGTACACGGGCTCGTTTGACAACAAGGCGGGTCTGGGCCCGCAAATGTGCGCGCTCGAGGCCATCCAGGGCTTGCTCATCCACCAAGCCGAAGCGCCCCTCCAGGGTGACGCCATCAAGCACGTCCGCGAAGCCAAGTGGAAGCCCATCGACACCTACAAGACTGATGTGGCGGAGACGAGCAAGCGCGACGCACCTGATGCGCCGCGGACGTCGCGCCGCGATGTCTCCTCACCAACCAAGAAGTCTGACGCCGCCGGCCGGTTCCCCCCGGGCGGCTCGGCCTTGGCGCTGGTCGTACTCGGTCTGGCCACGACGGCTATGACTTGGGCCATGGCATGATCATTTCCCCGGCCTGACTCGGATATGAGGTGGGAAGGCGTCGTCAATTTTCATTGAGTATATAATCCTGTAAATATCTCACTAGAAAGCACAGTACAGACGCGCACGAGAAAGGCTTGCGAGAAAAGGGCGTTGGGGATGGGAATGGGAAATTGACATTGAAGCAAAGACTGGGAACATGCATTAGCACATTCATCAAGATGTAAACTGTTCATATCTAATCATCTATGGCATAACCAAAGGCCCCTTTGTGAGCCCCTCGTGCCGGTCATTGCAAGTCAATGGGCGGAGACGACCCTCGACCGTACTCGGGCTTTTGCTTCTATGGCAGCGATTGACGCGCACGAGTCTATGCTACAACGGCGTTTGCCTTCTGCTCCTTTTTCTCCTCGTCTGCCGTTGCGTCAACGGCGGTGCCCTCGCCCCTCACCTCGGCCAGCTGCCTCCGCAGCGACTCGAGCAGCCGCGTCACCTCGTCCTCGGTCCCGACGGTGATGCGCAGGCAGCCGGTGCAGCCGTGCTCCTTGCCGCGGAAGCGGACGACGACGCCCTTGGTCTCGGCCAGACGCTCGTAGACGGCGAGGGCGACGACGTTGTCGGGCCGGCCCGCGGCGTCGAGCATCTCGTAGAGCAAGAAGTTGCTCTCGGTGCCGCCGCGCAGGCGGCCGACGCCGGGGATGAGGGGCATCTCGCGCAGCAGGCGGTCGCGCTGGGCGACGATGCGCTGGCGGTTGGCGCGCATGACGGCGAGGCCGTCGGGACCGAGGGCGTAGGCGGCGAGGGCGCTGGTGGGGCTGGAGATGTTGTAGGGGGCCTTGAGGGAGTTGAGCAGGCGGGCGACGGGGGCGCTGGCGAAGGCGGCGCCGAGGCGGATGCCGGCCAGGCCAAAGGCCTTGGAGAGGGTCTGCATGACGACGAGGTTGGGGTACTCGGCGACGAGCTCGGCGAGGGAGGCGGCCTCGGGGGCGAAGTCGATGTAGGCCTCGTCGACGACGACGATGCCGTTCCACGTGGGGTGGGCGAGGACGCGCTCGACGTCGCGCTTGGCGAGCAGGGAGCCCGTGGGGTTGCCGGGGGAGCAAAAGTAGGCGAGCTTGACCGAGTTGGACTCGTCGGCGAGGGCGTCGAGCACGGCGGGGACGTCGAGGGCGAAGCCGGGCGCGGGGAGCAGGGGCACCTTGACGAGGCCGACGTCGTTGACCTGGGCCGAGACCGAGTACATGCCGTACGTGGGGGGGCAGGTCAGGACGCGGTCGCGGCCGGGGACGCAGAAGCAGCGCAGCAGGGCGTCGATGGCCTCGTCGCTGCCGACGCCGACGAAGAGGTTGTCCGGGGTGATGGCGCGGGGGGTGTGCGCGTGCGCGTTGCGCAGGTCGCAGAGGCGCTGCTTGAGCTCGCGCTGGTGGGGGTCGGGGTAGCGGTGCAGGCCGAGGGGATCGAAGAGCGGCGTCGACGAGGGGCCCGCGGGGGACGAGGACGAGGCGGAGGCGGAGGAGGTGCTGGCGGCGTCTTTCGGGGCGAGGGACGGGCCGAAGGCATTTTCGTTGGCGTCGAGGAGGATGTTTGTGCCGTCGTCTTTGTAGTCACTGTATCATGCGCAAGTAGGGCTTGTCAGTCCAAGCATCGGTTGATAATTACGCAGTTTGGGAACTACGACGATCACCAAAACCAGCAAAAGCCAGGGGGCAAGAGGGGGAAACACGGCGAGAAGGGGCGGCGGCAGCAGCGGGCGGCAATCGTCATACTCTCTTGCGCAGCGGTACGGCTGCAGTGCCAGGATGTTGGGCCGCGCGCAGGTGTCGAGGTTAAACGGCGACATGGCGGGCGACGGGGAATTGGGGTTGGCGACGCAATTGACGAGCAGCCTCTACGTTCTGGAGGAAGAAGGGGAGTCGGTATCGTGAGGCGGCGGCGGGAGAAAGGAGAGGGCGAGGGCGGGATGGCGGGATGGCGGGATGGGACGCTGTTGAAAAAGAACTGGAGGTCATCAGCGATAAGATATGGCGGGAGTGACTGATGAGTGAGTGAGTGCCGCGCCGACGCCGGAGAGCGGGGTGGGGGGACGGGAGTCACTGAGCTGACTTGCAGGAGCCCGCCCAACGGCTTGACTGCCCTACACGAGGGGGCCTCCACTGAGCTCAGCTGCTGAGTGCCCGCCCCGTGTTTCGGCCCGGTGCCCAGGTGGGCCCCCGGCCGCCGTGGTGGAGCATCCACTCCCTAGCAGCGAGCCGGTGGCCGGCCGAGGGAGGCCCCGGAGCCGCATCTCTCTCCGTCCAATGGCGGCCGACTGCAGTGAATGCTCTTTTTTTCAGTCTATTTTACACAGCATCCGATGCGGGAATCATCGCCAACCCTGCAGATAGTCAATTGTCGTTTGACTGTGGTTATCCTCGCCCTTTAAACCTCACAGGGGTGACATGAAGCGAATGTTCAATGAGTATCACTATTCGCAGTCTTGCGTTTTTTCGTTTTCGGAGGACAGTGTGGCACTGTAGGTCGGGCTTGGCACATAGGGCTCGGAGGTGTGAACATGGAAAGAAAATGTGTGGATGCAAATGGTGCTGGGCCATCTAACATCCGGATCAGCAAGTCAAGGAAAGCATGGTCGCAAGGACATCCGCTCCAATAGACCATTGCGATGCTTCATGGCGATAAATACACGGGCCACTTGAGACGTAAGGGTCGTGTTGGGCATGCTTGGAGACCGCCCGGCTGCCTTTGGGTTTTGGCTCCGGCGCCGTCGACGGCAACATCTCCTGTGGCTTCCGCGTCGACAGATTGCGCGCCTCCCTCGGCGGCATCTACACTGACGGAGACACACACTCAGCTACGGAATAGACGAAATGTCTCGAGACTATCGACGCCCCGTCCGGAACCCTGTTCTCTCACAGTCCGAGAGAGGCTCCGGCGGCGGCGACTACGTGGGGCCCTGTGCTGTGGCCGACGCCGCGCGCGGGGGTAGGTCTATTACAAGCACCCATCTTCTCGGCTGCACAGCTTGGTCTAGAAGCCCTGTGGAACTGTTCAAGCGGGTCTTTGGACTGACCTGCCGAGCAGGTGCCGCGAAACATGCGAAGAGGGGGGAGCGGCTCACCCTCAGGTCAACCGGGATCAATGCTCAGGCTTCAACCATCTCGCCACGAGCAGCGTCGAGAACTTGGGGCAAGAACAAATGAAAATTGGCATATTCAGTGCAGGAACGAGGAGTTTTGGCATCTTGCTTTCTGCCACCCACGCGACTGTTGAGCGAAGCTGGGGTGATTAAGGTTTGTCGCATATTCAGCTCCCGCGCTGTCGCAAAGACGCGGCGTCTAGCCTCCCAACCCTGGAGTCTCGATCCATGGCCACTGCCAACGACCAGAGGCACGAGAGCCTGCAGACGATAAGATTCACGCCGAAGCATGCAGGTATAAATAAGTCCTTGGTTTGCGGCCGTTGCGTTCTGTCAGAGCAGGATTCGAAGCAACGACGGTGATGGTTGTAAGATCGCTGCTATCCTGCACTTGCATCCCCAAAAGACACTTCATTCCCCACTAGCCAGTTCTAACACCTGATCCTCGCCCGTCATGCAAGTCAAGGTGGCTCTCCTGGCGCTTTCATCCGCCTGTTTGATCGAGTATGGTGCTGCGAGGCTCTGCAACCCCAAAGACATATCCAACAAAGACGTGTCTGGGTGCGAATGCAAGGACACCAAGACGGGTTGCTCCAGCACCTGCACCTACTGCGCTTCGGACCCCATCTTCGAGACCAAGGGCGTCAAGGACTGCAAGAGCGGATGCACAGAGTCACAGACAAACTGCACGGGCTGCGGGCTCTACTTCCACACCGTGTGCGACTGCATAAAGCACGGGGGATGCGAAAATACGGCGGCCGGCGGCGTCATCATGCCCGGACCGGCCCCGATCTGGATCTACGACGACCACGACCCCAAGGACCCCCTCATCACCACGACCGAGTTCCTGCCCGGCATCCTCCAGATGCGCGGCAGCCACGAGCGCGGCTGGACCTACGCGCAGGAGCACTACAAGCCGCAGTCGCAGGCCGTCTTCCTCAACTCGGCCCGGGCGAGGAAGATGGAGCACGTCCACATCCACGTCTGCAGGAGCCGCAACGCCCAGACGGCCAAGAACCTCGCCGACGAGCACATCCAGAGCTCGACGAGCCTCATCAAGACGGTCAAGGAGCCGGAGCTGTACTGCCTCGGCGTGAACCACAGCGTCACCATCACCAACTTCGCGGGGGCCCTCTCCAACTGGCTCGCCAAGCTGCCCGTGGAAACGCCTCCCATCTGCAAGGACCTGGTGGGCGCGGGCATCCTGCAGGACACCCACGGTCGGACTTGGGCGTGCGCCTCGAAGCACAGGAAGGGCCCACAGGACATGTTTTGTCAATGACGAGCTGGGTTGCGTACAATATACGTAAAATTCTTCAGTACAAGTACAACTGCCATTGCAACTGTCTGGGGCCCCACGACCCTGGTTACGTGGAATACTTGAAATCCATGCCAAATACGAGTTACGTTAGAGATCAAAAACACTTGTTCGCATTCATCATAGAAACTACTACCACTGCGTCGTGGTTATCATCATCAGCAGAATGATGTGAGCATAATGTCAGAGGGAGCCTTATCGACGACGGGTGGCATTTTTAGTACGTGTAGAATGCTATCGCACATCATGTCGTTGACATACGACAACCGCAAACCACATCGCATCCCCACTAGAGACCAGCCGTATATTATAGAGACGTGATGTGCTTATGTTATTGGTTTTGGCCTGTGCGGTATAAAAGGGGGCCCGGATATCAAGTAACGCTCAGTTCGGACCGAATGGATGGTGACGTGTCTCCACGACAAGACTCGGAGGCCTTACCATATCCTTATGCCTTCCGTAGAAGACGCGCTCTACAAGTGGGATGATTGCTTGACAGGACATGACGGCACGCATCTCAAAGCGATGACATTTTTTCGAAGCGCAGCGCAGCCTTTGATATTGCAATGTTGATGGGCCCCATTGGTACACGACGTTGCGGTATTAAGGGCGACACACCAAGTACGTATGCCTCTGATTAGTTTGAGCAATTGCATTTGCGTGTGTGGCGTAATCGCCCCGAGCAAGGCAGCAGAGTTCATGATGAGCAGGCCAATGCTGCATGTATAAATGCCACGGTCCTTGCCTTCGACAATCTCAATGGCTCCCCTGCTACCTCTCATCGAATACATCCCGCACACCCGGATTCAAACAACACCACCTACACACCACACAGCAATGAAGTCTTGGGCTCTCTATCTGCTGGCGCTCTGCCCTTTGGCCCTTGCCGGCGAAATGTGGGAAGTCAAAGAGGGGGTGAGCCGAACAGCTTCGATCCGCGCCCCGAGCATGTCTGACATGAAGCCCGAATCATAGATCTGCTTTTTCGACGACGAGATGCCCCTGCCCTGCGAGCCGGGGTTCTATTGCGGAGTTGAGGTTGGCAACAAGACGACCCAGCTCATGATCTGTCCCGATGAGTATCCCGTAAGCATCTCATCTCGCGGGCAACATACGCGAACATCCGTCAATGAGGAAAATAAACGCCTGGTGTGAGCTGACTACTGGGATTTGCAGTGCAGGCCGGAGCCTGGCCGCGAGACGAGCAAATGCTGGATGACGTTTCGGAACGGCCGGAACCAGAGCGTGAAATGCGACTGAGGGCAACGACGAGAGAACGAACAGGCCGCGCGGGGTGTGTGTGGTTCAACATCATCGATGCAAGCTGGTGCAGCAGGTCTTCCTGCGATCAAGAGGGGCCGGTGGCCGCGGCCAGTTTTTGCTGAGCAGGATCATGAGTTCCGGGTCAGGCACTTCAACAGTCGCTGTGGCGTTGATGGACGCCGTTGCAGAACGGCTTGTTCTTGTTTCGACTCTCCAGAGAATACATCTTTGTACTTGCGGTCGATGATGCTATGCATGGTTGTGTGTGTGTGTGTGCGTGTGTGGTGATTCGATAACTTCTTGGTAGCTGTACGAGGTTATTATGCCCCTTGCATGCTACCAAGTACAGCATACCTTCAGTTGTGCATACCGAGTGAGTAAGTAGTTGCCTAGTATGCTCCGTGTCCGTGTGCTGTTCTCGCCATAGGGCTGAAACGGCGTTGCCAGGATGCCACAGTTCAATGGCACGTCGAGTGACTTAGGTTTGGAAGAGCGGCGCTGTCGCTGTCGCTGTAACTCACCAACAGGTGCTCCTTCCTCTTCCACTTGTTAACGTTAGTACATAGTATGGAGGCAGTCACTGAGACGGGCCCGGGCAAGCTCCACTTGGAAGGAGCGGGTCCGTCCAGGCAGGGGCAGCAGGTAGCGCCAGGGCCGAAAATTGTCCGCGCGCCTGGGCTCTCCACTCGCTCCCCCGACGCAACACCGCGGTTCGAAATCGAATACCTTGCTGCCTTCGTGGATCGCTCCCGCATACATTCTCGCATTCGCACCCCATCAGCCATCGACCCTACCACGCGCGACCCTTTCGCAAAGAGCCCCCCCGCGCGCGACGAGACTCCACGTCTATCTGTTATCTCACCGAGGAGACTCCAGCGCCACACTGTTCGACGCCATCATCGCACGGGTTCGCGCGCGCGTCGCCTTCGCTCAGGCCATCGGCAGACCGCGACACGAGACGCCGCGGCTCCCACTGAGGCGCCCGTGACCAAACCCCGATCGCGACGACTCTACTCGCCATACGCGTCGATCCTTTACTCTCCTTGGGTCCAAGACGCGCCCACGGTGCGACGGGCCGGGCGGAGGGTATTGGAGTCGCTGTAGGAGCGTGCGTTGACTCGACTCCGACGTTCAACTGCTTCCTTGGAGGAGCTCAAATCGCGCCTCGACTCGTCAATTTGTCGCCTTGCAAAACGGGACGGGACGCATTTACTGCTGCGCGGCCTGATCGACCACCAGCCGCTCAGCGGGCGGCCTCCTGCCCGAGATGTATTCCGCCAACTATGGCTTTGCCAACGCGCCATTCAATCCGGCGCAGCAGCAGCAGCCGCAACCGCCGCCGCAGCAACAGCCGCAGCCGGGGCAGCAGATGATGTACAGCCAGCAGCAGCAGCAGCAGCAGCAGCAACAACAGCAGCAGCAGCATCAGCATCAGCAGCATCAGCAGTACCCCGGCATGGGTCCTCAGGGCGGCTTCAACCCGGGCGCGAACCCTCAGATGATGCAGGGCATGCCCGCTGGCATGATGCAGAACCCAGGCATGGCCAACATGGCCGCCAATGGACAAAGTAAGTCGGACCTTGCCGTCCTCATCGTGGTGCCGAAGGAGTCTCGAAGCCGAACCGCAGTTTGGTAGCCTCCTCCTCGCCCGTGATCGGCGCCGCGTCAGTCTCAGTGTTCGTCTCTCGTATGGCTGCTGACCGCTGCCTGCAGTGCAAGGCTACCCGCAGCAGTATCCCGGAAACCCTTACGGCCAGATGATGCCGCAGGGCGTCCCTCCCCAGAATTTCGCCCAAAACAATTACATGATGCCGCAGGGCATGCAGGGCTTCCCAATGAACCAGGGCGGCATGCCCCAGCAACAGGCCCAGATGATGCAACGGATGCAGGCCCAGGCTCAGGCCCAGGCTCAAGCCCAAGCCCAAGCCCAAGCCCAGGCTCAGGCACAGGCTCAGGCACAGGCACAGGCTCAAGCCCAGGTGCAGCAAGGAAACCCGGTCATGAGTCAAGCGTCGACCCCCCAGAGACCACCAAGCGCCCAGCAAGGCACTCCGGGAGGCATCATGCCCCCTCAGCAGCCGCAGTTCTCGACCCCTCAGCCTCCCCCGCAGAACCAGACGCCGGGCCTTGCGCCGCAACCGACAGGCGGTATGACCACGCCTCAGACGCCAACCTTCTCTGCAAGCCAGGGCGGCGGCGGCATGAGCTTGCCGGCGCCAACCCTAATGAGCCCGACTACTGAGTCTCGTGAGAAGGAGCGATTCGCCCTTCTTTTGGACATCAACCACGAACTGCTCTATGAGTCGATTCAGATTCAGACGACCCAGCAAGAGCTGAAGAAGGAGCATGCCGCAGGCGGGGCAAACCCCGCGGACAGGAAACCTTCAGAAGAGGAGAGCCAATTCCAACAAGATTACGTGCAGTACGTTACGGTGTAGGCCGCGTTTGAGGGGGCGACGAGTACTGACAGCCACGCCTAGATGCATGCGCAGGTTGCAAGCCAATTTATCCTATATGGCTGCGCTGGCAGATCGAAAGCCCGAGGTCAAGGTGCCGCCGTGCCCGGCTTACCTCACGGCGCCGCCGCTGAACCTGACGCTGAAGCTCAGGGCGCCGCCAATGGGCGCTGAAGGTGTCGATTCGACCATCGACCCCGTAGCAGACCGAGCGGAGCGGGACAAGGCCATCAAGGAGCTGTACAGGCGACTCCAAGGCGTCTTCCCCGGTTTCGATCCGAAAAAGGAACCGCACACGTTTGGAAAACCGGCCGCTGGCCCCAAGGGCGGCCAGCAGACGACGTCGAACCAAGCGAGTCCTACTGTGCAGCAGGCTCCTCAGATGCCCAACATGCCGGCACCCCCGGCCCACCAGGGGTCCATGTGACATTAGCAGACGGGCGCAACGGTGTTGTTGTTCAGGATAGAGCGGGGAAACCAAAGGATCGGCGTCTGTGGCCATTGAAAGACTTTAATACGACACTTTTGTTCGCTAGTGCAAATGGCGACTCGAACGTTGTGAGGTTCCCGAGCTGAACCAAAGCACGTATGTGTGTGTGTGTGTGTGTGTGTGTGTGTCTCCATGTGAAGCATATAAGCGTGCTGGCATGCTCCTTCGCCGGCTGAGCAGCCGTTCTTCAACGGCTCGACTTGGCCTAGGCCGCACTGCTGTGTAGGGGCAAGGCGAAAGTGCAAAAGCAATGGCAACATAGGTAGGAGGCGTGCGTGTGCTCTACGGCGAGAGGAATCCGTACGATATCAACCAATATATGCGGTATGGTGTGCATGGTGGGCGCCACGCCTGGTAGAGGGCGGGGTCCTCCATCTACGATATGCTGCTTTTTTCCAAGTCTTTTATCATGCCTTGCTTAAGCAGACTTTCCATTTCCATCCCAGACCTGTCTGTGTCCATTGAGGAGCGCTACCACCGTTGGTTTGACCGTCGTCGACGGCGACGAGATCGGCGGACGACATGAAAGGCAATGGGATAAAAGCGAAGTGCACGAGTTGAGGCGCCGATGCCCGAATCGACTGCCCCAGTGTGCGGCAACGTCAAGCTCAAAGAAAAGACCAGACGGCGAGGGACTACTAGGCGATGCACGACTCGGTGGCGTCGCAGGTTCTCCTCTGGCACGTACCGCACCGCCCTTGACCTCACTGATGCGTGCCAGGCGGGGCGGCGGGGTTCAGATGCCACTCCCAAGGTTTGGGTTCCATGCAAGGCTCGTCGACGCGCTGCATCTCGCTGAGGGGGAGCTGGAAGCCCCTCCACGCTTCACCTTGAGCCTATGAACGCCCTGCAGGCTTTTGGACCGGCGGCCTGGCTCCATAGCCATTGGCCAATGACGAGACGCCATCTCGGCGACGCCAACCAGGCTGCCGCCCACCGCCAGGGACCTCGACCACCACCGAGGCGGGCAAGGCGGGGGACCCAGCGGACGGAGGAGAGAAAAAAAAAAAGTTTCTGGGCCGCTTGCCAATTGCGGGCTCACGTATTTTTCTTCCCCTTCAGTCCCCTCCCCTTCCTCCTCCTCCTCCCTCACCATCGCTCTCGTTCCATCAGAGTCTTCTCGTCGCTCTGGACGGACGGATCGACAAGTCGCTGCGGCAGCCGATTGCGAGGTAACGCTCTTGACCTGTCCAGGGAAGCTCTGAGAACGAGTTTTCTTGCCCAGCAGTCGTTAGCAACACCCTCGCACGCGCATAGGCATAGAGCATCCCACTCTTGCGCTGCGTCTGCCCCGCGAGCCTCTGCCATTTATCATCATCTGACGGGGAGGCTGCGTTGCCCCTCGCTTCCTCTCTACTCGCCCCCTCTTTTTTCAATTCTCTCTGATACCCGCCATACTTGCTGAAGCAGCAAAAATGGCCGTCACCGCGCTGCCGCCCGCCTCGGCGCGCATGGCCAGCACCAAGGACGAGGGCCGCATCTGCCTCGAGCTCGAGGACGGCTCCGCCTTCCAGGGCTACAGCTTCGGTGCCAACAAGAGCATCGCTGGCGAGCTGGTCTTCCAGACGGGCATGGTCGGCTACCCCGAGTCCCTGACGGATCCCTCGTACCGCGGCCAGATCCTCGTCATCACCTTCCCCCTCGTCGGAAACTATGGTGTTCCGTCGCGCGAAGCCTTGGACGAGCTGCTCGGCGACCTGCCGGCGCACTTCGAGTCTTCCCAGATTCACATCGCCGGTCTCGTCGCCCACTCGTACTGCGGCGAGGACTACTCCCACTTCCTGGCTGCCTCGTCCCTCGGCACCTGGCTCAAGGAGCAGGGCGTCCCCGCCATGTACGGCGTCGACACCCGTTGCCTCACCAAGAAGATCCGGGAAAAGGGCAGCATGCTGGGCAAGATGAGGCTCCAGATCAAGGACATCCCCAACGGCGCCGCGGTCCCGAATGGCGTCATCCCCGATGCTCTGGCCGGCGTCTCTTTGGAACCTTTTGAGGCGATTGATTGGGTGAACCCCAACGAGCAGAACCTCGTGGCCAAGGGTGAGTCCCCTATATTATCAGTTGATCTCAGGCAGTATGCTCACGCCGGTTCGTAGTGTCTGTCAAGGCTCCTAAGCTGTACAAGCCACCCCCTTCTGTGACTACTCGCAAGCACCCCTCTGGCCGACCGATCCGCGTCCTCTGCGTCGACGTCGGTATGAAGTACAATCAGCTGCGCTGCTTCCTGAAGCGTGGTGTCGAGGTCATGGTCTGCCCCTGGGACCACGACCTTGCTAGAGAGGCTGGCGACCAGTACGACGGTCTCTTCATCTCCAACGGTCCTGGTGACCCGGCTGTTCTCGACGTAACCGTCAAGAACATCCAGGCGGCCATGGAGAGGAACAAGACGCCCGTCTTCGGCATTTGCTTGGGGCATCAGCTCCTTGCTCGCGCTTCTGGCGCCAAGACAGCCAAGATGAAGTTTGGTAACCGCGGTCACAACATTCCCTGCACGAGCATGGTCACTGGCAAATGCCACATCACCTCGCAGAACCACGGTTTCGCCGTCGATGCTGCCTCTCTGCCCGCTGGCTGGAAGGAGCTCTTCGTCAACGCCAATGACGGCAGCAACGAGGGCATCATGCATGTCGACAAGCCCTACTTCAGCGTGCAGTTTCACCCGGAGAGCACGCCCGGTCCCCGAGACACCGAGTTCCTCTTTGATGTCTTCATCAACACCATCGCCGACTGTGCCGAGAATCCTGCCTCTCTGCAGCAGCCTGTGAGCTTCCCTGGAGGCACCATTGAAGAGAACGAGAGGCTGCACCCCCGCGTCTCCGTCAAGAAGGTCCTCGTCCTCGGTTCTGGTGGCCTCAGCATCGGCCAGGCCGGTGAGTTCGACTACTCTGGTAGCCAGGCCATCAAGGCTCTCAAGGAGGAGGGAATCTACACGGTTCTCATCAACCCCAACATCGCCACCATCCAGACCTCCAAGGGTTTGGCCGACAAGGTTTACTTCCTGCCTGTCAACGCCGAGTTCGTCCGCAAAGTCATTCACTACGAACGGCCCGATGCCATTTACGTCACCTTTGGTGGACAGACTGCCCTCCAAGTCGGTATCCAGCTGAAGGATGAGTTTGAGGGCCTCGGCGTCAAGGTCTTGGGCACTCCCATCGACACCATCATCACTACCGAGGACCGTGAGCTTTTCGCCCGAAGCATGGAGTCCATCGGCGAGAAATGCGCCAAGTCTGCCTCTGCCAGCAACGTTGAAGAGGCCATGTCGTGCGTCAAGGATATTGGCTTCCCGGTCATCGTCCGCGCTGCGTACGCCCTTGGTGGCTTAGGTAGTGGGTTCGCCAACAACGAAGAGGAGCTCATGGACCTCTGCAACAAGGCATTCGCCGCAAGCCCGCAGGTTCTGATCGAGCGCAGCATGAAGGGCTGGAAAGAGATCGAGTACGAGGTTGTCCGCGACGCCCAGGATAACTGCATCACCGTGTGCAACATGGAGAACTTTGATCCTCTTGGCATCCACACCGGCGACTCGATCGTCGTTGCTCCCTCGCAGACCCTGTCTGACGAGGATTATAACATGTTGCGGACGACTGCGGTCAACGTCATCCGGCATCTTGGTGTTGTGGGTGAATGCAACATCCAGTATGCGCTCAACCCTTTCTCACGGGAATATTGCATCATTGAGGTCAACGCCCGACTGTCGAGATCGTCTGCCTTGGCCTCCAAGGCGACTGGCTATCCTCTGGCCTTTATTGCCGCCAAGCTCGGTCTCGGGATCCCCCTCAAGGAGGTTTCCAACTCGGTCACAAAGGTCACTTGCGCGTGCTTCGAGCCCTCGCTGGACTATGTCGTGGTGAAGATGCCGCGCTGGGACCTCAAGAAGTTCACGCGTGTGTCGACGCAGCTGGGCTCTTCCATGAAGAGCGTCGGAGAAGTCATGAGCATTGGCCGATCGTTCGAGGAGGCGATCCAAAAGGCCATCCGCGCCATCGATTTCCACAACCTCGGCTTCGGGGAGACCAACGCCCTCATGAAGCTTGATGACGAGCTCCAGACGCCCTCTGACCAGCGGCTATTTGCCATTGCCAACGCCATGCACGAGGGCTACAGCGTTGACAAGATCTGGGAGATGACCAAGATCGACAAGTGGTTCCTTCGCAAGCTCAAGAGCCTCAGCGATTTCGCCAAGGACATGTCCAAATATAACACCAAGGACATCGTCGGCTCGCCGGAGATCATGCTGCAGGCCAAGCGTCTGGGTTTCTGCGACCGCCAGCTCGCCAAGTTCTGGGACTCCAACGAAATTGCCGTTCGCAGAATGAGGCTCGAGGCCGGCATCAAGCCCTTTGTCAAGCAGATCGACACGGTCGCGGCAGAGTTCCCGGCCTATACCAACTATCTCTACCTCACCTATAATGCCACCGAGCACGACGTTGACTTCAACGACCACGGTGTCATGGTTCTCGGCTCCGGTGTGTACCGAATCGGTTCCTCCGTCGAGTTCGATTGGTGCTCGGTCCGCGCCATCCGCACGTTGCGCAAGACCGGCTTCAAGACCATCATGGTCAATTACAACCCGGAGACCGTGAGCACCGATTATGATGAGGCCGACAAGCTCTACTTTGAGAACATCAACCTGGAGACGGTGCTGGACATTTACCAGATGGAGGCCGCTGGCGGCGTCCTCGGCGCCATGGGTGGCCAGACCCCCAACAACATTGCCCTGCCCCTGCATCGCGCTGGAGTCAAGGTGTTGGGCACCTCGCCTGAGATGATTGACATGGCTGAGAACCGTTACAAGTTCTCGCGCATGTTGGACCGAATCGAGGTTGACCAGCCGACGTGGAAGGAGCTGACAAGCTTCGAGGAGGCCCGGGAGTTCTGCCAGACTGTCAGCTACCCTGTGCTCGTCCGGCCGTCGTACGTCTTGTCTGGCGCGGCCATGAACACGGTCTACTCCGAGAAGGACTTGGTAAACTACCTCGCTCAGGCCGCCGAGGTCTCGCGTGAGCATCCCGTCGTCATCTCCAAGTACATTGAGAACGCCAAGGAGATTGAGATGGACGCTGTCGCCAAGGACGGCGTTGTTGTCGGCCATTTCGTCTCTGAGCATGTTGAGAACGCTGGCGTGCACTCTGGTGACGCTACCCTCATCCTGCCGCCACAGGATCTGGAGCAGACCACGATTGAGCGCATTGAGGAAGCCACCCGTAAGATTGGCGCCGCGCTCAACGTCACGGGTCCTTTCAACATTCAGTTCATTGCCAAGGACAACGACATCAAGGTCATTGAGTGCAACGTCCGTGCCTCGCGGTCTTTCCCCTTCGTCTCCAAGGTCATGGGCGTTGACCTGATCGAGATGGCCACCAAGGCGATCATGCACCAGCCCTTCCAGGAGTATCCTCCCACCAGCCTTTCTCCCGACTGTGTCGGCGTCAAGGTTCCCCAGTTCAGCTTCTCGCGTCTGTCCGGCGCTGACCCTGTTCTCGGTGTGGAGATGGCCTCGACTGGCGAGGTTGCCTGCTTTGGCGTCGACAAGTATGAGGCCTACCTCAAGGCGCTCCTCTCGACCGGCTTCAAGATCCCCAAGGCCAACGTGCTTTTGTCCATTGGTTCTTTCAGGGACAAGATGGAGATGCTGCCCTCGGTGCAGAAGCTCCAGCGCATCGGCTACAAGCTGTTCGCCACCGCCGGTACTGCCGACTTCCTTCAGGAGCACGGCGTCCAGGTTCAGTACCTTGAGGTCCTGGGCCGCGACGAGGACATGAACTCCGAGTTCTCCCTCACGCAGCATTTGGCCAAGAACACGATCGACCTGTACATTAACCTGCCCTCCAACAACAAGTATCGCCGGCCGGCCAACTACATGAGCAAGGGCTACAAGACTCGCCGCATGGCCGTTGACTACCAGATCCCTCTTGTCACCAACGTCAAGAACGCGAAGATTCTGATCGAGGCCATTGCGCGCCACGTGTACCTGGACGTCTCGAAGCGAGACTTCCAGATCACTCAGGAGCCGGCGGTGCCCAAGCAGGTCCTGTCTGTCAAGACGCCCGAGATGAAGGCAACCATTCCCTCCATCGGCCAGGCTACCGAGAGCCCCAGGCGTCCGGGCACTCGCGACGGCGCCAACGCTGTGGCGTCTCCCCTCCGTGGCGCCGGCGTGGACGAGTTCTCCCTGGCGGCCCCCTCGTCCATCAGCGCCTCCGTCTTGCAGCTGCTCTCTCAGCCCTCCATCTTCAAGAAGTCCCACGTGCTGTCTGTCAAGCAGTACACGCGAGCTGATCTTCATCTGCTCTTCACTGTCGCTCAGGAGATGCGCTTGGGTGTGCAACGTGAGGGCGTGCTCAACCTCCTTCGCGGCAAGGTGCTTTGCACGCTCTTCTACGAGCCCTCGACCAGGACCTCTGCCTCGTTCGACGCGGCCATGCAGCGTCTTGGTGGCAGGACCGTGGCCATCTCGACGTCGCACTCGTCGGTGCAAAAGGGTGAGAGCCTGCAGGACACGCTCCGGACGCTGGCGTGCTACGGCGACGCCATCGTGCTCCGCCACCCAGAGGAAAAGTCTGTGGACATTGCCGAGAAGTACTGCGACGTACCTGTCATCAACGGCGGCAACGGCAGCAAGGAGCACCCGACGCAAGCGTTTCTGGATCTCTTCACCATTCGGGAAGAGCTGGGCACCGTGCAGGGCCTGACCATCACCTTCCTGGGTGATCTCCTGTACGGCCGGCCCGTGCACTCCCTCGTGTACCTCCTGCGGCACTACCAGGTGCAGGTGCAGTTAGTGGCACCCAAGGGGCTGAAGCTGCCCGACGGCGTGCGGCAACAGCTCGTGGCATCGGGCCAGCTGCTGTGCGAGTCGGACACGCTCACGCCCGAGATGATTGCGCGAAGCGACGTGCTGTACTGCACGCGGGTCCAGAAGGAGCGCTTCCCGAGCGTGGAGGAGTACGAGAAAGTGAAGAACTCGTACCGGGTGGACAATGCGGCGCTCAAGCACGCCAAGAGCTCCATGGTGGTGCTGCACCCGCTGCCGCGGAACGAGGAGGTGGCCGAGGAGGTTGACTTTGATCAGCGGGCGGCGTACTTCCGACAGGTAAGCAGGCGTGACCCATCCCCTGATGGAGAAGAGCGAGCACTAACATGCACTCCAGATGCGTTATGGGCTCTACTGCAGAATGGCCCTGCTCGCACTCGTCATGTCCTCATCGTGAGGCATGTCGGGCAGATGCCATGGATTGCGGAGTCACTTCAAGTTTGACATCTAACAGCAGGAAAAAAAAGGCGGATTTACGAATACGGGCTAGAGTGCTACATTCATAACGATAGAACTGTGTCGTCTCAAGGCATTCGATTTGCATGGCAGTTCTACACGTGGCGGGACCGGCATGGCGTTGGATCGTAGAGGCGTAGAGTCGTAGCCACGGCATCTTTCGGTACGGGTTACCGTTTGGGTGCGTTGGCTGCGTGTATGGCGTTGTGTGTGTATGTGTTGTATGTTGAGTGCATTGTATGTACAGGCGTGCGTTGCGTGTATATACGTGTGCGTTGCGTATATGTGCGTTTTGCGTGCTGTGCGTATCTGTGTACGTATTTTGTATGTAGGTTTGTTCGTTTTAGTTAGCTAGCGTATATAGTAAATAAATGATTCGTAATCGTACCGTCTCGTGGTATGTCTCCGTCCATGCCTTGTGTGTGTCCTGTGGCGATGAATGGCTGTGGTTGAGGTTGAGGGCGCGAGTGAGGCAATCCAAGCTGGATGCAAGTCGTTGACGAGGCGGCGGCCGCCTGTGTGGCTTAGTAGGGGGATGCCGCCCCACCAACCCCGCCATCCATCCATCCATCCATCCGGGCCTCCCCTCCGTGCCTCTTCCAAGTGTCATGCCGCCGTTTTCCGACGTCGGCCCTGTCGTGTCGTTTGTGCAAAGTCATAACTACCTTATAGTTGCGCACGCATTGGAAAACTTGCCTATACGTACCACACCGCTCACGCAGTCACGCTCCACCACAAAGGACGCTCGACGGCAACGCATGGGGTGACTGAAGCTTGCTGCTGCCCCTACTTCAGAAGGTTCAGAAAGAGAGAGAGAGAGAGAGACACCCCGCCGTCGTCATCGCCGTTGTCCGCCTGCCGCGACTCGGCGTGCGTTGTTGCTTCATCTCCTTTTCATATGACGCGTCGGGTGCTGGGGACCCCCGTTCTCGTCCACCGACTAGCACCGCGCAACGAAGTCGCCGTCGTCGTCCCTCTGCTGTCCCGTAGCAGCGCCGGAAATCGGGCAGCGACAGCAGCAGCAGCAGCAGCAGCATCACCACCACCACCACCACAGCAACGACGACGGCTTGCAACGGTAGCTCGACGCCCCATCCTCGCCGCCTCTACCCGTCGAGTCGCCGCCGCCGCCAGAGCCCAAGCCCAAGCCCAAGAAACCCAGAGAAGCTTTAGCAGCTGCGTTCGAGCCGCGCAGATGGCGCTGTATCAGCCGCCGGTCGCCGAGTCGCAGTCCGGTGCGGCTGCGCCGCCGGAGAAGCTCATCTGTACGTTTGTTGAAGTTTCGTTCTTTTCTTTTCTTCCTCCACACACGGGATAGCACATCCCCCCTCCCTCCCCCCCAACGAAGGAGGGGGAAAAGAGGAATACTGGGGCTGACACGCACGCGCACGCACGCAACAGTCGCCCCGGCCGGCAGCCAAGCCCACGGACAGGCCGCGCAGTTCACGCGCGGGACGCTCTCGCGGCGCGACCTCGTGTCGGCGGCGTCCCCCGCGCCGCAGTTCCACGCGTGGTTCACCGAGGCGCAGGCCACGCCCGCCATCGCCCAGCCCGAGGCGTGCGCGCTCTCCACGGCGGAGCTCCCCTCGGGCCGCGTCTCGTCGCGCCTCGTCTACCTCAAGGAGCTCGACGCGGGGGGCGGCTTCGTCGTCTACTCCAACCTCGAGACGTCGCGCAAGGCCCGCGACCTCGCCACCAACCCGCACGCCGCCCTCGTCTGGTACTGGCCCGCCCTCCAGCGCCAGGTCCGCGTCGAGGGCCGCGCCGAGAGGTACCCCCGGGACCAGTCGCAGGCCTACTTCGACACGCGCGTCCGCGGGAGCCGCATCGGCGCCTGGGCCTCGCGCCAGAGCCAGGTCCTCGTCCCCAAGGCCGGCGGCGACGGCGGCGGCGACGGCGCTCGAGTCGGCGATGTCGACAACGACGGCCACGGCGATGATGATGGCCGCGCCCAGCTCGAGGAATGGGTCGCCGAGGCGGAGCGCCGCTTCGAGGGCCGCGACGACATCCCCGTCCCCGACTTTTGGGGCGGCCTGCGCATCGTCCCCGACCGCGTCGAGTTCTGGCAGGGCAGGGAGAGCAGGCTGCATGACCGCTTCGTCTACGAGCTCCAGGACGGCGGCGAGCCCGGTGAGGAAGCCAAGTGGACCGTCGCCAGGCTCAGCCCGTGATGCTCCCCTTGCCGGGCCAGGGAAAACAGCTCAAGGGACAATGGGTGAGCGACCATACCAGCCAGCGACACGTTATTAGACACAAGATGCCATGGAACCATCCTTCTCCAAAGCCCATACATAGATGCATATTGGATTAAAACAACCAGGTCCCGTGATTAATTTCGCTGTGACGACGCTTGCACACTAACACCGCCCAATCCCATACATATCATGCTCCCCATTTTGATTCCCTGATCCCCAGGGACATACATTACCAACAAGCAAGAGCAGTGCCACGCCAATGCTGCTTCAGATGCCCAAAAAGCAAAACAATCAACACAAGGCTCTCCGGGGTATGTCGACAACAGCTTGCCACCAAAAAAAAAATTGTCCAGAACAACCAATGCGTCTGCCGGTCCGCGTTACCAGGCACCGCCTCACCAACAAGACGTTCCTAGGCTCGCAGGCAACGTACCAAACAAGCTTCAAGAAATGGCTCCATGCCAAATCTCGCGACTCAGAGCCCGAGTCTCCCGACAACGCCATGCCAATGTGCCAAAAACCCTAAACCAAGACTTAGAAACGCCACCGAGGCCCAATGGGCGCCAAGTGGTAAGTCGACATCTCGTGGCTCTCGTGAATATGGCCACCACTGCCAGCCAGCGACCCATCGTGGTGTCATTGACGGCCCCAGTCTGCTCCGCTCAGGGTGTCTCCGCTGGGGTCAGCGAGAGGCCCAAGCCCAGCGTAGGAGTGCGGGGGACCATGGTCTTGGATCTGCTGTGCGACGGGCAGAAGTGTGCCGTTGGCGACGCCGCCCTAGGCCGCTGGTGGTGGTGCTGGCTGCCGAATTCAGAATCTCTCTGCTGACCAGCCAGCTGCATGTCGACCATCGCATCGGCAAGGCAGTCCTCGTCGCAAAGCGGCATGATTCTGTACTGCAGAAACTCCATGATGCAGCGCTCGGTCGTGTTGAGCTGGTCGGGTGACCACAGGCCATTACCCCACTCCAGACAGTAGAAATGCGTTGGCTGCTGCGGGTCCTCGGTAAACTTGACGGCGATGACGATGGCCGCGAGGATGATGACTTCGGGCCGCACAGAGTCAATGTGCAGCATCTGTTGCTGGGCGGCTTGGTAGAGGGCCGGCGTCGGGGGCAAGGTATGGCGCTTCGACAGCGGCATCAAGGTGTTGGGGGCGAGCGGGCACGAGAGCCGCCAGGCACGCGCGAACTTGGCGTCGAGGCTGTCGAGGATGCACACGGCGAGGGCGATGGTTTCGAGGGGGAGATCGGCGCGGGTGAGCAGGGCCTGAACGAGGGGCACGGATGCCGTTGCCAGCGAGGCGGCAGAAGGGATGAGATTGACGAGATGGATGGCGGGTCCTGCGATACCGCCTCAATTGTCAGCCAAGCCGGGTCATTTGCAGCTCCTCCTCTACTTTTCACGTACCTCGAAACCTGACCATCAGATGCTCGTCGTCCTCATCCGAAGATGGCGATTGGGATGCCGATGAGGGATCCTTGTAGGTAGGAGGCGGCGTAGGGAGGTTGGACAAGGGCCTGTAGGTGAAGTAGGTGTCGACCTCGTCGTCTTCGTCGACGTCGCCGTGGTGCTTGCGGGCGCGCTCGAGCTTGTGCTTGCTTGCCGGGCCTTCAAGGGCCTCGGCAGCCGGGCGATTGGCTCGACGCATGTTGCCTGCCTGGTGGTCCTGCAACGCTTCTTGAGATCCTCGGTCGAAGGCGGTGAGGGGCTTGGACCATGTTTTGGCGAGTTGGCAGCACCAGTCCTCGCTGCAGTGGTGTTCGCAAACAGCTTCGTCGAGAGGATGCCCGTGGGCTTTGAAGGGGCCTGGTTCCCCAAAGTATCGTCAGGGGCCGTGCCGAGCTGATGTGAGCTTGCGGTCGCAAGGCTGACGGGGTCGGAGCTGAGCACGCGAGCAGATAGATGGCCGCAGACACAGACGCCACTGGGACGGGCAAGAGGGTGCGAGAGGCTAATAAATGAGCCGGTCCCAAGGGCAGGCCGCGAAAGAAGGGATGGCAGCCCAGGGGTTCCTACCCCGTAAAACATGCGCGAGATGATGGGCAAGTTATTAGTTGGTGAGCGACGCAAGCAAGCTTGTCGACACGAAGTTTGGCCCGTTTTCTTGGCCGAGGGTGGAGAGAAGGCGAGCTTTTGGGCAACGCTGATGTGCTGCCGAGCCTGCTGTGCCTCGTCGCCCAGAGTCCGTGCAGCTCAGGGGAAGCAGAGGCGCCGCTGGTGCCGCAGGGTTCCGGGATGCACCGCCTTGGCTTGGGTGCCGTGCATGGCCTGCGAGGCTCTCGACGGCTCCACTATCCCGAGTTGGTGGTGTAGGCGGTGGAGGCGGTGCCGAGAGTAGGTAAAACAGGGGTTCGTGTCGGCCGGTTTGCCTGTCAAGCCAGTCGTTGGTGCCTTGGCCGTTGTCGTCGTCGTCGTCGTCGTCGTTGTCGTCGAACGCACTCGTATGTACAGTACTTCGTACGTGGCCGGGACACGTTGGAAGACGATGAGCAAGAAGAAGGAAGAATGACAGTCAACGTGGCAACATAAACTTGCCTTTTCTCCGAGACACTCACTGGCCTGTCTTGACCAAGTCGCCATCGCACTTGCGGCAAGAGTCTTGGGACAAGGGAGGCTGAGACGAGACACTGCAGTGGCTGCACCGTTTTGCTTCGATTGTCCTGCCGAGCCCTGGTCGCATCGCCGTCGCGTCGCCCCTTTCGAGTCGAGTCTGCCTGTGCTGGACCCGAGACCCGCCGTAGCTGAGCGCGACGTTCATGGGGAGCCGCGTCGCGGCGTCAGGGCCATAAGCCATGGGCCATGGGCAATGGTATACTGTAGTGTAGCAATAAATCAAAGTCCGCCGTGGCTTGCCCCCAGGCACCCGCTAAGCCGTGAGCTGAGGGGGCATGCATGTGTGCAACCCGACCATTATGACGACTGTAAAGCAATAGTAGGTCCAGCCCAAAGTCTGTCTCCTTCAGGGCAGAGCCAGACGCCACTGCATGCTGCCATCACCTCCCGTGTTAGTGGTACGGACACAGCATCGCATCTGCAGCACCGTGGCAGCACCCAAGCCTTGCCATTCCGTCAAGGGATCATCGGCACGTCCGTCTGGGGTTGCCCAGCCGCCGTTGGCGCGCGCCCTCTAGCTTCGTAGCCAAGTTCTCGGGCCAACTGCAACCGCCGACCTGCCAACGGCCCACTGGGAACTGCCGGACAAACAGGCGTCTGGTCTCTTGCGCGGCGCCAGAGTCCGCAGTTTGGCCGTCTCGTATACGAGCGTAGATGGGCCGACGTGGTACTCCCAGTCACTGGCCCTCGCGTTGGCCCCAGTGGGCTCAACAGGCATGGCCTTGTTTAGTGGAGTCGCTGATTTTTTTCTCCGCACCTTCTACGGAGTATGTGCACATCGTGTTAGCTCGAGCAGGCCTGCACACTGCGAGCCGAAGATCCGACGCGCAGGTCTACCAATGCGCGTCGTACCACCTCGTCTTGGCCGAGCCCCTGTTGACGACCATTATTCTGTGCGCTGTTCGTAGTAGGTCGTTTCCGCCATCTCCGAAACAGCTGGCTTCGGCTCCTGTCAGAAATTTCGGTAGGCTGTCGGAGCGGGATCAGCAGCTCCTCACCGCTCAGGCCGAATTGCGGACAATCATCTCGCTTCGTCTCGGGCTCACTGACAACCGGTGGCCTTCTGCGGGCGGAGTCTGCCTCCAGCGGATCCCAGATCCAGAGTCAGAAATAGTAGCAACTGCAGGAGTGACGCAGGTGGATCCGTGGTGGAGGCATGCTGGTGGTGCCACGACGATGGGTTCAACGGACAACGAAACCTGCCACGCAACATCAACGGCCAGCAGTCAACGGTTAGCCCGTCTTTGTCTCTTGTGAATGTATAATGGCTTTCTTGATGCCCACGCTTAGCTGCGGGCTTTGTGATATTCATGCCATCGGTGTCGGAGTACTTTGAGGGGTTCGCCAGGTCACGGAGAGACAGTGACCGACCCGTTGCACTATGTGGCCCCGAAGACGAATCTCATTTCGAATGCCGGGAATGGCCCGGCGGTCGGGCCTTGCCGTGTTCTGTTAGTTGATGGGAGATGTGCTATTCAATGTCCGACTGCAATCTTGAAAGCGGACAGGTGGTGGATGGACGGGAGGAGATATGTGCGCTTCTATTCTTACCTGGGTGCATCCGTCTCGGCTCTAAACGATCATTGTTGCGGCTAATGCGTGGCCAGATTTATCGAGCAGTGCTTCTTCATGTGCTGTGTTGAACTGCCTGAAAATTCGCACACGTGAGCCGTATCATAGATTCCTGAGCTGGCGCCTCGTCCAGTCAACGTGGAAGCAGAGGCTTAACTCGCAAGCACGAAGGACGGAGGCGCAGTTGTGCGTGGAGAGCACGTGGCAAAGAGCTCCTTCCAATTTTTCCAGGCACGGCAATACGTGACGAACTCAGAAGGCGCGCGGCGGGAGCGACTCCCGTGCATGCGTACAAAGTCCTAGCTCCTTCCACCACATACGAAATGCGATGCAACGCCAGCGGCTGTGGGCGCCGGTACCAGCGGGCGTACCTTCCCCATCAAGCTGCCTTTCGGCACCTTTTCATACGAAGTACAGTATACTGTACCTACTGCTCCGCATCTCGTACGATGTCTGCTTGGCCTGGACAACGTGAAAACTGCAATATTCCCATGTGCGTGTATTCTCGTGCCCTCGTACATGTCCGTCGCCTGCAACACTGCAGGCAAGTCGACATCGCCGGCCGCAAGGCATCAATCATCAATCACAACTGGCTTCCGTGCAAGGGGTAGCTCAGCCAAGGCCACCTTTGGGCGTCCGGCAGACTGTTTTGCACATCACATTGGGCATGCACACGTGAACAGGCAAGTGTCGGCGTCTCCGCTGCGCGCCTGGAAGTAAACCTCAATCCAGAAAATGACATTTGATTGACAATAATGTTGGAGTTATCAAGTGCGGGAACTACTTGCGTCTTCCTAGCCGAGAAAGGAAACACTACCGATATACTTGCACATGATCCACGGCATCAAGAGGCATCCATCCGCGCGCGCAGGCCAGGAGTGACAGAGAAGAACATTGTCTCAACGGCGTCCAATTCGAGAGGCCTTCGAACATGTCACATCCTCGGAGAGCGTCCTCTTTATCCGTCAAAGCTGCGAGGGATCTTGGAGCCTCACTTCAGGATGATGGGTGTTTTGACTGTTTCACCGTCAGCCGCTTGATGGCTAAAACTCCGTGTGTAGGGAAGACACTCTCGGTACTTACCGCCACCAGCAATGTTCCCAATCTGGGGGATCACGCCCTTGTCGATGAACTGGTTCAGCTGGACGCCGCCCACGCCGCCGATCAAGCCGAGGTTAAGCACGCCAAGGTTGAGAGTCGACAGGTCAAAGGCGTTGAACACGCCCGTACCCGCCACGGCGAGGAGCGTGTGCAACTGAGCGAATCGCACTAGCGAGTTGACGTCGAAGGCCTGGATGTTGAAGAGCTCCTGGAACAGAAGCAGGTCAAGGTTGTTGTTGACACCGAGAGTCTGGAAGAGGCCCAGGTCCAGCGAGTTGATGCTCAGCAGGTAGTTGAGGTCCTGCTGCCTGAAGACGAGGTTGTTGAGGCTGCCGGCATCGAACCTGCGGCGAGCCTCGAGCGTCGTGGACTCGGCCTCGGGGGACGGGGCCGGGGCGGCGACAGCCAGGGCGGCGAATGCGCCAGCGATCATGCTAGAAAACTTCATCTTGTCCGAAGAGAAGTACCTTTCGACGGGTAATTAGAGACGTAAGGATTGTGCGATGGGTTGGAATGACCGGCACGGAGCGCAGCTCGGGTGTTTGGCGAGACAAGTGAAAGGAACGAAACGAACAGCGAGCCCAGCTAAGGTGTGTGTTAGCCCGGCCCCATCGCGCATCAGATCTTCGGCACTTACCTCTGAATGAATGAATAAGAATGAGTGTATTTGCTAACTGGGAAGCGGAGTGTAGAGTGTTTGAACTCGGGAGGCAGAGCCGAGACCGAGTGTCTTTATACAACATGGGGCCCTCTCCAAACCCCAGCCGGAACGCAATACGATAGCTTCCCCAAGGGGGCCGAGGTAGGGACACGCCAAGGCCTACTACCCACGGGCGACGACTCTCCCGGCCATCGCTTCGCCGGCAGCGACCACATTCCGGGCAGTTCGTCCAAGCAGCCCGTCAGCCACCGCACTTCGGATGATGTCGTGGCCGGACGGGATGGCAGATGGCGTCTAACGAATGTGGCTCCGGCTTCTTGGCTCCAGTTCAACCCGCGCACCGGCCCTGCACGGTATGAGACGAAAAGGGGGGGCAACGGCCCAACCCCCTCACCGCACATGGGCTCGCGAGACGATACCCAATGACCGGCCGGATGTTATGAAGGAAGAGCCGGCCGTCTCAACCTGAACCATCGTTGGTCCAATTCTGGGGCGGCGTGGATCCGTCCCGATTGTGATGCCATTGCGATGGTGTGCTGCTACTGTATAGAGTACGTAGTCAGAGCACCAGCCACGGGTCTGGGGACTTGACATCGGCATGATGGATCGAGGAGGAGGGGCCTGCAGCTGTCATCCAATTCGTCACGGCCGGGTCCCGAAGGGGAGGGAAGACGCACGGATCCGGAAACTCGATCGAGAGGCAGCGTTGGCGTGTCACCCGCCCCAAGTTTGGCGATAAGCTTGGCAGGGGTGCGGGATGTCGTCTGCATTGTGACGCACTTCTGCCGCGTCAATCAGACACGGCTGGTGTTTGAGGATGGCCAGCGCCCAAGAATGGCCCCTGACCGTCGGCGATGCCCTCTGATGGGATGAGGCGAACACTACCATGATATTGGTCACGAGGAAACGAAAAAAAAAAAACAGATTTACGATGCGGGTGATTACTCAAGTGAGATGCGAGTTCTGTTCAGTAGTTCAGTCGTCGTTGGAGTGGTGCGTTCTGCATCGCATAGGTTACATGTGCACTGTCTCAAGCCAAAGGAATCACGGTGAGCGCCACTTGCCGCACGTGGCTTCATAACTTGACGCATCGGTACAGTAAATCCCCATGGTTTCTCCATTTTTTGGACTCTTATTACAGCTCGCAGTTGGGGTGGCTGAGTTTCCCAAGTAATGGCCACACTCACTGCATGCAGGCCAGAGTTGCCGTGGGCTGACTGCCAACCCATGTGGTCTCTCACAATACCTTCGAAACGCTTTGCCATTGATGGAGCCCAACTCCCGTCATCATATTTTCGTGATTTCCGCAGCTTCATAAATAACTTTCTCTCAAGTTGACAAGGCAAGCAAATTCCATGATCCTCTCGCAACCTTGCCCATGCTTCCTGCCCGGCGTACAAAGTAGAAACAAACCACCACCACCACCAGTTTACCACCACCCCCAACTCAAGGCCACGGCTCTACGGCCGCGCTGTACTCGCCCTTTTCCCGCTTCTCTACGGCAACTAGCCCACTGTTAGAAGAAAGAGTCAGCCACCTTTCTCGTGTTACAAAGCTTTTTTTTGGCTCATTTGTTTTGGTCTTGTTGAAAAAGTGTCCAGGCAAGACTTACCGATGCGGATGCCGTTGCCAGCCAGCCCCTGTCCGAGGACGGCCACCACCTGCGGCTGGGAGATGATGCCGAGCCTCTGCAGGTCAAAGAGCTGCTGCGCCTGCGAGAAGAGGCCGATTTGGTTGGCGAGGGCGAGGTTCTGAATGGCTTGGAGGTTGATGACGTTGCTGAGGCCCATCTGCTGGAAGAGGTTCTGCATGAGGGGGATGAAGGAGCCCTGGTTGAGGTTGTTGTTGTTGTTGTTGTTGTTGTTGTTATTCTTGTTGTTGTTGTTGTTGTTCTTATTGTTATTGTTGTTGTTGTTGTTCTTGTTGTTGTTGTCCTTATTCTTGTTCTGATCCTTGTTTTGGTTGTTCTGATCCTTGTTCTGGTTGTTCTGATCCTTGTTCTGGTTGTTCTGATCCTTGTTCTGGTTGTTCTGGTCCTTGTTCTGCTGGTCCTTGTTTTGATCCTTGTTCTGCCCCTGGTTCTGATTGTTCTGGTTCTGGTTGTTCTGGTCCTTGTTCTGCTCCTGAGTCTGGTTGTTCTGCTCCTGGTTCCCGCCCACGATGCCGCCACGGGCGGGCACGCTGTCGTCGGCCGGGGGGGCCTGCTCCTCCTGGCGGACGTACCACTCGGAGCGGCGGACGGCCGGCGCGGCGGCGTTGGGCAGCGCCTTGAGCTGCTCCGGGCTGCGCTCGGCAAGCTGGTTGGCGGGCACGGCCACCGCCGACACCAGGCCAGCGGTCAAGAGCAGGATGGAGGCGGTCTTCATGGTGAAGGTGATGTGTATGTGTGTGTGGGAAGGAATGAAGCTTTCTTAATTATTCTAGTCTCTGTTGTTGGAGAACGTCCTCTAGGGAGTGAAAAGCCGGAGAATGAAGGTCGGGAAAGCGAATTGAACAGAGCGCAGCTCTTGTAAGGACTGGAAAGGAGGGGGGGAGGGTTGAGAAGAAAAGAAGGTAAGATGAGTAGTTCCACTGATGAGGGCGACGGACGGTGCTACTTCTGAGGGAGAAGGATGTCGACATAATATAGTCCCACGGCAAAAGGCAGGCCTCGACTATGCCGAGGTGCTATTCTCGGATTTCCTCTCGCAACGCGATCCTTCCAACGGGGCAAACATGGCCGCGGTGGCAGATCTGCCCGTCTGAACGGGAGCAGCGCTCTCCGTCGCACCAGGAATCGCTTTTGAGACCGGATCGAAGCCATCCTCATCACCCCCTCATCCCCTCCCAACCAGTATCAGCAGTATCCAGCGCAAAGTCCGCCCCCCCGCGGCGGCGGGCCCATGACTCTCACAAGGCTGCCTGCCGTCCCTGCTGCCCACGGCCAGGAGACTATTACATAGAAGCGTGCCAAGTCGTGTTATGCCATTGGTTCGCGGGACTCGATCGCGGGGAGGGGGGCATTTTGGGGGGGTGGGAAAGCGCATTAAGCTCGTGGAGTCGCCAAGTTTGAGGTTTGGTGACTGCCATTGGCCCCCCTTCCCCCTCACCTGTCACCATCTCCGACGTCAGATCGTCCGGTATGGCGCAGAGCCGTAGGCTAAGCAAGCCCAAGGCCACAGCGCAACCAGACGGGAAGCGGACCCTTTTTTTTTTTTCTTCCTTTCACTACTTGGTCAGTCTGTTTCCACGGACGGATTTTAGGGTAGTTTTTAAGCTCAACGTCGACTCTTGTCCCATGTCCACGAGCTCGGCAGAGGGGGGGGCGGGGTTCTATGGCGGTCCAGACGATGTCAACTGTCTCACGTCGGCGCGGAAGTGAAACACCACGTCGCATTCCCCACGTTGGGCACGCAATATACGGGGAGGGCCCAGGCGGTCGGTGGCTGGCAACGAATGTGAGGGCGTCACTACAGCGTCTCGTAGTCAGGCCGTCTGACCCGTGGGAGTCCGGATGGCACCACCCGCGTTGGTGGAGTCATTGCCAAGACGAGGGCTGGGAGACGGGTCATCGTCACCGGTCCCTGCCGAGGTGTCTTCCCATGGGTCACATAGCACGACTTTCAAATGTTCCCTTGTTCTGGTCTTGCTTTGCGGGCCTTGCACGATTGTTGCGGGTGATCGGTTTCGCCGAGCACGGCACCCCGAGTCGGGACATGGATGCGCACAGGGCAGTCGTTCGGACCCAGCTTGTGTGAAGTATGTTTATTCGAACACTGGTTATACATGTCCTGTGGACTCTGATTCATGTGTTTACTCTTTTTTTTATATTGTTTGCCCTCTTCGTTATTGTCATCGCTTCCCCGTCCCGCCGTCGCTCTTGTGAAAGCCAAGCCATTCGCCCAACATACCTCCCGGCTTCGGCACGGGGCACTCTCTCGTCGTCCGCTCCACGCTGGTATATATATCGTCGTCCGCTGGCTGATTGAACTGTACAAGTCCATCCTTGCTTTCCGCGGAATCCCTCCTCCTCCACCTCCTCCTCCGTCCATTCTCGTCGACCATGACCTCCCCGTCGGCAAACTTGGTCCGGGGCACGGGACAGGGCAGGATGTGCGGGAGCGCGACGACAAAGAAGCTGGCGACGACGGTCGTTGCGAAGAGGGAGGAGGTCATTCGCGACCTGGGGTGGAGGTGTGGCGGCATGATCCCTCGTCGCTCTCGCGTATTCGGCACAAGGGATCAAGAGTGTTCTGTGTTTCGCGTATGCTTCGTCAGCTGAGATTGTTGGTGGGTGAATTGAGCCCGAGGCACTCACATAATGTTACAAGCATGTTCCCGCCGCTGCGATGATTGCTGCGCCGGCGCTGGCGGGGTGGTGGTTGTGCTTCAACTGAGCTGCGCGACGATGCTGGTCCCAGGCCGGGAAAAAAGACGCCTGCACGCGATCCGATGAGCCGAATGAGCTGCATGATGATTCCGCAAACGTTTATTGGCTGCCGGGTGGGACAATTGCCTATCGGAGCCGGCAGAAGCTAATTCCGATGAGCCCCTGCTTGTAGTACCTACCATGCTACCTTGCCTACGTAGCCTGCCATGCCCACATTTTTTTTGGCCTTTGCCACCCATCGACTTTCATTGGCGGGGCGGCGCACGGCGCTAGTGTCTCTGGCAATTGGCAGCGGCTGGGCGGGTTTCGCTTTCCCCTTCCCACTTTGCGATCGCGACTTCGAGCCGCGCGACCTGGGCGAACAAGTTCTCGACATTCTTCCATCTACCGCCGCGTTACGTGCTCGGCACGAGATACCGACCTACGCACGTCCATCAAGCGGCGTAGCTCCGCTAGCCCCCGGACTGCACAGTTACGACATGTTGTGATCGCCGAGGTCTCCGCAAACAAGATTGCAACCAGTCGCGCCGCCTCACGTGCGACCGTTGTCAAGCCGGTTCCGCGATGAGCGATCTCGACAAGTGCGTCGACATCCAACGCCCTCTCTGGATAGCCGCTTTGAGCTAACCGTGTTGCAGAGCCATCGCGCAACTGCGCGCATGTCGGCCCATTCCTGAGCCGCAGGTGCGGGAGCTGTGCCACCGGGCGCGTGAGCTTCTCATCGAAGAGGGCAACGTGGTCACCGTGACGGCCCCGGTGACGGTATGTTGCCCCGGCGTGTGCCTCTCAACTGTCTCGTGAGGCGCTAACATTGGAGCAGATATGCGGCGATATTCACGGCCAGTTTCACGATCTTATGGAGCTCTTTCGAGTGGGCGGGGACGTGCCCGATACAAACTATCTCTTCATGGGTGAGTCGCGCGCGAGCTCCCCGGACGCCCAAGCGATGGCGAATGTAGATGCTGACCCTGGCATAGGCGACTTTGTTGATCGCGGTTTCTATTCTCTCGAGTCCTTCCTCCTGCTTCTCTGTCTTAAAGTACGATACCCCGACCGCATGACACTCATTCGCGGCAACCACGAGTCGCGGCAAATCACGACCGTCTATGGATTCTATGATGAATGTCTCCGGAAATATGGCAGCGCCAACGTGTGGCGTTATTGCTGTGACGTCTTCGACTACCTCGCCCTGGGCGCCATCGTGCTCGGCGCGTCCAACACGCTCTCGCCGCCGTCGGACATGGACAACATGGAGATCGAGGTGTGCGACCAGAACGGGGGCCTCATCAGCCGCTTCCCCCGCCGGCATCGCAACCAGCAGGGGGACAGTTCGGGGTCGCATACCCTCGGATCTAACAGCTCTGAGGACAAGACGGGTCCGCCCGGCTCGGGGGCCTCGGGGGACAGCGGCGGCAGTGTGGGCAACCCGGCGGGAGCGGTGCTCTGCGTGCATGGAGGGCTGAGCCCGCTCGTCGATACGGTGGATAGGATCCGGCTTATCGATCGCAAGCAGGAGGTGCCTCATGAGGGTGCCATGTGCGACCTTCTCTGGTCAGACCCCGACGATATCGACGGATGGGGCCTGTCGCCGCGAGGGGCGGGGTTTCTGTTTGGAGCTGATATTGTCAGGGTGTTTAATCACCGCAACGATCTCAGCCTTATCGCGCGCGCTCATCAGCTCGTCATGGAAGGGTTCAAGGAGATGTTTGATGCGTCCATCGTCACGGTTTGGTCGGCACCAAACTACTGCTACCGATGTGGCAACGTGGCGGCCGTGATGGAGCTGTCCGAGGACGAGTCCGGCTGGGGCGCGTTTTCGCGGAGTAACGGCGACGTGGGCCGCAGCGCCGGGGTCATGGCCGGGCTCGAGGGCGACGGGGTGGCGGCTAAGAGCGGCCCGGCGAGACGGTATCGCGTGTTCCAGGCAGCGCCGCAGGACTCTCGGGGCATGCCGGCGAAGAAGCCCGTGGCCGACTACTTCCTGTAGCGGGGGCTGCGGAGCGGCTGCTGGCCTGCGGCGGTGACGGTGGTTGAGGTCGGCGGAGGGAAGCGAGTGTAGTAGATGAGATGAGGTTTTACGGGTTACAGGATCCAGGGCGCGGAGTTGGAATTTCTTGCTACAACCTCATCGGACAGTCAAGAAGACAGGCGCATCCTGTTGTCCGTGGTCGCGCATGGTGGCCGTTTATAAACGTTGGGCAGTGCGTGCTAGTGACGGGCAGAGAGAGCAGCAGTAACGTAGTAACCAGTGGGCTTGCCGTCACTTGCTGTCTCTCATGGTCATCGTCGCGGTCAGAGTGACATACCATATCATCCTGTTCCGCGCCGTGCCTGCCTACTATACCTCGAATAAAACGTACGAAGGATGATCTCAGGAAGTGAACCTGCGCCCCGCTTCCCAAGTGAACCCTCCCAAAATACTTACTGCCCAGCAAGGAATGTCATTGACCCCAACCAGCCAAAATGACTTGGACAATACTTAGTAACTCACTTGGTGAGTAGTTTAGTCGGATGCCTCGTTTGACAGGCAGGTGAGCGTTGGGCAACCCTGCTTTCCGCAGTAGCGGGACGTAGGCCATTCTTCTCTCCGGAAGGTTTCACGTTTACTTTGATACATGCATGATAAGTTAGTACTACCTTTTCCCATGCCTCGGCAGTGAATGACAAAACCGCTGAAAGAGTGCCTACCCTTGACGGGGCTGTCGCTACGTACAAAGTAAGAAGACGACACTACAGTAACTCCGACAGGAAAGAAGAAGAAAAAGGCAGCTCGCATGCTGTCTGAGTGTCTCGAAAGCTGTAGAGCGCAGCTTGCTTGCCAGCGCCGCCGCATCAACGCACTGCACTCGGTGACGGCGGCGTCAAGTTTCTACTATTAGTTCGTATAGTACGCAATAGTAGTTGGATGTGCAAAAAGGTTCCACCATTACTACTACCAAGGTACCTACCTATCCTAGGTATGCCAATTAACTTAGTACCTTAGTTACTACATACCTCAAGGTAAGTAACTTGGTAGGTAAAGGGTAGGTAGTGAGTGACGTTAGCATGAAGCACCTACCCAACCTACGGCTATAATAAAGCCCGGCCCGGGACCGACACGGGCACCGCCATGGTGGTAACCCCCCCACCCCCACCACCTATCAGTGTCCCACCCACCTACCCACCAACCCACCCCCCTGTCCGCCTTCTGGATGCGAGTTCAGTTCCGGGCGCGCTGGATCCACGGCCGTTCCTCCCTTCCCACTGCCGGCCGCCGTCATGCCGTCGCCCGCGGACTGCCTGCCGTTGCCCCTGTCCCTGCAGGCGCCGCCGCCGCCGCCACGGGAGGAGCCCCCGGAGGCCCCCCCCAAGGACGTCACCGGACGGCACCTGAGGCGGATTTTAGTGGGCACCTCATGGAACGACCTACTAACATATATGCTGCACATAAAGTAGGTAGCCAAGGTATAGTACCACAGCAGCAACCACAGATGAACACCAACAATATCAATCACCAACAGTCCGGCACCTCGCAGCCGGTAGCCGGCAGTAGCAGCGCTCAGGGACAGCGTCTCTTTTTTTTGGGGGGGGATGAGTAGGGGTCCAGGCCAAGGCGGGAGCAGGGAAGGGGCCCCGGGAGGGTGGGGGAGGGGGTTGCCGTAACTGTAGCTGTAAGCTGTAAGCTGCTGCTGCTTCTGCTGCTGTTGTTTGTTGCGTGCCGTCGTCGTCGTCCTGGGGCAGGCAGGCCAAATGCGGTGGCGGCGTCGACCCCGATTGTTGGTCTACAAGGTCCTCCTGTATACCTACCTTAGGGGTCATGTGTAAGTACGAAGTACGCATGTAGTTTCAATGTTTCTGTGTAAAAGGTCGGTGCGCCAAATAATAAATCCTATTGTCTCTTCTTCTTCTTCTTCTTTTTTCTCTCGCGCGAGCGCGGCGCGAGGGGCAGGCACGCGCCCCCCCTGTTGGGCCCCCTGCCCCTAACTATTTTGCCCTCTTTCTGTCTCCCCCCTCTCTTCCCCTGGACTGGACTGGACTGTCTGTCTCTCGTTTTATTTCCTCTTTCTTTTCTCCCTCGCGTGCGCCTCTTACACCCCCCTCCCACTCCCCATTGGATTTTCAAGTCCGCCACCACCTATGCACTATTACCAAAGTGCGGCGGCACATCCCGCTGTTGGCGCCAAGGGGGGGACCCGGGGAGGGGCGCAGGGCTGGGGCTGGGGCTGGCTGCACGACACCAACGACGACACCAACGACAGATACCAACACCATCATGCGACACCAACATGCAACACCAACAGCAACGACAGCGGCAAACAACGGCAAAAATAAGCGAGCAACAAGCGGGAAAGCTGCGTCACCGTCAATCTAGGTCCGTATGGTATTTCTAATCCCCATCTGCCGGTGGGTTGTTGTTGTTGTTGGTGGTGGTGCCGGTGGTGCTGGTGGAGGCGCAGCAGCCCTACAAAGTCTGGTGATGATGATTCCTTTCGGTATGCCGTGCGCAGGTCGTTTTCGTGTTCCGTGCGTGCTGCACCTACAAAGGCACTTGCAGTATTATTCCATCGCATTCCATCAATTATGTACAGCAGCAATCAGAATAGATGGAATTAGCCTCGACGGCACCGTCATCGTCGTCATCGTTCCGTCCCATGTACAGCATGCACGCGACTGGACTCACCCATCTACGTCCCACGTCTTCTTCAATTCTTCAGTACCATACAAAGTAGCCAAGGGACCTATTGCCCCCCAATATATGATGCCGCGCCGGCAACGATGAATAACAGGTTCTCAAACTCCCCCCGGCAGGCAGCTTTTTGCCCTCCTCCCCCCTGTCGTCATCCTTGCCCTCCTCCTAGTACTCCCCCTTCTCTTTTTTTCCCTTCGTCTTCTTCTTCTCCTTCCTCTTCTTCCTCCACACCGCCGCGCCGCCGTCGTCGAGGACGCCGCCGCCACCGGATCCAGGCGGTGGGAAGCGCACAGCCCAACACAGCTCCAGCCTCCAAGCCCGGCCCAGCCCAGCCCAGCCCAGCCCTACCAACGGAGTCCACATCGGCTCTCGCGCCCGTCATCAGTCACACCCCCGGCCCTCCACCAACGTCCCCAATCCTCCTAAAAGGTATAATTCTCCCGCGCCTAATTTACCCCCACGTTCTGCAGTACACGTGTGTGGGTGATGAGCGTGTCTGTAGATGTATCTGTGTGTGGTGTGTGACTGCGTTGCAGTACGTACCAACTTACAGTATATTCTCCGTACTCGCCGTCCCCGAAGCGCCACCCGCCGACCGACTAGCCGCCAAGTCAATTAGTTACAACCTAAATACCTAGAATCGTACTGTACTTTGTAGAAATTACTAGTACAGCCCCATCGGCAATCGCCTACCACGCATTCGCCCCGCCCGCCAGCAACAGCAACAGCAACAGCCCCTCCCTTCTTCAGGTGTCGTCGTTGTCGTCCGTCATCGTCGCCCCATTCTTTTTCGTCTTTTGCACTCCTTCAGCACTACTCCGTACTTTGTGAACCGGCCTCTTTCCCCTCCCTTTCTTAAAAAAGACACATCCTACAAAGGCAACGTTCCCTCCCACGTGGTGGAACCCCCTTCCCGTGGTAGTGCTACTTCGTACGTATACGGACGCCGCACCGGTCCGTCTGTACAGATACTACTAATAACCGATCCCCCCACGCGTGACCAACAAGTGTCGCGCCGTGCCTGACTCGGCCTCGTACGATGGTTGCAGTCGGCGCGTAGTAGGCGACTCGCGGTGCGTGCGTCCTCCTCGGCGACCTCCCTCTACGCCTCCCTCCTCCCCGTCCCCGGTATTGTCAAGTTCGCCGACCCCGCCGGGACCGAATGTCACTGCGATCGCGATCTCCCGTGTCATGTCACTGCCCGTGTCCGGCCCCCCAGATCACTCGACCGAGGCGGAGGGAGAATCAAGAAACCCCTGTGCGCTTTCTGGTGTGATGTGACGCCGACGGCAAGCGCGGTCTCGACCCCTCGACGCGCTTGGCACCGCCGCCGCCGTCCTGAGCATGCTGCTAGTCACGTCTCGCTATTGTCGATGGCATATGTACAAGCCTTGTAGACTTTGTTGGATGGATGGGGTTCGGTACAGTGCCCCATGGAAGAATCAAAATTTGGCTGGCTCTCGACATAAAACTGTGCCGTACTAAGACACATGTACTTACTGTACTCCATCACGCGCCACGCACCCGGCATGGCACGTCGCAGTGGCGTCATACATTGACGCAGGGTCTTCTTCGGCTTGCAAGCCGACGGCACCGGCCGCGGTTTCGCGTCGTGCTGTTCGCCGCCTCGGCACCGGCCCACCGCATTGCCATGCCACATCCCATGCCGGCTGTTCATACCAGGCCATCGTGGGCTTCACCATCAGGGTTCCGCTCGTGTCTCTCTCGTCGTTGCCGTGATATTGTAGTACTCGTCTGTCTTGCGACGTCGGCCGATGCGGCCCGCAACGCTATGTCAGGATTTGCGGCAAGAGGCTAAAGTCCAACCTTAAAAAAAGGGAGATACGAGAAACAGCTGGTTCCTGCCGCCACTCGCTGGCGTCGTCTTGCCTGTCTTTGCCCGCCGCGCTCGGCTAGCGCCATACAATTTTCTCTGCCGACCGAATCTGACGACTAACTTAGTGCCCGCCTTCCTCCGGACGGGAATACGGTCGTCGCCTCGTTCGATTGTCTTCGGCGCCGAGGCGACCGTCGTTCCTTTTTGCGCTTCGTGTTTGTGCCGAGGCCGTCGTGGAGCCTTGTTCTTCGCACCATGGATACAAAATATCTTAACATGGTTCGGAGCGTCAGCGACCCCTAGTTCTGCCACGGACGGAGCGAGACAATCTGGCCGTCGCTTTCGCTCAACCCGTTCGGCCCAAGTTCCGGTCGCCTGATTTAAGGTTTCGCGGGACCGCTGTCGCGCCAAGAATCGACTTTATGACGGAGAAGAGATGAACGACCCCCGACGGCGGTCATGACTCTGCGATTCTTGTATTTTCTGATCCCTGGCGAGGGTTCGCTGACATCAGCAGCCGCCACCAGGAGGACCATAGTTGCGTGTCGTCGGGTCGTTGTACGGCGGCATGGAGTAATGGTAGTTCACCGCCGGTCGGCTATCCAGGTGCATCGCTTGCGCTGGCTGTGTCGTCACAATGCTCTGCCGCGGGTCACCGAGTATTTGCTGGTGCTGTTGGCCGGCAAAAGGATCTTGTCGCGCAGGAATGGCATTGCCGAAGCCCGGTGACGTGTACGGTCCTTGATTGGGCGTGCCCATTACGGCAGGTGAGACGCCCATAGGTTGCGGGTGGTGACCGTACGCTGCCATGGTCGTGTGCGCGGGGTCCCATATAGTCGAGCTGGCCGTCGAAGTGCTGGCGCTCGATGTCTCTCGGCTCGACTGGCTCGGCAGCGGGAACGCGATGCCCGGATCTAGGCCGGCCGGTCGACGTGGCACGAGAAGATGCTGAAGAGACTGGACGGCCGATCCTGCGTCGCCCGCGCGAAAGGATGTCTGAGCGGGATCAGGTGTGACGGTTGCGCCGGATTGGAGGTAGTTGGCGATGTATTCGTCGGTGAATCCGTGCCGGTAGAGGAGCTCCCTCAGCTGCTTGTTCTCTTCCGCGACCCTCCTGGCGGCCACCTGAACCTCGGCTGAGGCCTCTATGCCTTGCAGCTCGCAGGCCCGGAGCCGCTGCTCCAGCTCCTGGAGGTATTCTTTCCTTCGCGCGCGTGATCTCCTCTGGTTGTCTCGGATACGGGCTAGGTTGGCCTTTTGCTGCAGCAAGCGAAAGCAAAGGGGGGTTCAAGGGTCAGTTCCGTGCACTCCTGGTCTCGAAACGAAACAGTCAAGGAGCTAAGCGCCAGCTGGGCTTGCAGTCGAGAGGTACTTACTGCGGGGGTTGACATTTAGCCTCAATGTTTGTTCAACCGCACGATAGGCGGCGAACAGCTCTCCTTCTCGCCCGCTTCAAGTTCCTCGTTTGTGTTTCTTTCTCCCCTCTCCAAGGCAGGGCGAGTGCGCGTGCAGGTGCAGGTGCTTTGGATCAGACTTGAACAGCAACCAACGATGAGGCAATATGCCTAGCTCGAAGAGAGCTGAAGCTATGCTTGGGTGTCGTTTGTAGTTGGGATGGGGCACAATGAAAGGGTAAAGAAGGGGGGGGGCAGGGCAGAGGGGGTCCTGGTCTAGTGCCAGGCACGTTGTCGAGATCTAAAAAGGAGCAGCAGCTTGTTCGGCATGATCTTCAAGGCCCAGGGTGCGGGCGAGGGACGCCTATGTATGGGAGTTACCCAAGAAGAGACAGTGACCGGGGCCAGCGGTCGAATGGGGTTGCAGATCGAGAAGAATGGGATTTGAGTCGCGCAGAGTTTAACGTGTCTGGCTCGATCCGCCGTTGCCCAACGGGCGACTCAAGTTTAAAGCACCCGACAGGCCCTGATTCAAGGGCCGTGTCCGGCAAGATCAGAGCACGCCCCCGGGACCACACACAGGCGCCGGGGACCACTGGCCAGACTGAGTGGACAAAACCAAGACTAGGCTGTCGAGGAGGGCGATGGGGAACCGTTGTCGAGCCTGTCGACTAAAAGGCAATAAGCGGGGAGACCTTGGCTGGGCTGGAAACATTATACCAGACGACGCTAGCAGCAAGGGGAGGTCGAGGGAGGACCAGGGGAGCCGTCCCGTCAACTACAACCTGGCCCAGCCTTGTCCGGCGTGCGTGCGTGCATGCGTGTGTACGTGCGTGCTCGCTCGCTCGCTCGGTTGCTGACTGCTAAAAGGCAAAGCAGGTACGTACGTACGGTACCCTGTGCGTGGTACGTGTTGCTTGCTCGCCTGCCTGAGAGAGGGACGGACAGACGGGCGACTGGGGGGGTGAGGTGAGGAGCAGACGCCACGGACGGGACGACATTGCCGCCGCCGCGGAGGTGGTGGGCTGAGCATCTTGCGCTCTCTGACCACGCAGGCTTGAGTGACTCGCGCTCCCTCTGCCTCAACTCTTTGCCGTCGTCAGTTCAGTGCCTTGATCCGCCACGCACACGTACAGTACGGCTTGGTACGTTGTAGTCGTAGTAGTGCCACCCCTGACAGGACAGACAGACGGACCGCCAAAGGCTAATGGGCGGGCAAAACGTCACCGAGTTGTCGAACCGGTGGCTTGGGTGTGTCTCTGGCGCCTCCATAGGGCGGGCAGCTCCATGTGGGATGCATGGGCCGAGTCTCGACGCACTCCTCGCACTGGCGTCCAAGGTCAGTCGGCCCAGCCGCCAAGCTGCTCGGGGGCCCGCGCCAGCAGCCTTGTCGCCATCTACGATGCGTACGCGGACAGGCGAGCAGCATCAAGGTTCGACGAAGCTTTCTGTCGACCTCGTCGTTGCTTTTTGGCACACGTGCGGACTTTCAGCTTTTGAGCCGCGTCGCGACAGCTCCCAGGTGCACAAGGAGACACGAGTGAAGACGGGGCCATGCGGGTTGGCAGTCAGCAGACGGGGCGCAACGAAGGTTTGAGGAGGCATGCATGGAGAGACATAGAGGGGCGAGGGGGGTGCGTGTAGGAGGGGGGCATCCATGGACCCGACCCGTCAAGCTCAGGGTGTGGGGGCAAACGTGGGAAAAGGCCCTGCCATGCCTGGCACCTGTGACGCCCAATAAAGAAACGAAGCAGCAGACCTGCGACGTAGTTAGGTAGTTACTCGGTAGCTGGATTTCGCGTGGCAAAGATGAGCCGTATGTGCTTGTGATGGCTGGCAAAGATAAGCCGTACGAAGTACGTGCTTGTGATGGCTCTGGCCGTGCTCGTCATACCTAGCTAGCAGATACGCGACCCGGACGAGCTGCGTGCGCGCGGCAGAAACAGATGGTGTTGTCGACGGCGCAACGACAAGCAGTAGTTGCGCCGTGCTGCGCTACGAAGCACGCGTTGATCCTTGGCCGGCCCGTCTGGCGCAAAGGGCATCACGATCCCCCTAGGTGCGGTGCGAGCAGCAGAGCACCTTGGCAGGCAAGCTAACAGCTGACAGCGCGAGCGGCGCGCAGAGCGGATGCTCCGCACACGCCCGGCCCAGCAATGGATGGCGTCCCTTATCCCCACTCCCATGGCTGGTCCAAATGTCGGGGAATTTCCAGGAGCACGGGAGCCAGCAGGCTTTGTGGAGGACCATTCGGACGGCGCGCCAGTACCGACGACGGAGTGACATTTTTGGCAAATGAATCGAGGGCAAGCGCAGCACCACACCTGCGGGGAGGCCCTCATCATTGTTTTTGTTCGAGCTGCTGGAGTAGTAGAGAGGCATTTCCTTGCCTTCGGTCCCGTTCTCGCATGCTGGTGCCGGGGTTCGTCCCTTGCGCTTGCCTACAGCCTTGCTGCAGACTCGGACGCGTCGCGGTCCCGACCGACGGCCGGCGGCGGCGGCGCGACGACCAACAAAACACGCTCGGCCATTGTCCTGATATCCATCAGGTGCTCGTTGCGTCGTTGCACGTCAGCCGTGTCCACAGCAGCGCCGCCAGACACCTGCAGAGTCCGCATGTTGGCTTGGCGGCGGCAGCTGTGAAGAGTCTGTCGAAAAACTCTTCTCAGCCAGGCATAGGCTGTGGTGAGCGGCGGCGGCGGCGGCGGCGACGGGGGCGACGACGACGACGTCGTGGGTTGGGTAGAGAGAGGAAGCTGTCCCGAAAGCTGAATTGGCGAAAGTCTCGGTGGATGAATTGCCACTCTCGTGCCAGGTGAGGAGCCTGCAGGCCAAAAATGTGGCAGTGGCCGAGTCAAGGAGGGGACCACCTCAGACGACCCTTTCCGCGGGGGTGTGTGGCTCAACTGGCAGCAGCCACCCACTCACTGGCCAGCAGAGCACCTTCTTCGAAGAATGCAACGCAACGCCAATAATATCGTGCCGAGGTACCGAACGTAGCCAAGACACCTTAATTACTAGGTAGGTACCATCCAGAGGCCTACCCATCATCGGACAGGCGGTCTTGGCGGCGCCGGCCCTGCCGTCCGCTCGTGGCCCACCGCTGGAGTCCGGCGCTGGAAGCCCTCCTGGACCCTCAGTGGCCTGGCCTGGTTCAGTCCAGCTCCAGCTGTTGACGGGCACCGTGCCGGTGGGCATGGAGCGGCCTCCAGTCCATGCTCCTGGTTCATGGTATCCAGTCGTTTGGTGTAACCACCGGCCCGACAGAGGCGCAGGCCGGCAGGTAGCGGTCGCCAACGACAGGCTCTACGTACCGCTTCGTCTCGGCAGAGCCAGGCCAACAAGGCGGCACCTCACCTCATGCAAGGAAAATTCGCCCCAAAATCCCGTTCCGTGAATCATGGCATTTCCTTCGCCCGTCTTGCTGCATCCGCCCAACTCCTTCCTTGCCTGGCTGAATCTCTCTGCATGCCCCCCCCTCTCGACCCGACCCTGCGCCTGCATCGGCGCATCGGCATTGGCATCGGCTCGTGCATCTGCATCCGCACCGGCATCTGCGCAGGTCGGCGTGACCTGGCCTGACCGCCCGTGTCCGATGACGCTGTCCAACCGCACACAACCGTGTCGCTCACTGCTGCTGAAGGGCCGGCCGGGACCGTGAGACCAAACGACTGGGACGGCGCCACCGGCTCGGCATGTCAATCCAAGCGTGCCCCTGGAGCCTTGCGTCGATACCCTTGCGAGGGCCCGGCGGGATGACGACATGTTAGCATCGGATGCTGCCAGTCCGTGTTCTGTGATACCACATCTGCAGCGGGCGGTATTCCGCGCAGAGCCTCTCTTGTCCTCGAATCGCTGATAAGTCGACGGCGTCGAGGAAGTTCGCCACTGCCTTCAGCTGACTTCTGCAGCCAGTAGAGCTTCAACATGGCCACGCCCCTTCGATACGACATCTGAGCATCTGGCACCTCCGTGTGCGTCGTATCGCCTCGAGAGCCCGGGGTCAGAATACCAAGCTTGGTTCATCTATTGGAGGATTCTTTGTCTTTGCAATCTTAGCTTACTCGCCTATAGATGATACCTGTCGGAAGAAAATTTTGTAATTGGACCAGCATGATATTGCGAGCCGAATGGGCCGTGTGGTTGATATCACGGGACGATTGGCGGGAGCCGCGCCATACTGTAGACAGCGACCACTCGCTGCAACGCCACGGCGACCGCAAACATCTCGTGCACGCTCGTCCGCATTGCATCTTTGCTAGATAATATCAATCACGACGTCTGATGCCGACCTGCTTGGGCGACGAGCACAAGACACACTAGAGGCATGAATGAGAGACATGAGACACTAGCCACGATGGTCGCTGTCTATTGAAACCAGCTCCCTTGCAATCTTGCCCTTGAATTGCTTGACACTGTATTATTCCAAAAAGTGGACTGTTGAACGTTTTGAGCGATTCTCGCCGCGTTCAGATCCTGCGTACAAGATGTGTTTGTATAACTCTGCCTCATGCACATCTAACCTCCGTCTGCACCAGACACCTATCGTCGTGACCCCCATTTTGACATGGCAGATGCCGCAGAGATGCGGACCAACGGGGCCCCACCTTCGTTTAGAATCAAATGGCGGTATCACGCGTAGTCGAAGCGCCCTGCGGCACCCCGTCCTCTGTGGTCAATGGACTGGAAGGGCCCGCGGGGGTCTTTCTAGCAGTCTATTGTCCACTTAAAATTGAAGGGGGCTAAATGGCTTCTAAAATTGATCTCGCCAGTCGAGGGGCCATCCGAGAACCTGCCGTGAGGTCTTGCGCAGGGAGGGGCTCCTTCCCTCTCGTGGGGGAGTGACATTCACGAGCGGATCCATAAGGCCCCTGCCTCGCTGGCTAGCAGCGGCTAGGGAGGCATCGTCTTACCGTGTAAATTACAAGTACAGGGCGGGCTTCCGCGAAGGCTCAGACCAATCGCGTATCGTAGGTACATGTCAGAGCAGGAAAAGGTAGGTAGGTACTAAGGTGAGGTAAGAACCCGTTCTTCCACCCGTTAAGCTCTGCAGGTGCAGCCGCCCGTCATTCCTGCAGCCATCATTCCTTAGCAGACAGTTCGCGCCTTCTCTCACATGCATGTTTCCTGGACGCCCCTTCCCGATCGGGAAGCCGCTGGGTTGCTTACCTGCAACGCCTGCCCTGCCTGCGAAACGTGGGATAGCTTGAGGCGCCATCTTCCTCATCAGGGGTCCAAGTCTGTTGCGCCGCCCAACCTATGCTGCCGCCACCGTCCCGTGATCCTTGGCCGCGCTGATGCCGCGCCATGGACAAGCTTGGTCTCGCCGTCATCATTGACAGCCTGTGAAAGCCGTAGCTTCGCTGATGCGACCCTAAGGCTTGCGGCATACATCTGTCGTAGGGTAGCCTTTGATGCTCTCGCTCCTGAGACATGTGCTCGCCCTCGAGCTCACAGGATATATTGACCTCTACGACATTTACAGCGCGCGGCGCCAACCCTTCAAAGAGAATGGTTGCCCTAGCCAAGTAACCGACTGCCGTCGCCCGCACAGAGCACTTCCTTGGGCGTAATCTCGAGCGTGTAGTCAAGTTCACAGGCTCATCTCAAGGGGCCTCTCCAACTTCGACCCCTCGTTTTTGTGTTGCTGAAATATCACCAAGAGGTGGTGCGCGCGTGAGCTTGTGTTTCATCTCTCCTTTGGCATTCATCCCTTCTCGCGAGCCCACGACCATGGACCATTGAAGTTTAAAAAACGACGTGAGTCCCGCGCACGAGAAAAGAATTACTCGCAGCGCCACGCCAGCTTCAATCTACAGCACTTTCACCGTCACTTAGTCCTCCCTCTGCATAAACATTACGTAACTGACGCTACCATGCCTTCTCTGAAGCACTGCCTCATGGCGGCTGCCCTGGCCTGCCTGTCCCACGCCGACACCATCAAGATCACTGCAACGAGCAAAACCACGTTCGACCCCTCCACTGTCCGAGCCAAGCAAGGCGACGTCCTCGAATTCCACTTCCAATCCCGAAACCACAGCGTGGTCTCGGGCGCATATGAGAACCCATGCTCTCCTCTGCGCCTCGGCACTGGCTTCTTCTCCGGCTTCGTGCCCGTCCAGAGTGGCGAGTCGGTGAGCATACATTTAAGGACGACAAACTGAGTCAGCTTTGGATCTAACACCTCTGAACAGAACCAGACATTCCGCGTCACTGTGACTAACACGGACCCAACGCCCTTCTACTCGTCACAAGGCGACGAGTGTATCAGAGGCATGGTTGGCATCATCAATCCCAGCGGCGACAAGACCCTTGAAAAGTACAGGAGCAGAGCCGTGACCCTGGCTGCCTCTGTTACGCCCGGCAACAACGCGTATGGCGGGGACATGGTTGATAACAACAACAACCCGGACAATATGGTCTGCACCGACAACAAGAACCCGCCCAAAAATGGGAACCCGGCCCGTGGGATGGCTGGTGTGCTCCAAGTGCCCATCACGTGTCTTCTCGGGGGCCTGAGCATGGCGGTTTGGATGGCATGATCGATCGTTTGCCCTTGCGGTTGAGACGACGGTTTGGACGACGAATGAAGAGGGCGGGGATTTGGGAAAGCAGGATGCTACGACCTACAAGGTGCATCGTAGGTTCTAGCTAGCCATGTGTGGCGGTTGTGGCGGACGGTGACTTCAACGCTGCGGGTCAGGACCGTGACGAAAACCTACACTTCCTTGTACGACTAACTAGGGCATTGGGCGCGCAGGAGTCTTGAGGCTTTTCGGCGTCTTTAATAATAATCCAATACAGCACCGCAACAAGCAGGTCAATTGATTGATTGATATTGATCTTGCTGGTTCCAACTTTTTGGCCACAGTGGCCGGGGTTGTGCGCGTACCGCTTAAACCGCGGGCCGACACGGGACTACTTCTAGACCCCGGGCCCCGTCCGCGCCCGCAGGCTCGGCACATCCACGTGGGCGCCATTCCGTGATCCCCGTGACGTCGTTTCACTTTTGACACCCGGTGCTCAGCTTCTCCTTCGCCCTCCCACATGGCAAGCAGGGCTTCCCCAGGATACTCAGACTCTCCTTTTATCTCTCTCTTGCGCGCACACGCGGAATCGTTCCTGCTCCTCCCGTGAGGGCATCGCCGTCGTGTCCTCTCGTGCGCGCCGCTTCAGTCGCCATGCGGGGCGGCACGGCGCGCCATGCTCCCCTGCGCCGCCTGCAGGCGTCGGCCATGGTCGCCTTGCCGCAGGATGCGTCGCCTCTCAGGTCCTTCAGCTCGATACGTGTGGTCGCGCGACGACAATCGCTTGGCGGCCTCACCGGCGTCTCGCGAACACGCAACGCGAAGGGGTTGTTGGAACGAGCAAGGGTGCTCAACGAGGTCGCCCCGCGGCGGGGCTGGCTTCGGCCAAGCACTTTGCGCTTCTTTGAAAGCGAGCCGAACAGAGGATCCTGGTGTACAGGACCGCTTCAGGAGTACGACCGGCGCGTGGATGAGGGCTTTCTGCGCGACGACGAGCATCAACGAGGTGAGTTTGCGCCCTCCCACCTCAACAGACCGCTTTTGCGCATCACTGACGGGGAGCGCCTCGCCTGGCAACAGGCATAATCCAGAGTCTACAGCATCTACACGATGAGCTGCGCGAGTACCACGCGCCTCCTGTCGTTCACCCGAGCCTTGACCAGCTCAAGCCCGCCAAGAAGTCCGTCTTCGCCTCCCTCTTCGGCAAAGGCGGGGGCGCCGGCGCCGGCGCGCAAGCCATCGGCGCGATCCCCCAAAACCTGCCGCGAGGCCTCTACCTTTACGGCGACGTGGGCAGCGGCAAGACCATGCTCATGGATCTCTTCTACGACACCCTGCCGGAATCGGTCAAGACGAAGACCCGCATCCACTTTCACAACTTCATGCAGCTTGTCCACAAGCGGCTGCACAGGCTCAAGGTAGAGCATGGCAGCGATATCGATGCGGTGCCTTATGTAGCTGCCGACTTTGCCGAGCAAGGGAACGTGCTCTGCTTCGATGAGTTTCAGTGCACCGACGTGGCCGACGCCATGATACTCCGAAGGTACGACGAAGCGACCTCGTTCTTTCGAATATCGTGTGGTTCAAACGGCCGCTGACTTCCTGCACAGATTGCTCGAGGCTCTCATGTCCCACGGTGTTGTCCTGGTCACAACGTCAAACCGTCTGCCCGACGACCTCTACAAGAACGGCATCCAGCGCGAGTCCTTCATCCCCGCCATCAAGCTGCTCAAGAATCGACTGCACGTCATCAACCTCGACTCGCCGACCGACTACCGCAAGATCCCGCGCCCGCCGTCGGGCGTCTACCACACGCCGCTCGACCAGCACGCCGCGTCACACGCCGAAAAGTGGTTCCGCTTCCTCGGCGACTCGGAGAACTTTGCGCCGCACCCGGAGACGCAAAAGGTCTGGGGCCGAGACATTTACGTCCCGCGCGTCAGCGGGCGCTGCGCCTGGTTCACGTTTGACGAGCTCATCGGCAAGCCCAAGTCGGCGGCCGACTACCTGGAGCTGGTGCGCTGCTACGACGCCTTCATCGTCACCGACGTGCCCGGCATGACGATCCACGAGCGCGACCTCGCGCGCCGCTTCATCACGTTCATCGACGCCGTCTACGAGGGCAACGCCAAGCTCGTGCTCACGCTGGAGAAGCCCCTGACGGAACTCTTTGTCTCGCGGGACGAGATTGCCGAGGCTTTGCTCGAAGGGGAGAGGAAGATGCGAGCCGGAAAGGGAGGGGACGGCAACGCAAAAGCCCGGGAGAGGACCGCGGACGAGGTCCTGGAGGAGCACGAGCAGGGAGCCCCAATCGAGATCAAAGACTCGGGCCTGTTCGCCGGCCAGGAGGAGGCCTTTGCCTTTGCCCGCGCGCTGAGTCGCCTCTCCCACATGGAGAGCAAGCAGTGGGTCGAGCGCGGCATGGGCCTGGAGAGCAAAGGCGGCAAGCAGGACCGCGACAACTGGTCCAAGACGAGGAGTCGGCAGATGGAAGATTCCATGTAAGCTTAGGGGTAGACGTGGTCGGTGGTACTAGACGGTACGCCGGAGTGGGCAGATTTGTCGTCTGTGTTTCTCATTTTGAGCGAGATTCGGGGGTGTTTGGGCGGACGAGGAGACGAGTCATCTCACTGGGCTTTTTTTCCCTTTTCATACACACAGCGATCTGCGTTCATAGACGAGCTATATATCACTCCGTAGAGAGGCGGAGCGGACATAACGGGGACGATGGAATGACCCCAAGACATGGACCATCTGATGGCCCAAACACGCTGGCCTTGTTTATCACGGTGCAGACGCTTTTTTCCGAGCCCGTGGGTCGCCTTTGGGTGTTCTGGGGGCACATCTGGGCCGATCCGGGTACGGGGCCGGTGGTGACGGACCGGGGGATCCGCCCCGCCCGTCCGTCCATCCGTCCGCCCGTCCGGTGCGGCGCGTTGGTTAAAAAGCGACCACCCTAGACCACCACCGAGCGAGATACGGAAGACTCGAAGCCAGCCACGCAGACGCTACGACCATGTCGCGGCGGTGGGTACGAACTAACTGACTTTGTACCAAGAAGGGCACGTACCCAAGAAAGGAAGCGCAACAGAGTTCAATAACTCGAGGAATGGTCGATTTCAAGTGTAGGTGCGGCTGGGCTTGCCGAAACGTGAGCTGGAAACCTTATTTTCCGCTATGGAACGGAAACACTGGGACGGGAGGCACCTGAGGCAATGCGGGCCACTACCGGAGGTGCCCCGAGCGCGCGGGCATAGCATCAAGAAATCCTCTGGATCCGATGACCAGGCCGGCGTTGCGCATCTACAACTTAGAACCGTTGGGGGATGTTGATAGGTGAGTGGCAAACAAAGTGAAACGAGATTCGGAGGACACCGGATCTGCGCGCGGGGCTGGACAAATAAGCCTTAGATAGCCGGCTGGCATTGCGGAAGGGGGCATTGCCCTAGATGCCACGGCAGCAGACAGATAGCTAGATTGGCTTTACATTCCACAGAGTTGACAATATCATAGTCACGTGTTTTTTTATGATGATCAGAGCACCATGTGTCCTCGCCTTGGGAGGTCTCCTCTGCGGGCCTCTGGCAACAACAGGTACGTAATGAGGAAGCATCACAGTCGCGAGGCTCTCTCTTCTTCCTAGCTGGCCCAAATTACGCCTGTCAGGCAGCGCGAGCAAAAAGAGACGCGACTGCCTAAAAAACAGGTCTCATATCGAAATTAGAAGGCACCACTAGCCGGAGGCGGGAATAATCGTCCCCAGCTGCCCCGGCGCCCAAGTTTTTATCGGGCGTGTTTCAAAGGCCTGCTTAGCTCGCGCGACGGGTTCGCAGCTTTACCCGACCGACCTTTCTCCTTTGAGGTGTTGGTTTGGAAGGCTCAGAGAAGAGGCGCGGAACGGAGCAGCTGTGGGGAGACATAACACACAGCACCACACACATGCGCGCGCGGGCGCAAGTCTCGTGCCGGTGACGCCGAGGAGCCATGAGGGACCCTCCTCATTGCGCAAGGCTCATTGCGCAAGGGATAAGCCCGCCTATATTGCGCAGAGACAAGCATCGAGGCAGGGCGGGGTTGCCAAAGGAACGGGACGGGCGCTTTATGCAGGTACATACATGAACGATTGCGTCGGTTGCTAGTCTAGTGAGAAAGTCGGTGAGATGACGATGGAAGACACATTTCTTACCTGGGGCTCTTGGGGACAGGGTCCCGTCCGTCCGAAGCTGAAGGAGGAAGTGATCGTGACCGCTGGTCGACCACTCGTCGCAGGTGTGCCCCAGCGCGCAGGTGCAGGCAGAAAGAAATGCAACGAAGTGGGAACCGTGACGAGCAGCCCCTGTTGACGCTTGTTGGCGATGACAGGGCGGGAGAGGAGGAGCGGATGGCTCGGCCAGGGGTGCCCGCCCGCGATCAAGCCCAGGATGCGGGCGATGACGGTTCAGGCAAGTCGAAGACGTTGGACGGTGTGCCTTGAGTCCGGCACAGCCCGTCTTCTGCAGACGCGGGAGGAGGGGCAGAAGGATGAGGGGGAGGAGGAGCCATGGAGCGTCGAGGCAGCGAAGAACTGGCCAGATGGTGGTGGGTTTATATCGAAGCCATTGAATTTAAATGGTATTGGAAAAAGAAGCATTTGCGAAAGGGAGGGCTTCTTGGAAGGCATTGACGAGGGCGATGACTCGGGGATGGCGAGGATCGAGGGTGCAGGGCGCGAGGGTGAAGGCAGACGTGCGGCGAGCGAAGGGGCAATGACGACGGACTGTGGTACAGAAATCGCTGCTGCTGCTGCTGCTGCTGCTGCCGATGGTGGCTGCGTCGCGAGCAGCTGCATGAGGTGGCGCTGGCACAGAACGGCGACGACGGCAAGACGACAGACAACGACGATGGCGAAAGGGATTGATGATTGACCCACGCAACAAACGCTCGTTTGTGGCCGTGATGAGGGGGGTCGCGGGGTGGAGCGCACGGCCCCGCCCGGATTGGCTGCAGGTCATGCGCGTGCCTGGCTAGCAATCTCGTTTCCTGATCTGGGGCCAATCAAGCCCGACGGGTTCCTGGGGTGTAGTGGGGACCGTGCAGGCCGTGGTCCCCCTCCACCCCCTGCGAGGCCCCTGCGAGGGCCCCTGCGAGTCCCCATGGTCCCCTGTCCTGTCCTGCAAGGCACCGTGATGACGGGTGGTGGTGGTGGTGGTGGTGCTTTTACGGCCCAAGCTGTTCCGGGCTGGCTGGCCGGCTGGCTGGCTCCTCCCGACTTTTGCTGTGTTCGTGTTGCTGGGCAGTTCTCGCCGCCGCTTTTAGAGGCCGAGAGGGTGGTGGTGATTGCCGAGTGATGACATGCACCTTGTGCAGATACACTACGGTCGCAGTACAGTGCACGCTGCTGCATTGTGTTACTAGTGGTACAACGTACCTTACTAAATGGTGTCTCGCACAGACGACACCATGGCGCGCTCGCTGAAAGGGAGATGTTTGTGCATGCATGCGATGTCGACGCCGGATGATGCACCGCGCGTCAGCACAGGGCAGACAGAACAACAGCCCAACCAACTCTACTGCGCCTGTCTCCTGCTGCTGCACGGGCGCTCGGGAGCGCGCATTCAACAGTGCTACTTAGTGTCGCCGCCATGAAACCGGCAGCCCAGGCCGAGGGCGCTGTCGAAGAGCTGGGAGACCCTTGAAACACGAAGAAAAATAAAATCAGATGACCTGCATACAGGATTATAGTATCGGGCGACAACGATCCTAGAGGAGTGTCTATCCTTTTGCAACGAGTACTTTATACGAGCCCTCGCAAAAGCTGCCCGTCCAGCATCGTACATACGTATACTGTACAGTACAAATTATCCTCACATTTTTTTGCACAATGGGCCCGACCGCTCACCAATGGAATGCACAAACTCGTGCGCACCAACCGTCACAATGGAGCTTTCATGAGACAATAAGCCACCACCACCGGCCGGCCGACTGGCGTGATGGGATCGGGCACCACCACCACCATTTCACAAACACGAGGTGAAGGGAGGGCCGTTAGGGCGGCCCCCGCACCAAGCCGCTTACAGTGCGGGATCGTCCTTTGTTCCTGTTCAACCTCGACGGCGCCTCGACCCCTGCTCGCTCGCTCGACAGACACACAAACATCCCATCCACTCGATCCCAGCAACGAAACGCCGGGCGGCACCGTTTGTCAATCAGACCACTGCACCTGTTCACTGTGCTCGCCCGCCCGTTCTCTCGTCAGATTGCACCGCTCCGGGGCAGCAATCCCCCCACGGGATAGCTCTCTGCCTGCCCGCTGACAGCCAGCGCCGCCGCGCCGCCCACCTCCAGCTAAGCTAATAAGCTAAGCTACGATCTCACCTCGCCCTGTCGGGTCCTCTCGGCGCCAAGGTGGTCCCAGCTCAGCGGTGCTCGTGCCCCTGTCCAGGCGTCCCCCCCCGTTCTGTCCACCAAAGCTTCCATCAAGCCCCATGTCCAGCTCGAGGTGCCATCCTGTCTGCGGGTTCCTTCTCTAAATCGTCTCCTCCTGCTCCTCCTCCTGCTCCTCCTCCTCCTTGTCCTCCTCCTCCCTCTCCCTCTCCCTCTCCTCTTCTCCACCCTCACCGTCCGTCCACTTCCGCTGCCACCTCACGCAACGCTCGTCCAGCGTGAAACCGTGGGTGTGTGCGTGAGCGCCGACGTGTGACTGTGTATACCAGCAGCGCTCCGATCCGTCACTCCCAGCTGCGTGTGCGCCGGTCCGCTCGTTCCGTTCATTCTCCCCGCCGTCGTTCCTTTTCCCAGAGCAAAGTCTCGGGCACCCGAAGCCTTGGAACAAAGCAGAGCAGAGCTTCAAGACTCGCCGTCGACCGTCCTTCGCGCATCACCGCCTTTTCTCGCTCGGCATCAGGTCCGGCTCGCTTTCTACCCTCCTTTGACAGGGCCCGACGCAGTACAGTCTAGTATCACTAAACCCAGCCTGCGGGTCTGAGACAACCCTCGTTCACTCCCGACAATAAACACGCGCCGCGCACGATAGCGCACCCATACATTCGTTTCTCCCTCGACTTGGGATACCCTTGGCATTCCTGCCGCGTTCTGCGTCAAGTCCCCTCACTCTCCTGAGCGGCTGACGTTATATCCCCGCCCGCGCTTGACGAAAGTGTACTTGACGTTTCCTCCCGCCGCCTGGTCAAGATGCCGCACCACCAACATCGCCATCTGCATGACAGGCGTGACATCGGAGACGAATTCGACCGCTGGATGGACAAGATGAACCCCTTCAAGGACAATGGCGGCGGCGGCGGCAACAACAACAATGGTAAGGTCCAGAGAGACGACGGTACTACTAGCCCCCGACGATAGTCTCCAGCGCCGTTGCCCTCGAGCATTGCGCCTGGCTTGCGCGGGCCTGTTGGTGTTTCCAGGCTGACTAGGGAATAGGCGACGACGGAACGCTTGTTCGCACCGTTTACAAGACCATGGAGCCGACCTTCAAGGGTCCCGTCGCCGGATACTCCACCATTGGCCAACAGGCCAAGGACACGCCTACCCAAAGGCCGCCACCGCCGCCTCCCAGCTCTGCTCCAACACCAAAGCCGGAGCCCAAGACAACTCCCACTGAGGAAAACAAGACGCAGCCGCCGACGACAACACCACAGGAGCACACCAAGTCAACGCCAATGCCCTCGGTAATACCCAACACCAGTCTGTCCTCGGTCGACTCTGTAATTGCAAAGGCCACTGTTGACCCTTCGTCTACGCGCGCCACCCGTCTTGGCGATGGCCAACCATCATCCACTCTTGGCGTGCCCTCACCGAGCTCTACCGCCGACTCGTCAAAGGGTGACCAAGGACCGAGCACCGGGGCCAAGGCCGGCATCGCTTTTGGTGTACTCGGCGGCCTCCTTGTGGTCGGTCTGCTCGTCTTCTTCCTGTTCAACCGCCGCCGCAAGGCTGCCACCGAGCGCGAGCAGCTGGACGATGACGAGAAGCATCACTTTGGCGCCGCTCCCGCCCCTAGCCCGACCCCCTTCGAGCCCGCTTCTGCGTCTCAGGCTGACCCCAAGGCCCCGCGAATCAGCCTGCGTCCCGTCACTCAATTCCTTCCCAACTGGAACGGCCTTGATAACAAGCGCTCCAGCAAGGGGGCGGGCATGATGCTCGGCGGGGCTGCCGCCGGTGCCGCTGCTGGCGCGTCGGCGCGAGCTGTCGGCGGCAGCGCCTGGGAGCGCCCTGGCACTAGCCAAAGCACCAACCCTGCCAACCCATTCGGCAACCAGGCCGAGCGAGTCCCGAGCCCGATCAAGGAGGAGAGAAGCCATGGTCGTGCCAGCCCGTCTCCCGTCAACGGGTCCGTCAACGGCTCTGGCCCCACCACCCCCCGATCCGTTTCGCCGCCGAGCCCCGTGGACCCACTAACCGCGAATGGACCTGTTATCGCCGCCGCCGCCGCTGGCACTGCTGTGGGCGCGGGTGCAGCAGCCGGCCTGGCTCGCAAGACATCGATGCGCAATGGCGGCCCGAAGAATATCGATCTGACGTTGCCTCACCATCCTGGCACGATACCCCCGAGTCCTGCCGGTACTGAGTTCAGTGTTTCTTCGGTGGCGCCCGGCACTGCTGCCCCGGCTTCCAGTGGTGCCGCCGCCATCGCAGCGGCGGGTGGTCCTCAGAATTCCGCCGTGCACCGAGTCCAGCTTGATTTCCAACCCACACTGGAGGACGAGATGGGCCTCAAGGCTGGTGAGCTGGTCCGTCTGCTCCACGAGTACGACGACGGTTGGGTGAGTGTCTTGACCATGTTAGGCTCTGTCAAAAATCAACGTGCTGACTCTCGCAGGCCCTTGTCATTCGCCTGGATCGATCGCAGCAAGGCGTGGTGCCTCGAACCTGCCTGTCCACCCGTCCGGTCAAGCCTCGCCCTCCTCCAGGGGCCGCCCGTCCTGGCCCCCCCGTGAACCCCAACGGCCGGCCTCGAGGACCAAGCGTCAGCAACGGACAGCGCTCGATGGCTCCGCAGGGCATGCCTCACGGTGGCCGACCCGGCCGCCCCGAATCTCCGTCTCATCCGCGCATGGGGCCTCCCGGCCCTGGCCCTCGCCCGGCCTCGCCGGCTGGGTATGGCGGTCGACCCCAGTCGCCCATGGGTACGGGCCGCCCGATGAGCCCCGGCCCGCGAGCGCAGTCCCCGGGACCGAGGCAAGGTCCCTCTGGTACGCCACAAAGCCCCAACAGCTCAGCTCGGCGGGTGAGCCCGCTCGGGCCCAGTCCGATGAACCCTCAGTCTTCGCCCCAGGAGCCTATGTCTCCAGGATCTTCCTCTGGGCCACCTGCGGGCCCCGTTGGCAGGAAGCCGGTCCCTGGCCAGGCATATTGAATGGGCAGTCGCCCTCCTTGAGCATCTGCCCCCGGGCGGCCGACTTTACAAATAAGCCGGCGTGACCTGCAGCAAAAAAAGATTGGCGTTTGGAGACGTGGTGCGGCATGGATACCGCACGACGCGATTTTGTGCTTATGATCCTAGACGATCGAAGGAACGCATTTTGAGCATTTCAACCTTCTCTACGCTCTTTCACCGCCCTTTTTATTTTGGAACCGTGCTTCGGGGAACCTCCGTTTGAAGGGCTTCCGGGGCCGGTGCAATTTCCATGTTGATATATATCCTTTTCACATACGGTCGTCGGCAGGCTTTCTCGGTCCATGGCACCTCTTCACCGACGCTACGAAGTATGGACGAAAGGACAGGATGCTTGTCGCGTGCCACGAAGATGCAAGCTGGAATGCCGGAACGCCATACTCGTAATGTCCGAATGTCTATTTGTTCTTCCCCGCCCTGCGTCCCGTAGCCGGAAACGAACATTGGGGTGTCTTCAGGGTCCAGCGTGTATAACGCAGTGAGTGCTGGACGGGGGTTGGTGGTGGATGGCCATGTGGTAGCTGGGGCATGATGGTCGAGGGGAGGACGTCACGCTTGTCCAGATAGGAATGATGAGACGTTGCTGCAATCATGTCGGCCTCTTCATATCACCGTGATTGTCGAAGGCTTGAATGATGTCGTCCGCGTTTTGTGTCCCATGTCGGGCCGGGTCGCGCCCAGGTCGATGCTCCTCTTCCCGTAGCGAGTATGTCGTTCTGGCTCTGGCTCTGGTTCTATCTGGGTCAACGGGCCCAGGGATGCGAGAGATATCCGAAAAGGAACATGAACATGGACGTTTATTGGATCGCCGTGGTTCCATTACTACCTATATACTGGCTATAGCCCTATGCTTCTGTGGTCGAGCCGTCAGGCTTGTTTGGCCCGCATCGATGGTGGGCCTGCCCGCTTCTCCCAGTCAAGTCGAAACGCAACATGCCCTTGCTGCCATTGGCCTGACGAAGAGGGCCCTCATCGTTGCTTCAACTATGTGTATTTGAAGAAGCTGCTGCTGAAGGCTCTTCTCGTCAGGAGGCCCAAAGCAACCCCCCCCCCCGCGCGCCTCTGCCCACTATTGGGAAAGGGAGGGGGTGTGTGCGCGCGCGTTCCCCCACCTGCTCCTAGGACACAAACTTGCCGCCGCAGCCGCCGCACAGGTCCCCCGTCGAGTCCACGGCGCCCGCGCCCACTGAGCCCAGGTACTCGGTCGCGATGGCCACCAGCTCGGACACCTTGAGGCACCGCAGGCCGCAGACGGCGCACTGGCGCGACACCCCGGGGGCCATGATGGCGAGGCCTGTGGCGGCGCATGTCGCTGCGAAAGACTGCATTAGCACTTTTGTTTTGCGCGAAACGCGTGGCCCTCTCTCAGAGGGAGGGAGAGAGAGAGAGAGACAAGAGGAGATGGGGGGGAAACCTCACCAAACGTGTGTCCGCTTTCGCACCTGGCTTCCTTGCCCAGCGTGGTCAGCTTCGCGTCGCAGAAGACGCATCCCCGGCGAGTGGCCACGTCCCGGAACAGGTCATGCAGTGCCGTGCTCAGTGGCGCGGACGGGCCCTCCGCGCCGTCCGGGGGCAGGATGCTGGCGACGTCGCCCTGGCCTCCGTACACGGCCTCCCAGAGCCGGCCCTCGGTCGTCAAGCCGTCCGGCGGGGCGGGACGTGACGACGCGGCCCCGGCCCCGTCGGCGGAGGTGCTGCCTCGGCCGTCGCGCCAGCTGAAGAAGATGCTGGACCGCGCGCGGCGGTGCGCGTGCTGCGTGTTGTGCCGTGTCACGAGCGCCGCCGTGGTGCCGTCGCCGGGGGACGCGGCGAGGCCCCAGAAGCGGAAGCGGTGTGGGGGGACCTTGGAGAGAGGCGGCTCCCCTTCGCCATTCCCGACTTGTTCTTCGCCGTCGACTACCGCCACCATGTCTTCGTTGTCATCTTCGTAATCGTCGTCGTCGTCGTCGTCGTCGTCGTCAGACTCAGGGTCCGAATAGTCGCCCTGCATGACGGCGACGCGCGAGGCCGTCCGCAGCGTGAGCCGTCTCACCCGCTCCGCCCACTGCGGCAGCGGCATCTCCCCCTCGGGCACGTTGGTCTGGTACCAATCTTGGTTGGTCGCCGTGGCGGAGAGCCTCACGATGGAGTACCGCGGCGCGGGCGGCTTCTCCCCTGGACCGGGCCGGTGAATGACAAGACCTGTGGGGTGCTCGCGCCGTCAGCACTGAACTCGTGATTGGCACACGCACCAGGTATTCAAGAAGTACCGGTGATTGGGTTGGTAGAGGCCTCGTCCTCGCTGGCGTACAGGCTCGAGCATTCATCTACCGCGTGGCGCGCGATCCGGTTCACGCTGCCGCACAGGTCCACCTGGAACGGCCTCGGAACGAACGGGGTCGCGATGATGCCTCGCGCCATCCACGTCTCGCCGTCGGGCCAAATCTGCTCGCCGTTAGCACATGTGGACCATCGGAACCAACGTGCGGGGAGCTCGTACAGCGTCCTCCCATTCGACGAGGGCGTCCGTGCCGAGCGGGATGCATATCCCCGTCGTGTCGGCGGCCTCGACATCAACCGCCGGGTCGCCTCCCGCTTCCCAGTCGCCCCGAATCGTAATCCTGCGGAAGCCGACATGGTCTCGAGCAATATACGCCAATGTTGCCGTTCGAGAGTCTGTGGCCACGTACCAAGGGCTCCATCTAAGACAGAATGCGGTACCGCTGGGTACGAAGTCGGCATCGCCAGTCTCCATGCCTCTGTGAGGGCCGCTGCCGTCAAACCTGGCCAGCTCCGAGAGCCTCCATGCGTACTCTTGACCCGGAGCATCAGCACGCCGCGAGCCGCCAGAGTACTGCACGCTCATGATGACAACCTCTCGATGGTGGGTAACGTAGGCGAGCAGTGCCCGCCCGGGCGACACCTCCTTCGCCCACGAAAACGACACGATCCTCTCCTTCATGTACCGGACCCCGTCCCGGCCGCCTTGAGCGTCAGGGATGGGCAGCCCGGCACCGAGCCCCCAGAGGACCTTCCAGTTCCGAAACGTGCGCGCCGTGGCGCTGGCGTTGATGGTAGAGTTGGTGTCGATGTGCTCGCCCAGCACCAGCACGCACCCGCTCGTCGTCAGGGCCGCGAGCACCGGACGCAGGCTGTGCCCCAGCCCGCCGGGCGACCACTCCACGCGCACGACCTGGCCCACCGCCGCGCCCGCCCCCGTCACCGGCCCGCCTCCGACGCCCTGGAGCTTGAAGTCCTCGCCAACGCGTGCCCTGAGGATCTTGACGCCCGCCGAGGCGCAGAGCCTCGCGTTGATGGACGGGTCCGGCTGGATGAGAGCCGCCGCGTGCAGCGCCATGGAGAACTGCGGGTGGGCCACATCGCTGCCTTTCCCGGAGCCCGGGTCGTCGTGACCAACGTTCGCAGGGAAGTCGGGGAGGAAGACGTGGATAGAGTCGTCAAGAGCGACGGCCAGCTCCGCGTCACAAGACCAGGAGAGGGCGTGTGGCGCGAGAGGCCGGAACCTGAAGTACAGACTCTCCAGTGGACGAAGCTGGTTTATCTTGTTAGCGCGCATTCAATCTGATCCTTTCAAGCAGCTAGGGATGGGACATAGCTCTCCCCAGCGGCTTCATTAGTTGGCTTAAGTGAATCCTGGAGCCCACACGTACCTTTGCGCGGTCCATCATTCCGCGTCTTTATGGCTGCCAGGGAGCGCTTGCACGAGCCTCATGGACCTTCCATCACGCGCTGTGCATGTATTTTACCCTCTGGATAGTGTCGCTGGTGAACAACCCTCTGTGTGTACGATAGAGACGTGAGGTCGCCGAGTTCAGGTCACCTTAACTCGAACTGAAGTTGACCGCTGACTAATCACATGGCACATTGGAATGGTATGCTCAGGTCACATAGGGTTTGCTATTATCATTCACGTCAGGATCATACACTTTGTATAAACACGTTCCGGTATATTCTGCTAAGTGATAAAATACCAAGCGTAGACTGCATGCATCCCATGATTCTTCAAACAATGCAGAAAGCACCCTTGCATTACGCTGAAATACACCAAATCAGTCCTGAACACCACGAAGGTCCTTGATGTGATGGTCAAGCTCGCCATCAGAGTCCGCCCGCCTTGTCGAACAGACCTTGACCCCGGCCCCAAGGAATCGATGACTTGCATCAAGGAGCCTCTGAACCACGTCCCGTAGTTCAACAAACGCACGTCGAACGAGTGCTCTCATTCCAAGAACGATCCCAGCCCCCAAAGCAGAGCGCATCCAGCCAGGGCCGACGCCCCAACGACCTTCTTGGTCCACCAGTTATCCTCTGTCAGCGCTGTTGCTCCCTGAAGCTTCTTGGCGGGTTCCGTCGGCATGCTAGCGGGAACAGACGTCACGTTCTTGCTCGCTCCGTCTTCCTCAGCATCCTTTTCTCTCAACGAGGAGATCATCTTGCTTAGCTCCAGGAGCTGCTCCTCCAGCGCCGAATCCTTGGCGCGGTCCACTTCGACGTTCTGAATGTTGCCAAAGAAGTCGGTGATGAGCCTGCTGCGAGCCGCCTCTGCCCCTCCGGGAAACAGGTCGTATCGGACGCCGGCATGGGAATGGATCTTCTCATAGTCGTAGCTGTCGAACAAATCACCCACCGTCTTGGGGCTGTTCAGATCCTGAACTTGGCTCTCTAAGAACTCCAGGTTGTAGTACGTATAGCGGTCGATGACGGCGACGCCGACATCGTTGTCGGCATGGTGCGAGTACGAGGACTGGTCTAGCTCGGAGGAGCCGGTGGCGATGATGTTTGGTGAATATAGCCTGCTGTACATGGTGTTCGCCTGGCAGGTATCGATCATGAAGAGAATCTCATGGTACCTTGCTCATGGTTAGCCTTTGCTGAAGTGTGTAGAACGCAAGACACATGTTGCAAGCCTACCTCTTCTTTTCCCACATTTGCTCAAACGCGTCCGCGAGGTCGTATGCACCAATCTCCTCGGCATCCTGAAATTTCAGAAACTCGTTTCCCCCGTGGCCCGTCATGTACACGAGGATGTTGCTCCGGTCGTCGGTCAATAGGCGCTTGCTGCGCGGCATCTCGGCGCCCACGCGGTCCGTCAGCAGCCGGATGAAGTTCTCCACCGTCACCTCGTACCCGCGATAGTCCACTTCGATGTTGTCGCCGTACAGATCCACTGCGCGATCCGAGTTGCTGTACACGGTTCCGGGGAACGCGTTGCGCGGGTTGCACGCCATGTCGTCCGGCAGCATCAGGATGATCTGCGAGTCCGGGATGCCCAGTCTCTTCACGGTCCGGTACATGGACAGTACGTTGGCGAGGTGCCGATAGTTGAACCAGAATCGCGACGTGCACACCAGCACAGCCCAGTTGCTCGTGTGTTCGCTCATGGCCATGGACGCGAACATGGCCAGCGCCGCTAGGGCGGGCAAGCGCATGTCGAGCAGCTTCATCCCGGGTAGCGATGGACGAATGTTTGATCGTGGCAGGAAGGCGGCCGCTTTCGAGTCTACCGCGTCCCGTTATCGTGGCTTGTGTCCATCGAAGACACACCAGTACGAAAAGGTTGCGGTCGACAATGGTGGCTGATGGTGCGAGGTTGACTGATGGCGGGTGAGGCTTACAAATCTGGGGAACCGTGGCATTCCAACCCCTGCACTAACAATTACCACAGGTGTCGACCCGCCTTGCCGCCCCCCATCCGCAAGCGGAAGCATCCGCCCGGCGTCACCTCAGTGGCCGCCCGCCCAGCAAAACATCGGCAACGTGGGAAATTCTCGCGACAAGCGTTGTGAGACCTTTGGCTCAAAAAAACAAGCTCCATTCATTAAACTCACGCAAGCCGGAACGTCTCCGCTAGCTAAAGGGTATCTAGTCATGCAGCAATGCTGTCCTCCATCTCGCCCAATGGCCAAAACCGAACTCCGTTTTCCCGTTGCACATTGCCGACAATAGAGCACTCAAGGACCATCAATGCACTCAAGGGTCGTGCTGATACGGGTGTCAGTCCAGATCATCCGCCATCATGTACTCGAGAAAGGACGAGCCTGGATGCGACTCTCCGCAGCAGGGGCAGACCCCTTCGTCTTCACTGTCATCATCCAGGTCGTTGATCTCGTATCCACTAAATCGAGAGAATTGGATCCAGGTGCGCTTGTGGCCATCGCGGGATGTGGGCACCTTTTTCCAGATGACCGTGTCCTCATCCCGGGTGGAGGTTGGGTGACCCTGTTCCACAGGAGCGGGAGGAAGGGCACCTAGCCGCTGGTGATTGCCATTGAAGTGTGCGAGGTTGTCGTCAACTTCATCGTCATCGTCGTAGTCGGATCCCACAGGATTTCCCTTCCAGGCCCGGATGACTCGCGCACACCATCTTTGACCCGACAAGGGCTGCAAGTGTTTGGAGAGGGCAATGAACGAGGCGGGGCCGTCGAGATAGAGTCCCTCGTCCTTGAGCATGCCACTGAGCTCGGCGGACGCCTTCATGCCGGCGTCGTCGAAAGGCATTCCCGTAATCTGCAGCTCATTGAGCGTACATCCAAGCTCATGGCTCGCAATGTCATGCAGCTCAGAGCCGGAAAAGGGAAGCAGCGTGTCCGAAAAGTTGACGAGATCCATCCGCAAAGTCGACAACGCAGGGAACAGCCTGGGGCGAGGATTCTTCTTGTCACGGTAAGCCGGGTCGTAGGGAGCTCGGAGAGCGGCAAGGAAGTCGACGATCTGGGTCCAAGTGTAGCACCGAAACCCGCCACGCACAAGAGGTGTCTCCTTGGGCCTCATCTGGACCTTGAGGTTCTGATCTCGCTTCAAATCGGCATGGTAGTACCGCTCCAGCTTGTGTTTACGACGCTGGTCGTCGTAGTATCGGGCCACAATGCGAAGGCGAACGGTGGTGACCTTGTGGCGAAAGCCAGGGCTCAGTTCCGCAAAGTGACGAAGGGCCTCGGGCGTCGTGAACGTGAATTCATTACCTTCCCAAAGGTAACGAGTGCCCTCGACTTGCAGTGCTCGGCAGGTGGCCAGGATGTGGATGGCAATCTGATTGCCTCTTGTCTTCTCGCGCTCAGTGAGGTGGTCGGACGTGGTAGGGCTAAGGGGGTCAATGATCGGATGTGCGCTCGTGAGAGCGAATTTGAGGATGCGCAGAATGACCTCCGTGGGAAGGTGCGGGCGGCCGAGATCATGCGCCATGGACGATCGGGTCCGGCGCTTGTTAGGGTCTCGCTGCTTGAGATGGGCTTGGGCAACCGGGGACCAAGAGATGCCATTCTCTCGCAGGATACGCTTGAGGCGCAGGTTCTCCTCTGTCAATTCCTGGTTGGCACGCCGGAGAGGGAATTCATAGGAGGCTTTGGCCTGATCCTCTTTATCCCGGCACTCCCAAGGGAAGACGGTCTGCATATCCCGGTCAGTTAACGGCATCCGGAGTGGCCGGGGTCCAAAGGGGGAAATCACGTACCACTGGCGCAGATGAAGCCATTCTGCTGGGCTTTCTGCAATGCCCAAATCTGTGCCAGCCTCGGGTGAAGGCTGCAACAGCAAACTGGACGAGCGGGCAAGGTGGTGATTGACCACGAGCAGACAGACGGTCCGTGGCAGTGGCAGTGGGACGGCGAGCTGCTGGATTCCAAGGATGATGAATGGTTCGGAATCGGCCGAGTGTGCCGAGGTGAGCTACCTCGCCGGGCCCGCGAGGCAAATGTCTCAAATTGCCTCCACGACGAAGAAAGTTTTCGCGTTGGTGGTGTGCTGAAAAGGATGGTTGTTCAAATTGGAAAAGAAAGCCCGGCCTGGTGCACGGGGAGAATGCGGTAGTAGGTAGTCAAAAGTCGCTCAAAGGACTCGCCTGTGGCACATGAATTCAGATGTGGCAGCAGTGGTACATGGCTTGGAATCGGTTGGTACCGTCGGAGCAGTGACTCGACGGGTGATGGGGAAGGGAGCTCGGTCCAGCAGGAAACCGTCCAGGCGCTGGCAGAGGTGGTGGAGGACGGCGACAGGACGGGATCTAAGTTGAGGGAAGAAGAGAAGGCGCCTGGATCCCAGACCGTGCTGGCCTGGCCTGATGACGAGCGTTGGGGGGGGAGGCTAGATGAGGACGCGCGGTTTGATTGCGAGGAGAAGGGTTGGTGGCTGCTCGCGTGAGGATGAGATGGAAGGGAAAAAAGAATTAATTGCTGGCTCGCGAGGATGTTGGGAGTTCAAGCCGTGGACGAGGCGTCAAGGCTCGTCGAGAGGCAGGCGCAAGTGTCGGCGCGAGCGTGGGCCGTGGGCTGTGGGCAGGCAATGGGCCGTGTCGCGGTTGCTCCTTCTGTGTCGGGCTGGCGCGGGCGTCGACACGCTGAGCCGGGCTCCAGCTTAGTATTCTGGCTGCCACGGCCAGGAGGAGGCGCGGGGAAAGAGAGGGCTATTGCGCCTTCCACGACTGTACGGAATGGCACTCCGATGGGTCGACCACGACGTCATGTGACGGGATCGTGCCTGCCTCGTCGAAAGCTTCACCGGTATTCCCTGGCCATTTACAGACAAATGCAGTGCTAACGAAGATGCACAAACCCCAAGGCGTGGAGGATTGCGGGTACATGGTCGGGTGCTGGCGAATCGCGGAATCGCGTGTGGATCGAGGGGCCGACTGCAGCGTCGGGCTGTCTTGTCCCTCTCTCTCCGAGTGCAGTGAGTCTGGCTCGGCACGGTTGACAAGCCAAGCTTGGGCCCGTGGAGAGAAGCACTGACGCTGCGATGCACAGGTTGGTGGTGGGCGAAATTTTACTCGTACGTAGCACAGCTCCTGCCGCGATGGCGGGGGTCCGTCGAACCACCACTGGCCACCTCGCTTGGCTCCCGTCCCTGCAATTTGCTGCATGGAACCTCCTGGGTCCGGCCTGACACCGCAGCCCTCGCTTCCGCCGACGCAAGGTTCCTGCGGCCAAAACCTGTGGCGGACCCGATGAACACGGGGATTCGTCAACCTCAGCCTCGTCAACTTGTCGAGGTTTGGAAAACAGAAAAAATAAATAGGGTACCTATTCGGGCGGCTCGTTTAGGCAACGCTACTAGTACGCCTGCATGTGGTCCTCCGCCGAACACTGTCTCAATGTGGTTGACGTCATGATGAACCCCCGATCGTGGACATATGCGATCAGTCGACATGACGGTCGCGATATAGCGCACATGAGGTAATCGACCAGATATGAAAATGTATAATATCATACATCTCGCATCCTCAATGCTACTTGGTACACTCAAGTCATAAAGAGAAACACAGCAGTTATCATCATGTCCTTCTCCAACACCTCCGTTGGCGACAAGCCTGCCGACCCGTACAAGGCGGCCAACGCAGATGAACCCAATCTGGAGACCAAGATCAACGACCTGGTTCAGTTCATGACGTCTTGCAAGTTTGGCATGATGACGACTCGCGAGGCTGAAACAAAGAATTTGGTTTCACGATGCATGGCTTTGGCCGCTACTGTACGACTCATTCAAAGTCTTTTCGTGTTCGGAATACATGACAGCTAACATTGCCTCCACAGGAGTCTGGTGGCATCGATCTTTTGTTCCATACAAACACCGAGTCTGGCAAGACGGACGACCTGTCGAGCGACCCGCACGTCAACATTTCTTTCCTCAATGTGTCGGGCGAGTGGGCTTCCGTTTCTGGCGAGGCCGCGATAGTGACGGACAGAGAGCTCGTCAGGAAGCATTACAACCCCGCGCTCAAGGCGTGGCTCGGGGATCTTGGCGACGGCAAGCACGACGGATCGGAGAACGACCCGCGCATTGGCGTCATTCGCGTCAAGATGCTCTCGACGACATATTCGCTCGTGGCCAAGAACATCATTAGCCGGGCAGTTGAAGTAGTGCAGGGAGCCATGACGGGCAAGCCTGCTCAAGTGAACAATCTGAGAGAGATCTCGCAAGACGAGGTCAAGCAGTGGCGGGCCAGCCACTGAGGAGCCCGTGTCATGAGATGCAAGACTGCGGTCCTGCGCATCAGATAGTGTGTACCAAGTAGTACGAGGCCGATGATGGGTATACTTCTAATATGAATTTATCATTGCTTGCCGTAGTCCTCCTTCCATATCCTGTCCCACTTCTCCTTGTCGACCGCGAATTCGCGGACGTAGTCGCTCTCCAACTCGTGCGCTCGTCTGCCCAGCAACACCAGGCTGTGCAGAGGCGGCCCCAGCGCATCATCTGCGTCGCATAGCTCCTCCAATGTGCCCGCGACGAACTTCTCCGTCTTTCCGCCTACACGGGCGGCGCCGATTGCCAGACTGTCGCGAGTATACACGCCTTCCTTTCTCTCGTCCTCGATCTCGATCATCTGTTGCGCGCACTGGCCGACGGTCATGTAGCGCGGCGGCTCGTAGATGAGCCGGCCCCTGGCCATGTTTTCCAGACTCTGCTCTTTCACCTTGATGTCGACGAGGACGAGGGTGTGCAGGCCAATGCTTCTATTCTCCTTGATGCGGTCGTAGAACGATGAGGGCTTCCATGAGTCCGTGAAGAAGACCATGGACACGGTCTGGCCAAAGTTGTACAGCTGCAGGCCGCAGGCGCCGATGCCAGACATGATGGAGGCGTTGGGCACGGTCCTGACAGGTATTTCCAGTTCTCTCGCTCGAATGACCAGGTCGGTGTGCGTCGTGGCTCTGCATCCTTGTCAGTCGCAATCGCTCCCGACGAATGGTCATTTACCGGGCACGCCTACCCAAATGGATCACCAACGACGCAAAAGGCGACGTCCTCGTTCTTGGCGTTTCGCAGTATCTCGTCGCTGTTCGACTCGACCATCTCGCGATCGGCAATTGTTATCGACCGTCCATAATAGCTCTCCTGCGATGTGTCAGCGGCTGGTGCGTCGGTGGTGCGGCGGCTGCGTCTCTCACCAAAACAGACTGGTCCACGAGCAGAATGCTGGTGTACGCCTCCAGGTACACTCTCGAGGCCTTCTTCACGACGTCGAGGCCCTTGACGGTAATGTCCGTCTCGTCGGAAAGACCGAGACCGACCAGGTACAGCATCTTGGGGCGTCTGGCGATATGCGTCCCGGCTTGTCGGTTCGGAAAAATCGAGGATCGACTTGAGGTTCGACGATGCCCCGCCGCGGGGCATTTACAGCCATGCGACGAGTGGTGGAGCAACCTGATGGCCGCACGGCGCGGTGGGCGGCTCTCAGCGGGACGTCATTGCGCTAGCGAGAGCACCCGCAGGCACTCACCCTCCAGGCAAGGTTGCCCGGCCTCATTCAACTTTTCGCGTCGTCACGCTCGCCGAGCATCAGCATCGCCGTCAGCAACCACGACCACAGCCTCGCAGCGCCATGGCCGACTCGAAAAAGGGCGGCGCGTACGGCGCGCCCGCGGGCGACACCGACTTCCGCAAGACATGGGACCTGGACGAGTACGCGGCCAAGGCCAAGGAGCGTGAGGCACGCGAGAAGGAGGAGGCCAAGGCGCGGTACGAGGCGAAGCTCGCGGGCAAGAAATACCACAAGCCCCTGACGGGCGACGAGACGTACACGACGGCGCGACGCAATGTCATCGACCTGACGGCGCAGGTCGGCAAGACGCAGCTGGTGCCCGCCGGCGCGGGCGTCGGCAAGCGCTGGCGCAGCGCGGGATTCTACTGCGAGGCGTGCGACCTGACGTTCAAGGACAACCTGCAGTTCGTGGAGCATCTGAACACGATGCAGCACCTGCTCAACACGGGCCAGACGGCCGAGGTCAAGCGCGCGTCGGCGGCCGAGGTGCACGAACGCATCGCCTTTTACATCCGGCGCAAGCACGACCTCGAGAAGGAAAAGGCCACGAGCCTGCAGGACCGTCTACAACTGCGCGAAGAGGAGATGGAGAAGGAGGCCGAGGAGAGGCGGCAGAAGCGGCGGGCCGAGGCGGAGAAGAAGCGCCTGCAGCGCGAGGAGGAAGCCAAGGTCAAGGTCGAGTACGGCGACGACGTCAGGGTCGAGGGCGAGCACGACGAGGACGACATGATGGCCCAGATGGGATTTACGGGATTTGGAACGTCCAAGAAAAGATGACGATGGACATCGCTGAGTGGGAGTGGGAAAACGGGCGTGAAACGGATCTTGATACCCGCATAGATGGCGAAATCTTTGTTTGGCGCCGCGCCGGATCGATCTGCGACTAGATCTAGGGCGGGCAAGGAAGGCATGGCGTTTTATCTCTTTGAGCGATTGGATATACTGATAGATGGGCCTTTACTGCCCATATGGTTGTGTTGGCTGCTGTGTCTCATGCCCTACACGGCGATACCTCGCAACGCAGTCTCCCCTCCGCAACTTGCTGCGCTACGACAATAAACCCATCCATCCACTCACCATGCTCGTGCGGCTGGCCTCGCAACCCTTGGTACATACATACCAATGTTACTAGCAGTAGGTAGGCGTGGCTGCTCATCATGTTGGGTTGCCGGTCAGCCCCTCCCTCCTCGGCGGGGCCCGTCGTCCACTTGCTTCTTCTGCCAGCTTCCCGCCCCGACTTCCTCCCCACGTCCGCCGAGCCTCTCAGATCACCAACCCCACCACCCCTCGACCAACATCTTCCCTGCCACACAGCACACTGACACCACCAGCCCTCCCCGCCGACGACATCGAGCAAAAGCGACGAGAGCGAGCAAATCGGCCTCCACGTTCCTGAACAGAACACCCACCCACTCCCCCTCCCTCCCCCCTTGTTTTTCTTCCCACCCAGGCAGGCAGGCAGGGTTCGACAGCTCTCCTGCATTGCACACCCGCGCGAGGTTGCAGACGGGAACGCTTCGCCTCCTCTCACCCCCCCCCACCACCTCCCGCCGCGACCGCCGCCCGTCCAAGACCACGTCCTCGGCCACACCCCCGATTCGACCACAGCCCGCCCAAGACGCGCACCGCGCAGCGGTCGGGGGGAAAACAGTCCACCGCAGGTCATGTCTGCCACCTCCGCTGCCGGCTCGCTGCTGAGGCGGCAGCTCAAGGAGATGCAGGCGAGCAAGGATCTGCCCGGCATCTCGTGTGGCCTCGTCAACGACGCCAACATCTTTGAGTGGGAGGTGATGCTGATGATCAACGACGACTGCAAATACTATGGCGGTGAGGGCGGCTTCTTTTTCCCCCCTCTCCTTGTCTCGGCCTCCCCTCCTCCCTCCGGCTTACATGCTGTCTGCCTACCACGTTACAACTAGGTATGTAGATTTCTGACTGGGACCTTGTCCAATATTATAGGAGGTAACTTCCGTGCCCGCATGGTCTTCCCGCCCAACTATCCGCACATGCCCCCCACGCTCACGTTCCAGCAACCCGTGCCGTTCCATCCCAACATCTACGAGTCCGGGGCGCTGTGCATCTCCATCCTGCATCCGCCCGAGGAGGACGAGTACGGCTACGAGGCCGCCTCGGAGCGCTGGAGCCCCGTCCAGTCCCCCGAGACCATCCTCGTCAGCACCCTCAGCCTTTTCCACGACCCCAACGACGAGAGCCCCGCCAACGTCGAGGCCGCCCGCCTGTTCCGCGAGGAGCGCGAGGGCAAGCACAAGGAGTTTCGCAAGAGGTGTCGCAAGTGCGTCCGCGACAGCCTCGGCGAAGACTGAGACCCCGAGGGCCACCCAACCGGCTCACAACGGAAGGCGTAGCGGCTGAATAGGTGGGGGGATGGGACGTGAGCACAGCGTACGGCAGCGTTTTGTTGTTTGTTTGAGAATGGAACCGGCGGTGCTCCCGTGGCAGGAGGTGCATTAGTTGGTGTCTGGAGCCCATTTGTTTAGCGTTCAAAATCAAGGCTGTATATGCATTGGACGACCCTGTTCATGTCGAGTCGGCGGCGGCGGCGGCGATGCTTTGGCATCGACACCTATCGGCTTATGTTTCTAAAACCTCTATGAGTGGTGCCATGACCCGATCCCACTCCTCGTCCCACCTGAGCGACCCTTCCTTGACAGCCCCCTTCTTCAGATGCGCGAGTTCTGCCTCGCCTTCTGCGCTGAACAGGTGGCGCAGGATTTCCGTCAACTGCTCCGACGTCTCGAACCCGCACCCGTTTTGCCCTTCCTTGACGAGCTCGCCGAAGCTCTCAAAGGCCGAGTACGCGGCCACGGGCAGCCCTGCGCCAAACATGTCAACGACCTTCATGGGCAGGTCGACCCCCGAGCTCGACTTGTGTAGGGAGATTCCAAGGTCAGCTGCGGAGAGCAGGGTGGCATAGTCGCGATTGGAGAGCCAGGCGGTCAGAATGCGCGTCCCCGGCAGTCGCCCGCCCTCCTGCAATTCCTTGATACGCTCCAGGTACTTGGCCTTCTCCGGGCCCTTGCCGGTGATGATGGCGAGGATGGGCGCCGGAGGCTCCACCGTGGAGCCGACGTCCGGATTGGCATAGGCGACGAGGGCGTCGAGGAGGATGCCGAAGTCTTCGTCCGGAGTCCAAGATGTGCTGCTGACAATGAGACGCACGCTACCGTTTATGATATCCTTGGCTTGGGACTTTGTCTCTGGGAGATTTGATAGGAAGGCTGCGCGGGCTTTGGCAGACGGAATCGGCTGAAATATCTCAGCAGGGCGGTCGTGCAAGGTATAGACCGGGTTCTTGAGGTTGAAGCGACCTCCCTGGAGCTGACGGGTCATTGCGTCGGTCACGGCGAGGTTGGCGTTGCCGAGGAAGCGGCCGAGCCCCATTTCATACCATCGGTAAATGGGGACAAGGGGTCCGCGGAATCTCTTTTGGCCAAGGATAGAGTAGCCGTAATTGTGCCAGTCCACGACGATCTTGCTGCCTCGGACCAAAGAGACCAGGAGGGCTACGTGAAAGGTTGGGATAGATGGTGGGTTCTGAAGAAAGGGTCAACACCAACACACAAAGATCAAAGTCGGACTCGTGCGCGTAGGTTATACCTGTATGATGATCCAGCGAGCTGGCGGCGTGGCATACATGAGGGTGTAGAAGAGGGTCCAGAACTGCTGAATGACTTTGACGGGCAGGTTGATGAAGAAGGGCAGGGTCCCCCAGGCGATCCACTCGGGAGTCGGCGCGAGGGCATACATGGCCACGCGGGGGTTCCCAATGAGGTCGGGATGCCTCGCAGTCTCTATGTCTGCTGTCAGCGTCATGAACGTGATGACAGGCATCTATCCGCTGCTGCGCCCACCCACCTTTGTATCCCACAATGTCAACATGGCGCCCGTGCTTGGCCACGCTGATGGCGTGGTACTGCATGCGAGGGCTCCTGCCAATGTCGCCGAGCACGAGGACCTGGATGTGCTCGTCCTCGGGCCGCGAGGCTGGACGGTACCGCGTCGGGATCACGTCGAGGGCGCGGCGGCCCAACCAGGGGAGGAACGTCAAGACATAGCGGAAGAGGATGACGGTAGCGGCGCCGGCGAGGACGGACGCCAGGAACGGCACAATCATGGCTTGAGACCCCCCGGGCGGCGGCGGCGGGCGAGCGCGTGCCGTCCGCGTCGAGCTCGCGGGGGCGACGAGGCCGACTTAAGGTGAGCGAGGGAGAAGGCGGTTATGAGTGAGAGGAAGGCGTGCACGTGAGGCGTCCGCGTCGTTGGGCGTGGCTCCGTTGGCTTGCGAGGCGATGTGGCCTTCCAAGACGGGATGGAGATTCCGGTGGTGCGTCGTCGCCCGGGGCGCTAATCGCCCTCCCCCGGAATCCTGGGAAAATGCGGTTTCGACGGGCCCGGGGGGGGGGGGCCATGGACTTGGAGCGACGTAGCGGCAGCGGCAGCGGCAGCAGCAGGGGCCTCTGCGCTGCGGGGCGGCGCGCCGGCCGCCCGCTGGTGTCCGTGGAGCTGCCGACGCGGCCAGTTGCAGTTATCGGCTTCGTGTGCGCAACCAAGGTACGCCTCTGCAGTGCTCTGGTACGCGGTGCCTGTACTCCATAACTCAACGCTACCTTGACCGATTTATTTAGTGGGTGCTGTGTCAGCGGGGAGTACAGCACTGTAGTACTAGGTACCCGACCTGATCATCAGCACCACCTGGCAGGCTTCAGGAACCTGCTCGAAACACATCGTTTTGTTTCCTACAAATATACGTTCCAAGTTGAGATGACTACTACCGAATAGGCCGCAACCAATCCATTGCCACCGAGTCAGTAGGGCTAGCCGACAACTGCTTGCGAGAAACCAATTGCCTCCCCGCCGAGACCTTGCCTCGGGCTGTGCGCTGGAGCCAATCTGCTTCGGGACGGCGGTCGGTCGCCAAGCCATGGAAGCAGAGTGGTTGGGCGGGACGAAGCGCACCAGCCGGCGGTTATCCAGCACCTGGCGTGTTTCTCATTGATCCCGTCTGTTCCGGGGCGGGCTCTCCGGGCGGGAAAGTTGATGTGTCCTGCAGCAGGGGGTTGCAGCTTTGGGGGGGCTCCGGCAATTGGCTTGCGGTGCTCCAGAGAGGGGGTCGAGACAAACACCTTCAGTGGAGGCCCACTCCCCATTATGATCGCGCGGCACACCTCTCAGTGAGACGGGACGCATAATAAACAATGCCATATGGCTGACACTTTGACTGACTTTGGAGGCCTCGACTCATTCGCGGGTTTGTCTGCTGCAATCCGCCGTCGCCGGTTCATTGCATCGCCTCCTCACACGCGGTGGACCTCGATGCGTTCCATCTTCCATGCTTGCTGCACTCCGCAGCTCACTGCCCGCCTGCACACGCTAAGTACGTAAGGTTAGTAAGTTAGTAGTAGCGACTCCCCGCCCGCCTCACTGCGACCTTCCTGGGACAGCGGGCCGGGGTGCATGAAGCCAGTGAGGGTGCCCGAGTGCACCTGCATGGATCTGCTGAGATTGGCGCCTCACCTCCCAGTCAATTGCAGCCAGCCAGGCTCCGTTGCCACCACGTGCACCCCAGCTGGCGCGCCTCCTTATCAAACCGCGCAGCCCGCTGGCAAAGAGGAGCGACAGACACACCGACGTCCCACGACCCAATTGATCATTGAGCGGCGTATCACCAAGAGAGCTGCACGTCCTCCGTCTCCCCAGACCCTTCTCCTCAGGCCTCCCTGCTCGTGCTCGGCCACACCCGCGTCCTGTGCTGCACCGCCCGGAAACAGATGACGTCGGCGTTGACCTGAGTGAGGTGAGCAATGCTGGGAAGCTCCGCCGCTGCTTCCCCCCCCTCCTCTCCTGTATCCGTACTTTGTACTCACGCCCAGCCAGCCAGCGCCGCTTCTGCCTCAAACCTCCACCCTTTCTCGCGAGGACCCGCAGCGCCTGACGACGACCGCTCCATCCGCTTCCGGCACCGCCAGTGACGACGACGCCGCCGCCGCCGCCGCCGCCGACGACGACGACAGAGTCCTGTGCTGTCGGAAGCATGGCCTCGCCGTATACCCTGCCGTCGTCTGCGCTCCCGCACGCGCACCAACACCACATCCACGGCCATTCCCACTCCCATTCGCACTCGCAGTCGTCGCTGACAGCCTGGCGCTCCTCCATGTCGCGCGAGTCCCTTCCCGCGCACGTCGACGAGGACGCTCGCGACCACGACCACCGGGGCCACTCCCACTCCCGTCACCACTCGCACAACCGCGCCGGTTCGCACGCGTCCAACACGAGCGCCTCGCTGCTGAGGGACAAGGCTCCGCCGGCCGCGTTGGACACGCTCGCCGGGTGGACGCAAGAGACGACGGCCGGCGGCAAGAGCATCGTCACACCCGCCGCCCTCGACGTCCCGACCAAACCATACTCGCCGCCGACAAAGGACCACAAGCACCGCCACAGCCACCATGGCCACGCCGGCAATGGGCACAGCCCAGACTACCACGACCATCATCACGACCATCATCACGACCACGACGCTCATCACGGTCATGTACACGCGCACGCGCATTCGCACTCGGACGAGAAAGCCGAGCGGTCACTCTTCACGCGGAAGATACTGCCGTATGCCGCGCGATTTCCCATTATCCACGCCATCCTCGTGGAAAAGGATTCGAGAAGGATTTTCTACTTTATGACGTGGGTATTCCAGGCCGCCTCGTGACACATGGATGATTGACCAGGTTGCTTTCAGGCTCAATTTCTGCTTCATGACGGTGCAGGCGTTCTATGGCTACGTGACCGACTCGCTAGGCCTCCTCAGCGACAGCATACACATGTTTTTCGACTGCGTGGCGCTCCTCGTTGGGCTGTTGGCGGCCGTCATGAGCAAGTGGCCCCCGAGCCAAAAATTCCCCTATGGCTTTGGCAAGATTGAGACGCTGAGTGGCTTCGCCAACGGCATCCTGCTGATGTGGGTCGCAGCGCAGTGAGCTTCTGATGTTGGGTTCCGACTGACTGACTTTGGCAGGCTCCTGAGCGTCGAGATTGCCTTTGAGGCGTTTGAGCGGCTGTGGGAAGGCACCAAGACGAAGCGGCTGGGTGAGCTGTTCATAGTCAGCAGCTTGGGGCTGGCGGTGAACTTGGTCGGCATGATGGCATTTGGACACCACCATCATGGACATGACCACGGGCACTCGCATGGGCACTCGCACGACCACGATGACGGCCACAGCCATGACCACGATCACGATCACTCCCATGCACATGGCGACCATGGCCACGGCCATAAGGGCTGCAGCTCGCACGGCAACGAGAACATGCACGGTATCTACTTGCACGTGCTGGCGGACACGCTCGGCAGCGTGTCGGTCATTGTGTCGACGATCCTGACGAGCGTGTGGGGGTGGTCAGGCTGGGACCCGTTGGCGTCTTGTCTGATCGCGGCTCTCATCTTTCTGTCGTCGAAGCCGCTGGTGGTGTCGTGCGCGAAGCGGCTGCTGCTGAGCGTGCCCGAGGACATTGAGTACACAATGCGCAACACGCTAGGGGGCATCCTGCAGCAGCGAGGGGTGGTCAGCTACACGGCTCCCAAGCTGTGGCTGGACGACCGGACGGGCAGCCGGTCCGGGGGTCGGCTGGTGGGCGTGGTACACGTTACCGTGGCACGCGGTGTGAGCCTGGACGAGGCCAGGGAGCGGGTGCGGGAGTACCTGCTGCGGGAGGGCATCGACGCGACGGTGCAGGTGGAGCGGGAGGGCGACCACGGCTGCTGGTGCGCGAGAGGACGGACGCCAGCGACGCCAGCGACACCGAAGCCGTTTTAGACGAGGCGCCGAGGCCACGGAGGCGGCAGCGGCAGCGGCAGCATGAACTCGGGTCTGTCGTTGGCCCCGGTGCCGGGTGCCGGACCGGAGCGGCAGACTCACCAGTACCAGCACTAGCACCAGCACGGTATCGCATGGGTCTCTGGATCGAACCCCCGGCATGGGCACATTATTCATATGTTTTTGCGTAAATGGGCTTGTATATTCACAGAGAAAACATATGTACTGTAGAAGGAGGCGGAGGGTTCGAGGAACAAGAGGACGAGCATGGTTGCGGCGCTGGGCGGTGCTCGGTTCGGTCTGATATATTTTGCCCGCTGTACTTTGTACGCCAATCAATCAAACATGGTACGAATTTTCGGTCCGACCACATGAGCCAGGAGTGCAAACGGCAGTTGCCGCGCCCTGGAAACAATGGCGATCATTCGACAGGAGTTTGAGGTTTTCTGTCGACTGGCCTGGATGGGAGGGCGGGGGGCGGTCTTTTTCACATGTCAAGGTCCCCGCGAAACGGGGCACGGGGCACAGGGCACAGGGCACGGGGGTTCCATCCAATTCATGTGGGGAGGTGGAAGTTGACGCGGGGCGCCGCTGCACGGGGTAGTACAGTGCCCCGGTGTAGTAACTAGGTAGGTAGGTAGGTATCTGCCATGGCATCAGCAAGAAAAACTGACGCTGGTTCCGTGGGCGATTTCTACGTCTTTGCGCAAAGGAAAAGGGGCGATGTGACGAAGGAGGGAGAAGATTGAAAAAGGAGGGAAAGGGGGGTGGTTCGGCCACTGTGCAAAAAAACGTCATGTTGCATCCATTCGTCCCATCCATCCTCCCCGATGCCGGGGGGGAGGGGGGCGCCTGGGGTCCTACAGGACGCGGGCTACGGCGCGTCGAGTCTGCGGGCGGCGACATGGCGGGGGGGGGGGGGGGGCTGCAACATGCCATTTGTTGATCCCGTGGGATTCATCCATGGCTTGATGAGAGCGCTGCTGCTGCTGCCGCTGCCGCCGCACGCGGGCAGGCTGAGGGGACAGTCCATCCAGTACTTTTCCCTCCCAGATAGGGAGGGAGGGAGTCGGGACGCCCATTGGACTCTTAGGTTCTGTTGGTAGTTACCTACCTCGTACCTGGGCCTGCCATAATGATCCGCCCGCCCGTCCGCCCGCCACCGGCCGACCGGGGAGCCGCGCCTGCCGTCCACGTCCACGTCCACCCCCGCCAGGCGGAGGGGGAGGCAGGGAAGAGAACACCCACGGGAGGCCACCACCTTCTGGACTGGAGGACAAATGGGTGGCTTTGGCTGCCCGGCTCGGAAGGGGGTTATGAGCAGTTCTCCGGGGATTTGGGGATAGTAGCTAGTAAGCCTTCAATTTCGGTGGATATTTGGCGGTGCGTGCGTGCGTGCGGGCGGGCACGGCGATGTCGAGGCAGGGCCGCCGAGGGTGGACGGAATGGCAGCCCCCCCACCAGCTGCTGGTGGTGAACGGCCGAGCCGAGGTTGACTGGCGCTGGGGGTGGGGGAGCCCGTCGCCGCAGCCTCGACTGGATGCATGGCTGGCCGAAGCCGAAGCAGTGGAAGGGTTTCCTTTCTTGCCTCTAAAGCTCGCTGCCCCTTTCGCTTGTCGGTGCATGCATGCTTCTAGAAACACTTTTTTTTTTTTTCACGAGGCAAGCAAAAAGAGCCGCATCTCGCAACTTGCTTCTCTCACACTCCCGCCATCTCTCTCGCGCGCGCGTCCCGCTCCTCTGTCGTCTCTCCCCTCTTCTTCTCGCCATACCGGTCCGCCAATTTGCGCACCTATTCCATTGCATTGGAGTGGCATAGCGTCTTCTCGACCTGCGCCGAAAGTCAGAAGAGCAGCAGCAGCAGCAGCAGCACAGCCCGGGACCGCCGTTGACCGAATCCGCCCCCACCGCCCATCGCCGTCGCCGCCGCCGCCGCCGCGCTGTGACGTACATCGCCGGGTTGCGACGCCGCCTCCACCTCGTTCAGGCGTGACAGACAGACAGACAGACAGGTTTTACACACCCCCAACGCGACTTGGATCGGAAAACCTCTAGACGACGACATCCTGTTCTCTCTCGCTCTCGGGACACTGAAAGAATCGTCCGTCCTGCTTCTCGCAACCGCCCTTCGTCCCCCCCCCCTCGCGCCGCCGCCCGCTGGTTTGTTGCATTCCCCTCCCCCGAACCGAACCCGAACTCAAGTTGCGGGCCAACCTGCCTTGCTCCTGCCACCACCACCACACCACGCCACACCACGCCACACGCGCGCGCGCACGCGCATACGACAGCTACCGCCACCACCACCACCACCACCACCGCCTCTGGTCGTCGCAACATCACCCAACCCACGAGGCCTCATCACCACTGCCCAAACGGGCCGCCGCTACTACCACAACCACCATCACCTGAACCAGACGAGGGGAGAGAGAAAAAAAAATCATTCTCCTCTCTTTTGCGCCCTTTCCCCCCCTTCCTCTCTCGACACCGCCGTCTCGCTCCTTCCTCTTGGCTCCCACCGGCCGCCGCCGCCGACGACTCACTCACACTCTTAGACACACATTCACCCCACGCACACCATGTCCCCCTCGTCCTCGTCCTCGTCCTCCCCGGCCGAGGCCGCCGCCTCCCTCGTTGGCGACAAGCTCCCCGACCGCGCGCAGGTCGAGGAGACCAAAAGGGCCGCCGCCTCGGGCCTCCTCTCGCAGCTGCGCGCCCTCGGCGCCGGCGGCTTCGGCGGCATTTGCGCCGTCGTCGTCGGCCACCCCTTTGACCTGGTCAAGGTCCGCCTGCAGACGGCCGAGCGCGGCGTCTACTCGTCCGCCGTCGACGTTGTCCGCAAGAGCATTGCCCGCGATGGCCTGCGCCGCGGCCTGTACGCGGGAGTCAGCGCCCCTCTGGTCGGCGTGACGCCCATGTGTGAGTCTTCTTCTTCCTGGACCCCCCCTCCTTCCTGCAAGCTACTCAAGACTGACACTTCTTTACCAAAACAATAGTTGCCGTTTCCTTCTGGGGCTACGACCTCGGCAAGCAAATCGTCTCGGCCTCCAGCCCCGTCGACCCCGTCGCCGGCCTGTCCATTGCGCAAATTTCCACGGCCGGCTTCCTCTCCGCCGTGCCCATGACGGCCATCACCGCCCCTTTTGAGCGCGTCAAGGTCATCCTCCAGGTCCAGGGCCAGAAGAAGCTCGCCCCAGGCGAGAAGCCAAAGTACAACGGCGGCCTCGACGTCGTCCGCCAGCTCTACCGCGAGGGCGGCCTGCGCAGCGTCTTCCGCGGCTCCGCCGCCACCCTCGCCCGCGACGGCCCCGGCTCCGCTGCCTACTTCGCCGCCTACGAGTACATCAAGCGCGCCATGAGCCCCCGCGACCCCGTCACGGGCAAGCCCACCGGCGAGCTCTCCCTCACCGCCGTCACCTGCGCCGGCGCCGCCGCGGGCGTCGCCATGTGGATCCCCGTCTTCCCCGTCGACACCGTCAAGTCCCGCCTGCAGACCGCCGAGGGCCACGCCACCCTCGGCGGCGTTGTCCGCGAGCTCTACGCAAAGGGTGGCTACCGCGCCTTCTTCCCGGGCTTCGGACCCGCCCTCGCCCGCGCCGTCCCCGCCAACGCCGCCACCTTTCTCGGCGTCGAGCTGGCTCACCAGGCCATGACCAAGGCCTTTGGCCCGGCGTAAAAGAGCCCTTCGCCCTTCGCCCGCCTCCTGCCCCAAAGCGAGAGACGAAGACCGACATACACACATGTACATACACACAGACACACACAGAAAGAGGGGCGAGGGAGAGGTGGTGAGAACCAGAGAGGGGGAGAGAGAGAAAAGGAGGAGGGGAAGATACGCATCACGTCCTTGAATAAACGTGTCTTGCTTGCCCCGTCACATAGCCCGGCGGGCGTCTTGGAATAGAGAGAAATATGGGACCGACATCATGGATCTTTTTTTTGGGCCAGAGTAGCGGAATACCCCATTTTCGCGCTCTCGGTCATGGGGGCGGCACATTGTGTGGTAGACATTGGCCTTGTGACTTATCTTGATGGGTACAACAAGAGGCTCGCACATGCAGACGCGGGCAATCTTTACATGAGTATTGAATAGATTAGATTTGGACCCTTTACAGGCAGTCGCCGCCGCCGTCGGAGCCGTAAGAACTACACCAATCGCACGCTCCGTCAAGGTGAGAGGAGATAGTCGACCCGCTGGTATCCCCATCATATATGCCCTTGGAGAACGCCTCCCCCCTTTTCTGCGATACGCGCACGTTCCACGCATCACACATCTTCCCTTTCGCCACCGCCATGCTGTGCAAGATCAAATCCCGCCCGTAGCGCCGCTCATCAAAACGCAAACGGAACTCACTGACAACGCTATAAACCAGGGTATTAAATCATTCGGACGAGACTTCCTTGGGCGCATAGCAAGAAGCCTAGCTAGGCATCAGAGACCAGCAGCCAAACATGGAAAATCGATGCTTCAGACTTCATGCTCGCTCGTTAACGGTCCACCGTCGTTTGGTCAGACTAAGATCGCGAAATCGCTCCGCCTCGTCCGGCGGTGGCGGGTGTCCCCAGAGTCCGCCCAGGCCGCCGCCAAGTTGGGACATCTTCATCTCCTCAGCTGCCTTCTCCGGGACGATGCTCGTGTTCAGCTTGATCGGAGCGGCAAGCACTGGCCCGCGGGAGGTGCTTTTTGCTGCCGGAAAGGCTGTTGCTGGCGACGGGGGCACAGCGCCCGCCGCTGACGCTGTGGATGGCATTTTCACTGAGGAGACCTCCGACTCGTCTTCTGCGACGGCGGATTCGAATCGCGTTTGATCAAAATTGGGCATCATGGAGCCAAAATCGTCCGCATCGTCACCGCCGTCATCCATCAGCCGCAACGATGATGGCACCGGCGCCCAGAGCCCAAATGAAGCGCCGGTGCCGGTGCCGGGAGATCGGCTGCGAGCGGGTGATTGTCCGGCAGTACCAACTATCCCCGTCGTGGCCATAGCCGACCCACGCGGCGTAGGTCGGAACGAAGCCGACTCGCGCCTTAGAGAACTTCCCATTGCCGCGCTGGCCGACGTGGATCGACTGCCTGTCGACGAAAACGGATCCGAATACATGAATGGGCTCATGACAGGGCCGCCAGTGCTACCCAATGTCGAAGTCCGGCCACGCGTGCCGGGAGTTGGCGCGGTCCAGATATTCGAATTTGATTGCGACCTCGACGACACAGGAGTCGAGCCGCTGGATTTCAGATGTTCAGTGCTGGCGGATAGCCGCATGTCGTACATCTTATCCACCTGGACAAAAGGCTTTCCTGAAGGGTCCGCTGATGCTTCGACAGATGCCAACATCTGTTCGTAATCGAGATTCGGTTTCCTCGTCGCCATAGTGATGGACGCTATGCCCACATCCATGAGCACAGGCTGGTGAGTAATAGCTCCGATTAGAGCGTTACAGCCAGCGCCGTGGGACACAACGATGACGACCGTCTCGATGTCTTCGTCTTCCTTTTCAACCTCGGGCCCGTCACCGCCGGTCGCTTTCGAAGGCTGTGCGACCAAGTCAGCGGGTTTGTCTGCCGTGGCGTACCAGTTGAGCAGCTTTCTCAAACCGCCGCGGAAACGCGTATGCATTGACGTCCATTCTTCCCCAAACTTGCCACCGTCGCCGAAATCGAGAGGCTCTCTCATCGAATCCCACTGGTAATCCACGGTCATACACGAATCTCGAGCGTGGGCAACCAAGCCCTCTGGGATCTTGTGGCTGCCAGACACGGAGTGCAACGGCCTGGGGGCAACATACTCCCCCCTGGCCTCCCGAGCAGGCAGAGCAGACGCCAAGCCGGACACATTGAGGGCCGCATTTGACTCTGACCTTGGTGTCTGTGCTCCACTGGACGAGCCTGAACTCGGAGACGCTTGCCATAGGGAACCGTTCGAAGCCGGCTTCTCCGGGGGCGGTTGCGGAGCCTGATCAGTGTAGGCGCTGTAATCATCCCTCCGCAGAAGATCGGCTTTGGCGCTCCCCATCATAAGCGCAGGGCCGGGAGGTGGCGTGATCATCTCAAAGTATTCTGGAGAGAGCCATTCTCCAAGAAAGGAGTCGAGGCGCAGCAGGCTGGACTTGAACTGGAACGGCTGAGAGGTTGGGGTGGCTTTGGGGACGATGATGTCGGCGGGGCTGAAGATGGAGTCGGGAGACGTCTGGGCGAGGCCAGAGCTGATGCCGATGGATGTCTGAACACAGCGGAGGAAGGGCGAGCTGTGTATGACAATCTTGAAGCGTCTCCGCTTGGCCGAGAGGGCTGCGCCGTTCTGCGAGACCTCCTCATCGAGCTTGGCCTGCTCCAAGTAGTTGCTGATCTGGTTGCCCACCTGCCTCGCCTGTAGGAAGCCACCGTACGTCAGGGGCGGGTCATACGGGGTTGGCGAGGTGAGATGCCATTTCTTGTCAGCGGCATCGAGTCGGTTTCCATGTCTGGGGATCGTGGTCAGCAAGGGTCTCTGGTTCCCAGATCGGAAGGCGCGCGAAACTGACCTTACGACAAATAGATAGGCTGGAGGAGAGTGAGGCATAGCTGTGCCGTTACAGCTGTCGGAGTCTTTGATCCAGGGCCTCGGACGGTTCGGGATATCACCACCTGGCAAGTTGAGGACCTGCGGGCGGCGCCTGGGTGTATGAGGCAACGGGGCCCAGTCGCAGCTCAGCCGACCGAGTCGACGGCGCGACGGGAGCGCCTTATGAGACGGGGGACCAGTCGAGAGGACGCTGGAGTCTTATTGTAGAGGCGAGGCGCCGACTCGCCCTAGGGCGGATGGTATCGATGGCAATAGGGACGACTATCGAAGTTGACTCTTTGTTGGAGCTGTGCGACGGTGTCGAGCTGAGTAGAGTGGGAGCGGCCCTCGCGAAGAGTGAAAGGGAGCACGGCGCGCAGCACTGGGGGAGCGGCGGGCGCGGGACGACGCGATGTGATGCGATGCAATGCACGAGGATGCAGGACGATGGAGGAGGCCAGGTGTGGTTTAGTGGTTGCGTGGTGGTACTGAATGCTGGCTGATGGTGGTGGCGGTAGTGGTGGTGGTGGTGGTGGTGGCGGGGTCAGCAGACGCCGCCGCCGTCGCGACCGAGAACCAGTTACAGTACGTACCCGACCCGTTTTTGACAGGAAGTGGTACCTTTCGTACTAAGTGTTCGGAGGCCCTTGCGATGAATGGCAGGGTGAGTCGTCTTGGGTGCAACGTGCTGTGATCGGACCACCTGAGGCATGTATTGGCAGGGATGCAGAGAGTGTCGCAGTCGTCGCTCAGGGGCAGACGGGTCGGGCATCCATTCAGCTCGGGGTGCAGCGTGCGGTACGAATGCGGACGACGAGTGGACGAACAGCCGCCGGTCCGGTGTCAGGCTGGCGGCCCGTCAGCCAGACACTGAAGCAAGCGCACGCCTGTAGAGCTGTCGCGGGGGGGTCAGGCAGGCGGGATGGCAGGGTGTTCCAGTCGGCGGGCGATGTTGCAGCGGGCTGCAGCTGGTGCTATGTTCAGGTACGAACGGATAAGTTTAGGTAAAACAAGCAAAAGAAAAATGAAAGGCCCGATGCGCCGGCCGAGGGGAGTGCGCGAGGCAGAGAGAGAAGAGAGACACGTCTCGTCACCGCGCCGGTGTGGTCGCCTCTTTGGTAAGTGGTGTTTGCGCCTTTGTTTGCGCCTTTTGGTTGCCGCGGGGAATCCGTTTTGCGTTCAAAGGCACCGGGCGCCGACGAGGACAATCGTCATGGACGAGCAGAGCAGGCAGGGTCGAGCGGCGGGCCGAGCGATAATTAATGAAAGGAAAGGAAAAATCCCGATGCTTACTTGACTTCCTACCGCATCCCATGCCCACAACACAGGTCAGTCACGCAAGGGCCCAGCACAGGCGCCTGAGGTTTATTAGGAATCGCTCGTGAAAATTGACCCGCCGTAAACGGAGCGAGGCAGCGAGCCGAGTCAAGCAACGAGGTGCTTCGGGTGGTCGGTGATGATGTGCTTGCCGCGAGGCCCACCCAGAGTGCAGTCCCTCTTTCAGGGCCCTTCTCTTTGAAAGCTCACATGACGCTATGGATTTTATTTTAGCCTCTCGAGGGTATTGGTGGTCTCCACTGGTGGAGGGGAGGCGTGATGAGGGGGCTGATGGGGAACTCTCCAACTTGAAGGACTTTGTCCCCGCCCCCTCCGACTGTCCAGCGCCGTTTCACCTGCCCACAGTTGGAGATGTCAAGAGGTCACGTTTACGTATTAGCTGATGACGGGGACCTCAGCACTTCAATCGCGCTCCCGTCCTTGCCAGCGCCCAGCCAGCGCCACCACGTGCATCACCGCGGCCCGAAGCCGAGACGCCCAGATGACGACGTCCTAGTCTGGATTCGGCCCGCCTCTCTCCTGTCGCCGTCACCTACAAGGAGCACGGAGGACTTGCAAGTCAGCCAGGACTTTATGAGACGGGGGGGGGCGAAGGCGTCACAGTCTCCACAGCAAGCCGCTGCCATCAACAACAGCCTTGATGGGAGCCAATGCGTTAGTCCCAGGTAGGGCGAAGAGGCTGTGACGAATTCGAGGGCCAACCCTGTGTGGTCACGAGGGTGCTGGTGCCGAATCGATGCTCAGCTTCGCCATGGGAAATGCACCAAGCGGTCATGGCTTGTTTCTGGCTGCCAACGACTTCACATGGTCGTGTCAATGCAGGTCCGGGGCTCCACGTACAAGGCTTCGTGCCGCAGCAATCCCATGTTCAATGTAAGGCTGCTGCCAAATCGTTGGCTCGTTATCTTGTACAGAACCATGCTCTGTAGCTGGAACAACGGGTTGCCCGTAGAAGAACAACCACGGGAAAAGAATCGAGGCACCCGAGGGTGAGATGTCCAGGATGCTCTTTCACGAGATGGCTTTGCCCGCGGTGGGACGAGATTCGAAAGCTGACCCAGGTTAGCACCGTCATCGTTCTACGTCCAACGCAGCCGGTTGACATATCGTCGACGGCGGCGTTGCCTCAACCCAGCAAAGGCGCCACCGCGTTAGGCATCCATCCGTTCGTACCGCGGCTGGCCCGGAGACATGTAGTGCCTCGTAATGTCCTGCGTTTGCGGACACAAGGTCTCGCCGTCAGGCGCTGCACAAACCAGCCTTTGAGAACTAGATTGAAGCGACTTTGTAGGCAGCTGCTGAGCCAGCCCGAGGGGTCGGGTCCGCGGGTGATGAGCGGCACCTGGCAAACAGGTGGCGACGCCGACCGTCGGTCAAGACACGCGACTGCCACTTCCATTTGGAGGTAGGCGGCCAAGCGCGGCAGAACTTGCGCTAGTCATGTCTCGGCCTGGCGGCGCCTCCCGCAGCAGCTGCCTGTAGGCTGTCGTGCTTGCCGCCCCAGCAGCGTGCGGCGCGGCTCAGCATCAGCCACACGAGGTACGTACTGGACACCACCACCACGCCACGACCACCGCCACGGCCACCTACCGAGCTGACCTCCACAACCTCCACGCTGACTGCCCGACTCGCCTTCCATCATCCCTCTCTCCTGCGTCTCCCTTCCGCATCACGCCGCGACGCCCCCCCTTCTTTGTTTTCCTCGTCCTTGCAGGGCCGAGCGAGCAGCGCGGCAGACGTCGCGTCGTGTGACTCTTCTTTATCTTCTGTTTGATCCACAAGCGGATCAAACGCCCTCCGCCGTCACACACGCCTACTGTCGGTGCTGCTGGTTGGTCATCGTTGCGAGCGTGACGCCCCGACGCCAGCGCCGCCATCACCACGACGCGAGCATCTCGTGGCGGCGACGCAGCGCTCATAGAGCCGTTACCGTCATCTCCTTCGCGTCAAACTCCGCGTCCGACCCACCTCGCCTGAGCCTCCCTTCTACCTTCGAGTTTCCGTCAGCGAGTCGCCGCCTGACCCCGCCTCTGCCTCTCCTTCCTTTCCCATCGTTCTCGCGAAGCCCGCGGCAGAAACATGGCCGCCAAGATGGCTCCCGCCAGCCAGCAGATGCCTCCGGTTCCCAACCGTGAGGACATTGGTGCTACGTGAGTTCCTTGACGCGCATCACGCACCCTGTTGACGGGCCAAACCGTTTGCTAACCAAGCGCAGATGGAATTATCTGCAGGCCGGTATCACGCGTATTATGAATGACCTTGAGCAGGGCATCGACATGCAAATGTACATGGGAGTCTACACGTACGTCCAAATGCCCTCCACCCGTCCGTCTACCGTATTTACGCGTTGCTGACTTGTCTCTTCAACAGTGCCGTTCACAACTTTTGCACGTCTCAAAAAGCAGTTGGGCTGAGTGGTCCTGCCATGCACTCCAACCACCGCGGAGGTGGGCACTCCCTTCCGAGGCGCCTCCGAGTCTCGATTGCTAACCTCACTATTCCTATGTTAGCGCACCTTCTCGGCGAGGAGCTCTACAACAACCTCATCAGCTACCTGCAAGCCCATCTCAAGACGCTCGTCGAAGAGTCCAAATCGCACACCGAGGAAGCGCTTCTCACGTACTATATCAAAGAGTGGAATCGCTACACTACGGCTGCCAAATACATACACCACCTCTTCAGATACCTCAATCGCCACTGGGTGAAGCGCGAGATCGACGAAGGCAAGAAGAACATCTACGATGTATACACACTACACCTCGTTCAGTGGCGCAAGGTCCTGTTTGAGCAGGTCTCAGCCAAGGTCATGGACGCCGTCCTAAAGCTCGTCGAGAAGCAAAGAAATGGCGAAACCATCGAGCACAGCCAGATCAAGCAAGTAGTGGACTCCTTCGTGTCCCTCGGACTTGACGAAGCCGACCCATCCAAGTCCACCCTCGACGTCTACCGCTATCACTTCGAAAGGCCATTCCTAGCTGCGACTAAGGAATTCTATCAGGCAGAGTCTAAACAATTCGTCGCCGAGAACAGTGTCGTCGAGTATATGAAAAAGGCGGAGACTCGGCTCGCCGAAGAGGAAGAGAGGGTCAGCATGTACCTGCACCAGGACATCGCCGTCCCCCTCAAAAAATGCTGCAACATGGCCCTTATTGCAGACCACTCGACACTCCTGCGTGAGGAGTTCCAGGTCCTCCTGGACACAGACCGCGAAGAGGACATGGCCCGCATGTACAATCTTCTGTCTCGCATCCCCGACGGTCTCGAGCCACTGAGAACCAAATTCGAGACTCATGTGCGCAAGGCTGGTCTCGCCGCCGTGCAAAAGGTGCAGTCCTCCGAGGGGGACAAACTCGAACCCAAGGTCTACGTCGATGCCCTCCTCGAGGTCCATAGCCAGTACCAGCTGCTGGTGAAGAAGGCTTTCAACGACGAGGCTGAGTTCACTCGATCGTTAGATAATGCCTGCCGTGAGTTCGTGAACCGCAACGAAGTCTGCAAGTCGGCGTCGAGCAAATCGCCAGAGCTTCTGGCCAAATACACCGATGTACTGCTTCGCAAGAGCAGCACGAGCATCGAGGAGGCCGACCTCGAGCGGACGCTGAGCCAGATCATGATCGTCTTCAGATATATCGAAGACAAGGATGTCTTTCAAAAGTTTTACTCTCGAATGCTTGCGAGGCGGTTGGTGCACAGCAATTCGTCTTCGGATGACGCCGAGACGAGCATGATCAGCAAGTTGAAGGAGGCCTGCGGTTTCGAATACACTAACAAGCTACAGCGCATGTTTCAGGACATGCAGATTTCGAAAGATCTCAACAAGGAGTTTGGCGAGCACCTTGCGAGTGTCGACTCCGTGAGCGGCGTCGACTCGACCTTTTCGATTCTCGGCACGGGATTTTGGCCGCTCACGCCACCGAGCACCCATTTTCACCCTCCTGCAGAGATTTCGACGGAGATTGAGCGGTTCGCGCGCTTCTACAAGCACAAGCACGATGGTCGCAAGCTCACGTGGCTATGGCATCTTTGCAAGGGCGAGATACGCACGGGGTATTGTAAGAGCAGCAAGACCCCATTCACGTTCCAGGTTTCTATATACCAGATGGCCATCCTCCTTCTCTTCAACGAGAAGGACTCCTACACTTACGAGGACATGCTCAGCGCGACCCAGCTCAGCAACGAAGTGTTGGACCAAGCCTTGGCTGTTATTCTCAAGGCCAAGGTGCTACTCATGTCTGGCGGCTCTGGTGACAAACCGGGCTCAGGCAAGACGTTCAACCTCAACTACGATTTCAAGAACAAGAAGATTCGAGTCAACTTGAATCTTGGAGGTGTAAAGGAAACCAAGCAAGAGGAGGCGGAAACCAACAAGACAATCGAGGAAGACCGCAAGCTGGTTCTTCAGGTACGTACCTCCCCTTCATACGATCCCGAGCAGGGAGGCGGCGCTTAACAATTTGCAGTCTGCGATTGTGCGCATCATGAAAGCCCGAAAGAAGATGAAGCACACGCAGTTGGTCAGCGAGACCATCAACCAAATTCGATCTCGATTTGTGCCCAAGGTTGGAGACATCAAGAAATGCATTGAGATCCTTCTCGATAAAGAGTATCTGGAGCGCCTGGAGGACGACGAGCTGGGCTACCTGGCGTAGTCGTCCACCATCTCACTGTTAGGTTGGTCCAGAACAGCAAACCCTCAACCCAACGATTGCATTGCGCGTCGGAGCCGAACCAACGAACTTGATGTATTGAAGCCACAAGCTGGACAGGCAGCCCTCATCTGTCGAGGTTGGAGCGTTTGCTACAAACGAGGCGGGTTATGGCTAGGTGGCCTTCATCTGTATATTTTCCTCGAGTGGCGGTTCGATTTCCAGCCATTCGAGGGTCTTCGTGCGAACGTTCTAGCCGTCACACCAGCGGGGTCTTTTTTTCCTAGTCAGCCTCATGATGAAAAGGGAATATCGCGGCGGCGTCTAGGATTTGCATGGAACGGACGCAGTGGCGGGCCTTGGGCGGGGATAACGGAGAAGGAAAGACGAGCAGCGCTTTTTATAATGATCTGCTCGATGCATCACCCACAATCGAGAAAAATAAAACAGTCCTGGCTATGAGTATTGTGGTTTCGAATGCGGTTCGGGGTATGCTGCCTAGCATATATACGTGTCTGATGTACCATTGGAGCCTGGACGCCTCTTACGCCCTTGCCCAGCCCCCTTTCCCTCTCATCCAAGAAAACCCAAGCGATGCAGTGCGCGCGATCTATTATTATTGCTGTGCCTTTGCCTCGGTGTTGACTGTTCCGCCGCCCTGTTCCACCTCCTCCTCCTGCTCCAGTGGGGCCGTCTTGGTGGTTTTGCCGTTTTCGACCTGGCGATTCCTTGACGCGCCTGTCAATTCCTCCTTTTGGAAGCCGTCGTCTTTGGGTGCTTGCTCCACGTTCTTTGCAGAGTCCAAAGGCCCGTCCCCTGTCGTGGTCGCTGCTGCTGCTTCGGATGAAGGGAAGGCGGAGGCGGAGGCGGAGGAAGAAGAGGAGGAGCCTCCGGAGCCAGGCCGGTCGGGGGCGTCGCTACTGCCTGCTGGCCCGGAGAGGATGCTCTCGCTGAAGCTGGCGTGCGTGGGCGGGCGGTGCCCAGACCGTTCGTCTGTCGAGGAGGCTTCGCGCGACCAGCGCGGGCTGACTATCTGGTAGTCCTTGTCGATGGGGGTGGGGCTGGCTGCTGCTGCTGCTGTCGCCGCTGGTGACGCCGCTGGTGATGCTGACGTTGCCGGTGCCGCTGCGCGCGCCTTGAAGGGCGAGGGGGACTTCTTGCCCCAGCTGCCGCCCCAGCCGCCCGTCTTGCGCTTCTCGCCCGCCCAGGCGGCCCAGCTGGACATGTAGGCGCTGGCCTTTGCGCCTGCCGACTGCACCGTCTGCTGCGCCTTGGAGGACAGGTCGACCATCTGCCCCTGCTGCTGCTGCTTCTCGGACGGGGAGGAGGAGGAGGAGGCGGCGGCGGCCCCCCTGGCCTCGTCGGCGCGGCGGCGCTGCGACTCGCGCAGGTACTCGACGTCCGAGTACAGCTTGTTGAACATGGTGGAGGCCTTTTCGCGTCCGACGGCGAGGTTGCGGCCCAGGATCTCGCGGCCCTGGGCGAACCGCTCGTCGAGGTGCAGCTCCTTGACCTGCTCGGCGATGCGGCGCTGGACGTCGTCGATGGTCAGGCCGCCGGCGCAGGGGTGCTTTGGCTCCGAGACGGCGAACAGGTTCGCGTCGGTGTGCGCGTCCCACATGCGGTAGTTTTCCGTGCGCATCCAGGCCTCGAGCCAGTCGAGGCCAAAGTCCACGGCGGGGTCCTCGGCGGCGCCGAACCCGCCGCCGCCCTTGGAGCCCTCGGTGTTGTTGGCCGTCAGGAAGTTGTGGAACTTGACTGAGGAGATGAGGCCCAGGATGTACGCCTCAAACTGCGATCGGATGAATTCCTCGCTCCCAATGTACTGCATCGTCTTGGGCCTGCTCGGGTTCGCCTCGTCCCACGTCTCGTTGACCTCCTGCGTCAGGTAGTCGATCCATCGCCGATCAGCCGCGGTCAGGGCCAGTGCCGACTTGAGGGACGGGGACGTGATATTTATAGAGTCCTCATCGAGATTAATCAGGATATCACTGTATCGGTCTTTTTGCTGCAGGAGGAGTGAATTGGTGCTGCCGACAAGGTATGACTTGGTGCCAAAGTCGGCGAGGATGTCGAGTTGCTGGAGAGGCGTGTATGGGCCAAAGAAGCTTCCCTGCGATTGATTGCCGCCCCGCTGTGAGCTTGGTCCTGTGCGGTTGGGAAAAGCCGAAAAAAGACAAAAACAAAACGTACCTTGCCGAAAATCTGCAGAGGGAGGCCCATGAATGATAGGAGGGAACTGCGGTTGCTGCTCTGGAGGCTCGTGGATCGAGACAGCTTCTGCTCGTAGTTGTTCAGCTCAGGTTCCGCGCAGTCTTGCAGGTTGCGCAACAGTCCGGGTATCAAGGAAATAAGAGAATATTGGACCATGCACAACCTGTCACACCGCGATCCAAAAAAGAGCATCTATACCTGTCAGTCTCTGCCTGTCTGCTGCGTGGGAGAGGAGAGGGGAAAGGGATCGCATACCTTTGGTTGAAGCAGGCAGCACTTGAACAAGACCAGCGTCTGCCACTTGAACTCGTGGATAAGCTCACGCAGGCTCATGCCCAGGTACTGATCGCGGTCGGCTTCCTGCTGCATGACGCCCCTAAGCTTTTCTTCGGCAAGGCTCTCCTGGAACCTGCGCAGGATCTCCACGTCGGTAAAGTCCCTCTGGGCGAACCAAGCCTGGGTGACGATGCTGAGACGTTCCCGCAGCATGCCGAAGAACTGCGGGCTGTCGGCGATGACGACGACGGCCTTTTGCACGGTCGAGCGGGTCACATCGGCGGGTCGGTCGATGAGCTGGGTCGAGTCGAGCTGCCGCGTGCAGGAAATGCCGAAGAGCGAAGTGGCCGGCTCCGTGTCTGTCTTGGGCCTCAGCAACGTAAAGTACGAAAAGTCTTCCTCGGACCTGAGCGATTGGGTCAGCTAACAACAACATCAAATGGGAGGGAGTCGGCAGCAGCGGACTCACGCGTGTGCACCGTCACTTAGGGCCATGAAGGGAAGCAGAGACCAGCCAAAGTCGACGGCAGGGTCGGTGCCCTCGTCGGCACCGAACCACGTCTCAACCTCTGGGCCGCGGGCATGGTGAAAGCCAACGACGGTCACGAACGGCGCGAAGCCGGGACTGGAAGAAGGGGTGTCAGGAGTCGGCGGGCTGATTGGCGACAGCACTGACTGTATCTCGGCCCCGTTCTGGGAGCCGGCGTCCTCATCACCACTCATTTCTGCGTGTTGCGCCGTGGGCGCGCTGTCAGCACGCAGCGGGCGTAGATTTTTCCAAGAGGTTTTTGTGAGTTGAGCGTATCGTCGTCGTCGTCATCTACAAGGGATCCATACGCGTCGCGAGCGGATGGCTATGCCGAGCGTCGGGGGCGGTCGACTGTCGATTGTCGGTGAGGCGAGGCGAGGCGAGGCGAGGCGGCCCGGGGCGGACGGCGCGTGCCACAGCCGAGTTGACGGGTGTGAAGGCGTGCGTTCGGCCGGGGAACCTGGTCCGTAAGAGTTGCGGTCCGACTGCCCGATGGATGCTCCGTCTCGGGGCGGCGGTGTAGTCTCGGCGATTGCTATCCGATGCAGAGGCCGGCGGTGACGGTCACGAACCGCGGGTAGGGCGTGTTCAAGGAAGTACGTATCGTAGGTAGTAGATTAGTAGGTTGCGGCTGTGTGTCGAACGGCAGGGCAATCAATGCACGATGAACTGTCACGGGCTATGCGAGATGGCGGGGGAGTCCCGGGCAAATGCAATGCCAGCCAGCGCCAGCCAGACAAGACAGACAGACAGACAGACCCGCGGGGCGGCCCAGGGCACAATGACGACGGTGGCAGCAAGGTAGTAGCCGTAGCAGTAGTATCGGGGTTCGGGACTCGACGGTCGAACGGCAGGCAAGGCAAGGCAAGGCAGCTGAACGGGCGCCGCCCTTGTTTTTTTCTCGCAGGTAGGGTGCAGTCTGGGGGTCTGGATCTGGATGCTCCGAGGGGCGGCGCGGCACGCTGACAACAGAAGCTTTGCCTGCATGGAAGAAGGGGTCAGCGACGTCAATGACGCGTGCCAGCGAATGCGGGCACGGGCGTGATCATACCAATTGTGCAGTGCAGTGCACGTCAACCGGATTTTTTATTTTTACTTGTCCCTCGTGGTCTCCCGGTGCGGGCAAGTACTGACTGGACAGCGCGGCGTCGACCTCGATTCGAGTGCTGGCGTCAGTGGTTGTCCTGCTGGTGGTGGTGGTTTGTACAGCTCAGCAACAACCTTGGCGCGTGAAGGGGGGGGAGGGGCTTCAGTGGAGTGAGTGGACGAGGCTTGGGTGCTCGGAGCATCTCCAAGGGCCACCTACTAAGGTAAGTTAATAATCTGTATGGGCCAACTACCAAGTACCATAATAAAAAGAGTGTGTCTCGTCCCCGACGATGACGGGGCGCGCCGACGACAGGGCGAAAAATAAGCTACGTGGTTAGACCCCACCAGGGGAGTGAGAGAAGAGACAGAAACATCCCCTTGCACGCCAGCTTCCGACTCCAACGCCGCCCGCCCATGTGGTCCCATCGTTTGCGTTCCAGCTTCTTTTTTTTTTTCGCCCATGCCCACGCCCATGCCGCGTCACGTGGCGCGTCTCCCGTCTTGACCCTTTTTCGCCCCGTCTGTCTGTCTGTCTTTTTGGCTGTCCGTCTCCAGCAAATGCCGTCTTTGCGACCGCCTGCAACAACAAAGTGCGTATGCACCTGCACTTGAAATGAAATAAACAATGGCAAACGCCGGGCGGGGCGCGCGGCCAGTAGTGTCTTGTCTGTCTGGGCATCTACTACTACTACTACAGCGTATGTATGTAAGGTATGCATCTCGTCAGCCTGCCTGCCAGCGTGTCCTGCATTGCATGCGTGGTGACATCGGCACGTCTCATCGCCACGCGCCATGTGCGCCCTCCTCGCCAGATTCTGCCCTGCCGAGAGCGTGTCCCGGCTACTTCCGCCATCGATGGGGAAAGACGACGGGGGGACGCCTTTTTCCCCAGTGATGAGCCAGCTTGCTGCTTGCGCAAGGCACGCATGTACTACTTGGTACGTAGTATCTGCATCTCGAAGTGGTTTCAGGGACATGAGCCTTTTGTTACACCAAGTGCGTATGTAAACGTATACGGAACCGACGGCATGTTCCGCCAAAACGGCTTGTGCCTGATCGAATCTTCATGAACCCTACCGACAAGGTTACTACATGCCCCGCGTCCGGCGAACAATGGACGACTGACCCAAGGTCCGTGACAATATCTGACAACGCCGAGGTTTAGCGGCTGTTCGTCTGTGTCGACGACGACCAAAAGTGTCCCGTACCTGATACGAGATCGGTAGCCTGTTTAGTACGTTGGCACGTAGAGCGTCGTCCGCGGCCTCGACGCGCGACATGGAGAGCAAGCGCCGGTCCCTCTACCAGGTACATGTCGACTCTACCGGAGGCGCGTCTTGTCATACTATGCCTCCCTGACATTGCCAAGCCGTCACCACGAGCACCAATATGTGATGCGCTCCGCATGTCCCCAAACGTGCGTAGCTCGCGGTTCCAGACGTGCACCATGACTGACAGCTCCAGGTCTTGCTTCACCCGGCCCAAACGGCTCGCCCGCCATCTGCACCATATATGCGTAGAATAGCATGCATGCGCCATCGGCGCAGTCCCTTCTGTCTCGTGTGCGGACATGGCACTCGAGGCGGCGGCACATGGACAGGAGCTGCATGCAGTATACCTACTGTACGTGCCCGGGCAGGTTTGCTGACGTGCAGCGAGCGCCCTTTACTTGGTGACACAGACACGTGGGACGGACCAAAACAAAGGTGCAAAGTTGCACAAAAAGAAAGACGAGACGCATATGTGGCTGCTTCGGGAAGGACGGCTGTCGCGGCCGCACGCGGCCAGAATGAGAATGTATCACGAAGAAATGAGACGTCCAAGGCTGTCGTACCTCCACGCCCGAGGCGCCACGTGCGTTCCCTGTCGCCCTCGCTCCGCCTCCCTCCCCCCCCTCCCCGCGTCCCAAAAGGATCCCGGGACTCAGGTAGGGGGCCGTTGCTGGCCTGTCGTTCGACGCCGCGTACCTACCGTCGACAGGCAGGTCATACCGTGTCGACGTGCTCCAACTGCGCTCGGCACCGGGTGTCATCGTCGCCCCTCGCAGCCACGCCCACACCGGGCCGCGGAGTGGCCCGCCGCGCACGAATCGTGTAGACCGTCACTGCTGTCGCTCCCGTTGGCCTGCCTCGTCAGCCGTGACCGTGCTGTGTCGCGAGTTTCGATACAACGTGAGCAACAGGGGACGAGCCAACATGTGCCGACTTCCAACGTGGAGTGAGCACACCAGCAGGGCCCCTGGTCTTGCCGGCGCCGTTCCTCGTTGGCCACTGCAGATGCTTGCCAAATGACGGCGGGTCCAAAGGACGGTGCCTGTTGGTAAAAAGGAGACATGGGGGGGGGGGGCTCACTTGCCATGCCATGCTCCTCGAGGCCCGGTACGGGGGGTTGGTCCGCAGGTGCTGCAGCCACACGAACCAGATGCTCAGGCAAGAGCGTTGATAATTAAACGTGACTGGTGGGCGAGATGCCAGAGACTCAGGGGCCAGCGGCCCGCCCACGAGGCGTCGGAGCCGTCCGTCTCACCGTGCCGTGCACCGGGTTCACCTGATATTCGAGCTGGATGCGACTGACTAACGTTAGTACCTGGTGCTTGATTTGTGGAATGAGGGATCAATGCTGGGGCTCTCATAGGTAGAGCGCATGGCAAGCGCCATATCGGTGAAGGGTTCGGAGCTGAACTTTCTTTCTGCCCGCGGGTGACCTGACTCGTTGATTCCTCGCTATGTCTGGACTCGGGCGTCCAGAGGGTGCCAAGCGTACCTTTTAGTACGTGGTGAATCGATAATAAGTTGCATCGCAAGCCGGGAAACGACCCCGATCCATCTTCATTTGTTGGCAGTGTTGATTTGGGACGAAGCTGAGGAGAACTGGGGAGGAGGCTCCGTCTTGGTCTTGGCTGCTGCTCTCCCCCTATGCTGAAGCACTGATTTCGAATCTTGTTCGGTTCGTCGCATTGTGTGGTCTTGCGAAAGCGCGCATTGGCGGCATGCAGATTGCCCGCAGCCATGTCATGTCACCCATGCCCTGACAAGTTCATCGGCCCTACTGTGGGTTTACGCCAATGTAAAGACTCAACGACGAGAAATGTCAGTCACCAGCAACGCCACCAGAAGCAAGCATTCTGGTAAATCGGATGGATCTCCTGGGCTTCAACATGCGAAACGTCCATCAGAGCGCATGGCCATGTCCTGGCGCAATGTGCAGCCTCAGCTCTGTGACATGCTCACGATGAGACAGCCCAGCTGTCACGCTCTCGGTAGCACTGCCATGCATCGGAGGGGGGAGGGTGTTCAGATTAGGCGGCAGCACACTTGAGACGAAAAATGTCACGAGCAATGATCGCCAGCCTCTCCCTCCCAGATACGCAATCTGGGTCTGGAGCTTTCGAAAGACGTCGTCAGCGGAAAAAGCGCCCGTGACGATGAGCGCGGCTGTCAGGTATCCCCGGCTCGCGGCCACCAGCTCGGGCGTCCGTGGTCTTGCACTGCGACAATTGGACCCTTTTTGGCCGAGACAGGCTGATGCGGCCGCCTAGAACACTGCCTTCGCATTGGCGGCTGCTCTGCTGAAGCAAGACAGGGGCGAACCCTGTCCTCGTGGCCTGCGAGCACGTACGGACGAAGCATAACCCAGTTTGCAATCAGCCCGTCTCGCCCCCACGCCATCGACAAGACATACGAAGGTAGTACGAAACCTATCCAGCTTATTATCGCGATCAGTGCGTGTGCTAGCACTAAGTTAATATATAGCACCCCGGGTGGGGGAGAAATAGAGTATAGTGCCGTACCGAAAGGCCCTCCTCCCTAACTAATGAATCCACTCCGCTACCATTCGAATGGACCCATCCATCACTGACAGCGCGACGCAGCAAAGTCCGTCGCGTCGCGAGCCGCCTCATGGGCACGAATCTTTCGTGACAGGCGCACCCTCGAGCCGAGCTGCACTCCGAGTCTCAGCACACCACCACCCTGTGTCAATGCGGAGGCTGATTCCAGCAACGCTCGAAGGGTTTTTGCCCCCCCCCCCTCCTCTCAACCTTCAGTGGCTGACATGGCGCCCCGAACCGATCCGCAAAGAACATGCAAGCGCTTTGGGCGAGTCGTTGACAAGGGCCAGCAGCGGTGATGTGGCCAGGGCCGCATTGGGGTGCGCGCGCCTTTTTGGCTGAATGGGGGGCGGATGTCTGCGGTTGTCGTCGACTGGGGTTGTTTCTGAGCTCAACGGTGAAGCTTTCTCGCCTCCGGCGCAGTGCGCAGATAAGGTACCTTGGCTACCTTGCTGTACCTTCTAAGATACGTGCCTTAATAAAAGTACCTCCCGGTGGCCAATGTCTGCCGGAAAGCAAGTGCTTGCCTGTCTGCATCCCTAGGTGACGGGGGAGGGGACTCGATCCATGGATGTGTGCACGAGCATCCGACGGGGCGGGAAGGTGGCAGCATCAGCTCCTGCCGCTACATATATTCGCTGCACCACTCGCCTGCCACCAGGTACGTGCCAAGTACATACGTAACTGCCTTACGAAACACCTTGCACCCCCTGGATGGGTTGACTGCAGTGGGCTTCTTTGAGTGTTCGCGGACATGGGACGGGACACGGATGTTTCGTCGGCCGCGACTTCCACAATTGGTCGTGTTTAGTCTTCAGCGAGGTTGCGCCTGTGCTGCCGCCATTGAGGCGGAGTTTGATGAAACAGGCACGGCAAGTAAGGAAGGGACGACGCACACACCACCGCCAGGTAACTTGATAGCTTTTTTGTTAGATCCAACGTCCTTTGCTACCCCTTCGGTGACGACGGCGCACTTTGACGTCCCGACTTCCCCTCGCCCAACTTCTTTCTGGCTTGTAGGTATCCATCACCGCCGTGGTCATCCCACTGCCCTCCATCCATCCTCATCATCCCCACGCCAGCACCGGACCGAACCCGACCGACCGACCGGCCACTAGCTGCGCTGTCAGTGCCGCTCCCCAGCGTGCGGCTGCCGCAACTGCATCCTTACAGGCATCGGTTTATGCCAAGGCGCCCGCCTGGCCAGGGTCTCAGCGACTTTCTGCGCCCGCAGTGTGTTTGCTCGCGCTCCGGCTGAGCGCGAGGCTGGCCCGGCTGCGTAAGGTACGCATACTACCTTATTACGCTCGCCGCTGCAGACTGCCTCCGGTCCGCCCAATCTGCTGGGCCCAGCCACGGGGCACGTCCGCTCGCAGACGCCAGACGGTGAGGCGAGGCGACGGTACCAGCTGCAACACGCATACCTTATTACTTGGAGGCTGACGCCCGGCAAAGTGCGGCACTGTCTCTCGCTCCCTCATACCGGCACCGCACTGCACTGCACGCCCTCCAGGCTCTCGTCATCTGTTCACCGGGCTTGGAACCTGGGAACCTCCGCTGCCGTTGTAGGTGCTACTTTGCCGCACCCGCACGAGGAGGTACGTTCGGACGTAGCCTATAGGCTCGTGCTAAAGCAGAGCTAATAAACCCCCAGCATCCTCCAACCGCCAGGCCCAACGACGGTCGGCTGGGCTCGGGGACCTCCACACGCGCATCCACGGCCATCCGCATCCATCTCCATTTGTTGCTCCACGCCAATTGGCGCAGCTCCTTCCCCGACTTGAGCACCCGCCAAGCCTGTCATCAGTCCCAGCGGTCTCACTGGCGCCTGGCTTTCGCTCCCACTGCACTTCCCAACCTGCCGCCTCGCCTCGCCTCGCCTCGCCTGCCTGCTCCTCCACCACCGCTCACCACCTCACCCGCCCTCTCTCTCTTTGCTTCTCCCAGTCCCCTGGGCCGCGCCCCTCGACACCGTCACCGGCACCCGCAACTAATCAATCCGGCGACGCCGACGGCGCCGACGACTGCGACGACGACTGTGACGACGAGGTCGACGAGGCTACTGCCTTCCTCGTCACCCGCCTCACGCCCCCCGTCTCCGCCCACGCTGACCCGTCATCGCGCGCCCAAACAGCCGGCGTAGCTCCTCGACACCGTGCATTCGCCCCCCACACGGCGTCTCTTCTACCACGCATCTCCCGGGTTCGCGTCCGATAAAAACGAATTCGTGCCGAACGGGCCGTACCCCCGTCATCCTCGATCGAGATCGCCTTGCGGCTTCCAACGCGACACCCGCGACTCGCCCGAGGGCCGCCCATGCGCCAGTAGCCTCGACGAGACCCCCATCGCGAGGCATTGCCGTCGTTGACGGCCATCCACCTACACGCCACATCGCCTCGAGCTGTGTCAGCGCACACGGTCGAGCTCTGCCAGTCGCCCATGATGGGTGGTTGTATGAGCTCCAACAGTGAGGAGGCGGAACAGAAGAAGAAGAGCCAAGCCATCGACAAGGTTCTGGAAGAGGACTCTAAGCGATTACGGAAAGAATGCAAGATTCTACTGCTCGGTACGTAGTTTGTCATCTGGCCCGTTTTCTCGACTGCTGACCCGACTACACAGGCTCTGGCGAGAGTGGCAAGTCCACGATTGTCAAACAAATGAAGATCATCCACCTCAAGGGCTATTCCGAGGATGAGCTGTACAACTACAGGCCCACGGTCTTTAAGAACTTGGTCGAGTGCGCCAAAGCTGTCATCATGGCGATGCAGCAATTCGACATCGAGCCAGAGCTGGAGACAAACAAGCAGCACATAGAGTTCCTGCTAGATTACCAAGCCGAGTCTGGCCCGCAAGCGCACATTGACCCTCAGGTCGGCACTGCCGTTCAATCGCTGTGGTCAGACCCAGCAAAGGACCAGTTGATGGAACATCAGACAGAGTTCTACCTCATGGACTCGGCAGAATAGTATGTCATCTCTCTCCACTGGTACGGGGCATCGCTGACCGGCGTGGCCATGCAGCTTCTTCCAAGAAGTGATGCGCATCGTCGCTCCCGACTATCTGCCAAACGAGATGGATGTCCTACGTGCTCGTACTAAGACCACAGGCATCTACGAAACTCGTTTCCAGATGGGACAGCTCAGCATACAGTATGCAACCTTGTTCATCCCGTTCCAGCCACCCAGCCCCTGACGGCTGACCGTTACTAGCATGTTCGATGTTGGCGGTCAACGGAGCGAACGCAAGAAGTGGATCCACTGCTTCGAGAACGTGACGTCGATTATCTTTTGCGTCGCGCTCAGCGAGTACGATCAAGTTCTTCTCGAAGAAAGCAGTCAGAACCGAATGATGGAGAGCTTGCTATTGTTCGACTCAGTAGTCAACTCGCGATGGTTCATGCGGACTAGCATCATCTTGTTCCTCAACAAGGTTGACATCTTTAAGCAAAAGCTCACCCGGTCCCCGCTTGGCAACTACTTTCCCGACTACTCAGGTGGCAACGACGTCAACAAGGCAGCAAAGTATCTACTGTGGCGCTTTAACCAGGTGAACCGGGCGCACCTGAATCTTTATCCTCAGTGAGTGCAGTTGCTAGTGACATACTTGGTCGATGGGTAATATGCTAATAGAGGCAACGCGCAGCCTCACCCAAGCAACGGATACCTCGAATATCAGACTCGTGTTCGCAGCTGTTAAGGAGACTATATTGAACAACGCGCTCAAAGACTCGGGAATACTTTGATGGACCTGTGTTGGGTCACCAACAACACAAACGAACGGGCGGTGGACCGCCAGCGTTCCTGGGCATTATTCGGAGTTAAGGTGGCTGTCTATTCCCAGCCGGTGGCGTTCACTGTGTTTGGCGTGCCGGTACCTTTCTCACCTTTTTTACGACCTGCCGATGACGGGGGGCAACACACACTACTTTAATTCACCTAACGGAGTCCCCAACGATGCGCCGCTCCTAGATGGGGTCTTTCGCCAGCCCCGGGGAGGCACTGTGGCAGAGCCGCACGCTGCGTCCACATAGAGCCCTTGGAGTTGGCGCTGGATTGCCACGTTTACAAGCGATGCTATGGGCCGGCTGGCGTGTCTTGGATGGGCGAGTGCTCGGTGGACGACACAAGGTTGCATGATGATACGGTGACATGAACTACTTGGGAGACGATGGCGCAGAAAGGTGCTTGGATATTCAGGAGGATATCGAAGGCGAGGATTTCTGCTCCAGGCCTCCGCATCAGTCGGCGCGGGTAGGCCTCAAGTTGGGATGGCCGCAACAAGCGATTGGGTGAGCGAGGTTTCAGCAAAAGGAGCGCGCATCGACACTGGATCGAGTCGAGTAACTCTTATTTGGCAGCACACTTGAATGTGCAACACAGCGAGTGGACGTTGTTGAATGGGTGTAGAAGTTTTCCGGACCTGCACATCCCACAGCTCATGTAAAATGACTAGGGGGCAAGGCAGCGAGACATGAATGATTCAATAAAACTACTGTATCAGTATGAGTTCATCCATGACCGCGTTGGTCCAGGCAGGCAGGGCAACCTCAGCGAGCAGAGAATGGGACTGCGCCGGGGAGATCGCGATGGGACTAAGCACTAGGCCCCCCGAACTTAATAGCGTGCTGTACGAAGTCGTAGATAACGCAGTGCGTGAGTACAACGATTTCCAGGTCAAGAGCGAAGGGACCTCCGACCCGACGGTGAGGAGACTGGGGGCGCTCGGCGGGTCGAGGCGGCGGGGTGCCATGAAAGGCCCCACGATGGCCTGAGGGAGGCCCGCCCTCAAGCAGTGGAGGAGTGCACCCCGCTCGTTGTTCTCGGCGTTGGCGGTAGCATTTACTTCGTATCAAAGTAGTACGTTGGTACGTTAGTAGTATAACCTGGCAAGGCGGTGACCAGAGTGAAGGCGAGAGCTTCGGCATCACATGGGTAGCATCAACATTAGATGGGAGAGTCATTGGGATCGGTGATGGGCGCGACGGGCGCGTTGGCGGGGGGTGGGAGAGGGAGGATGACGACGAGGACGAGGACGAGGATGAGCGTGGAGGTGGTGGTGCATGTTGCATGCCGCTGCATGCAGCGACGCCCGCCAGCCGGTGGCGAGGCTGGAGTCGCAGCTGGAGGAGAGGCGGCGATGACGCTATTTTGGTTGGTTGCTCTTCCCCACCCGCCCGCAATCGAAGCTTGTTGCTGCTGGTGTTGCTGCTGCAGCTGCTGGCTGATTGTTGGTCGTGCATTCATCATGGCGGGGAGGATGGGGGAGGGGGGAGGGGGAGGGAGGGGCAAGTATCCAAGCTCGTGCAGCACGCACCTCACTGTGCCGAGCCTGCGGGATGTATCTATCATGCGGCCAATTCGGCTTCAGAGACGGAATTGCGCAGAGGGCCCGCCGTTGGCGAATGCACCTACTAATGTACCTCAGGTTATTTACTTACCCCAAAGCACTATAACCTGCTGTGCTGTGCGATCCCGCAGCTCTCCACCGATGGCTGCTGCGGTAGGTTCAATGCGCGCGCAGTCCAGCCCAACTCACCGGCTGGCTGGCCTGCAGCTCGGCTCGGCGGGTGGCGCCCAGGATAGAGGCCACTGGCCAAGGTACTAATAAACCTACTGTACCACGAAGGAGGTAAGGTACTATTCTTGTGTGGCATCTACCCAGCATGCTACCTTGGTGGCCAAGGCACGCGGGAACTGGGCCTGCAAAGCCTCCTTCAATTGAGAGGGGGGATGGGGAGGGGGCTTTGACCTGACATCCACTGGCATGATGGCGGGAGCTTGGGCGAGCTTGGGTCAGAGCTACTGCGCAGGTAGGAGGAGGAGGCGAGGGGCTGGGAGAAGTCACGCATGATGTGATGTGATGCTCCCCTCCTCCCATGTTCCTCGAGTTGCTCCTCGCCCCGGACAGTACTCGAGGTTAGTATTGCAGGTGTATAAGGTATCTCCTTCCCCCTCCTTCCTGACCTCTTTACCCCTCCCCCATCCCCATACCACACTGCCACGCCGCACGTGAAACCTCTTGTTTTCATCTCTTTGAAAGGGTCTACCTTTCTTGTGCCATCGTGGCCTACATTGAACTCTGTTCCCCTCGCCTGCGCCTGTTCCTCCCTCGCGAGCTGCTTCCGGCCCTCCCGAGCTCTGCGTCTTGACTGACACTCAAACCAACCCCGCTAAAGGCCCCCACCACAGTTGCTTTAGCTGTAAGATCACGCCTCTTCAGAGCAGCCGAGAGCCTCTCGTACGATCAGCTTGCCGACGGAGCCTATCTCTCTTTACAGGGCCTCCCACGAGGCAGATTCGCATTGAAAAAGGGCCCGACGTCCTGACCACGCGGTGCAGGCGCTGAGATTTCGTTCCGTGGAACCCACAGAGCAGCAGCCATGGCGACAGAACAGTCACGATTGCCCACTCGGGAGCGTCGCCCCTCAACCGGAGCTCCGATTGTGGATATCCAGGGCGCCGTGGGTCCTGCCGGCATATCGCGGCCCAAGCACAAGAGAACCTCCACCGGCCTGGGACCTGGGGAGATCAAGATCGTTGAAGGTGGGCAAATTCATGGGCGGCATTCAGCCCGTGACGGGTTTCGGGGCCTACCCCTTTTCTTCTTCTTGCTCTTTTTGCTGATGCGGTTCCTGTCTAGCATCCATACCCGAACCCCAGCGCGAGGCCTGGAAGCGAAACCAGCCAGAGGACTTCAAGGACAAGGATGGGTTCGAGAGGGCCGTCGTTCGCCATGTCGAGACCACCCTCGCCAGGAGCATGTTCAACTGCGACGAGTCGGCGGCGTACTCAGCCACCAGCCTCGCCATTCGCGACCGCCTCATCACCGGATGGAACAAGACGCAGCAGCGCCAGACGTACAGAGACGCCAAGCGCGTCTACTACCTGAGCTTGGAGTTCCTGATGGGACGCGCTCTGGACAATGCCATCCTCAATGTTGGGCTTAAGGATGTAACCAAAGGTATGGGCCACTCCCCTACCGATCAGACCCCATCGGGGACATGGCATTTGCTAATGCACCGCCCAAGCTGGTCTTGCGGACCTTGGCTTCAGAATGGAGGACATCATCAGCCAGGAGCACGACGCTGCTCTTGGCAATGGTGGCCTGGGCCGTCTGGCGGCATGCTTCCTGGACAGCCTTGCCTCACTTAACTACCCGGCTTGGGGGTATGGCCTTCGATACAGATACGGAATCTTCAAGCAGGAGATTATCGACGGCTACCAGGTCGAGGTGCCGGACTACTGGCTGGATTTCAATCCCTGGGAGTTTCCCCGCCATGACGTGACTGTGGATGTAAGCGCCGGTTCTACTTACAGCTGACGGGTTGAACTGGGCTGATTGACCCTTTAGATCCAATTTTTTGGCCATGTCAACAAAACTATTAATGATCAAGGAAAGACGGTGTCTGTATGGGAGGGCGGTGAGACTGTTGTGGCCGTCGCCTACGATGTCCCGATCCCCGGATACGATACTCCGACCACCAACAACCTCCGCCTATGGTCCAGCAAGGCATCGGGGGGCGAGTTCGACTTCCAAAAGTTCAACAATGGCGACTACGAGAGCTCCGTGGCGGATCAGCAGCGTGCCGAGACAATCAGCGCCGTGCTGTATCCCAACGACAACCTGGAGCGCGGCAAGGAGCTTCGACTGAAGCAGCAGTACTTCTGGGTCGCCGCCTCGCTCCATGACATCGTCCGCCGCTTCAAAAAGTCCAAGCGCCCCTGGAGCGAGTTCACCGACCAGGTCGCCATTCAACTGAATGATACGCACCCGACGCTGGCCATCGTCGAGCTCCAGCGCATCCTCATCGACGTCGAAGGGCTCGAATGGGACGTTGCGTGGGATCTTGTCACCAACACGTTTGGCTACACTAACCACACAGTGCTCCCCGAGGCGCTGGAGAAGTGGCCCGTCGGCCTCGTCCAGCACCTTCTCCCGAGGCACCTCCAGATCATCTACGACATCAACCTCTACTTCTTGCAAAAGGTCGAAAAGGCGTTCCCCAAGGACAGGGACATGCTTCGGCGGGTGTCCATCATCGAGGAGTCGCAGCCCAAGATGGTGAGGATGGCGTACCTGGCCATTGTCGGATCGCACAAGGTCAATGGCGTCGCCGAGCTCCATTCGGACCTGATCAAGACGACCATCTTCAAGGACTTTGTGCAGATCTACGGGCCCGACAAGTTTACCAATGTGACCAACGGCATCACCCCGAGACGCTGGCTGCACCAGGCCAACCCACGCCTGGCGGAGCTCATCGCGTCCAAGTGCGGCGGCAACTCGTTCCTGAAGGACCTGACGCAGCTCAACAGGCTGGAAGCGCACGCCAAAGACCCCAACTTTCGACGGGAATGGGCCGAGATCAAGTATGCCAACAAGGTGCGCCTCTCGCGGTACATCAAGGAGGCGAATGGCGTAACGGTCAATCCAGCGGCCTTGTTCGACGTCCAGGTCAAGAGAATCCACGAGTACAAGAGACAGCAGCTCAACATCTTTGGCGTGATCCACCGGTACCTGGCCCTCAAGGCCATGAAGCCCGAGGACAGGAAGAAGCAGCTGCCCCGTGTATCAATCTTTGGCGGCAAGGCCGCGCCCGGCTACTGGATGGCCAAACAGATCATCCATCTCATCAACGCGGTCGGCGCTGTTGTGAACAAGGACGAGGATATCGGCGATCTTCTCAAGGTCATCTTCCTGGAGGACTACAACGTCAGCAAGGCTGAGATGATCTGCCCCGCCTCGGATATCAGCGAGCACATCTCGACGGCCGGCACAGAGTAAGTCTACCATTGGGCACCACCACACCCGCGAGGGGATGGGCCCGGCTGACCAGCGGATAGGGCTTCGGGAACTAGCAACATGAAGTTTGTTCTCAACGGAGGGTTGATCATTGGAACCTGCGACGGCGCCAACGTAAGTCCCAGGGGGCGGCGATGCTGGCCCGGGTGGACCGTGGCAACGGTAATGGCAAACTGCTGACACTGAGCGCGCACGCAGATTGAAATCACCCGGGAGGTTGGCGAGAATAACATATTCTTGTTTGGCAACCTTGCAGAAGACGTAGAGGACCTTCGCCACGCACACAATTACGGCTCCCACTCGATCGACAGCGACCTGGACAAGGTGTTTGGTGAGATCGAGAAAGGGACCTTTGGAGCGCCCGACGACTTTGGGGCCCTGATCGCGGCCGTGAGGCATCACGGAGACTACTACCTGGTGTCGGACGACTTCCACAGCTACATTCAGACGCACGCACTCGTGGACGAGGCGTACCGAAACCAGGACGAGTGGGTGTCCAAGTGCATCACGGCGGTGGCACGCATGGGTTTCTTCACCAGCGACCGATGCATCGACGAGTACGCAGAAAGCATCTGGAACGTCGAGCCTCTTGTCGTTCGGGAGTAGTAGCGCTTGACGATTACGATGGGTGTGCCCCGGTTGCGAGGAAGGAAGGGAAGCCGGGTAGAAGGAAGAGACTGTTTGACGAATACATGATTGTCTGACTTATATTTGAGTCAGTCGTGCGAGGAGGGTGGAAGTTTGCTTTAACATGGAGGATACATGGATGGCAACGGATTGTCGTTTAAACCTCATACTACAACAGATACATGTCGAAAGCCGCTGCGTGATGTGGCGGACATGGCTAACAGAACACGTACAAAGCGTCTTTTGTGGCAGTAGTGTTGGCGGTGCTAAGTCAGTGCGGCGGTTTGGACGATGTTGCCAGCGCACAGACGGACAGACAGACGGGCAGGCAGTCGGGCGGTCGAACGGACGGACGGCGTTGACCTGTTAGGCACTGGTACATACGTGCATGCCGCAGTGGCTGTGCAGCAGGAACCAGGTCAAGCGTTTAGCCCCGGCCTGGGGCGGAGGAGAAGCTCCTCCTCGAGCGCCCTGGACCAGGCCAGGCCAGGCGGGGATCGGGGTTTTTGCGTCGATTGCCTGCGGCCGGGGCGATGCGCGAGGGGGAAAGAGGGGGAGGGGCACGCACACGCACACGCACACGCAGGCGGGCGGGCGGGCGGGCGGGCGACTGAAGGGGCGCGCTGGGCAGCGGTGCCGGGAAACCTGGGGAGGAGCCTCCATATTACAGTGGCAGTAGCAATAATAATAAGTGCTGTACCTTGACTGAGGTACTAACTAACCTCATAACGTCCCGTCAGGTGGTGTGCGCATGTGCCGTGCCGTGCCGTGCCTTGCCGTGTGGTGCGGTGCGGTGCGGTGTGCGCCTGGCTAACTATGTTGGCGGGATGGCGGGATGGCGGGATGGGCGGGGGTCTCGTCAGTGAGGCGAGCAAGCGAGCAAGTGAGCAAGCAGGCGAGCAAGCAGGCAGGCAAGCAGGCAGGCAAGCAAAGCACCTGCAGAGAGCAAGCAAACACGTATAGTATACCCATGTACGCAATTGAACCGATGGGAGCGATTGCGAGGCGGCACTGCTTGCCACGTGCCACGAGCCGTAGTATTCGGGATGCCTTACGAAGTGGTGCACATGGGACTTGGTCCACACGTACCCAACGTACTTTGTCCTAATAACTCTGCGTATCGCTGCGGCGGGCCATCTGTTGCTGGCATGTGCGTGCGTAGCCGTACTAATTCACAAGGAGAGCACCTAATAGTACTGGCAAGTCAGGGACCGTGCTGCTGCTCGTCTCCGAACATTCACTGGTGATGACGGTGGCAGTGGTCATGATGAGCCGGAAGACTTCCTCTCATTCCATGCCATGCTGCTGCTATGCCATGCCCTGCGATTGCATGTTGCTTTCGTTGGGCGCATTCGCGGGCGGTCACCAACGGCCCTCGGTACCTGTGACGTCAGGGCTCTCCTCGAGGGGGAGGGAGGGGAGAGAAATTCCTACCGATTTGCCCCTCGCTTTGCTGTATTTGTTCGCGACAGGTGGGCTGGGTTACTGACTGGATGGTACCTATGGCTGGTCTGACAAGCAAGGCAGGCGGGACAGGGTCGGAATGAGCAGCAGCCGGGGGTGAAAGAGAGAGGGATGGGGGGCGAGGGGGGGAGGAAAAGGGGACCCGGCGAATGGGAATGAATCCCATGCACGAGGGATCAATATTTGGCACAGACATGGATGGGCATGGGGTTTTGCCGTCGCGGGTTTCCTTGATTTGTGATTTTGGAGAATGGGGGAATGGGAAGGGCTGGTTGGCTGCCCGTGACTATTGTTGTCGCTGCGCATCGAGATCTTGGCTTGTGGGATGGCATGGAGGGGTACTAAGGTTATACTGTATAAGGTACTGTAGGTGCATACACGCCTAGTCGTGAGAGACGCACCTACTAATTGCATCGTCGCATCTAGACGGCAAAGCGGGAGTGAGCAGGTAGGCAGGTAGGTAACTAGGTGGGCAAGCCAAGTGATAAGTCCTCCGACTTTCATCCCATCCATCTTCATTGCTGGGCAAAGGACGGTGGCAAGGCGGATAGCATGTTCGGATGGATGGGCCTGATCTGGTGGTGGTGGTGGTGGTGGAGGGGCGGGATGGTGCGCTGTCTGCTGCTGCCCCCTGGGGATGTCGGCCCTGGCGGCTGGTGCCCTGTGGCTGGTGCCCCCCTCCCCTACCTACCTTACCCCTCCCCCCCTCCGCTGTGCTGGGCCGAGGCGCTCTAGTAGGGCTGGCTGTCCGCTGGACGGGCTGGTTCCATCATCGTCATCAGGGCAGGGCAGTACCTACTAAGGCATCGTACCTGTGTAGGTACCTGGGGGAGGTGTATGAGGCGGCGGCACTTCAGTCACCACCGCAGCCGCCGGGGCGTATTGATGAGCTCAGTTCGGGAGCCCTCCCGTCGCCAGGGCAGTCTTCAAGGTAGTTACTAACCTACCTGTAGGTAGACGCGCGGGCAGGGCTGGATAGGGAGCAGACCGGCCTGACCCTGCAACATATCTTAGGCGGGCAGAGAACGAGCCGCCCGCAGGCAACAAGAGCTGGAGTTGGAACCAGACAAAAGACACGGGGCACAGGGCGTCCCTGTTGTGCCGGTGGGTTGCAGACCTCGACCGCGTCGATGGGTTGGCAGATCTCGATGCGCAGAGACTGGCACCGACATATTCCCACACCGATCCATGCGACGAAGCGCCTGCGTCCGTCCCCCCTTTTGGGTTGAGAGAGGACGAGGGCTCTTTCTTTCTCTCATTTCTTCTCCTTCTCCCCCCTCCCCCCCTCTCTCTTCCCCGTCTCTCGTGGTCTTTTTTTTTTTTTTTGTAAAGCTCCCTCTTCCTCCTCGTTGCTCCTCGCAAAGAAACGGACAGCGCGACCCTGTGACTGAGCAGGTGCACGAGCTTGCCGACGTGCAAAGGCCCCGCCCGACTGCGAATCTCGATCGTGCCCCTTGCCAATAACACGGCATACCTAACTATTTGCTTGCTCTCCAACGGCGCACACCCGCCGCCGGTCAACGCCCCCCTGTCCCGGGCCAGTTCGGACAACCGCGCCTCAGTTCGCCGTACCGGAGCGATCAGAGAGAGAGAGAGAGAGAGAGAGAGAGAGAGAGAGAAAACCCCCCGTTCTCTCCGCGCGGAACAAGTAAACGGCAGCAGCGCAAACCTTTGTTCCCCTCCGTGTCTTTTACCCAAGGACACCGGCGAAACCCCCCCCAGTGGTGGGCTTTTTACGACCACCAAACGAACGTTCGTTCCCCCGCCCCAGCTTTTGCCGAACGAGCAAAGTCTAGAACCGCGGCGGCCAGGCGACGAACGGGCACCGAAATGCTAATGATTGCTAGCGCCTCGGCTAGGCCAGAAAAAAACGAACGACAGGCGGCGAACGCTACGTGCCTACAGGTACTATCGGCAGACTCGAAGCGCGCGCGCCCCCCATCGAGCCCCGAGCTCCCGATCCGCCCAGCTCTGCGGCTGCGGTTGATAAAACACCAACGGTCCGCTGTGCATTCGCGCCCGGCGCACACGTTTGAACCGTGATACGGGAACAAACGCGCTCTGCGATTCCTTCATCCCCCTCATCTCGGTCGATAATTGTACCGAGGACACGAAAGACGTGTAAGTTGGGTCCGTTCGCCTTGCTGTGTGTCGTTTATCCGATGCCAAGTCCCCTCACGGCCGTCTCTCTTCCCCCCTCTCCTCGTCCTTTTACTTCCTCTCGCTCTCTTCATCCTCCTTCGTCTGGGTCGCCGCCCCGCACGGGGTTTGCCCGCGCTCGAGGCGATGATCGCATTCCCGCCTCGTCGCCACAGTTGGCTTTCCTGCCTCCGGAGGTGTGTCAGGCAAACGGAGTCGTGCCCTCCTACCTACGTCATGCGTCAAGCATCGGGAGACGAGAGGCGAGCCGCGCCCCCGCGCGATTCGTCGACGCTTGCAACTGCAAGTGCAGGACTGCAGGGGTCGCGGGCGCATGGTCGTCCAGGGTGCCTACAGTATACATTGGACACGCCGCCACCACTGGGTACGCTCGCCATTCACCAAACGAGAAGGCCGGCGGCGAGAGCGGCGCGATAGCGGCGACATCGGGAACGCGGCAAGCTCCGGCATCGTCCCCCACGGCTAAAAAGGCATCCCATTCCATGATGGGCGCTGCCGTGCGACTGCGTGGCCTGTCCATCCCTCCCGAACGCCGAGTTGGGCTTCTACGGATGCAGCCTTGACCGGTATGGCCTACATGATGCGCAACTTGGGAATTCTCGGCCTGTGGAAATGATATGATGGTGGTGGGCGGGCGACTTCCATGAGGTGGCCATCATGAAATGAAATGCCAGTGGACGGAGGCGCCTCGGCTCACCGTGCGGGCGGGCGCTTCTGCCTCGCCGGAGGTTTCTCTCCAGGGGCTACTGCCACTACCACGCACTACTAGCCACCACGCCCCCTTGGCGGCTGAGCGGCCGGGACGGGAGCTGAGGGGCGGGCAGCAACCTAACCGGAAAGCTCGTGCAAGCGCACCAGACCCTGAGGAAGGGGCCTGTCACAGGTGTCCAATTCAGGGCGCCTCCATTGGATATCACGCTCTGGGGCGCTGGAACCTGGCGCTGGAACCCTGAGCACCAGCACCAGCAGCGCGCTCGAGGAAGATGCATTGATTTGCGTCCATCCATCAAAATGGAAGTTCGCCATGGGATCTCATCCCCCCCCTTGATCCGTGCGGCTTGCCTAGCCTGCATGGATCCTGCTCCCCCGTCCCTCCATCCTCGTCAGCGGCTCCTCTTGAAAGCGATGCTGGCTGCTGCTCAATGACGACACCCCGACCCTGCACGAGGCGCAGACTTCCGTTGCCAGACACGATGTGTTGCTGACTTCTCGCTGTTTCCGCGACAGCTCCAGTTTTCGTCGTCGCGCTGCCTGCAACCTCGCTGGTTTCACCGCATCTTCAACTGCATCGACTTTTGCCGCCGCTGCCCATCTCGCGTGCGCGGCATCCCCATCCGTCCGTCCATCGTCAAACGCTTGCGTTGCCTCCCGCCCTCCAACTCCGCGATACGGACGCTTCAACGGCCGAGCCCACCACGCACGCGCGCAGCCCGCTGCAGAAAGAAGGAAGACGAAAAGAAAGGAAAAGCCAATCAAATCCTACCTAATACGTCAAAAAAGGCCGTTGAGCCCAACCCGACAACCAAACCTCGACGCCAAGCACAACGCCACAGGTGACGACAGCGCCGACGGAGGCGACAGGCGCTGTTTGCTGCCCATTGCACGCCACAGACTCAAAAAGTCACCGCCGCCTCACCCCGCAGACGACGTGACCCCACCACCACCCACCCATCACCGCCACTACTGGTAGTACCAAGTACCACCACCACCACCACCACCACCAACCCGACCATCCTTACCCACCGACCGACACTACCATCGCCGACCCTTCTTCCGCCGCCGCGTCCACGCTCTTCCATTCCCACAAACCCTCGCTCCCGCAGCCCATCCATCGCCCGCCTCAGGGATCACCGACAATCGAGCATCGAGCATCGACGCCTGCGCACCGCAATCATGGCCGAATTCGTGCGCGCCCAGATCTTTGGCACCACATTTGAGATCACGTCGAGGTACGCACGAACTCCGCCGCTCCGGCCCCCCGCCATCCTACCGCCCCGGATGCGCAACCACCCTTCAGCGCCGTTCCGCTCCTTGGCCGTCCACCGATTCGCTCGCCTTTTTCCCTATTGCTGACCTTGCTCCCAGGTACTCGGATCTCCAGCCCGTTGGCATGGGCGCCTTTGGACTCGTTTGGTATGCCCTGGTTCCTCCCCGCCTACGCCGCCTCCGCTGTAACTGACAATGCCTCCCTCTCGCAGCTCCGCCCGCGACCAGCTCACGAACCAAAATGTTGCCGTCAAGAAGATCATGAAGCCCTTCAGCACTCCGGTCCTTGCCAAGCGAACATATCGGGAGCTCAAATTGCTGAAGCACCTCAGGCATGAAAACGTGCGTTTCGCGGTCCCAGGCTCCCCACGCCACGTTATTTGCTCGCTTTGGGCAGCGCTGACCTCCATGCAGGTCATCTCACTCAGCGACATCTTCATCTCTCCCCTCGAAGACATGTATGTTGCAGACCCAATTCGCCATCTCTCTTCGTGTGCACTTTCTGACCAGTTGCAGCTACTTCGTCACAGAGCTTCTCGGCACCGATCTGCACCGGTTACTCACCTCGCGACCTCTGGAGAAGCAGTTTATTCAGTACTTTCTCTATCAGATCATGGTATGTCACGCATCCCAAAGCCACACACGTAAGGATGCGCTTTGTGCTGACAATCCCTGTTCCGCAGCGGGGTCTGAAATACGTGCACTCGGCCGGTGTCGTTCACCGTGACCTCAAGCCGAGCAACATCCTTGTCAACGAAAACTGCGACCTCAAGATTTGCGACTTCGGCCTTGCGCGCATCCAAGACCCCCAGATGACGGGCTACGTCTCCACCCGATACTACAGAGCACCCGAAATCATGCTCACCTGGCAAAAGTACGACGTCGAGGTCGATATCTGGAGTGCCGGCTGCATCTTCGCCGAAATGCTTGAGAGCAAGCCCCTCTTCCCCGGCAAGGACCACGTCAACCAGTTCTCAATCATCACCGAGCTGCTCGGCACGCCCCCCGATGATGTTATCAACACTATTGCTAGCGAAAATGTGAGTTGCATGAAGCGGAAGAGTAAGAGAGCGCGTCTGACCACGGCGCAGACTTTGAGATTCGTCAAGTCCCTCCCGAAGCGGGAGCGACAGCCCCTCAAGGACAAGTTCAAGAATGCCGATGAATCTGGTACGACGACTGGGTCCCGAGAATGCCGTCTGTGATTGCTGACATCTCGTTGCAGCCATCGATTTGCTGGAGAAAATGCTGGTTTTCGACCCCAAAAAGCGGATAACAGCCACCGAGGCCCTGGCACACGATTACCTCGCTCCTTACCATGACCCGACCGACGAGCCCGTTGCCGACGAGAAGTTTGACTGGAGCTTTAACGATGCTGACCTACCCGTCGACACGTGGAAGATCATGATGTGAGTCATGCAACATCTTTACCCAAATCATGTCGTCCATGGTTCTAACCCTCTTTTCGTCAGGTACTCGGAGATTCTCGACTACCATAACGTCGATTCCAACCCGCAGGCCCTGGACGGCCAACAGTTTAATGGGCAATGACTGTAGGACACAGGTAGCCGTAGTTGGGAAGGGAAGGGAAGTGCATTGGATAGAAGCTAGACGAGGAGGTAGCGGAAAGTCTGGAGCGGATCTCGATTCAGCGCGCAACGTCGCACGATACCAATCCCCGGACCCCCGTCGCATCGCAGGAGAACACAGAGCCCGCCCGCAAGTCTCCGCGGACGGGGGCCAAATGCATGGCATGCACCAGCCCCACGCATCAAAGGTTGTCATTGATACAGAGTTTTTATGGCGTTGAGGTGGGAGGATGGCGGCCGGTACGTATTGGAGGGGGCGGGCGGGCGGGCAGGCGGCGTGTGCCTTTGTTTGACGAAACAGTGGGTGAAAGGAAACCGGGAGGTTTTGAAACGAACTTTGAATTCCATCAATTCTTTTCTCTCTTGTTCAATTGGCGTCCTCTATCGTGGTTTCATCGCTGTCCCTCTATCATGACTTTACGATGAGACGGGCCTCTTTTCCTCTTCCCGATTTTTGGCTTTTTTACCCTTTTCCCCTCCTCATTTTGTCCTAGCAGAGTGGCTGCCGTGAGGGACGCGCAGATACGCAGCGCAGTGAGGAAGGAGAGAAAGAACGGGAAAAACAAGGCACGATGAGTACCTTACATGACTAGCAACGATATGGGATCGAGTTTACTGGGCATGCATGAACTCCTCTTCCCTTCCCTCCTCCCGTATTTCGAGGGCGCGCATGCGTCCGTCGTGTTGCCGCAGTCCCAACAGCGTCTATGTCTGTTCCAGGAGCTTGTGCAGCTCCTCCTCTTCGCCGCTGTGGCACACCATGTCGTAAAACTGGCCTTTGGCCTCGTAGAGCTCATTGGGCGAGCCAAACCTGGCAAAGTGGCCGATGTCAGTTTGTCCCGGCCAGGAAACGGCCGAGGGCGAAAGGGAAAGAACCAAAAAGGAGACAAAAAAATGGAGGTGTACTCACTCCAAGACTCTACCGGCGCTCATAACCACCACACAGTCGTAGTCTATAATGGTGCGCAAGCGATGCGCAATCGTGACCAGGGTGCGGCCGTCGTTGAACTCCTCGAGCTCGTTGCGCAGGACCTGCTGGATCCCGCGGTCGGTCTCGTAGTCCATGCTCGCGGTCGCCTCGTCGAGGAGCATCAGTTTGCTCTTCCGGATCAGGGCACGGCACAGCGACAGGACTTGCCGCTGGCCGTGCGAGAAGTTCTCGCCGCGGGCGTCCACCTCCGTTGACAGCGTAATGGCTTGGGCGCGGCGGTTCTCGGGCGTCGAGTCGTGATCGTCTTCTGCGCCGGTGTCCACTTCAGTCGTGTCACCGGAGAACGACGCAATTCCTTTGCAATGTTCCAATGCCGCCTCAAGTTTCTCTCGAGGGACCAGGCCGGTGGGATCGAGGTTGGACTCAACAGTCCCACTAAACAGCACAGCTTCTTGAGGAATGATGGTCAGGCTCGCTCGGAGTCTGTGGCGTGGGACCTTTGTGATGTCGACACCATCGAACAAGATTTCGCCACTGACAATGTCAGTGAATCGAAGGAGGGAGAGAACCAACTGTAAAATTGTTAGATATAGGCTCAGCAAGGTCGACGTCGCCAACTCACAGTACTCTTGCCCGACCCTGTTCGTCCGACGACTGCCACGCGCTGCCCAGCTTTGAACTTGAGATTGACATCGGACAGGATGTCTGGACCTTCAGGATCATATCTGATGGTAACGTTGCGGAACTCGATCTCCCCAGATCGCGGCCAATTCTTGGGAATCATGTGTGCGTCATCGTCCGCATAGTCGCCCGCGCCCGCGTCTGGGTATGGCTTGTCGTCCTTATCCTCGGCCTCCAGCTTCACATACTCCTTGACCCTATGGAAGCTTTGCATCTCAACTTCGAGCTCGTTCATGGCCCGCACAAGAACGAGAATGGTTTGGCTCAGGTCGTTGGCGTTGGTCAAGGAGAAGCCAACAAGCCCGGCGCCGACGAGCCCGACTTTAGACACGGCTATGATGCCCGCAAAAAGAGCCACGAGAGCAGTGACAAAGTCGATCCTGACGGAGACCCAACGATTGCAGTTGTAGTTTGTTTCCGAGGCAGCGGACCAAACTCTTAATTTGTTCGCCAGCTCGACGCCAAAGTCATGAGCCTTGCCGTCTCTGGCTCTGATGACTGAGAGCCCGGCCAGGGTATCGGCAAATTGGGAGAAGACCGGAGACTGGGCCGAAGATGTGAGCCGCTTTATCACAACGGCCGTCCGCGTGTACATCTCCCCAACTATGACGCCGACAAAACAGGTAAAAATGCCGGGGAGCATGAATACCGGCATGATGGCGCTGACCGCACCGATGCGAAAGAAGAGCATCATGAAGGCATCCAGCGTTGCGCGCAACATGCCATTAATCGATCCATCAATGGACGCCATGTCCCCAGAGAAGCGGTTGGTGATGCGGCCGATTGGCGTTGCTTTGAACCAAGACAGAGACACGCGCATGATGCCGCGGATGAAGTCGTTGTGAAGCTTTCTAGCGGCACGCCAGGTCCCCCACTCGAACAAGACGACGATCAGGCCATATGAGATGAGTTCGCCAAAGGTGAAGAGGGCAAAAATGCCCATGTAAAAGGCAATGTCGACGTGTGCTTTGTTTTTGTAAGCTTCGACCCAGATTGACAACCAAAAGCTGGCGCCAAAATAAAACACGTTGGAGAGGAAGAGGCCGACGAGGCAGGATATGGCGAACAACGGGTTTCCGTAGTAACCCATGTATTGGAACACTGGTTTATCATTAGTCGGCGGCTCCTATTAGGAAAGGGCTTATAATTACTCACTACCAAGGCGTCCAACATTGCTTGACGCCTTCATCTCTTCATCAACGACGTTTTTGACCGAGGAATCCGGAGCAACCTTGTTCGGGTCGTTGAAGGAGTCGCCGTTCGGCTGCAGTTCTGGTTCAGGAGGCGTTTCCGTTTCAGTCTCTTCATCGTCGACATCGCCGCCAAGCACCTCGGCGATCTTGATCGGCTGGCGTACGACACCAATGTTAGGTTCTGCACTTTGTACCTGACCCTTTTCGAGCAAAATTGCCATGTCTGCCTGAGATGATATCCAAGGGACTTGAGTGACCAACACTACGGTGCGGCCATGAAGAAGATCACTACAGAAGCAACGCTTCCACACCCCTGCTGACGTCTTCGCGTCGAGAGCTGAGAAGACATCATCTAAGAGCAGCAGAGGTGCCTTCGAATATAGGGCTCTAGCCAGGGCAACCCGTGCTTTCTGACCGCCCGAAAGAGATGTCCCGTTCTCTCCCACGACCGTCTGGTCACGCTGTGGTAGCTCCTTGAGATCCTCTGGGAGACAGCATGCTGCCACGACTCTGTCATATCGAGCCTTCTCCATGGGACTGCCGAATAGGATGTTATCCTGGATGGTTTCGTTCTGGAGCCACGCAGATTGGGACGCGAATGCAATGTCGGCAGGAGCCGTCACATTGCCGCCTTCGAGATAGGTTTCGCCGAGTATTGCGAGCAGCAGAGTCGTCTTTCCACTGCCACTCTGGCCGGAAATGACGTTCAGGCCGCCCTCCACGAAGTCGAGACTAATGTCCTCCAGACGGAAAGCTGCCTTCTTGTTTCGACGGAAATAACCGCCGCAAATGCGTAGCGGGCCGACCGGGTATTTGACGAGCGGCACGGTGCTCTCGAAATATTTGTCCAACCGTCCAAAGGCAACAAGGGCGCCCGCAAATGATCGTGAAAAGACGCTGGCCATCATAATGTTTCTGCGAATGTTCTTGACGAGATAGATGGTAGTAAACGCGGTGGACGCCTCCAAGGGCTTCTTGTCGACAATGATATGTATGCCAAACATGACCAGCAGGGCGAGGTACGGGAAGACCTGAGTCACCTCATTGATTATGGCTTGAAGGACTGCGAGATTCCACAGACTCTTTTGTTCGACAGCACGGGCGGCGATGATCTTGTCAGTGATGGGCGCCTCCCATGCAAAGTATTTGATAGCGCGGATCGAAGCGAGATACTCTGTGACGAGGGATATGCGCGAGTCCTGGGCCTTACGCACCCGCTTTTGCGTGGTGTACATGAGCTTGCCAAGCCAAACGGAAATGGGAGTTGCCAGGACCAGAATCAAGGTTCCGACAATGGAGGCCCAGCCAAGCATGTTGTACAAGCCGATGAGAGAAACAATCGTTCCTGCAGGAACTCCTACCAAAACAATCATGATATCTCGAGATTTGAAAATTGCATCGACGTCGGCAGCCATCAGATTTGCCAAACGACCGGCAGAGGTAGACTTTTGCGCCTTTTCGCTGGATTCGTCGTGCTTGGACTTGTCACTGTTGACTTCGAACGGATCGTCTTCAAGCTCCATGGATTCCAAAGCCTTGTGATAGAGCTCCTGGGTCATGGCAGACTTGATCCGAACTATCAGCCTGGTCGAGGTGAAGATGTACTGCTGAAACAGGATCGAGCGAGACACGGGGCCCGTGAACATGAGGAGCAGCCAAACCCATGGGCGGTATATAGCGTCGTTGGGCGAGCTGAGGTATTCAAGCAACTTGTACATGCCAAAGGGGGCAACGTTCTCGACCGTGTAGCCACTGCCAATCCATAGCGACATGAGGAGCAGCTCCGTGCGCATGAAGCGGAGAGTAGTCCAAAAGGTCGTCTTGGATATAGAGCGGGCACCCTGGACCCTGCGCAAGAGATACAAAGGCTCGTCGTACCACGCGAGCTTCGGAATGCCAGCCATGTCGAGCTTTCCCATGGTTCCTTTCCAGATGATGTGTGTCAGCCACTGGTACGTGCAGTAGTAATTGATCCAGCTGCATGTCTCCTCGGGAGCCGGTTCTTTGGGGACCTCGAAACCGGGGATATCGTATCCAATCTGCGGCGGCACCCATTCGCGAGGGGTGACCATGGCGATGATCAACGCAGCGGCCAGGGCGGCGGTGGCGCCAACGAGCGCGGGGCTTTTGGAGCAGCCCGAGCCCATCTGAATACATGGCAGAAACTGAGCGGCGAAAAGCAACATCAAAGTGGCGGCCATAACAGCGTTGACCTGGTGTAGAGCCGTATGGCGCCATCGCAGGTGGTTGATGAGGCGAGTCAAGCCGAGAAGGAAGCAGTACGTTAGAAGTGCCGGGTTGAGCCAATGCACACGGCCTTGGATGCACGCGGCGATAAGGAACCCAAGTGATGTCGCCCTCAGCACCTGGGACAAGAGTTCATACCGCCATCGTATTGCTGAAGCCTTTGGCTTGAAGTCGGGGGTGCCACGGCGGTGTCGAAGCAGGCCGAATACAAGCCACAATGCTGAAATGGAAAAGATGACCACCTGAGGGGTGCCCGACTGGGCAAACTCAGACACTTTCTGGATCCATGGTACCTGAGCGACAGCCTTGCCGAGCCTGTGCGACGGGTTAGAATCTCCTGGAACGGCACTTGACGACCATTACCTGGCAGCTGGTGCCTCTCAACGGGCTATGGCGGGAATACACACGTGCTTAGCAGTGTCTGAGGAGGCTCGTCTGGCTGAACCCTGGTTCCAAAAGGCGAAAACTCGTACGAGCCGAAGCGATGGATCACGATGTCCATTGCGGCTCAATTGAACGAGCCCCGTTCTTGTGAACAGAAGGTGAAAAGAAAGTCTAAGTTGGCTGACCACGACGAAATCGTCCCGTCCCGCATTGAGTCCGAAGTTCGAACCAACGCGGTGTGGTCACACGGACCAGGAACGGATTCGAACGCCCGCAGGCGCCCGATCGCAGAGGGTCTTGGAGCTTCCGTCCTACGGTCCTGCATCAGGTCTGGGGCTAACTAGCGGGGACGGTGTGAGTTCGCGGCGTTGGGCGATGTGGAGGGCCGGGGAGACAGGCCCACCATCCGGGTCGAACGGCAAGGCGGCGGCAAGGCGGCATGGCGGGAGGCGCATCCACGTCGAGGAATCGGTGTGGCCCGTGTGGGAACAAGCCATGCAACACCTTGTAAGAGTGCAGGCAGTTGAGCCGCGTACGCCGTTGTTTGTACTGTAGTACTGGTGAACTTTGGGCTCTCGTGTTGTGGCCCGTGATGTATCTAGCCTCCATCGTGACACAGGGGCCGGCATGCAGGACCGAACTGTCCGATGCCGGACCACTTCGATTCCTCCAAGTTCGCCTTGGCGCTGGTGTCGTGGACGGAATTCGGAGCACTGGTCAAAATCCTGTGTCAGCCAGGACCGCACTCACAAGCCAGAAGGAAACCGGCAGCCGACAGCATCGATGAACTAGGAGAGGCTGACGACCGATGAGCACGGGAACGGGGCAGGCCTGTACTTCGCAAGAATCAATGGCAGCGGCAGCAATGCCTCAGTAGGCCCACTATCAGCAGCCTTGCCGAGCCAAGATCAGAGGGGAAAAGCGTCGTTGTGCAGCGTTGTGATGTTTGGAGGTGGGGGGGTGAAGGGGGGCCATCTCAGCGCAGAACCCCGAATGAGGCAGGTCATCATGCCCCAGTGAGCAAGGCGGAGCTCAGCCGAGACACGGCCGTCTGAAGCAGCCAACAGCTGTTCGGGGGTATATCCAAGGATGACTGCGTCGTCCACGGCCGGTGCATGGACAACCATGACGGGGATGCAAGAGCCCCGCCCGAAATACGGAGGGGCCCTTCGCGGAAACCGCGAGTATATACTTCGTAGTCAACCGTTTCGCCCAATGCCTCGTCGTTTAGGTTATTGCCCGCCCGCGCTCCTTCATCGGCCGAGAATGGCTTTGGCAGTGGATGAAGATCTGCGGGTTCCGCTTCGTTGGGTCGGGACGCGCCGAATGGGCAAGTCGTGAAGGAAGGCGCGAGCATCATTGTAGATGCTCGGATTGGGATATTTCGCCTGACCTCGATCGATGAGGTCGAGGGTGTTGCATGACAACGACTCTGAAGTTCGAACAAATCGTGGGTCGTGATGTGGAGGACCAGCAAACCGCACATTGCCAGCTTAACGACATACCCTGGACCACACATTGCGAGTCTTGGCAGGCGCAACCGAGCCACCTACCTCCCTATTCTCTATGCCTACGTACGTGACGTGTTTCTGCACCGCCATGAGAGGGGAAAGGCAGATTGGCAGTTTTCCATCGCCAGGGTTTGACCAGTCAAGCTGCGAGTACCGCCACTCACTCTGTCGTACGAGGCTGCGGGGTTGTGGAAGCCCATCTGCCTCACCATTACGGGCCACACATCTGCTTCGTGTGATTATCAGCCAGAGAGGATATCTCTCGAAGCGATGGACGCCCCTACAAGGCAGCAAGTCGCCGCGACAACTCTGTCAACACTGCACTGCCACGCCTGAATATTTGGTGCGACTCGAGTTGCTTGCCACGCAAGTGAGAAGGCGGTGTTTGCGACGGGCGCTTAACAGAGCCGCGACCCATTGGCTGCCTCCACCTGCAGGTCAACAGGGCCTCGTTCCCCGAGACCGCCACCGAAATGGTATAACATTGGCTGGCTTGCCATCGTCATTCTTGCATTGTGCACTACGGGCTTCCTGTCGCTACCGGCTTGATCATCTGGCTTGGCCAAGTCGCGGCGTCTCGTCCGCCGCATGTCCACCTCGCATCCGCCTCTAAGCACCATGACGAAGTTGTCTGCGCCGTGCAAGAACCACTGCCCGCAGTTGGAGGCAAGGACGTGGTACTGGGGTCCGTAGGAACTCCCATGGCGACCCGAACCGCTAAGCTGCTGACCATCTCCAAGCGCAGTCAAAGGCAGAGCAATACGAGACGCAAAAGTCATGCATTGCCGACTTCACTTTTAGTCCGCGCACTGATGCGAGAGGTGTCTCTCTCATGTAAGAAGACCATGATCAAACACAGAGGGCGCCCCTGCTGACAGACGCTGGAGTTTTGTCAATGCCGTAGGGGGCCTTGGGCCGAACGACAAAGCTCTCCGAAATTGCGATGTTTGCCGGTCAGCCCTGACTTCCGAATTCGACATGCCCCCGATATGGTGGGAAGACCATTACGTGCAGGCCAGCAGCTACTTTGGATTTCGAGAAGTTCCAGAGTCTGCGGCGAAGCAGAAGGGAACAGGTGAGATTGCCGCCTAGGTTAGGGAAAAGTTCTCTGCTCAACCGACTGTAGTATCATGGTGTCGCTTCAAGGTCAAGCACACAACTAGCGTGCCCGAGAAAGCCAAGGTGGACTATCATTGGGCAAAGCTGAATGTGTTTTCGCGCTGGTACAGTTCGCTGAACCATACCGTCATTCTCATCTTCGATCCAGAAAAGATGCGGTACAGAGATGACGGCCTGCGCGTCGAGTTTGAGCGAAGCCTTATGGACATTGTCAGAGAGGACGATCTGGCCGACCCCTTCTGGATCTACCCACCCCTCATCGACTTCGTCGTCAGAGCTCAAGACAAGGCTGTGTGGCAGATACGTGATCTGGTCAGGAGCATTGAGAAGAGTCGGGACGATCACGCGCAGGAAGCCTCGATCCTCGGGAGCGTCAGCTTTCTCAACATGTACGACTATCAGAGGCATGCGGTGCACGTCTGCGAGACACTCGAAGTCGCCATCTCTACGACGGAATGGATCGAAAAGCACCACGACGGCTTTCTCAATGGCCTCAAGCGTGGTAGCAAGTCGATGGCGTCGAGGAACATCACCAATGGCCTACTCGACAAGCAAAATTTCCTGACGGGTCTGCTGCACCGTTCCGATTCGAACAAGGCGCGGCTGAATAGCGAAATTGGACTCGCCTTCAACACAGTGTCCGTCGAGATTGCCAACGCGACCAAGCGAGATAGCTCTGCCATGCGGACCATTGCATTTGTGTCGCTGCTGTTCCTGCCGGCAACCTTTACGTCGGCCATTTTCAGCACAACATTCTTCAAATTCGACGACAACTCGAGCGCGTGGCAAGTCTCGGACATGTTCTGGCTGTACTGGGTCGTCGCTATTCCATTGACAGCTGCGGCGGTCCTGGTCTGGTACGGCAAGTCGCTGCCGCACAAGTTGGACAGTTTGCGGCGTCATGCTACCAGCATCGCCGGTCGCCGGTCGCACGGCCGAGGCGAACGGAGCATGGAGGAAGGTTCCCGTGAGAACACTAGGTCGGTCCGCTCTTGGACGGAGAAGGGTGACTCGGGTATTTGTTAGGTGGTTGCGCGGGGCTGTTCTGGATACCTGGGCGAGATGGGATCTCGAGGCGAGCGTAGCCCCTTTGAGGACATGAGCAGCAAGCGATGATCTTACAAATTATCGTGAAATTTGGACTGGTAGTGTAAGGGCACAAGTTGCCAAAGACCTGAACGATAGACCAGTTCTTCCCATTAACTCGTGTTAGAATTGAACGGTGGTAGGACACTGGAAACCATTCCGGGCCTTGGAAACGACTGCGCACATGCGTTTCGTAGAAGATAACCCGCAATGCACTGGGGGGCCCGCCCAGGAATCTCAGCGCCGAAAATCCGTTCAAATTCATCTGAGAGCATGTAAAATCAAGTACGAAGAGCGTACCAAGTCAGTCAGTCGAATTCAATCTTGTCCGTGTAAGTGCCGTGCCCCGCCGGACGGACGGCAAAACGCCCGACCCCACACCACCTCCCCCCGGGCTTCCCCGCCTCCGACGGCCGGCCTTGATCCCGCCTCCGGGCCGACGACATGCGCACCACGACGGACACGACCACCCAAAACACGTATCCTCGCGCGCTCACTGTTTGCCCCCCCTTCTTTCCCCCTCGGTCTGTTGAAACTTTCAGCAGCGACTCTCGTTTCGCTCCCACCCCCCATGGCGCCGACGTTTGAAGACGACAAGGCGCCGATATGCATCCCGTTTATCCTCGAGCGGCTGCGGGCGCACCGCGAGCAGCAGCAGCAGCACCACCACGACCATAACCACCATCATCAGGCTTCTTCCTCTGCGGCCGCGGCAGAAAGGGCAGCCGGTGACCATGTCTCGGCCCCGGCGCCACCGCCGCTCCTCATCGGCCTCAACGGCATGCAGGGCGTCGGCAAGACGACGCTCGTCGCCGCGCTGGCGGGCGCGCTCGAGGCGCGGGGCGTGCGCACGCTCGTGTGCAGCGTCGACGACTTTTACCTCACGCACGCGGACCAGAGGGCGCTGGCGGCGGCGCATCCCGACAACGCGCTGGTGCAGCACCGCGGTGAGCCCGGTAAGGCATCCCTTCTTTCCTTACCTTGAAGCCAGGCAGTCAGCCGGTGCCTGTTTTCGCTCCCCCCCCCCGAACTCCTTGGCTGGATGGAGAGAGGTGTCTGTCTTGTCTTCTTCCCCCATCTTTGTTTTGGACTTGAGTATTGCAGCGCGTGGAGCTGACTCGTGTGTCTGTGTGTGCCCCCGCGCAAGGCACGCACGACGTGGCGCTCATACGGGACGTCGTCTCGGCCCTCGCAAGGGGCATACCGACACGCATCCCGCACTACGACAAGGCGGCCTTTAACGGGCAGGGCGACCGCCGGCCGGCAAGCACCTGGACGCCGGTGAACAACAACAGCGAGTCTCCCCACAACGACAACGACGACGGTGACGTCCATGATCAGCGGCAGGGCCCCGTGCAGGTCGTCATCCTCGAGGGCTGGTGCGTCGGCTTCCGCGCGCTGCCCCCCGCCGCCGTCGAAGCCCGCTGGCGCGCCGCCGCCGCCGCGACCCCGAGTCCAAGCCGGAGTGGCGGCAGCACGCTGCGGAACCACGCCCTCGAGCACCTGCTCTTCGTCAACGAGCGGCTGCGGGCGTACGACGACGCGCTGACGGACCGGCTCGACGCCTTCGTGCACGTCGACTCCGAGGACGTCGGGTACGTGTACGCGTGGCGGCTCGAGCAGGAGGAGGCGCTGCGGCGGGACAGGGGCGGCGATCCCGCGGCGGGCATGACGCCCGAGCAGGTGGTGCGCTTCGTCGACGGCTACTTTCCTGGGTACGAGCTGTACACGGACGGCGTGAGGGATGGAGTCCTGCCTGGCCGGCCGGGCTGCCAGCTGCGGATGGTCGTCGGGCGGGATCGAAAGGTGAAGCAGGTGATTCGCATATAGACCGCACGACCGGCGGCCTAGAGAGCTCTTGTTCATTACATGTAGGACGTACCAACTCAAGTACCATCTATGGCTCCCAAACGCCACGCTTGGTGCGCGCACCATACAACGAAATTGAGCAAAGGAAATGCCACAGAGGGCAGCGACGCCCATGTTCCCTCCCTACAACAACCCCGGCCAGGCCAGGCCATTATGAAATCTTGTCCTGCACCACGCGCAGCCCATCTTGGCGCATCTTGGCCAGCTGCCTGTCAATCGTTTCTGAGCGGAGCCGCACGGCCTCCTCGCGCACCGCGGCCTCGTTTTCAAAGTCGCGGATGAGGCGTCGCTTGTCTCGCCGCGCCTGCTTCAGCCTCTGCATGATATCGGTGAACTGGTCCACGAACCAGTCGCCAGCTACCTCCCAGTCATCCATGGACATGGAAGCAAACATCTGGCTCTGTTCCCGATCGCCCAGATGACGATATTGGGCCAGTTTCGAGGGGAGCTTGGCGGCTAGCTCCCGCCCATTGAGTCCGTTCGGTCTCGTGTCACCGCCGTCAAAGGGCTCATCCTGCAGGTCCTTGAATGTCATGGAACTGAGCATGTTGTCGTCGTACTCGGCGCTCGGCCGGCGTCGCTTGCGGTCTCTGGACTGATGTTCCTGAGCCACCACCCTGGGTTGCATCGATGGTGCGCTTGGCAGTCGTTTAGGTTCTTGCGCGCGCTGTCGTTCCGGTACAGATTGTGGATCCCCACAGCCGTCCTCAAGGTCATGATTATCATCCCAGGGGCGGTCGTATGGCCGTAATCGCCGGCTGTCTCTGATGCGATGTTCTGGCCAAGCTGCACCGTCCTCGGATGGCGCCGGGCTGTGCGGCTCGTCGGCCTCCTCGATGATTCTTGAGGGCTGAGTAGGGGCCGGTGGCTTCCTGACTCGGACCTGACGGACTGTGGCGGGGGCTTGAGGCATGACAGGATGGTGCTGACGGAGGGTGTACCTGGTATGAGGTCTTTTATGATTTAAGGCGTCCTCGCCGTCATCACGGAAGCCGTCCATCATCTGCGGAGGAAGTCGGCGCCTGTTGCCATCAATGACTGACACCCTGCCCTCGTCATTGATGAGAAAAGAAGAGGTGCGTAGTGCGAAGGGATTCCGCGCAAGGTCGTCCACTGGCATATCGACAGCTACTTCGTTGCGACGCTTGGCTGTCGGCGTGACCTCTTCCTCCATGTGCTCAGGCTCGTTGTGGGGGGTGGACAGGCCCGAGTTCATGAAATTATCACCGAGCTGGGAGCCTGAGAAGAGGTCGCCGTGATTGCTGTCGGAGTCTCTGGGCACCGGAGGGAGAGAGAGGGGTGGCTGCGCGCTGCGTCGTGGGGACTGAATCTTCCCCTGACTGGCGACGGGCTCCGCCTTTGGGTCGTGCAGCACTGGAGCCACAACGTTCCGAGGATGCTTCGGGACAGGCATCTTGATGGCGTCGGCAAGCTGCTGCCGGCTTTGTACGGCGGACGGACGCCCATGGGGCGTTCCAGGACGCTTCTCGTCAGGGTCATCGGTGTTGGCAGGCGCAGGCGCTCCGGCCGCCGCCGCCCCGCTGTCAGAGCCGCCGCGCACAAAGGCGGCCAGCCTGCTGCCCTTTTCTTTGTATCCCATGCTGACCTCGGCAGCGACAGAAATTGCTGGAGAGGAAGCTGCCGAGCGGAAATGAAGACGGCGCGGACGGGCTCACGCAATGTCGGGACGTGGCTCCGAGGCTGGCCACTTCATATCTGTTGGCAGAGGCACGCACGGCTACTGAAGGCCGCGAGGAAGGAGACCGGTCAGACGGGCCGGCAGGGACTGTGACAGGCTCGGTCTCGGTCTCGGGGTGAGGCTTGAAAGTATAAATTGGCGGCGCGCGTGTCGGTGGTAGGAAGGGGCGATAATTGATTGCGCAGGAAATGAATAAACCTGTCTTGAGCTGCCCGCCGTCGCGGGTTCGGGGAACCTGGAAGGTGCCGACGCGTGTCTGGGGAGCATCAGGTGGGAGCTTTGGCAGCCTCTGGCGCGCGATCAGGTGACGTCGAGCCCTCTACGCGCGCCGGTGCCGTATTGCACGGAGGAGGGGCACCCTTTGTCCAGCGGGCCAGTATGATTACCTAGGTATGCGCCAACGTTCATCAGGGCACCACGAGTTGCAATTCCGCAACGGCAGTGAGCTACAGGGGGCCTGGCCTCTGGCAACCTCTACTGCCTCCCCGCCCGTCCACTGGGCGTGTCGCAGCCCGCCCGGCATCAGGCACCCGGGCGACCCGCCAGCCCCGTGGCAGAACAAGGTTCGCCTCATGTTTCGCGGCCGGGCTCCGCTTTGGCTGCAGCCCGTCGTCACTTTCTTCCCCAAACGGATCTGCTGTTCCCTCATCATCCCATCAGCTCCCGTGGTTCAAGGTCGGCGCTAGCGGTGCCTTGCCTTTGGGCCATTAACGCCAGACCGCTAGCGACGTGCGTGCATCAATGTCACCACTGCAGGCCAGAACCTGTTTTCGGCGTCCCTGCCCCCAGGCTGGGCTGGGGTGAGGTGAGGTGGAAAGCTGTCATGCGGCGTCTAAAAACACCAACCACCCACCACCACCTCAACTGCGTACAATCTTCAATCCCCATCCCAATCCGACCGTCGAAACCACATCGCGTCCGCCAGACACTCGGGACGGCTCGTGTCCCCCAAATCCAACCTGTACGGCAGACGTGACGCATCGCCAAAGCAGCAGCAATCCTACATTTGTCCTTGAGAGCCACATCGCGACTCAGGCGGCGGGTCTCTCCAAACAAACAAACAAATTTCTTGCCCGCGCCCGCCGACCGATGAAGCCCTTCCCGTGGACGGCATCACTACCGACCATGCAAGCTGTCTGCTGCTAACCGCCAGCGCCTGCTTCCTCACCTTCGCCCTCACCCCGGCCGTCGCCGTCGCCGTCGTTGGCGTCTCCCATCTCCCACTCTTCCATCTCTACCGCCTCTCCTCTGCCAACGCCGATGGACTCCCCCTCCTCACCGTCGCCTCCAAGACCGCCAAACCGCGCGTCGGTCTCGGTCCAGACGGCCGCCAGCGGCACGACGGACAACACCACGGCCCTCCGCCTGCGGCCCCCGAGATCTCTCCCCCGTGAGTATTACCACCAATCCCCCCCCCGTCTTCTTTCGCGCCGTCCCGTCCCAGACTAATACCGTGCACAGCCTGGATCGATTCATACGAAAAGCGCTATGGCCAGCCCCCCGACGACCAGCTCCGCCTGCTGAGCCCCCCATCGCGCACCGTTCGCCCCCAGCACAACTCGACCCCCGACCAGCCCCGGCGCCGCGTCTCCAAAGACGGCTTCGTCGCCTGGGAAGATCCCCAGCTCGGCCCCGCGCAGGATGCCCGCGCCCGCATCCCCCACTTCCTGCGTCACGGCCGCGCCTCGATGCGCGGCCGGAAGTGGGACCACCTGCGGACGGCCGACCCCGTCATCGTGCCCGGCTACTACTCGCCTGCCACGGCTGCCCCGGCCCTCGCCTGGCACGACTTCCTCCATTCCTCCGCCTGGGGGCGCGCTCCCGGGGAGGAGTCCGAGGTGCTTGACTACGAGGCCATGCGCAAGCTCCAGCCCAACTTTGACCGACGTCCCGACGACAACGTCAACCCGCACGACGCAAAGGCCAAGGGCCATGGCTCGCGCCGCCGCCGCACCGTCGCCTTCTACAAGCGGGCGTGGAACGTCCTCATCCGCCACTCGCTGTCGCCGCTGCTGTTTCGTCTCGCCGTCGCCGTCACCTCTATCCTCGCTCTCGCCGTTGCCGGGCGCATCCTCGTCCTCGAAGACTCTCACGACCGCGAAACGGCCGAGCGCACGCAGTCTCTCGTCGCCATCGTGGTAGACTGCGTCGCCATTCCCTACACCGGCTACATGATCTACGACGAGTACACGGGCAAACCCGTGGGCCTGCGCTCGGGCGTCTCCAAAGTCCGCCTCATCCTCCTCGACCTCTTCTTTATCATCTTCAAGTCGGCCAGCACTGCTCTGGCCTTTGAGAGCCTTGTCTACCATAACGTGCGCGAGACGAACCTCCTTCATCTCGCGGCGGCTCTCGGCGCCTTTGAGCTCGTCGGGCTCATCTCCTGGACCATGAATTTTATTGTAAACGTCTTTCGCACTGTCGAGCGGCTTGGCGGTGGCGACCCGGACACTGGCGCTGGGCACTCATGATACCAGAAGCGTATGGAGTCTTTTGGATTTGGTTGTTTTGCTGGCCTCATGACGGCGTCTGGCGCTATGATTTGCACGGCCCTCATCGGCCATTTGGGTGAGAAGACGGCATGAGCTGGTATGGGCACGCAGTTTTGTAAGCGTGTATCTTTCATGTGCTCTATTGTGGCGACTCTAAGCGTCATGACTATGTACATGGGAGTGTTTCCCCGTCACCGTATCCAACTATTAGGTCGTTATGTACATATGTAGCCCTCATTACATCGCATGCCACAGCGACAGGTACTACAATCGTGGAGTAGGGCGGCTTTGCATCGGCAGATGCGTCGCCCGCGGCCCGGCAGAGGTGGGCTTACTGGCTCGAACACGCGCTCGCCGCGCGTTTCCATCTCGCTGGATCCCGGGAGCAATTCGGGCCCGGTGCAGCAGGGCAGTGTGTGTTGTGTCGACGATTCAGCTCTTACCCTGAGACCACAGCTCCGCCAACTTGCTGGCCTGGTCCGGCGACAGGCTCGCCATGCTCGGCGGCGGCACGCCCGTCGTCCAGTTCTTGGGATGGGGGCCGAGCTCAAACTCGAGGGTCCCGCCCCTGGCGAAGATGTCGTCCCACGTCACCCAGCTCTTGTTCCAGGCCTTGCCGTTGACCTTGAGCGACTGCACGTAGAACCTGTCCTCGCCGCCGCCGTTGGCCTTGACGACGAGCTGCTTCTTCTCCTTCTTCTTATTCGTCTTCCCGCCCCCTCCGCCGCCGCCGAGGTTGATGGTCAGGTCGGAGAACCAGGGCGACCCGACGAGGAAGTAGGGCTGGCCGGTCATGGGGTACAGGCCGATCATGTTCCAGAGCAGCCACGACTCCATGGCGCCAGCGTCGCTGTTGCCGGGCAGGCCGCCGGGCTTGGGCGCGTAGTACGACTTGGCGACGAAGCGGCTGCGCCTGACGGCCAGGTCCTGCCGGTTGACGTAGTTGTAGAGGTACGGGGTGGTGAAGCTGGGCTCGTTGCCCGGGTTGAAGAGCGTGTGGCCGAACTGCGCGTTGCCCGAGGCGACGTTGGGCTTAAAGGTCGTCTCGAGGCGCGCGACGAAGCGCTCGGCGCCGCCCATGAGCTTGATCAGATGCGCCATGTCATGGTGCGCGTTGAACGAGTACTCCCAGGGGAGGGCCTGATAGTACTTGTCGCCCCAGTAGCAGCCGCCGCAGGACAGGGGGTCCTGCTTTATGAACCCCTTGGAGTCTCTGGGCCCGAGGAAGCCGGAGAATCCCAGCGCCTTCATGTCGGGGTTCCACTGGTTGCGCCAGTGCTGGGACCGGTTCAAGTACTTGTCGAACCCGTCCTCGCGGTCGAGTCCGGCAGCGACCACGGCGAGGGAAAAGTCGTTGACCGAGCTGTCCGTTGCGTCAGCAAAACAAAAAACGTCACTCACCACAGCGAGAACCTTGATATGGGGGACCGTAAAACACTCACTACTCCACCGCTCTGCTGACGGACCGAGCAAACTTTGTGGTGATGAAGCCGTGCTGGAGCCAGTCGGGCAACGCGCCGCGACCTTCCTTGGTAGATCCCGTGGCATCGCGAGGATCGTGGTTGTTGGGCGGGACCACCTCTGCGTTCTTCACCATGGAGGCAAATGCCTCGGTCCAGTTGACCTTGCCGCGGACACCCTTAATGAACGCGTCGGCAAAGACGTTGTCGCTGTTGCTGCCTCCCTGGACCGCCCCGTTTGCGAACGACGACCGCCCGTCGGACACCCAGCCCTCGTGCCGGCCAATGTCAATCATGGACCTCAGGAGCTCCTCGTAGTACGACGGCTGCAGGATGTGCAACAGAGGCGTGGTGCAGCGATACTAAAACCAGCGTCAACCCCTCACGCCCGGGCAGGCAGACACTGTCGGGAGAGACTTACCAGATCCCAAAAGGTGAAGATGTCATCGTAGTACGGCTCCTGAGACTTCCACAGGGGGTTCTCCCCGGTCTTGTTGGTGGGCAGCAGGTGCATAAAGTAGAGCGCCGAATACAGCTGGTTCAGCCGCGTCTTGTTCGTATCTGTCGTGGTCACCTTGCTGAACACCTGCGAGTTCCAAGCGTCGCGCGTCTCCTGCCGAAGCTTGCTCAGCGTAGTGTTGGCGGTGATTTCCCTGTCGAGGTTGGAGCAGGCTTGGGCGGCGGAGATGAAGGAGACGCCGACGCGGGAGACGACCGATGTCTGTTTGAACGTGAAGACGGCCCCGAGCCTCGCCTTGTTGGACTGGTAGCTTGGCTCCTGGGAAAAGGCGACAAGCTTGTCCGAAGTCTTGTCTGCGCCCAAGAAGGTCTTGTAAGTCGCAGGCGCGTCGAACCTGCCGCAGAAATACACGGTCCACGGTCCGGCTCGGTTCCATCCCTATCATCGCCCATGTCGAGTCAGCATAGTTGACACTTACAAGCCAAAGAGAGGAAGAGAGACAGAGCACATGTAAGTGGCTGTGACACGGAAAAGCCGGGTCTCACATTATCGTAGGTCCCGAAGCCCGTGTAGGATAGATGCCCGGATGCTTGCTTGTGAACTGTGATATTGCCGCCGAGATAATGCTGTTCCAGCCCCATGCCGCGGTACGACGGCAGCACGTGGGACACGTCGACGACCACGTTGAGGCCATCGCTGCCCTTGGGGAACGTATACTTGTACATGCCGGCCTTGGCCGACGCCGCCAACTCGACCAATGCGCCGGACTTGAGGCTCGACCTGTAGTACCCGACCTCTGTGAAGTCGGGTGCGGCCCGCATAGCTCTCATGGCGTTGGACAGAGGATTCTTGATGGGTCCGACGATGGGCATCTGCGATACGACGCCGTACTTGGGCGCGCCGCCAGTGCCGCTCTCGTGCAGCATCGAGAAGCCAATGAAGTCGCCCGTTGGTAGATACCCCGAATACGCATCCTTTCCCGTTTGAAGGTCGGGACCCAGCTTGACCATTCCCAACGGGCGAGACACACCGGGAAAGGTGTTTCCGCCGTCGATCGACCCAGTCTATTTATTTCGAATTCGGGGTCAGTGAAGTGCTTGAGGAGTGCTTTTGGCCTGGTTTGGTTTGCACTCACATTGGTCAACGCATACTGAGAAAGGTCGACGGCCAATGCCGCCGCCGACAGAAGCGACTGGAGGCAGATGGTCAAACGCATCGTGAGCGCCGCCGACGATCCTTGAGACTCAGACAAAGACGGAGTACATCCGCCACAACGGCTCCCGTACAGAGCGTGCAGCGACTGGGCCGACTAATATACAACAACACAACCACCAACACCACCAACACCACCCTCTCGCCCGATGTAGGCTGCTGCGGTCTTCGCGTAGAACGACAGCACACGTGCCAACATGGCCCTGGACGGTAGGTGGTCACGTCTCGAGGGCGGGATGGAGCCTGGACTGCAGCATCCAACAACAACGTGCCTCGCGTAGGGGCCGTGGGTGGCGGGCCGGGATGGCGCCAAACCCCGGAGCGCGGGACGGTCTGTGTAGGGTCAGAAAATAGTAGTAATGCTAGCCAGCCAGCCAGATAGAAGGTCAGAGTGGCGATCACGGAGATATGGAGGTGATGCAAAACGGTCTCATGAGGTAAATGGACGCAGAGTTCAGTATGCGGTCTATTCTTCACCTCGATGGCTCCGCCCCTCTAAAGAGAAGACTCTGCCAAAAAGGGAGCGGGCAGTGCATTATCCTACTATTCCAGAAGCCTGGCCCCTCGATAAGCAAGGAGGCGCCGCCCTGGAAAGGCGACTGACGGAGTGCGGCGCAGAGGGTCCATCCTTTGGCTCATGCGCCATAATCGCGGGCGCATTTTGGAAATGACAGTGTCGCAGCGCATGAAGGAGGGGCGCAACGCGACGAGGAATGTGACTCGGTGCCCGACCGCGACAAGGGTCAATGGACAATGTCGGCGGCGGCCGTATCGACACGTATTCGACGCCGTGCGAGGCCGGCGCCGTCTCTTCCCACCCGGGCCATGGCGCAAGAGTCGACATCGCCCAAAGTCAGATGGCGATCTGCCAGCGAGAGATCTGACGATCAAGAGGCTCGTGTGCTCGCGGCTCGTGATGACTGGCCAGGGACCACGTGTGGGGGAGGCGCACGGCGTCTTCTAGCCTTGGGTGGAGATGGTTGTTTGTTCGTTGTCAGGAGTGGAAGTGGGCGAGGTCTGGCCTTGTGGCCCCTCCGGTGGCTGCCGCTGGACCCTGTTCCTGGCCGCCAAGGTACGAGTTGTGATACTTTAGTCCCGCTGGTAAGTTACTCCATGTGCGGTATTTGGTATTGTATGAATACTGTACATAAATTACCTTGTATGTACTACTTCGGCGCCTTTTCCTGGGGGTGGAAAGTCGGCAATGATGCATGCTATCGCGCAGCGGGTCGTGCGGGCCCATGACCGTGGAGACCCCAGGTTCAGACCAAGATATCATTGTTCCACAACAGATGAAATGGTGCGACACTGAGCGCCGGCTAACTTATACGATACGATTTGTTGTACGAAGGACTACTGTACACAACACACGTGACACAAGGGGACGGAGAAGAGCTTCGTACCTTGGTACTCCCTAGGGTCAACTCACGAGCCACAACTTGGCATGACACTAGCGAGTACTGCCTTGGTACAGGTAGGTGTTTCCTCTCAGGGCGTCATCGGGCGCGCAAGGTACCAACTTCGTATGCGCTCACTGAACAGCAAGACACCGTACTGTGCAATTTACTGTGGGCGTGAGTAAGCAATCGAGGTTGGCAAAGCCTCTAAGCGCGCCATTACCTGCCTGGCATAACCCTCAACAGAGAAGACCAAGCAAGGCCACACGCGGTGGGGTGTGTGCACGCCCATTTGCGCCATCAGGAACCCGACTCAGGGCAGGAGAGAGCCTGGCCCAACCTGCCCTGAGAGCAAATGCGCTGCCGGCTTGCCGGGCTGCCGGAGGCTTCGATTGGGCCCTTCAAGCGCGCTTGCGGCAACGCCTGAGAAGCGCCCCAATAAAGTGGGGGCGCCCGCGCTCAGATTGGAAGTGCCGGCTGCCATCCAAAGCCCAAACACCCACCAATCACTACGCCCCACCAACCAGGTTTTCCGGCCATCGGAATATCCTGCCCGCCGACCCTTCAAGGCGGTGTGAGAATTTTGTCGGTCAACAGAGGCAGAATCTCATCCCGCCGTGAAGCTATCCCCGTCCGTCGCCCACGGCAGCAACAACTCTCGTCGACTCGCGTCTCGCACCCTCCGACGGGCCATTGTCCCGTGCAGTCACTTGGCCGTTGCCATTCCCGAGCCTGCCGGTTGATTGCCCGGCCCCTTGCTGCTGCGCCGCGCGATGGGCCGCAAACCAAACCCGCTCATCCTCGAGTACTTCGAGCGCGGGCCGAAGCTCAACGACAATAGCAACCGGTACCCGCATACCTGCAAGCAATGCGGCGAAAACTTCCCCAAGGGACGCATCGACAGCCTTACCGCACACATCACCAAGAAATGCCCTGCCATTTCTGACTCGGAGCGCATGCGCGCCTGCCTCGAGCTGCACGGCATCGCCCATGCTCGATCGGCCGCCGAGCGCCACCAGCAGGCCCTTGCGCGCGAGAATGGCCAGGCCGTGTCTCCGGCATCTCTACCCCAAGGATGGAGTGCTCTCGAGACGCTCGCTGAGGCGTCGCGGCAAGTAGACCTCAACGAGAATAGCCGTGCAGGCAGCCAAAAGGCGTCCCAGACCGCGGTTGCCCAAGCCGCCACAGCCAACGGCACACACAACGCCGACCGCTTCGAGCTCCAGGAGCAGTACACTCTAGATAACCCCCCAGTCAGCTATGAGAATCGTCCACAGGGCGGTGCGCGGAGAGACGAAAGCCCCGCTCAAGGCGACCGCGCCGTCTCCGCCCTCGCCCACACGCCGCCACCGACCACCGAGCTCTCACCCGAAGAGAGGTTGCAGGCCCTTCTCCCCGTGAGCGGCTCATCCCCCGATCCTTCCAACATCTCCGTCGCCGTTGCGGCTGCAGCTCGCCTCAATCCCTCTTTTCTCGATCCACAGCTTGTACAGCACGATCAGCCCGCTCTGTCGCCCTCCCTGCCCGATGCCCAGGCGTCGCCGACACCAGAGGCAGCGCAGCCCTCATCTCAGCCTGTGGCTAGCGACGCGAGCGCCTCTCAGCCCTGGGGCGAAATGACTTACATGACCACCGCATCTGCTGGTCCCGTTGCCACCGACAGCCCCCCCATGCCAGCACCGCTCAACCGTGGGGGCGTCCGCATGGACACCAGCGGGCCACTTTTCAACGGGCGGTCGCGTCACTACCGTTCCAAGTTCACCCCTGCGAGGCGCCAAGAGGTCAAGGAGGTCCGCAAGTTGGGCGCCTGCATTCGATGCCGGATTTTGCGAAAGATTTGCAGCAAAGGCACGCCGTGCGACACCTGTCGCAAGGTGCTGGCGCCCAGGGTCTGGATGACAGGCTGCGTCCGTTCACGGTTACACGAGCAGCTGGACCTTTACTCGGCTGGTGTTCAGGTTGTCCTGTCACAGAATCGCATCAACCTCCACAAGGATCAGCTACAGCTAACAGACGTCGGTTCCGTGGTCGAGGTCTCGCACTTTCCAGACGCCGGGAAGAGCATCAGCCTAGCGACACTAGCGGTAATCCTCGAGTCGGGGGAAGATCAAGATGAGGGCCAACAGACAAGAGATCATCAGGTCATCATGGTCAACCAGGACAAGGAAGAGGTCCCACAAAAGGTCGAGGCATACATGCGTGATGTCCTTCACCTCTTCATCGAGCGCGAGCCCTCAAAGTTCATGCGTGTGACACTCGAGACTGCCGTGCAGCAGCTTGCCGAGAATGAAGACGAGTTGTTGAGCAAAGCTTTGGAGCTCTGGGGCCTCGTTGAAAGCATCGATCGCGAAAGGCAGTGGACCATTGTCGAGAAGCTGGCCGGCGACGAAGAGCGCTCTCGGCCCATCAAGGAAGCGCAGACGGAAAACGGCGTCGACATCTACACCATGATCTGCATGCAGCTCAACGCCGCAGCCGAGCGCAAGGCCAACGCAACCTCGCGCGGCCTCCTCAACCTCATGGACCGGCTCCTCGCCGACAGCAAGACCAAGGCGGGCTTCAAGACGTACCTCACGGCCATCATCTTCCTCAACTGCATCGAAAAGTCGACCTGGGCCTTCAAGGCTTGGGAGCAGGACCACCTGCGGCCCGGTTGGCCTCTTGAGCGGGACCCCAGCGTCTTCACGGAACAAGGCGGCAACCTGGCTGCCCTGCTCAAGATGCTGCTCGGCATTCGCAAGGCACTCCCGCAGACAACACGAGGCGAGGACGGCAAGCTGGCCACAACGGATCTCGACCCCGCCGTGTCGGCCTACTTTCAGAACCTCGACCTGGAATGTAGGTTTCCCCCGCTCCGCATCCCGACTGTCGAAGATAATTCCTCAGTCACTAACACGCTCGATCTAGATGATACGATACAAGCCCGCCAAAAGGGCTCACAATTCTCCCCAGCGGACTCGCGCTCCTTGGAGCTCATGTTCTGCTCTCACCTCCTGCTGCCCAACCCGTCACCCTAACACTTATACCTTTTTTTCCAACTATTTTGCCCATGGATTGGGACAGCGTGCCCTCCTTGATTTTGGCACCGAACCCCTTTCTCATGGCTTACGACTCAACGCGCTCACGAACATGATACCTCCCCCGACTACCGTTGCCCAACAACTTGATACCGTTGCCTCTCTGTTTGCTGTTGTTGCTGTTATTCTGATTGGTCGTGCAAGGCGTTTGGGCAAAAAGAAGAGTGTGGGGGCGAAATAAAGACGGGTGCGCTCGCGGCATAGAATGAATGAATCCATGTATACGACGTGACCTACCCACTAGCCAGGCCAGACCAACTGGCGCGGGGCGATGCATCAAGGTAGATCAATAGCTTTTGTCGAGACACCTCCGCAGGTGACAAGACTCTTAAACCTACTCGAGGTATCTAATAAGCGGTTGCAGAGCGCTAACACGTCGTGATCCCAATGTCTAAACACCGCCTCCCCATAGAGCAAAGCTTGTGCGTCTTCCAATTCGGCGCTCAGTTCCCGGCACTCAGCTCCTCACCCTCTACGTGCTCACAAAAGTAGCTACACTGCTCGTGTCAGACTTGGAAGCGCTCTGACCCGGCGGCCGCTTCGGCTTCTTGAAACAGGCAAACTCATTCTTGCTGGCGTCCCTCAGCTTCTTCAGCGTGCTGCGCATCTCCGGCAGCTCGTTCTGGAGGCGGGCGCGCGCGTCGTTGTCGGTCCGCCCGTCGAGCTCCTGGTAGATCTGGCTCTGCAACTCCGTCGCCCGGTCCGTCGTGTAGTGGCTGAGCGTCTGCGCCACGAATTCGACGTCGAGTGTCGCCTGCATCAGGGCCTCGAGCGAGTACCGCGGCCGCTTGCGGAAGGCGTCGAGGAGCTGCAACGACGTCTGCTCGAGCAAGAAGGAGAGGACCTGCAGCGTGAGCGGCGAGGCCGTCGTCGACACTTGCGAGTGGACGAGTACGAGGGTCAGCAGTGCCTCGTAGATGTACGGCTTGGCGGACTGGGGGCGCTGGCCAGCAGCAGGTGCCCAGTCCGTTGCCGACAGTCCGGCCTGGATGATGACGTGAAGCTTCTCCACAGCTTGCTTCGTGTATGACTGGAAGAGACGTGCGTCAATCTGACCCAGGACGTCCCGAATCGTCTTGGACTCATCCGTCAACTTTACAGAAAAAGCGTTTTCGAATTGCGCATTCAGGCTAGGGACCACCTGTGAGCGTAGAGATTGGAGGTTGCTCAACGTCAACAGCATGCGCACATTCTGCGGGCAACGAGTCAGCTGAGGGCAGTACAATCTTCTCGTGCTTGGATCGGAAGCAATCCTTACCCTGTCACCCGGATCGAGGGTGCTCTTGCCGGTGACGAGTGCTGTCGCGCTTGAACCCTGCCACGAACCCCGGGCTGTGGTCCAGTCGTCTTCACCTTTCTTGACCGAGCGCTCGGCATTCTCCACCATGCCGCTCAGAGCTTTGTACAGAGTCGTCACGTACTGACTCCGCACCATCTGCAGCAGCTTGGTCGGGGGCGGTAGCACCATGTTTCGAGCGTTGTCTCGGGCAGTGGCATCCGGGATGTATAAAATCTTCTGCATGCCGGACAGTAGTGCGCTCTCAAAGGATGAGAAGGCCGCTGGCATGCGTGTAACATCGCCCGAGTCCGGCGACCGCTCCCAATCCTCGACATACTTGATGTTCTCGGCATCACGATTCCAGGCGGCACATAGTGCCGTCACGCAGCGTTCTCTTGAAATTGCCACCAGGGACTTCAAGTTGTCCAGTACCAAAGGGTCACCCGACGACACAGGGCTAATGCCGGCCATATCGGAAGCCCCCGAGCCGACAAGTGTCAGCATCTTGGACAGATAATGGACGCCGCTGATTGAGTTGGACCAGGGGGGCCAGAACGCAAGCTTCTCCCACGGTTCGCCTCTCCTAGGGGACGGTGGCGGGGGATTGTTTGGGTCGAAATTGAAGCGCGGGTCTCGAAGCGTCGTGGGCGTCATGCCGCCCGCAGAGGCCGGTGAATGTGGTGTCACAGGCAGCGGAGAGAAGAGCAAGGATATATCCTCAGGTGGCATGCCCGCAAAGAAGGCATAGACGTGCTCCCGTAGCAAGTCAACCAGCTCCACGATGCCCTTCTCCAGGTCGGCGATGGCCTGCTGTGTGAGCTGGTGATGGACTCGTGATTCACCATTGTAGCCCAGAGGTAGCGATGACTGCGTTTTCCCTTGGATGAACCCCTCCGCTGTGTGCCAAAACTCGACAAGCTCTCCCAGAATTCCTTGCGACGACACGAGATTTGTCAGGAACGTGAGCATCTTCTCCCATAGCTCAATGACGTCGGGAGCGTCAGAGGTCGGGTGTTTGCCCTGCACGGATTGTCTGCTTAGAGACCGTAGATGCGAGGCGAGCGACTGCGGCGTGGGTTTATCGTTGTTAGCGAGCCTACGCCGCAACACCTCAATCTCCACCTTGGACCGATCTGCTGTCCCCTGAATCTTCCCTTTCAGGTAGTCATAGCGGCTTAGAAGCCAGACCCATATCGGGTTGTCATCGACACCCAGTTCGAGGAGCAGGCCGATAATATCCATGTGTTGATCCTGAACGCGACCGGTCGCGGTGTCCGACTTGGACTGCGTGTGCAGAGATATGAGTCTTTTCCAGATATCCCGCCGGAAGGTCTGCACTTGTTGGTCGACGTCATGCCACATCCGCCCAGCAACAACCATTTGGTACAGCTGCGTATCGCTGGGAGTCTCGCCGCCGAGAGTCTGCGACAGTTTGCGAGCTTCGTCGGCGAACTTCCTGGCACGGTTATAGCTCTCTATCAAGGTTTCGTAATCCTTCCGCTTGATGCTATCGGCAACCGATGAGCTGAGCTCAACGTATTCTTTGAAATGGTTGAGCTGGTGCGAGACTGTTTTGAGATGCTCTTCTTTCTCCCGGCCTCCGAGGGCGGGACCCCAGACGTCCTCGGCTTTCGCCGACACGTCCAGGAGGGGAGCCTTGATTCCGAGTACGCCATATTCGCTCTCCTTCATCAGCGCATTCTTCTTTCGATTCTCCGACGGAGGTAGGGCAAGCGGGTTGCTGAGGCCCGTGCCGCTAATACTGTTGCGAAAGCTGGTTCGACTGGTGTGCCGCGTGTGACGACTGCCTCGGGCTTGGTTCTGCTCCACACCGCGATATTTCATCTCCTTGTAGACATTGTCTATTGTTGCCTTTGCTCGGACAAAGCGTTCAAAGTTGGATTCGACGAGGACCTTGAGCGAAGCGGACTTTTGGTCAATTGACTGGGAGAGCACGTCCAGACCCTGCAGCAAGCTCCGTGTGTCGGCATTAGCATGCATCTGGGACAGGAAGAGTGCGGGGGAAAAGGTAGTCGACGAAAGGAGGAAGCGGTTTCCTAGCCAGGCGGTGACACGTTAGCTTCAGATCATGACCGCAGGGACTCAGACCCTACGATTGGAAGTTGCGAGACTTACGCATGCGCAAGTCATCCTGTAGTGGAAGACCCATGTTCTTGAGCGATCGAACGACGCTGTCAGATGTTCCGAGAGGGTCAGGCTCGTCCTTTTGAACCATGGTTCCAACTCCGCTCTGGCCTCCCCCCGCCACCGACTCGAGGGCTTGGTATCGCGACTTTCGTCGGCCATGCTTCATATCACCATCGTCGTCTCCTGAAGAGTAGCCTGCATCCTTTTCGGTGGGCCATTCCGAAGGGTATGGTGTAGGCAGCTGATAGAATTCGAGAATGGTCCGCTCAAAGTCGGCCATTGTGTCGTCAACGTGCGCTCAAAACCCCTGCCTCATTAGGCAAGGAGAATGAGGGGCGGATCGTTCGCTCTATGCGCCGATGTCGTTGTCTATCGGGCAATCATGTCAAATGCGTGATTCGCGTGGCATGAGAGGAGAGGCGAATCAAGCGCGCAAATGTGGCGTGGGAAAGGGATCGCTGTCGTGGCCAGGTGATGAAGTGCGCGTCGCACGATGAGGAGCTCGCCAGCTGGTTGATGAAAGCTGGAGCTGTGACAGACAATCAGACCGTCCAGCGCCGCTGCGAGCGAGGTACCCCACACCAAAGCGGAAATACGCCACACGCGGCTGCGGGCATCAATGCTGCGCCACATGTCCGTCCAGAAACCTCAGCCTTGCGCCTGCGCTTGCCTGCGGCCACTCACGGCTCGGCGTGCCACAGCGCAAGTCCGACGGCTCCGAGCCGCTGGACCGAACCAAGTCGCGAAAAAAAAAAAGGTGAAAGGTGGGGCCGGCGCCACACCTTCAGTGGCTGGTGCTCTCAATCTGTCACCGAATTGGCTGCCTGGCCGGCCCGCCCAGGTGAGCCTCAGCGTGCAACGTAGCAGCCACAAGTAACTTGGTACCCATGCGCCGCGGACAGTCCCGGCAAGGCAAAAGTCGCCGTATCGCTATTCCCGCTCCAGTGCAGGTTGAGGCGCTGGGTGCTGCCGCATCGACGGGCTACCTTAAGTTAGTTTTTGTCCACACCTCCCAAAACTTTCTATCCTTTGCTTCCACCTCGCGTTTCTCCCTTGGCCCAGCGTGTTTGTCCAGCAGCTCGCGCCTCTCTGTCTCTCTCTCTCTCCCTCTCTCCGCTCCTCGCGCACATTCTCCACGATGCTGGCCATCCGAGCTTTCTCTAGCCCGATCCCCAGGCAGTGCCTGCGCGCTGCTCCCCGCGCCGCTGCCACCTGGTCGGTCTCTGTAAGGCCTCCTCCTCTGGTTGCGCCAACGCATCGAATGTCTTTCTGACGCATCCCGACCTCCAGCGCTGCTACTCTACTGCCGGTGAGCGAGTCGCCAAGTACGAGGGAACCAAGGACTCCAAGGTGAGTGATCGTCATACTGGCAAGCTTTGTGCAATTGGCCACGGATGCTTCGCCCCATCCCCGGGATTGTCGCTTTGTAAAATCACTCAGACCGGTTGCTTTGCTTCGTGCCTACAGCAGTTACTGATCATTCGCTCAGGGCAACTATCTGGTTAGCTTGATTGAGGGCGATGGCATTGGCCCCGAGATTGCCGTCTCTGTCAAGGATATCTTCGCCGCCGCCAAGGTTTGTTCGACTCGCCGCCGCTCCTGACTGCGCTGTACGCTCTGACCCTTGTTTCAATTAGACGCCAATCGCTTGGGAGTCGGTCGATGTCACCCCCATCCTGAAGGACGGCAAGACGGCTATTCCCGATGCCGCCATTGAGAACATCAAGAAGAACAAGATTGCCCTCAAGGGTCCCCTGGCCGTAGGCACCCCGCCCCCGCGCGAATAGCAGCACATATCGACAGTCCGCTGACTTTTGCGCGCTCTCCAGACTCCTGTTGGCAAGGGCCACGTCTCGCTTAACCTGACTCTGCGCCGTACCTTCAACCTTTTCGCCAACCTGCGACCATGCCGTTCCGTCGCCGGCTTCAAGACCCCGTACGATGACGTCGATACCGTCCTGATCCGAGAGAACACTGAGGGCGAGTACTCTGGCATTGAGCACGTTGTCGTTGATGGTGTTGTTCAGAGCATCAAGCTCATCACCCGCGAGGCCAGCGAGCGCGTTCTTCGCTTCGCCTTCCAACACGCCGAGTCCATCGGCCGCAAGAAGGTCCGCGTCGTTCACAAGGCCACCATCATGAAGATGTCCGACGGCCTCTTCCTGAACGTTGGTCGCCAGGTTGCCAAGGACTTCCCCGGCATTGAGTTCGACGCCGAGCTTCTCGACAACACGTGCCTCAAGATGGTCACTGACCCCGACCCTTATAACGACAAGGTCCTGGTCATGCCCAACCTTTACGGCGACATTCTGTCTGACATGTGCGCCGGTCTGATTGGTGGCCTCGGCCTCACTCCCTCTGGCAACATCGGTGACGAGTGCTCCATCTTCGAGGCCGTTCACGGCTCCGCCCCCGATATTGCCGGCAAGGGTCTTGCCAACCCCACTGCGCTGCTCCTCAGCTCCATCATGATGCTGAGGCACATGCGCCTCAACAACCACGCCAATCGGATCGAGAAGGCCATTTTCGACACCCTCGCCGAGGGCAAGGCCCTCACTGGCGACCTGGGCGGCAAGGCGAAGACTCATGAATACGCTGCCGCTATCATCGAGAAGCTGTGAACAGATCGTGGCTCTCGCACATAAAGCATCAAACGAACCCCTTAACGATACCTATCCACAACATCAAATCCCGGGCCATCGTGGGGATCATCCCCATCCCTAGACCCGATGGTCATGCGCAAACTCGTCTATCTGGCAAAGCAAAGCCGAGCAGTGCTGGTGCCGAGCTTTACGATAGAACGTTCGTGCAGAGTGTACTACAACCCCGCGCATCCCGTGCAGCCGGGGGCGCCACGATTCGAACTTGGTTAGATTTTTTCTGTATTAAAGAAGCTATTGCATTGCCTAGCCATCTGTTGTGACTTCAGTGAGTGAGTGAATGGTCCGAGCCGGTGCAAGTTGCGACGGCCCAACCACTTCGTTGTAGACGGACGTCTCAGGGAAGCTGCGTGTGTTGAGTACCTCATGCTCAGGGATGGATAAACAAGTCTACCGTCTGGTGCCATTGGTTGGTGCTCGCCTTTGGCTATGCGGTCCTCCACAATGCAGAGCTCCATGTTCACTTATTCTTACATACACATGGACATCTGGACGCTTCCTGTTGGCCACACAGGCTACCACCCCGTCGCCGGCTCAAGCACATCGCCGTCCGGCTTGCACGGTTCCTAAGGCTGGGATGAGAATAGTGCGACGCTTGCCAGAGGTCTGGCGCTGCGGAAGCACAGAAGTGTCTTTCCTGCCCGCTCGGAGTCAAACCAAGCCTCTGGGATTGGGCCGCGATTCTCCGATGGGATAGAGGCACGATGGGACGTTATGATCTTGGCGGGCGCGTCGTCAGACTGGGGGTTCAGTCAGGGGGGTTGCATGGCGCCACAAGCAGGAAGGCAGGGAGATGGGCAGATCAGTTTGGCTCATCGTCGTGGTCGTGGTCGTGGTTGTGGCCGCCGCTGCGACGCCACCACGTCCACCCTCCCCTTCGCCCGCGTCGGCGCCGCCCATCCACAGCTCCTTGACGGCCCTGGCACCCAGCGTCGAGCCCCGACGGTTCGGTCGGTTGGGGAAGAAGAGATGCGGACGGACGGCCTCGGTGAAGCGCGCCCACTTCCAGTCGTCGGGGGAGCGGCAGGCGCCGAGCTGGTGGTAGGCCCTGATGCTCACGTCCCAGGCCCCGACCCCGCCGCCGCCGCTCGCCGAAGTCGAGGCCGAGATGGTGATGTCGTAGTCCATGAGGCAGATGCCGCACGAGCCCTGAGCGTCCCGGCAGGGCACGAGCCCGGGCTCGTTGCTGCTGCTGCTGCTGTTGTTGTTGGCCTGCTGCTGCTGCTGCGGCGGCGGCGATGGCCTGCGCTGCAGCTCGGCAATGTGCTGGCGGTACGCGGAGCTGCCGGAGAGGAGGGGCATGTGCTGGCAGAGGCGAAAGTCGCGCGCGCCGGTGCACCTGCGGAACTCGTCGACGTCCCCGCGCGCGAGGGAGAAGTCGTACGTGCGGAGGAGGTACAGCTCGCCGCCGCGGATCCGGGCGTCGGTGGTGCAGCGGACGCGGAGCACGTCCCTCTCCGCGACGTGGCTGACGCAGATGTTGCGCAGCGGGATGCCGTGGGCCGGCCCGTATAGGTGGCGGTTCATGACGAGGCGCGCGAGGGTGTAGGAGAGGTTGAAGCGGTTGCCGATCGGGGAGAAGCGATCGCGGTTGTCGCAGTCTTGTTGTTCTCGTCTGGAGGAGGAGGAGGAGGAGGAGGAGATGTCCTGCTGCTGCTGATCCTCGCCCTGCTGGACGACATCATCACCGCCGCCGCCGCCGCCGCCACCACCGCCGTTTGAGCTCGAATGGGGGCCCCAGTGCTCCTCAAACTGGTGAAGCGAGTTGCACGGGTAGCAGTAAAAGACGCTGCGCCCCATCCGAGGATCCCTTTCTAGGAGCAGGAGAAACCGCCTGCGCTCCTCCGAAGACAGCGCCCCGCGGCACGAGGAATACTTGGAGAAGCACAGGCGGTAGAGGCTCTTGCAGGTGAGGGACAGGCTGAGCGCCTCGGGGGTGTCCAGTTGATCGCATATCAACAGTATCGCATCAGAAGGGAGCTCTAGCAGCTGTGAGGGCTCGAACAACCCTGACCCTTTGGGGTTTGCTCCTCCTCCTCCTCCTTCTTCCCTGGACCGAGCTGCGTCGACGGGCGGCGGCGGGCTGCTCGATGGCGCCGCCGAAGACGACTCGGGCTTGCTGATGTTGTCGTCGTCCTCGTTGTCGACGGACCTGGGCCAGTCGACGGGCTTGCCGCCAGACCGGCCTCCGCCGCCGCCGCCGCCGCCGAGCCCCCGACAAATGTTGAGCAATGGCTTAAAGTCCGGCCTCTGGTATGTAGTCAGATGCATTATCGCCGTATGTCTGGTACAAATAGTAGTTCAGCATCGGCATACGCATGCAGAGGTGACGACGTGACGGTCGCGTGCTTCAGCAAGGCGGCATCGCCGCTCGGACTACTACTCGTAGCAGCGGGGTAGGACTGGCTGAGAATCGCAGTATGTTTTGTTTTGTTTCCTCGACACGGGCAGATAGGACAGGACAGGACAAGAAAGAGCAGCGGGGGGATGATGGGAGGAAGCAATACGTGGAATGAATAGGTAGGTGAAATGACACGACGGGTGCGCAGGCGGGCGGGCGGCGGGCGGGCGCTGATGTAAGAGGAAGGGGGCAGTCATTGATTGAGCGGGGGATGCAGGTTTCCCACTGGCGCAAGCATTTCACAAGCCCGGGAGTGATCGTCAGCCGGGATCATCATCACCTCATATATCCCCAACTTAATATCACTGGCGAATACGTCAAGTAACGTCAGGTAGCGGTGCGCGCGTCCATGCAGCAAGCGGGCCATCTATGATTAGCGAGCACGCAATACCCGGCCTGATCCTGTCCCGTCCCGTCCAGTCCAGTCTGGGACCATGAAGGAGGAAGCGGGCCTACATACAGCATCTGGATTCTGGACGACCTCTGGAAAAAAGGTCGCTGACGCCCTACGTGCCCCGTCGTCGTCGCATTCTTCCCCCTTCCCTCCTCGTCTTCCCCCCGCACACAGGTGGCGGCCGTCACGAGACTCATAACGCCCCCCGTTCTAGGCCAGGCCAAGCTGACGACGGAGATAGTGCCGGTAGCACAACGTTGGGAACAAGAATGACGTTCCGTTTGGGTTGGCGGTGTGCGTCGAGAAAACGGGGCGGGCTAGGGAAATCCCCCCCCCCCCCCTCTTCTCCCCCCCACCACTGACCCGGCAGTCCCCGCTTCCCCCTCATCAGTACGATTGAAGTACGAAGGTGCCCGATCCCACGCACGCCCCGGAGCTCTCCAGTGGAGTCGAGGCTTCGGGAGTCGAAATCCAGGGTCCAGCTTCGATCCCCCCCCCCCCCCCCCCCAATCCCGTCTCATGCATGACATCCATGGGTCTGAATCGCTCCGCGGGCTGCACCTCGCCAGTTCGGTACGTAGTCCGACGGCAGTACTATGGAGTTTGTCGAGCGTCCACTGCCAAGAGACTGCCGCAACGAGCATGCCACACAAGCAAGGGGCCTTGCCGACCTCGACTAATTATCTATCCTGTCCACCTCGCGAACCGAAGGGCCGTTGGCGACACGCACGTCTACGTTCCAGCAACTATTGCGCGTCTGGAGAAGGCATTGCTTTCTCTTGTCAATATCACATGTACAACCCTGTACAGAGCAAATACATAGCCGCCCTAGGTGCTCCCCAATCGTCACGATGGTCACGATGGGCACGCTCGCTCAAGCCAGCCTCTCGTGCACTCCTGACGAGATCCATAAATCCAAACCCCTCATCGCTTTGCGCCGTCCGTGCTGTTCCCGCCCAGCAAATGGTTCATCTAGCCTCGATGGGAGACTACCCGCCACCTAATGACTCCCAACAAGAAAGTTGCCCCCCACCCCCCGTTGAGCATGCATGCTCCCGCCTCGAGCGACTCAAAGGTCTGTGACCTTCGCGAGGCGCCAAAACGGCTCATAAGCGTCCACTTCGGATCTCCTTCTCAAATATCTTCACGCCCCATACGTCGTAAAACTGCAGTGGGCCAAACGTCTGGAATCGGAGTCGTCTCCCATCGTCACGGGACTCGTCCTCACTGTCAGAATCCGAGTCCAACCCGTCAATCGGCAGCAGCGGGAATGTGCTATCCATCGCCGCCCCCGTCGGCACGTGCGACTTTTCCTTCCCCTTGCCCTTGGATCTGTTGGCGGGCTCGTCCTGGCGGACCTTGTCCTGCGTCTCAGATGGTCTCACGACCCGCTCCACCCGCTCATCCTCCATGGCGATCCACTCGAGCTTAAGCTCCGGGTGATGCGACAAGTTGTCCACAATAAACCGCAGAATCTCCCGCATCACCCAGATGCAGGTGTCGTTGTTCCTAAAGTGAAGGATGTTGATGGCGCGCAGATTGATCAGACCCGAGAAGTACTGCATGAAAGCGTGCTACACAAAGAAAATTAGCTGGCTGGTACCCCCCCTTTTGTCTCTTTGCAACCTTACCACGGCGTGAATGTTCATGCTCAAGGCAAGTTCCTCCAAGCTTGCGCCGCGCGTGCAAATTAGAATCATCGTCTTTTCGTTTGCGTCCCAGTTTGGCCCGTTGGACTCATCCTTGATCATCAGGCGCTTCAGTGTGTGCATGTGCTTCTTGAGAACGAGACGCCGTATCTGATCGATCGTAGTGGTCGTCCGCGGCGCGAAACTCTCGGGCTTGTGCTTGAGACCTCTTTCCAACAGAAACAGGTCGTGGAGCTCAGGAAGCTGCGCCATGCAGGACAGAAAGGTCGTCGTGACATGGTCAGTGAAGACAGTCCGCAGGGCAAGCGGCCGTGTTTTCCCCTCCTTGGCCAGCAGCGCCCAGATCGGCGTCTGGCTCCCCACATTGAGCAGCGTGAGCTGTTTCAGACAAGCCAGATCGACACCGCGCGATAGAGCAGAGGCCTTGACGGGAATGAGGTGTATCTTGAGCGTCTCCAGAGCCAGGCCACGAGTCTCGCGCATGTACGCGTCCATGTATCGACGCAGCTTGTCGCCTGCCGGGCCGACCCCTGATAGTTCCGCTGACAGCACCTTGGAAACTGTGCCGACATCGTCTTCGACTGCGCGCACATCGTCAAAAATCTCCGCCACGCTCCTGTTCAGCATCTGCATCTTTGACAGTATGAGCTGCATCTCCGGGGACCCAGAGCCAACGCCTTCCGAACGCATTTTCCCTACCCTTTGTGATAAGAGGTCGGTTTGATTCTGCAAGAACCTCAACCTGTCGCTTAGCGGTTCCAGCATGGCCTTCTTCTCTGTCCACTGGCGCTCCCATTCATCCGCAGCCTCCGCTAGTAAGACAGGATCGGTGCCTGTACAGAGTAATTTCGTCAGTTCGGACATGTTTGCATCCGGCCTCCTGATTACTGGCATGGCTTTGGCCTGGTCCTCTGCCGTGACAGACGATTCTGCGGGTTCGGCAATCGAATCCTCCGGTCCATCCACAATCAGAACGTGTGCAATGTCGATGTCGTCTGGCGACAGCTCCTCTCCGTCAAGCCTACTGTCTTTCAGTGTAGACAGATGGGTTGGCAAAGAGCTCGTAGAGGCGCCATTGACCGCCGAGCTTGGCCCCGCACCTGGCAGCTCGGCTGCCACTTTCGGCATATCTGCATCGACCTTAGGCCTCAAAGCCAGCATCGCTTGTCGGTCGCTGTCGGAGCCCTGTTCGACGGGCACTTCGGGCGAGTTCGTCGTGTCGCTACTTTTTGACGGTGCGTCGGCTGAATCAACATACTTCCTCGCAGCCCTTTCAATTGTGTCCAAAATGTCCTGTTGCGAGATCGTGAAGTCGCGTGAGCCTTGTTGCAGAGCCATGAGCTTTGAACAGGCCTTCCTGATCGACGAAACAAACGCTTCGCGAGGATCGCTGTTGATAGCTCCCGTGTCGACATCTTTACCTTTATCAAAAGAGCCGTGATGCGCGTTGTGCTGAATGGGAGACTTTTTCGTCAAGGTTTGATCAATATCGAGAATCCGACCCAGAATAGACTCTTGGATCTTGCGCTCCTCCTGGGCTCGAAATGCTTTTGCAGGACCAGTTGCGTCGTAGTTGGTATTTTGCGACGTTGGAACCACATGGAAGTCATCGTCAACATCGGAATCGTCAGCGTCGGAATCTGGAGGAGGTTTCCGGGCCTGCTGTGCCAATGTATCGGACAGGGACAGCTGGAGCTCCTTCAGAGTGGAATACGAGTTCTTCACACAAATTCTGAGCTCTGACACGGCGTCAAGGCCATCAATGTCCAAGACACTGAGGCTCTTGAGATTCTTGAACCCTGAAAATGTGGATGGCTCTTTCGTTCCTGCGCCACGTTTCGAGGAGGAGTTTCTGGCCGATAATCGAGACTGCGGTTCCAAAATTGGCGGCGGCCCACCCGGAATTTGTGACGAAGACTGGGTTGGCGCGGTAGCTGAGGAAAATAACGAGGAAGAGGGACCGACTGGCGGCGTCGGCCAGTGACCTGTAGTAGGCTGCGAGTGCAAGTCGGGGGACACAGGCAGCGGCGGAGGGTGGTTGTAGTATGACTCTCCGGCTTGCATGCGAATATGCAACTTGGTCAGTGGCGCTATCCGGTGCAGTTCTCGGTAGATGGGTCGGCTGAGCTCGACGCGAATGTTCCATCTGAGGTGGCAGTCAGCCAACGCCAAAGCGCACGGGTGGTAGCGCTGTCATCCTTACCTAAACGCTTCAAGCGACCTTGCCTTCTTGAGCGTGAGATAGAGCAGAGTGTTGAGAAATTTGCCGCAACTAGCTGAGTAAAGATAGGGTTGGTAGGACTGCTCTCCCTTCTGGCCAGCACTCAGCGTGTCCATGGAGAGGTCACGCAGGTGCTTGGCGTAGTTGTACTCGCTCGTTGTGAATGTGTCGAGACCACCGGCGAGGCCATCGATGGGGGAGTCAAAGCTGATATCGTCATCGTCGGGGAACACAATGTGGAAGTTACGATAAAGTTGGGTGGATGCGAGTTCATGCATGCGTTTGGACACCAGAGCCAAGCATATCAGGTCACTCTGGGAGCACTATAGACGAAAGTCAGCATCATAATGCCCCTCCTCGCTCCTATGCTTGCGTCCCGTCGAGCGAGCAGGCAGCGACACGAGGCATGACATGGCTGGAAAGCAGACGGCTTACGTGAGAGATGATATCTTGTTGTGTTTCGGCGGGCAAGTCGAGGAAGCTAAAGGCTCGTTTGGCCGGGGCGACAGCCTCACCGCCGGAAGCCTCCGCTGCCATTATCGCAAGCAGGGGGGACGGAGCGCAGGCGTTCCGGCGAGGCGAGGGGCGACGCGGTGAGGGCACCCCTTCAGGATGCAATGTCGTTCAGCTGCACGCGGCGCACGTGTGAGGCAGGCGGCATGCGGGCACGCGTGGTCGTCGTGATGGATACGAGTTGGGCGCCGCCGATGACGGGACAGAAGGACAGAATGCCTCGCTACCAAAGATCCCAGGTGCGATGGGCTTGGCTCAGACAGTGTGGTCGAGGCTGTTCAACGACGGAAGCCAGGCGACACTCTGGGGCGACGAGACTTGTGGTGGTAATGTTGGTGGTGGTGACTGCGGTAGGAGGGAGTGGCCGGCACAAGTACGAAGCATTCCGGAACCGTCTGGGCCAGTGGCTGTCCAGCGCTTCGCTGCAGGCTCAGCGCAGGAAAGCAACAGCGGCGAGCCGATTCGAGACGGGCGGCAGCCGGTGTGGCTGGTTGGTCGGCGGGCAGCTGGATGGATGGATGGATCCGGTCGAGAATGGGGATGCCGCGACGGTTTGAGTGCGATGCGGCCACGGCGCACCAAGGCTCCTGATGAGAGAGTGTGTGCTGCCCATGATTGGTTGTGCGGAGCTGGACCGAATTTAATCAATCGACGGGGTGCCGCTCGGCAGGCGCAGTGGGTGAATGTGCGAGGTATACTTCGTACATGGGATGTACACGCAACGTACCGACTCGTAGTGAGCCACAGGCATACTAGTAGTGCCAGGTTGGTTGGTATAAGTCAGGTAACTGGGCGACGACGGGACGCAAGAAGCAACGACAATGCCCATCTGGAGCGGCCCGACGGGCTGCGTTGGCCTCATGCAGTGTCTCGCGGCGCTTTGGGCCCACCGGAAGGCTATTGGACGACCCAGCTGGAGCAAAGAGCAGGCGGCGATCATTTCACGACTGGGCTCTTCCTCACTCTCCTCGGCGGCGCAGTACACGAGGCACGCTCGCAGTGCACAAGCTGATAGCTTACCTTCTCAGTACTACTAGGTAGGTCTTAAGGTGTAGCCTACCTAGGGCCGCCCAATTCGCAATCTGACTCCAAAACGCAGGCTGGGTACACCTTGGTACCTTGACAGGTAGGTCCTGCTAGCAATTGCACTAAGACCAGTGCAGCTGCCCCGTGCCCCGTTCCCCGTTCCCGGCAGCTGGCTCGCAGCGCCGATGCCACAAGCGATCCCCCAGGGCCCCCGACAAGCCCGGTTCCACTGGGTGCCCCGTGCACTGCGGCTCATTTTTTTGGTTCCGCGTTAGCTGTGCCAGGGCTCTCGTGAGGAGACGTGTGGGGGTGCTTGACTGACGGCGATGATGACCGTCCAGCGTGCGACTGAGACATACCAAAAGCACAACACAGTCTGCTTTGATGGCTTTTGCCTACGAAGGACATGTAAGCCAAAAGACAATAGCCTTGAATCGCAGATACGCTCTCAAGTTCGAAGTTCAGTATGCCCGCTCTCGGCGTGCCGCCATGCAATCGATGCCCATGACAAGTCTTCTCCGAGGTCACACTGCAGCATAGCATGAAAAGAAATAAAAGTTGCAGCATGCTCGCTCATGCGAATCTCATGTGCCTCGGGACGACTACTCCGGCCCACAGCGCCCGCAACTGAAAAAAGGTCTACGTTGGTGGCAACGGCAGGCACAGCACACGTAGCCCGCCATCCGCCCACTGCTGGCTGCACTGGACGGCCGGCTGATGCCCTGATTGCCTGAGTCCTGACCTTGTCGGCCCCTGGAATAACTACCTAGGTACCAGACAGACACTGGACGCCCACGCCTCACAAACCTGTGGCGGAAGCCCCAGTAAAACGCCTAGCCGCCCCGACATGGATTGGATGCCAGGTGCCAGGGCAGCGGGCCCAGCGAGTCGCAGACAGGCCCCACTGGCTGCCACTCCCGTCTGCCCCAGCTGCCAGGACTAATAAGTTAGGTGGGCTGTGCAAACCAGGTGAGGAAGGAACCAAGAAAGCCACCTAGTCTTTCGTCCACTGTGAGTGAGGGGAGTGGGCATCCTGGCTGGTCCTCGACCTCACTCCGACCTCGAATAACGCGCGCGACATCATCGCCTGCTTTACTCTCCACGCCTCCTCTTATTGCATCCACCCCATCTAAACTTCCATTACTCTTCCTCCCCCCTCACGTCCCATCCTATCTCTCGCCGAAGCCACCAGGAAGACAGCCAGAACCTGTCAACATCCGTGTCCCCAACCAGTGTCATCGACTTCTTGGCCAGCAACTGCGCAAACAAACGAAGCTCCACTCCTCGAAGGATTCGACTCCTCGCCCCCAGTCGCCCACGGTTGTCCCACGCCGTGGTCGGGGCGGCGGTCCAGTCCCCTTCTTCGATCGGCCGGAGCCTCAACGGGAAGCGGCACCGCACCAAGCCCTCCTCGTGCCTGGCCTGGCGGCACACGCTTATGATATAGCCAAGCCCGCCGCCACACCCATCTGCCTTCGATCCATCCGTCCTCGTCATTCCTTTCCCACTGCCATCGCACTGTAGACGCCTGCGCCCTCGATGAATCATACGCTGCTGCCATTCGCCTAGACAGCATGGCGGATACCGAGGAGCCGCAGTTCAACACGCTCGCCGAGAGGATCGCTGCCCTCAACAAGCAGAAGAACTTCAACGGTTCCGACGCCCCGCGAAAGAAACCACCGCCCCCAGCCCCTCCTATTCGCAGCACCAATGGCTCAACCCCGTCACATCATCAGGTGAACCCGACGGTGCCTCCGAGACCGAATCGAAACAACCCGCCGCCTCTGCCTCGGCGTGACACCCAGTCTTCCACCGCCTCAGGCGGCGATGGGGCCCATCAACCGAACGGCAGTCGACAGGCGCCCCCTCCGCTGCCTTCACGAATATCGTCGTCGGCGTCACCGTCTCCAGCGCAAGTCCCTCGCCGTGCTTCGACCCAGTCCGGCTTGTTGACTGCCCGGCGCAATTCGGCCTCCTCTGAAATATCCCAGCACTCAACATTGTCGTCCGTGTCCATCGGGCATGCCTCGTCTGCTTCGAGTTACGGCTCCAATGGCGGTGCAGGCCGCAAGATGGCTCCCGCTTTCGACCCTTCCAGCTTACCCCCGCTTCCCCCCACCAGGCGGGAGCTCGAGGCCAAGGCAAAGGAGGCCGCTGCCGCCGAGGCGGTAGAGAAGGACGCTCGAGCTAAAGAATATGCGGCAAAACAAGCAGCCAAACCCAAGACACCACAACCATCCGCGACACTAGCCATTCCTTCGAGACCTACCCTGCCGCCGCGGTTGCCCTCGAGGCCTGCGAAATCACCGAATCCTCCCGTACCAGCCACTACTAGGACGGAGTCGGAAGAAGACACCAAGCCGGCCCCACGCAAGTTGCCTCCTATCCGGGGCTTCAGTAGCGGGCAGTCGACAACGGACCGTCCACCCATTCCAACTCGACCATCTGCGTCGGCGAACGATGATGCGCCACCACCGATTCCTGTCGCATCGCGACCGTCGGCAGCCCAAATCGATGCGGCCTCATCCAGGACTGCGGAGCCGCCCAAGCCGCTGAATGACTGTTGGGTATGTCGTGATTGGAGCGCTGCGGATGGCGTGGCGGCTCAGTTCCCGAGACAGTCACTTCCACGGAACGATCCTGTGGGACATTTGGCGCGTGGTCTTTGCGATCCCTTCCCGTCCTACACGGATAAGGCACGCGCCATCTTTACTTGGTTCCACCACAACATCTTCTACGATACCGTAGCCTTTTTCGGCAATAATGTGCGGCACATGTCTGTCGAAGAGACAATTTTCAGTGGCAAGGCTGTCTGCCAGGGATACGCGGAGACATACAAGGCCATTGCCAACCGCGCGGGCTTGGAGTGCGTCGTCGTCGGTGGCCATGGCAAGGGGTTCGGGCACACGCCTCTGAAGAAAGGGGAGCGCCCGCCTCCGCCCAAGCCTGACGGCCATGCGTGGAACGCGGTGCGCATAGATGGCGGTGTGTGGAAGCTGCTAGACGCTTGCTGGGGTGCTGGCCATATTTGTGGCGCCAACAACCTCTACAAACAGGAGTTTTCACCAAAGGAATTCACTAGCAGCAACGAGAGCTTTGGTTTGCGACACTTCCCCAGCAATCCAAGCTACCAGTATCGAAGCGATGGGCGTGTGGTCTCCTGGGAAGAATATTATAGAGGCCGAGTGGATGGCGAGCCGCCAGTCTTCTACACCAACGGTCATCAGGAAGGCATAGCGGAGGAGAGCGTGGAACCGAAAGAGGCGGATATCGCCATATACAGCAGCCAGGTGGTCCGATTTCAATTCTCCAAAATCTGCGAGCACTGGACGTCGGAGAAGGATGGGCTGGGGAAGCCCCCGCTCCTGCTACTCAGCATTCACGGCGTCGACGGGCGCAAGGATGAGATGGTGCCCATCGAGACCAATGGCTACTGGCACTGGATAGACGTAAATGCTCGGGATTTGGGGGCGCCGGGCCAGTCCGTGCAAGTCGCGATGCTGACCAGCATCGATGGACAGGACGGTCGGGGTGTGACAGCCAAGGAGTTCTTGGCTAAGAAGGGCCGCGTGGGCATGGCATGGGCATACATCTTGAAGTGGAACTTGGTTTGAAACCATGAGGCAAGCAAGCAAGTCTATACGAAACATGATGTTCACTTCCGCATGCTCATGACCTCGTCTCGTCTGATGGTCGAATGATTTCTAGGGCATGCAGGGGACTTGGAATATTGGATGAAAGAGGTGGTGGAGGCTCTCCCTACCGGCTACCGGATCGGCGGTAATCTCAGTTTCAATGGCCGCTCCGGCCCCGGACCGAGACCTACGCGGAGCGGACTGGTCCGGTTTAGTGGATCCAGTGGCGGAACTCGGACCGGGGCTGAGGACGCGATCTGTCGGGCAGCCTTTGTCGACGAAAGTTGCGCACAGGAAGGGGCACTCGCATATGCCTTGCTGAATAGGGGAAGCGACCGGCTCCTCAGGAGGGCTCCACGAGCAAGCAAGCACTGCCACTCTCTGGCCTTAAAAATTCTTTAGAGGGGAGTCTGCGGGTTGCTTTTCGTCTACTTATATGAGCAAATATTTGGACTTGATTTACGTCTCCAACCTATCGATGGCTTATACGGCGCTCATGACCGCAGGCAGTAAGTATTCCACTCCCATCTTTGTTAACAAGACCTCGACATGTAACAGCCCCGCCAAGTCAGTGGAGAGTCGAGTGAGATAGATCCAGCGGCTTCGCTACACCGTCAACGGGAACCGGGTCCTCATCCACTTCCCGTACTTGTAAATCAACGCCGGAATCGGGATCAGGGCCACGGCAATGAAGCCAAGCAGCGAGGTGCCCCAGCCCACGCCCAGGCTCTTATACATCTGCGGCCCGGCGAGCGGGAGGAAGGCGGCAACGGTGGATCGCAGGACGGAGAAGGCGGCCAGGCCGCTGGCGGCGTAGTGGGGGTAGCAGTCGACGATGTACGCCTGGATGGGGAGCCATACGCCCACGATGCCGATGCCAAAGGGCACGATGCCGATGACGGGCACGATCCAGTGGACGGCCTTGTCGGCGCTCCAGCCATACCAGAAGAAGGTGATGGGCAGGATGAGCGCGAACCAGATGCAGTCGGGAAGACGCATTTCCGGCTCGTACACGCCGCCGTTGGCCGCCGTCATGCGGACGACCGTCTTGTCGGATAGCATCGAGAAGCATGTCAGGCCGACGGCGTAGCCGATCAGCAGGGTCAAGTAGACGAGACCCGTGATGCCAATGGACCAATGGTAGCTGCCCTGGAAGACGATGGGGATGGTGTTGAAGAGCAGGTACAGGCAGCCGTACGCGAACGAAATGTAAAGCGACACGCTGAAAATGATGACAGAGCGGAACAGCATCTTTATGGGTCGGATCAGTCCGTTGAGCAGAATCCGTCCCTTGCTCAACACTGGACCGTCAGGGTCGACGTAGCAGCTCCGAAGCTCTGGTCGGTTCAGCTCCTTCTGAAGGCGCATGGTCTTCTGGGCAATCAGGACCCGGTGGTTGGTCTCGCGGCCGAAAAACGTCATGAGAGCGACGGTAATGGTCGCTGGGATGAACGCGAGCCAGTTGACCCAGCGCCAGCCTATCGTCTCGGAAACAAAACCGCCAATGACCGGGGCGCACGAGGGGCCAAACATCGGCCCCAGCATCCAGATTGTCATGGCTCGGCCGCGATCACTGACTGGAAACATGTCGGCGATGATAGCGCCGCCGATGGTCTGGCAAGCCGAGCCCCCCACGCCAGTCAGGAAACGGAAGAAGATGAGGGTATCCAACGACGGCGCGAGCGCACACCCAATCAGCCAAGCGCAGAACCACGCACTGGACGTGACGAGGACGATGTTCCGGCCGTAAATCTCCGAGAGCGGAGATAAAAAGAGAGGCCCGACGGCGTAGCCGAGAAGGAAAATGCTCACGGGCATGGCGCCCTTGGTGATGCTGGTCTCATGAAAATCCTTTTCCAGCGACGAGATAGCTGGGGCCAAGATCGAGGAGGCAAAGGGTGTCATGAACGTGACGGCACCGAGCAGGCCGGTGGCGAGCCACTTTCGGCCAGGCGTAAAGTTGAGGGGCATATCAGGATCGTGCTGGCTCTCCCAGCCGACGATGCCCTTGTCCAGGTCCATCAACGGGATGGTAGGGGGAGGGAGCTTCTCCTTCGTCTTGTTCTTGGAGAGACGGCTGAGCTTACTATGCCCTGTCTTCCGGCTGGTGTTTGACTTGTGAGTCTCGACCTTTTCCAACGTTATGTCTTCCTAGGGAAAGTTAGCAGCACTCCCGTCGGGTGGTTGCATGCCCATACCCGTTGAGCTTCAATGTCGACATCCAGTCGCCCGGAGCTTCCTGCCTCGGCATGGGCCTCTGCAGACTTGGCAGTCTTTTCCAAGGCCTTAGTTGCCTTGTGGCTCTCTGTTACGGTCGAGGAATTATCGGAGTCATCGGCAGCGCTGGCGACGCTTGCAGCTCTCGCTGGCACACCTTCTGAGTCCTTCTCTTCCGGCACGCCCATCTTGAAGGTGTGAGGCCAGCCTGATAGAAGTTGAGGCAAAATTATGATTAGGGCTATGTTAGTATTATACTTCCTCCGCCTGAGAAGACTAAGTAGCAATAGTGTTGGGCTCAAATGAACAATTAGCCACGAGCAGCAACACCCAGACTTAGTAGCGTATATATACAAATGCAGAGGGCAAGACGGCAAGACGTGGAGGTAGCGGCCGGAGTTTACGGAGATCGAGGGGGGTGTAAGACGAGGGGCCAGCTATGATTACACATCGGGTCACGGCCGACTATGGCACTTCAAATTGTTCTACAATGCACCTTGATGAGGCGAGACGACTGCTGTGTGGGAGGGAGAGGGGCGTAGCCATGAGGCGTCCGAGGGGGGTCGGCCATTCGCACTGCTCTTCTCGCGCTCGGCCTTGACTCATTCCTTCGTCAATGGTTCAGACATTTGCACGCCAAACTGGAGCAGGAGAGTGAGATTCTGGAGCGGCTCTAAGCGGCAGGTCGGAGGAGGTATCCTCCCCATTGTCCGGTTGAATGCCCAGGGCCGCCAACTACTGACTTGGGTAGTGGCCGCGTTGTTTCCGCAGCCAATGTGGTTGGCCGTCGTGTCTGAGCTGCAAGGGCGGCTGGTAAGTCCATGGATACGCTCATTGCCGGCGATTAGCGGGCGAAGACGTGACACGGTCAAGGCGGACTACTAGCAGCCGGGGCCGGTGTGCTGTGCTGTGTTGTGGTTGTGCATGCGCGTTAAGCCTCCTCTTTATGGCAACATCCGTTCAGACGAGGGCCGATCCTTCTTCTCTGAAGTTTGGTCCTTGAAATCTTTTGACAGGGCTCCTTAGCTTATCACGCGTGGCGGTCGTGCCGACGCGGAGGTTGCTTACCCGAAAGTAACAAGCGGAAGTGCGGCAGCATCGACCCCAGGATCGGAGTTTTTCTTGTCAGCAGCCGAGGGTTCATCATGGTTTGCGACAAAACGCCGCTGGGCCACGATGATGAAGGCGTGGCAATGACCTCTCGGCGAGGGCAAGGGCGTGAAGTGGGCTCGCGGCGCAACGCGCGGGGTGGGTGTCAGCAATGGCGTCTAGGATACGAAGAAAGACCACTTCTGATCCGACACTCCTCGGATCGCCACCCGTGGTCATCATTCGCTGTGGATTGATACTTGAGCGGTCAGCAGCGTACAATAGAAGCCCTGCGAGCTCGGGAGAACAAGCACTCTTGCCAGAGACGGTGTAATGGGCCCGCGACACGTACAACGTAGAAGCGAGGCTTGAGCTACTTGAGCAAGGCAATCGAATCGCCAAGACAGGGGCAACAGTCCCCTGACCCTGAAAAATCAAGCAGTAGTAGGATTGTGCATACCCAAACGGCGGGCTAAGCATCGGGTGGCGGGGATGGCGTTGGCATGGCGTTTCGCTGGGCCCCTGTAGTTAGTATCGTGATTTGACGACGCAAAGGACGAGATTAGCCTGACGAATTTCGGCCCGTACATAATAAAGTGTAAAGGTAGGTACGTAGTCGCGACGAATAATGCAGCACAGTGTCAAGGGAAGCTGCGCTGGAGCTCCCAGCCTGCCCCACCTTCCTAGGTACTGAAGACTTCCCCCATCGAAGTGGGTAAGGTTTCCTGCAACTCGAACGTGGCCGCAACTGCGACGACGGACTTCACTCAATTCTACTTCTACTTTGCAGCTACGTTTGCGATCGCGACGACAACGCGTTCGTTGGTGTTGTCCCGTCCCCCGGGCCTCTTCAACTGTCTACTCTGCCGGCAGACGAACCAGGCTAGGAGCATTTCTTCTCCTATTTATTGTTTTGTTCTCTCGCTTGCGGCCATCGGGTTTCGCATTGCCCGTTCCGCGCCCCCGTCGTTCCACGATGCGCCTGCACGAACTGCCCTGAGCATCGAAGCGCCCTGTCCGACATTCCCCGGCTGCTTTGCCTGCTCTGGCGCTGCTATCGCCGCCGCCGCCATCATGGCTGTCACAGCGCATGGCGCCGCCGTATCGCCGACCTCGCTCTCCCACACGGAGACCATCACGCTCCTTACCCTCTCTGGCGCTTCCGTTGCCATCATCGCAAATACCTTCCACGGCGATGGCGAGCCCCTGATAGCCTCGCTCGCCCTCTCGATCCTTGCGTTCTGCCTGTGCTATGCCATGATACGCTGGCTTGGGCCGACGTTCATGAAGGCTGGCTTTCGTGGCCGCGACCTCAGCAAGCTCAACAAAGTCGAGATCCCCGAGTGCATGGGCGCCGTCTGTGCCGCCGTCTACCTCCTGACTGTCATCGTATTCATTCCGTTTCCCTTCTACAAGGACATCGTCGCGGCCACGAGCGGTGGCGGGAACAGAGATGTTGTGGTCGAGGTCCAGGAGGTAAACCAGGGTCGCTTCCTACATCGCTTCCCGCATAATAAGGTGAATACTGCCTCCCCCGGCCCATCCGTCGCCTCCGCTGATGTTGTAGCTCGCCTCGTACCTCGGTGCTATCATTGCGCTCCAGACCATCGCCTTTCTTGGCATCGGCGACGACTTGTTCGATATTCGATGGCGTCACAAATGGTGGATCCCCGGCTTGGCCTCCATCCCTATACTCGTCGTTTACTTTGTCGACTTTGGCGTTACTTCCATTGTTATTCCCGTGCAGCTCCAGCCGTACCTCGGCGAGCTCTTTGACCTCGGCGCCTTATACTACGTATACATGGCTTGTGTTGCCATGTTTTGCCCCCAAAGCATCAACATGCTCGCAGGCATCAACGGCATCGAAGTCTCTCAGTGTGTGGTCGTTGCGGTTCTGATCGCTTTCAACGACTGCCTCTACCTCTTGACACCGTACCCGCACCCCGCGACTGACTCCCATCTTTTCTCCCTCTACTTCCTGCTGCCCTGGATCGGTGTCTCCTGCGCTCTGCTCTACCACAACTGGTATCCGGCAAAGGTGTTTGTGGGAGACACGTACTGCTATTTCTCCGGCATGGTTTTTGCCGTTGTGGGCATCCTCGGCCACTTCTCCAAGACCCTGGGCCTGCTCCTCGTACCGCAGATATTCAACTTTCTTTACTCTTGTCCTCAAATCTTCGGCCTCATCCCCTGCCCGCGCCACCGGCTCCCTAAGTTCAACGCCCGGACTGGCCTCCTCGAGCCGTCCGTAACGCCCTGGTCACCAGAACGCCAGCCGCGACCTCTCGTTGGGCAGCTTCTACACCTGTTATCCAAGCTGCGTTTGCTGTCGGTCACGCTGGACGACAGGGGGCTCTTCGTCGAAACGAGCAACTTCACCATTCTTAATCTTTGGCTTGTCTGGCGAGGCCCCCTCCGCGAAGACCGCCTGGCCTGGGAGGTCACTTTGCTGCAGCTCTTCGCTGGCTTGTTTGGCCTGTTCGTGAGACACAAGCTGGCTCTCCTTGTCTTTAAGGAAGACAATTGGGGCACGGCACGCCGCTGAGGGAGCATTCGCAGCATCTGCACAGGGACACATCGCATCTGCATGCCGGAGCACAGCTTAGATGTTCGAATATAGAAGCGCACGTTAGCAAAGCAAATATGGCGCAGTAAGCCACGGGCTTCGTCCAACGCAAAGGCGACCTATCAAAGCCACTTAGTTCCACTGACCAACCAGGACAATCACACTACATGTACGTCGTACAGCAAATACGAAGTAAGTACGTGTTCTGATTAGAGTTGACTTGATATACACCGCATGCCTTGCCTCTGACTTGCTCCACCACTCTTCCGCCGTCCAGGACGACCGACACGGGGTCTGGTCGTAGCCCGGAGCGTTCATTTCATAAACTATAACAAGACCTTGAGCCCAGTGGTCCCCTGTCTGGCAGACCCCTCCTAAAGTCCTGAATCGTGCATGAAAGTGGAAGGGGTTTTGTCTTGTCCTGCTCCATAATTAGTTGGCCTGGACCCTTGTCTCAGAACCCCTGGTCGGGCTATCGTGCAGTCATTTCCGGCTCAGCAAACAGTTTGACCCAGCACGCAACTCAGGACAACGACGCGAGTTTCTGTTTGCATTCCCTTACAAGGTCAATTCATCATGCCCCCCGCCAGGCAGTCCCACGTGGGAGACAAGTCGAGTTTTGCGCGCTGCCCCTTCAAGGTGGCCAGCATCGAGACGCCCTCCTATGCACGAGGGACTCGTTCCGACAAGAAGCGGAAGCGCGATGCTACAGACAGCGCGAGGGTACCAATACAGGAATGGCCGTTTCCCCCCTTTGGAGGGTCGCTAAGGCGGGACATGGACGTCTCGTATACTATTGAGCCGCAGCAGGAATGGCTCAACATGAAACGGTACAACAGCTTTGTCCGTAGGTTTTCTCCAACCACAAGCATGGAATCCCTGAGACAGAAACAAATACCAACAACCAGCCAATCTAGTCAAGCATGACAAGTACTACGTGGAAGATTTCGTCTACGTTGCCAGTTCCGCAACGGCTGAGCAGCAGAGCGACGTGAAAGAAGACCCTGATCAAGCGGCTGTAATCCAGCTCGCAGACCACTGGGTGGCGAAAATCCTGGAGGTCAGGGCAGCGGACGAGTCCCACGTGTATGCGCGCGTATACTGGATGTACTCTTCAGAGGAGCTTCCCTCGCACACTCTTGGCAAGCTGGTGTCCGACTACTGTCAGCAGGAGCTCATAGCGTCCAACCACAGTGAGTTCAAGCTAGCATTCAGTGGTTCATACGATTGTTTCGTGTACGTGGCTGGCTGACAAGAACCCATACGTAGTGGGTGTCATCAATGTTACCCGTGTTGTGAGGCACGCCAGAGTCAAGCAACTGGCAGATGGAGAGACCGTGCAGGACGAAGGTGCGATATACTGGCGCCATGTCGTCGACTACCGTACTTCAGTACTTTCCGTGAGCCTTCCAAATCATTCTCATTTATTATGTGTCATCTTCAGCGCTAATCAAACGTTCAGTTGGCCGATGGACGAGACGAGTTCAATATCTCAAACTGTTCAGAAGCATCACCAGTAAAAGTCGAGACGGACACACACGAAGACTACGGTCTACTAGCCGAGCAGCACGGCGCCAAGACAACTAGAACGGCTGAGACCTCATGTCCTACTGGTAAGGACACGGGATCATCATTAGCGACAAGGCTCCGCCCAAATTCAGCTGCACATGGCGAGAACTCTGCTTCAACGCAGGCTTTAGATGCAGAGCATCCTCTTCCCAGAAGGGGGGCTGTTAGGCCAACAGCCCCTGCACCGGACGTTAACCGCGCGTCAAGGGGCACTCACATACCGTTGTCAGCTGTCGGTGATTTGTCCCAAGGCTCCTCGGCTTCGATGAGACCTACCAGCGCCGCGATGACTTCGACAGCTCCTGTCGAAGGTCCATCAGTGATTCCCGTCTACCTCCCCGCCAAAACCCAGCTCGCGCTATTGCAACATCTGCAAAGCATTCTGGAGGCGGCTTGCTACGAGCACGGAAAGCGAACAATGCGGGATATCTTTCAACGCCGCGGATGGGATTGCGCGGAGTCGGTAGAGCTAAGCTGCTGGACGGACGAGTTTCTGCGGCAAGTACGGAGTTCTCTAGCCGCGCAACACGCCGGGGAGCCGCTGAGGATTCTCCTACGCTCCATCGCCGACATCCGCCACAGCGCCGTACATCGTCATAAGGTCAGCACAACAGGCATAGAGCGGTTCCTCTACGATGCCGAGGCGCTTGCCGAACTGCTGGGGGATGCGGAACGTAGCAGGAAGGTTTGCTTGCTGAGGCAAGATATGCGACGGATACTGAAGCAACTTGACGACTGGAGGATCCTCTCCTACGCGAGACTGGGGAGCATCCTGGGGCTGCGCGAAGGACCGCACGAATCTGCTGCCGTGGATGAACTAGAGAGGAAATTCTTGTCGCGGGTCGGGAAAATGGTGGAGAAGGCTATTGCTGCCTCTTCCCGCGGTTAGCGGATAGGTATTCGGAATGAGGCTGATGCGTTGTAGTAGTCCCCGTGATGGACCGGATGGGCTGTGTGAGTTTTTACGACGGAGGACTTTCGGGCGATACTCGACGGGTGTCTTTTCGCCGCGGCCGCCGCGGCCGCCGCGATACTGCATGATGATTAATCGACGGAGGGTAGGAGACAAAGCCGCTGCGATGAAACGACGGCGTATCGTGGTGCGAGCTGCGACCCGGACGTGACGGCTGTGCCGGGGTCTGCATATACTAGAACGTTGTTGAACTGCGAGATTGCTTTGAGTCTACAGTAGACAAGCCCTGCTTGGAAGTGTTTTTGTTATGCCACGGACGTGTACTGTATACATACTCACCTTCTCTCAATGGGTGTCCCGCTCTTAGCGTTGCGTGGAAAGTAGTCTATACAGCGGCCTCCCGGGCCCATGGGCTAGATGAATGAAACTTCTCACCAACTCAGCGTAACACTACTCCTGTCAGACCAACTAGAGACCATGTCCAGCGTCTGCCACGTCTCAGCACGGGAGACACCGCAAAAGACGAATGAAAGATGAGTGTGGTTAAAGGGGGGTTGAGACAGACGCGTCACAATATTGCGATTCCATGTCAAGGCGGGAGGGGACGAAGCTATAGAGCTACGCATTCTGTACGACTTAAGGGCCACTGGAGGTCAAGAAGGGCAGATGACAACTGCAAATAATCTTTATCTACACCGAGGTTGGCAGGGCTTGAACCCACCTAACCATCAGCCCCAAATTGAGGGGTGCGACCGCGTTCGCCACGTCGAGCCTATGAATACATGGGTTTGAAAAGAGACAACAAAATCGACAGGCCCAATCATGTCTGTGTCAAAACGCCCCTGTCATACGAGGCCGTTGACGTACCTCTGGCGTCGTAACAGCTTCTCCCGCGAGCGAAGTAGGTGAACCTTGCCTGAGCCCAGTGCTGCCATACTGGCGTAAGAAAACACCAAAGACAAACCCCTTCTGAACTCCAGTGATAAAAGCTACTGCCGTGGTTCCCTCCTCGCCGTAATGAGCACAGGTATATATGAAGGAGTACGCCGCGCCTCAGTTGTGCAATCATTTCCGCCAAAACGCCAACTCCAGCGGTTCCGTCCGAGATAGTCTTTTTCCTGACATGACATGAATATGAATAGCCTCCCGTAATAAGGTTGCATCCCGTCTTCACAGGCAATGGATTTTCCCACGCGGTATGTCAACACCGTACTCTTCCCCAAGACTTGGTACTGCTAGCGTGACTCATCGAGACTCTGTCACAGAATTCCTCAATGACCATTCGATGTCGGTGCTGTCGATGGCACTGCTGGGTCGTGTGGTTTATCCACGGCTTGTGACTCGAACGTGACTTCCACCTTAATCTCTTCCGGGCTGGCGAGCCCGGGCTTGAGGAGGGCGGAGCCGCCCGCCACCTTTCCAGCAGCCTTGTTCATCCTGCTCTTGGTATAGTCGCTAAGGCTCAGCTTCTTTTTAGCCGGACTAGGGTTGACTGCTACTCCGTTGACCGCTGGCGGCGCGAAAGGGCTGGGCAGGGTTCCGGACACCGGGGATTGCCCTGCAGCCCCAGATGCTGACAATGGCGTCGTGACGAGCCCTGTGTTGTCGAAGGCGGGTATGGGTGGCATCTGAACACGCAAATCCGGAGTTTTCTTTTCCGGCCCCAACGCAGCAATTCCGTTTGGGACCAAGGCCGCGGGCTCCGCAGGTTGGTCGGACATCACTGTATCGCTGAATTGTGACATCGGCGATGGTGGCTCGACAACACCCCCAGGGACAAACGGCTTCGGGTCAGCCGTCGTGGAATCGATGTCCATCGCATTGTCGACTGCGCTTTGTGCAGCTTGGGATGGCTGCTTCCTGGCTTCCTCGTCTCCAACGATGTTTCTGAGTCTGCTGTTGAGCAAGCGTTTCGATAATGACAGGATTCGCCGTTTGCAGTCATGGGAGCGGGCTGGCTGGCTGAACCACTCTCCTTGTACAGGGTCTGTCTGAACTCCTGCGTCGCAGTACGCCGACCGTGGAGCCGCCGACGATTGCCGCGACTGCCCGATTGACAAAGTCGGCTTGTATGTGCTTGGCCCGGGAAGGTTTGACAGATTTGGAGACTGTCCGCTTGCTGGGGAGCCCGATTTACTTCTAGAAGTACCAGCATCGACATAACTCCCCGGAGGTGCAGCGGACCCGTTCCGGGACTTAGGCTTCGACGAAGTCGTGCTTGTGCCATCGGACACTCTCTTCTTCTTTCGTGGTGGCTGCTGCTGCTCCATGCGCCTAAAAGAATCCTCTACCATGGCCACCTTCCGCTTATCGCGGTCAGTGGGCTCGGTTAGTATTCCCAACTGATCAAATTGGCCCTGCGGCAACGGTGTTCGGTCTCTGCTCGAGGGTTTGCTACGAGAGATACTCGATTCGTTCTTCGTGTCGTTGTCTGCGCCATCGTCGACGTGGCCCTCGCTAGGCGCCCGGCTATTCGTCGCCTGTCCTGTGCTAGTCGGGGAAATGGTATGGTTCCGTGACTTTCGTGACTTCTTCTTCGCAACGCGGCCCCGATTCTTGCCGTACAAGTAGTGCCGATGGAAACGAGCAAAGGCGCAATTGTTTTCCAGGTCGCAGGCGCAGCCGCCATATTCAGAGAGAATCCGATCGATCCAGTTCGAGATGGCGTTATATTCGGAGGGATCCATCTCGGGCTCGTCCTGCGACGAGACGTCGTCATCATTGAGACCCAGCAGATTGAGCCATCGAGAATGCACGCTCTTCTCTAGGCGGAAGTCCCAAGGCAGAGTGATCTGTTCGTTCGCGGCAATGTACCTGTCGCTCACCAACCAAAAGTGATACTCCGATCCGCTTGACAAATATGTGTCAAGCTGCGCGTTTGGCTTGCAGCTTCGCCGCACGTATCGCGCCAAGGAACCTTCCTTGCGGGTGTCGATGTAAAGGGGAAGTATTGGGTGGAAGAAGACAAAAGGGAGCGGAGAAGAGAGATCGGTCCAGAGATTGTCGGGGTCGGCGCAGTAGTCCTTCTGGAAACCGATTTGTCCATTGAGCTCAATCAGACGGACATCCTTGGCAATCGGGGTGGTAGACTTGACGAAGCGCCATCGCAGTGTCAATCCAGCGTCAGAGCTACGAGTGGAATCCTTGACTTCAAGAGTCGGCTTCTTCTCGTCTGCGACAGGAGGGTCAATTCTAAAGACCTCATCTCGCGTGCGGCCAACCTCCTTCTTCATCGTCTCGGGGTCCCGAAGCCACTGACCAAGGGCAGCAGGTATCGCAATGTTGGCAAACGCGTTGTTGTGTGTGTCAGGGACATCGCTCTCGTTGTACAACGAGTAGAATCCGTCAGAATAGTGATGTATCAAGAAATCGTCGGGGAGATCGGGTGGGGTTGTGGCAGGACTCGGGGGGTGCGCATGGTTCGGGCGCGGGTTTCCGAACGATGGACTGCGCTTGGAAGGTTGAGAGCTGACTGAGTGTGAGGAACGATGCGACGACTTTGGCTTCTTGGACGAGGATGGTTGGTCGCTAGGGCTTCCACTCTTGCCAGTCTCAGGCTGGCCAACCCCTTGAAGATCAGCAGGTTTGACCTTCTTCTTGTGGCTTTTCGAGGGCGGCCGTTTCGCCTTTTTGTCGACCGGCAAGGGTTGCACCATGGCGGCGTTCCTGAGTCTCAGTGTGCGCTCGATGGCCTTTTGTCGGTCCAATGGCCGTGGCTTGCAGTCTGCACAGGAATGGGAGAAATCCTCGCGGATAGCCTCATCCCTGTTATTAGGGTAGAAGCAGTCGATGTGCTGCCATGTGTCGCATGTCTCGCAGTATATCGTGTTTCCGTCATCGTCAGAGAAGTTACAGATACACTTGATCGTGTACGGTTCTTCTTCCACCGTCTCCGCAGCGTTGGCGGCGACCTCGTCTTTGACAACGGGGGCGGCGACCGGCGCGTCAAAGGCGGTCTGACTGGGAACTGCGGTCTGCGTCGGCAGCGGCGCAGGGTTGTCTGTCATAATATGTAGAGAGGGCCTCACGGGTGGGTTTGACGCGGAGGGGCGTGAGTGAATTGATTACCGTCGCGCTCTTTGGGGCATGACGCCGCCAGTCGAGGCGCGCGGCGATGACGGGGCCGGGAGCGCGGACGATGACTTGACGCCGTCTCAAGCTCCCATGCGTCGAGATGGTAAGAGACTGGCCGATCGAAGCACAGAAGCGTTCGCAGTCCGTAGACCAAGAGTGGGCAGGTGGTCGTTAAGAGCCGCACAGAAGGGCAGAGGCACCGTCGCGGCAGCGTGGTAGAAAAGAAGTCAGATGATGAGGTCTGTCAAGTTCAGGGAGGCCCAAAACGGGGTTTTGGAGCGTGTCGAATAGTGGTTGTGGCCGTGGTCGCGGACAGAAGTTTCCTCGCAAAACTCGTGAGACTCGTCACGGAGGGCGGTCGAGGTCGGCAAGTCGAGCGCGCGCGGGAGGACGACGTAGCGGATCGTGGATGCCAAGAAAATTGAGGCGGCCAGAGTTTCGAAAGACAAAAGTAAGGTCGACAGTCGTCGACACCGGTCCGTGGAAGGGAGGACAACAAGTGAGCAGATCGTAGAGTCGAGAGGAATGGAGGATGGGAAAGAGGAGGAGGAGGAGGGAGATGGACGGGGGATGGGACGGCAGAAACACGCAGAGTCTTGGGGGTGCCACTGCGCTGCAACGAGTGCGGCACCCAGCAGTGGGAGGAGCAGCGAGGATCCCAAGAGCGCGCGCTCGCACGCTCGTTCGCTGGCTGGCCGCCCAGCCGGGGGGGGGGGGGATGGGGAATGGGCTGGCGGGCCAGGGCACTTGCGCCTGGGCTGGGCTGGGCTGGGTTGGCTGGCTGGGCTGGCTGGCTGGCTGGCTGGTCGCTGGCGTCGGTGCTGGTCGCCGGCGCGGGTGCAGGGCGCTGAGATGCCGGATGCTGCTGAGAGTGGAGGAGCACCTCAGTACTAGAGGTACGTACTCGGCCCAAACGCAGGCGGCGCGGCAGCACTCTCATCTCCATCCCAGCGCAGGCGCAGCGCAGCGAGCAGCCTCCATTGGCGCTAAGCCCAATCGCGGACAAGCGGTGCGATGGGACCCTCTTAGTGCCGGGCCCTGTGATTGCTGGGTGCCTCAGGCCTCAACGGAAGGCCGGGCAGGCAGGCCAAGGCGGTACGTACCGCCAGGTAGGGTGAGGCCGGGGAGCACTGGCTTCCCCGATGGGAGGGAACAAGGCGGCGCGGGCTGAGTCTGACCTGAGGCGAGGGGAGGGCGGAGGTGGAGTGTCGCGGAAGGGATGGGGGGGGGGGGGGGACAGCTGGCTGCGAGCTCGTGCAGGCAGCGCAGCAACAGAGAGAGGGCCAGAGTGCGAGGGGCCACTGGGCCTCTCACAACCTGGAAGGGGAGAGGAAAAGAGGGGGGACCACTGAGCAAACCGGAAACCCCCCCTCTTTCGCTGTTCCCACTGACGGAACCGACTGCTCGCGAAATTGCAGCCAGACACACTCACACAACACACCCGCTGTACGCCGTCTCCCAGGCTTCAGAGGACGCACTCATTGCTGGGCGCATTGACGAGGCCATCCGCGGCCGCTGACGCATTGCCGGAGATGCAGGGGCCGTCTTTGGTCGTTGGCAGCGACTTCGCTCAAGTTCGTCGTTCCTGGCGTCGGCTTTGAGCTGCGGCTAGAACAGGGGCATAACCGTGCTCGTCGTCCAGTTGGAACATCGTGGCACCAACGCCGACGGAGGGAAGATATCGACTCGGGTGGTTTGGTAAGGTGAGCTGGCGGGCGGGAGCGAGGAGAGCTCCTGCCGGAGAGAAATTTCGCAAGGCCCCATCTGGTTGATACTGTGCCCGGTGCTCACGGTACGTACCGTACATGCTTAGGCAGAGGTTACAGCAGGTGGTAGGTACTGTACGTACGGTGCGTGGTGCGTGCAGTACGTCAGTACTGGCATACGTAACTTTCAGGCCGCGGCAGGTGGAGGCTGGGAATTCTCCTCTCGTTCGGTGCCGGTACCACCTTCTGCACTGTACAGCGTTCTCCAGGCCCTGGCTCCAGATCGGGGTCCATTCTCGTGTCGTTTCTGGTTGTCAGAAGTGGAATGATTCAGTCACCGCCTCTGCGGGTATCCGAGCCGCACAGCGATAAGTTGTGCTACCGACAGTGCAGATGCAAGCAGGGCGGTTTGCGTGCAAGCCGAGGTGCTGGGCGACGACACGTACGCAGCACTTCGTACTGTGTTGCGACACGGTGATAGGTAGGTGGCTCGTCGCGACACGCAGTGGCTCAGCAAGCAAGCACGAATGTATCAATCCGCACGGTGCTATTTGGGTTCACTGACAGAGGTGCATAGTGGTCAGTGGCTGTTCGCACGTCATTCGACGAGCGGCCCAGCCAGGAGCGTCCGCGCTGACCAACAATGCGATGCAAATCCCGTGCTGCAGACAGGACACAAGGAGCAAACAAATATTGCCCACTCACGCCCTCGAAAAAGGCAGCCCGTGGTCGGAAGCCAAATACGTACCATGGCCATGGGTGTCGTTCTGGCTGCGATTCGCAGCCACACACCCCCGCACCCAACAGGTGAAATCGATCTCGCGCAACAGGAGGTCACTCCTCCAGACCGGAAGCGGTGGCACAGCGAGCCTCGGGCGCGACATGGTCGACATACACACCTAGAATTGGAGCACCACTGTCAGCCAGTACCGACATCGCTCAGGTCCGATGGGCACATTCGTTGTGCGACCAGCTTGGGCAAGCCCATCTGCGTGCACGCGGCGTCACACTTTTCGACCTCTACACGGTGGTAAGCGGGTCTGGCTGCAAACGAGGAGCGCAAACGACGCCGGGACGACCCTGTTCAGCCACAGAGAGTGGTACCGCGCTAGGTCAGACGCGGAGTAGCGTGTTTATGCAACCTTGAGAATGCGTCAGCATGACGGGAACAACAGCGTGCGGAGCGGCGCATGAGCATCATTGGCCCGGCTGGCGGCAGCCACCAATCAAGACGCTGGGCGAGGCGGCCAGACAGTGTGGTTGGACACTTGATCGCAGAGACCAGGGAGCTTCTTGACCGCTTTTGCTTTGCCAGGGCGGCAGGCTGAAACTGGATGTTCCTGTCACCATGTCGCTGGGTGACTAAATTGGAATGGCTCGCGAGGCGCAACAAGAGCAAGCCCCAATATCCTTACGAGTGGTGAACCGTGTTGTAGCAACGACCATACGCGAAATATGTGCTACAATAGATCAATCTGCTCCCGTTGGACCCGACTTGGGCACCTTGAAAAGAAAGCGCTCGCCATCGCCAACTTTTGACACGCGAGTCAGGCCTTCGCCTTACTAGCCTTCCCACCACCACCTCGCCTCCTTCTTCGTGCCACAGCACCAGGCTGCAAGCACAATGAAAGAAAGTAAAACATCAAAAATTGCGCCCCCAATGGCCCCGAAGGACAATTGAGCACGGGAGACTCCGCGGTGTGCAATGCAGGCCTCCCCCACTAGTACCCCGAATGCTTGAGCTCGGGGGACTGGAACAAGGTAAGTATGAAGAAGAAAAGGAGAGAAAGGAGGGAGAAATGGCCGGCGACGAGGAAGATTTTTATACGGAAGACGCTTGGTCCGTGCGCGGCTGCTGCCTGCTGGTGCCTGAGGGGCTGATTCACCGACCGCCTTAGTACCACCAGTGGCAGCGGCAGCCTGGCTGGCATTCTTGCACCAGGCACGTCTGTGCAGTACCACTTTCTTACTGGGACACTGAAGCTTTGGCGTCCAGCACGAGCAAAGCACAAAGCCCCTCGAACGATTGTACGTACAAATCTGTACCTTATGATCCAGGTTGAGCACAGTCGCCATGACTGCGTACCAAAAGGGCACTGTGTCGCATTATGACGTCTTTGGCACGATAGTGATGCGTATATCCCCTATCTGCTCGGCTCCGTCCGACGGTGCGTGAGAATGTATGTCCTCGCGCCTCAGCAAGAGCGAGGGCGAGAGCGAGGGCGAAGCGAGGCCTGGAGGAAGGAGACTTCCATGGCTTCTTAGGCAATTCCATGCGAAGTAGGTACTTCGTACGGTACAGAAAGGGAGGGAACATCGGATGCCCGCCACGTAGCCACGGCCAGCGCACCATGTCTTTGCATTGCTCTCCTTGTGAGTTTCCTTGTTAACTCTTGAACTCGTAGTTATAAACACGATCGTGAAAGCCATAACTATATGAGTCGCTCTTTTGGAAGTCCAACAAGAGAGTTTACTGCACCAGAGGTCCACAGGCAGGCCCAGGCACAGCACCACTGACTGAGTGGGACCTGGGGGCCCCCGCAGCAGAGCCAAAGGAAACTGACGCTGGCTTGCCCTGTCCTGACTGAGCCTGTTGGGGTGGGTAGGTGGGCTCGATTGCAGGCGTTCATCCCTGTCGGCAACCAGTCTCGAGCGTGACCTGCGGTCGCTCCTGTAGCGCCAATCAGAGCGGAGTCCAGGTCCCATGACGCACCCAACAAGCGACGCCCGACCTCCGACGACATCGCCGCTCGTCCATCTCCGCTGATTGCGCTCCCGCCACCAGCCTCACGACCTAGTCACCGCAGTCGTCTCTATCCATCTCCAAGCATCCCTCTGTCAACGCATCCCACCTTTGAGAATAGCATATCCCCAACCCCTACACGATGAGGTTCTCCGCCACCGTCGCCTGCCTGACGGCCTGCCTGGCTTCGGCGGAGGCGCTGAGCGTCTTCAACGGCAAGGCCCCCAACGCCCTCGCCAGCGACGACGGTACCAAGGTCCCCGGCGAGTCCCCGCTCGAGTTTTGCACTGGCGAGCACGGCAACGATATTGTCAAGATTGAGAAAGTTGATCTTAGCCCTAATCCCCCGGCTGCGTAAGACCATCCTTCTTTTGCCGTGCGTGGATGGAGGCTAATCGTGGGGCAGTGGCAAGGAACTGGTCATTGAGGCCAGCGGCATCGTCAACGAGACCATCGAGAAGGGCGCGTACGTGCTTTTGACCGTCAAGTATGGTCTCATCAGGCTTGTCAACACCAAGGCGGACCTTTGCGAGCAGATTGGCAACGTCGACCTCAAGTGCCCTCTTGAGAAGGGCAAGATGGTGATCCGCAAGACCGTGGACCTGCCCAAGGAGATACCCCCTGTATGCCACGTCGCTTCCGCCCTGGACCCCGCGCCACGCTAGGACGCCTTGTATTGACCATTTGACTTCAGGGCACATACTCCGTCCTCGCAGATGTCTACACCGCCAACGATAAGAAGATCACCTGCTTAACCGCCACCGTCACGTTCAAAGTGGGCAACGGCTTCTTCAGCAACGAACTCTGATTCCACGATTCATGTTGACCATCCCCTCATGCGCATACGTATAGCGACAGATATTCTTCAGTTTGGTTGCTCTGGGACGAGACATGGCTTTCCCTTCGCATTGTCGGCTTGGCGCGTTGCTGTGCGTTTTGCATTTCCTATGATCACCCTTCGTCTTGAAACTTAGGCTGCGTGAACGGGGAGTATAGCTACGTTTACTAGAGGGATCATGCGCTTAGCATACATTGCCGCGTTGAATGCAAATTGAAGTTAGGAAGGATTCCCATGCCACGGGTCTGCCGCCGGTGAATGAATGTACTAGTCTCTACTGACCCGCAGCCTCGTCATAAGACGACGCCTCCAAGTGCTGCCCATCTGACGAGGCACCTCCCCTTTATTCGCCAAAAAGCCGGCGTACCCGCCTCAGCACACTGTCCTTCTCGGGGTCATAAGGGTGATCTTTGCTTGGAATCTCGAGGACCGTAGGAAAAGCCGCCGTATAGGTGTCGATCCGATGCCGTATTCTGTCAGCAATCTGTGTCGTTATCAGCTATCGTTCCATATCCGCGCCGTCGCAGTGAAACTTTCAGACACTGACGTGTTGGTTGATCAAGACGATGCCAATATCTTTCCTCTCCTGGGTGAAACGGTCGAAAGCTGACTCGACGGCGGCATTGTCAGTCTTGCTGTCGACCACGAGGAAGTTCTTCTGCGCGTCGGCACCGGCGGTGACATGCTGCTGCTCTGTCAGCGGGGGCCGCCAAGTACAGAATGGCCTGCCGTCCAGCCCAGACTCACGCCGATGCCTGCGAGGAGCAGTCCCGTCACCGAGTCCTGGGTTTACGTCAGTGGTCGGTTGGTCAATCAACGAGGCGCCGCAGTGCGTCACCTCGCCACCGTCGCGGCATTACTCACCTCGTCTCCGATCACGGCGAGAAACTGCCGGTCCTTGTAGTCCGCCTGCGAAGCCATCTTGACGATTGTTCGCGGCTCGTTGTCGGTAGGAGAGAGCGAAGCGGGTTGCGGCGTTAGGAGACGACGCACGCTGTTGCGGCGCAAAGGTCCATCAAGAGAGTGCGGCGAACAGCCACAGCCCCGCCTCACCTGCTGCTGACCTCCACTGTTGGTCCGCCCCGCCCCCCTGCTCCGCTCCTGTGGCTCTAAGCAGGGTGCCTTGGGTGCCCAGGGCAGGCACCTCAGCTCAGCAGGGCTACCCCAAAGGCTGATCAGAAAAAGTAAACAAGCAGCACCGACCGCACACACCCACCTACCTTAGGCAAACGCAGCTTCGGGCGCGGCCCTTTGTCCTCGCCCTCATCGCGACAAGGCCGCGCGCTTCCCACATTCGCAGCTCCGCAGCGCTGCATCGACAGAGCGTCTTCTCGCAGGTCACGACGGGCAACTGCCAACATGCCTCGACTCGTGCGACGCAGACCGCTCTGGGAGCGCATCACGTCGATGCTCAACCCCATGGACTTTCTGCTGTGGCTGTCCGAAGAGATGGAGACGAGAGACTGGGACTCGAACCTGGTAGGCACGCAAGTCGGCCTGGGTCTCAACTTTGTCTTCCTCCTGGCGCGCGCAAACTCTGGCTCGGCAGCTGCTCGCGATGACATCTTTGCGGAAGACGGGGCTGTAGGTTGGGTGTCGTTCTTGGTGAGCTCCACCGTCAGACGCTTTCTACAGAATCCTTACTGACATTTCCGAAATAGGTGTATCCCCTGGTCTGGGGCCTCGTACTCGTGTCCATCACCAACGCCATCTACACCATGTGTCGAACAAGAAAGTACAGGATGTTCGAAGCGAACATTGATGTTCAACCATCGACGCCATCCGCGCATCGCGTCAAAGTTCAGTCGTCACCTGTCACCTCGTCGCCACTTCGATACATCGCCGACATGTTGACGCCCGAGTCGGCCGAGTCGCGCGCACATCCCGATAAGATTCGAGACGTGTGGGAGCTCTCTGTTTGGGACCCTCTACCCGTGTCCGTCAGGATGTTCTGCTTCTTCAGCCCGGGCCACGTCCTCGTCTATCTTCTCTTCCTTCCGCTCGCGCCTCTGGATCCTCGGCCTAGCGTGGCAGTGTTCAACGCGCTGGTGATGCAGGCGGTCTTGTCGGCGCAGCTCGTCCTCTTCTCGTCACGCTACTCCCAGCAGGCCAAGGACGGCGCCATCATCCAGAAAGAGGTCATGCACGAGTACGACGCCAAGTTTGTGCACCCTCGAATCCATCCCGTGGTCAGAGATGTGGGCACCCAGATGTCAAACGACCAGCCTGTAAAGGCACGGGAGTTTGTGCAGACGGGCACGCCGACGACGCTCATCAGGCGCAGTTTCGTGGCGCGTCACAACCCCCACGTCGACTCCCCAGAATCTACCCCTTCTGTGGGCAGCAGTAATGTGATGAACCCGCAAATGTTCACACCACCAACAGCCACGCGCCGGGTGGAAATCCTGAACCCGAGTATCAATCAGAGCGTCACGCACAGAAGTCCGACAATGAGGAGTAGCCTGCCCGCTGGATATACCCCCGTGGCAGCACAGACCAGCGGTGGCATACCACCTTCAACAGGAAGCAGCCACAACTTCGGCGGAAGCATGGGAGTTTACTCGCACAACCGATCCCCTCTCAAGAAAGCCATAAGCTTGGGCGACATCAATAAGGTCGATCAGCCCTCGCCAAGAAACTCGAGGGAGATGGCCGCGTACGAGCAGCGCAACTGGGAGCCCCCTAGGAGTCCCAGTCCGACCAAACAATCCAATCTCCGAAAGTCGTATAGCGCCAACCTCAACAGCTCGCCGCATCCTTTTGCCAACATGGGCAAGCACAGGCCTGGGTACGAGAGGTTCCCATCACGACGATAGAATGTTCAAAGGCGGGAGGATGCTTGTACGACTAGGTTGCGCATTCTGGGCATTAATGCATACAAGGCGGCGTTTTCATCTGCTTAGCTGGTGTTGGGGCATGAAGTTTTATCTATGGCGCGAGCCTTCCCTGTACATTTCTAGGCGGGCAGGCGCGGCTACAGAGTGAGCAATACGACCCGATTAAGTGAAACTACTTCGACTTTCCGCTGCTCTGTGGGATTTCTTATCTTTTGCTGCGGCCGGAACAGGTCCGGAGAAGCAGGCAAACTAGGAAGCTGCGACTGAGTTGGCTAAGGTAATCAGACGACAGCAAACCAGTTCTGGCCCTCACTGATGCAGCCCCGGGACTGGCAGCCTCAACATTACCTCCGTTCTCGTGCATTTCTTAACTCTTGAAAGAGACACGACACCCGCGTGAAAACGCACTCTTCTGACAAAGAACCTCCGGCCATGACACCTTTGTGGCCACCGAGGCGACCTACTTCGACCGCTCGTTTCTGCAATGCCGTACTTTCTGCCACCCACCGTAACTAGTCCACCCAGCAGCGGACCAGCCGTGCTTCGTTCATCCCAAAGGACACGTCGAGGGAGCAAAAAGCGTCCAGGGAGACGTCCCACGTCGTCCTGGAGTGACTGGGTGAAACACGTGCTCCCGAGTCGACGGCCAGAGCGTGGTGGAACTCTCAGGGACCAGGGCTTCTGGGCACGAGAAGAGTCAAGGTACCCGACACAGCTGAGGCCCCGCCGGTACGTGACGGATAGTCGTCAAAGCTGCGCCAGTGAGAGCATCGGATCAGACCACATTGTTCGTTGGAACACACCGAGAGATCTGTCCCAGACACATCTCGAAGGGTCCTCGAATAGGAGGGAAGTGCCATCCGCAAATATGGCCAAGCTCGGCCCTCTGGGAGATATTGGGAGGAAATGGAGCTGGGCCCCCAAGGATGACAGTCTGCAGCGACCCGATGATGATGAGCAAGATAGGGCTCACATCCCCATCCGAAGAGACAATCACGCCGGCGATGACACCACGTCTGACTCGGTTGTCTCCTCTACTGCCGGGCGTCGCCTATCCAAGACACGCCGACACATCGAGGCGAGGAAGGAGGTACGGCGCCAGAGAAGAAACCTGAAAGAGAGTGGAGATTATCTCGGAGTGCAGGGTGTCAATCCAGAGACAGGCCAGTTGGATGTTTTGACTCCGACAGAGAGCGACAGGAGCAGCACCAGCCAGGACACATTGCAGAAGCTCAACATCCTGCGCAACACATTCAGGAGTAGCCGTCACTCATACAGGACACCCGTATCCCAGGGCAATAAAGAGGTGGAACAAGGCTCCCTCGGAGGACAGAAGAACAAGCTGCGTGGTCTTGAAGGGAGCCCAAATGAGCTCAAGGATGCCAGTAGAACCGTCAGATGGAGAAGACATACAAAGCAGTGGTCTTCGGCACAGGAACCGGACCTGAGTCCCATTGTTCAGTCTCAAGTGAGCAGCATCGACAGCGCCGGTAAGTCAAGGCTGGGCGTGAGCGTTGCTGATATCGCTCTAACCCTGCTATCCAGACCGGCGGTCCCGGTGCATCGACACTATCCACGGTGCAGATTACAATACTACCAGGCTCATAGACTTGGCATATCCCACGCAAAGTGCACGTTTGGGTACTCAAGAGGGCTTGGGACAGGCAATCAATGATGCTCTGGCTAGGAACTCGAGCTCCGGGGGCACCGTCGTTAAGACCCCCCACGGCCAGAGCCTCACGGAACTGACACCATCCGCATTCGAATTATTCGAAAACGGCATAAAATTCAATGACTCCGAGCTTTCTGATGGTTTAGCAACGAAAGACACTCTGCGCTTTCCGTCTCATCTCCCTAGCGGAAACGGCCCGGAAACCACTGCTAGCGATGAAGCTGTGGTCCCTTCTTCGCGCAGGCTACCTCAGCTCCAGGTAATAACGCCAGGCAAAACAACAAGACTCTTCCAGAGCAATGTCGCACACCCGGTTGAAGGGTCTTTTTTAGACAATCAAGTGCCGCCGCAGACCGATCCCGACGATCTACTTTTGCGAAGTCGAGAACTCGACGGAGCGACGGCCGTGCCGCCTGTGAGTCAGGAAAGTCTGCTCCTGGTTCCCAAACGCAGTTTCACGCTACTTCGGAGAAAATTGAACGTGCATACACAGAGCCAACGCGCCCTCAACAAGTTCAATGGTCCAGAGCCCACGGTTTCACAGCAAGACAAGGACGTCGTACTTCGGGCGGCAACAACGAAACCGTCTCTCCAGAAGCTGATCCACCACTCGTTCGGGAGTTTGAGACTGAAAATGACGGAAAAGAAGCCAAGGCCGCACGAGTCGAAACTCGCTCCAAATCCTTTGTCCAACCTCAGACATATCCAGCAACCAGACAGCATCAAATGCTTGGTATTGAAAAGCCCAGCTGGCACGACAGACAAAGTCCCTCCGCCAACAGAGACGCGTGCGACAGTGACGTCGCCGAAGGACCAAATCCTCACCGGGGAGCAGAAACGGGAGGACAAACAAGGTCTTGGATGTTTGCTCGAAGCACAGAGTCCAGGAAGCCAAGACAGCGATTGGTGCACGATGGCGATGACGAAGATTACAGACAAGAGCCGGGAAATCATGGACGAGTTTGCCTCCACACACACCATCACCACTACTGGGTGCGACCATCAGGCGGTCCCGACAACACGAGACGTCCCTTCGCCGGAGCGACGGCCAACCAGCCACCGCCAACTAAGCCGTTTGATATACAACCTGCCGTCACTGAGTCCAACGGACGAGGAGCTGAAGGACACTGTTCAGAGTCCTTTGCAGAATATCTCGCTGAGCTCGACGAGGCTGAAACCGGAAGAAGCAACAGGTACTATGTCCACAAGGCGAACGACCCCCTCAAGAAGACGAAGGAACGTTGTCGCAGCACAGCTAGCGGCGCAGTCAGGGCGCGAGGCTCAGCAGATCAAGGCGCCGTGCAGCACATCACACAGGTCAATGTGTATACCACAGAACGCCAAGTCGAGCCAAGGGAGCGGTGGCAACTCACAAGTGCCAACCAAGGAAGGGCTTCCGGCCAAACAGGACAGAAACCTGAACCCAAGGCCCGACACACGCACGAGCGAGGACCTGACGCGCCCTGTAGCGGAAGATTCGGCCCCAACCCGGCCTACAGGAGAACGTCGAAACAGAGAATGGACGAACCATGTGAGCTCAATGGAGAGTATGGGCATGCCGGGGGCTTATCCCATTCATCTCGACGCCGAAGACGACATCGGCGATCCTTTCGACAAGACGACGACAGGTGAGCACGCCGCAAGGTCAGCGTGGCGCGAGGAGGAAGGCGAGGTGTGGGCGTCGATCAAGCCGGTGCTAAGCACGACCTATCGTTATTTGAAAGCACTCCTAGCGATGTACTGGGAGATTGTCTGGCCAGTATTCCAGTATCGGTCCGAGTTCTGGGAGAGAAACGAGCGACAAGAGGCAACCGGGATGGATGTTTTGGCGTTGTTGTTGGCGATGCCGACAGCAGTTGTAGGCAGTGTGATGCTCGTGTAGGTCACGAGAGCTGCAGCTGCACTGGCAACGCTGGTTGGTGAAGGTGGGACGAGAGATGGATACAGGGAGCCGCTGAGGTGGTGAAGGGGCATCAAGCACGGCATGCCTGAGTCTGTAACCATGAGAGATTGAGAGCGGCCGGCTTCACAAAGAACAGCTGGCGCCAGAGTACTTCGTACGACTTTGGGATGGTAGGACATGAGGGAAATGTGTCCGTGGGCTGATTCTTACGTGGAGCTGAGTGGTAGTGAAGTCCATTCCGTCTCTGGCAACGCGCCTCTAAGCTGTCCAGGTTGGCTGGCAGTGACGTGGGTGTATTTGGTATGCAGACTGAACAACCAGTGAAGACATAATTATTACAAGGTGGAAGCATGCCTGTCTGTCAACCGTAGGGTTGCGCTGAACTAGATGGGCTGGACGTGGAACGGCTGTATTGGCCAGTCGACGTGCACTATATCGGTTTGGTCTGCATGGTGACCGAGACAGTAATCCTCATCAACAGCCTCAGGGTGGTGACTCCCGACGATCATGATCATGGAGAGGCTCTGGCGTTGGGCAGCGCCCAGATCGGAGGTGTTGATGTACGAGTTTTTCGTACTTGGCCCCGAGGGTAATGTGACGAGGTCATAGAGTACATTGCATGGTGGTGAACCTCGACGACAAGGCACATATAGGAGGGTTCGGGGTGGGTCGGACATTCTCCAGCTCGGCCACTTTGAGAAGGGAGAGAACCGACTTTGGGTGCACATGGCGCAAGCAGGTACGTACCATAGAGCTCTGCGACACGACGCCGTCCGATCTCGTCGCGATGTCACCAAAAAGCATCAATGGTACGTACCGTTTGCTACGATTTATACGAAGGTACCAGCGGGATCGGAGGAGGGCGAAGAATGAAATGAGAAACATGTCGAGCCCTCTCGGGGGGCAGGATGGCGCACCTCACTTTCTCACATGTGTAAAACGCAAGATCTCGTCGTCTTTTTTTCGCGCTGCAGCGCCCGCCCGTCCCGCGCCGGACCAATCCTTGCCGCACGAACCTGAACCTGAACCGCGGCGGGCGCGGTCGAGCCAATCCTGAGCATTGACTTAGCAATCGCCCGCAGTGGGGTGGGCCGAGTGTGGCCGATCATGCCCGCTGGAAGATGAAGCTCGTGGGGGGGGGGGAGGGAATACATGGATGACCGCGTACTTTGTAGGAGTCTGGCGTGAGGCCTGGTACAGTGGGTGCAGGTACTTTTTTGGGCACCTGCCCTGCCCTGCCCGCCGTCGCCCCCGCCGGCAGCCCTGCAAGTACCCCGCGCCAGCCGGTGCCAAAAGGTGTCCACGGGTGGAAGGAGCGCTGGGATTTGCTGCCGGTCCGGAGCCGCCAGGGTTAGCTGGGGGGTGGGCGGGTGCCCCCCTCCGATCATCGGAGCCTCCGAAGCCGGTGGTTGCGCGCGCCCGCGCCTTCGCCGCTCATCAGGTGTGGGAATGGCAGCGTCCGAGGGTGGGACTTTTAAAAAGGGAATCAAGGCCCTCTTCTTTTGTCCCCGGGTCATACGTACGTACGTTGCGATACAGAAAGCCGTGTAGTGCAATACGTGGTGTCTTGTGCTCGTGTTACGGCGTGCTCTCCTCCTTCTCATCCTCCTCCTCCTCATCCTCCTCCTCCTCATCCTCCCCCTCCTCATCCTCCTCCTCCTCCCCCTCCTCTCTCCCGCCAATTTTTTGACTTCTCTGCGGCATCCTTCTAAAAGGTTCCGTCACCGCACCCCACCTCCCTCACCACCGCCGCCACTGCCTGGGCTCGCTTTTCTCAGCCACCGCGCCGTGCTCGGACAAGCTGCCCACTGCCTACATACGTCTCCTCAACGACCCAAAGCCGCTGCCGATATCGATAGCCCGCCCACTGGCCGGATCGGAGCCGCCGTCAAACTACCGCCCTCCCTCTCCCCTCCTCCAGCTTCACTCCTCCATCTACCTACCCTTCCCTTCACTCACACGCAACCGCCACCATGCCGGCCACTGAGAGACCCCCGCAAACCCTCTACGACAAGGTCTTGTCGCACCATGTCGTGGACGAGAAGCTCGACGGCACAATTCTTCTCTACATTGGTATGCCGCTTCAGCAGCCCCGTCCCCTGTTGGCGCATATTACCTACCTTTTTTGGTCCTGGCAGGCACTGACCCTGTTGCGCTGCAGACAGACATTTGGTCCACGAGGTGACATCACCGGTACGCGCGCGCAGCCCCATTCCCGCCCAGTCCCCAATCCTCGTCCCGCGCATTGCTGACCAGTGCGACAGCAAGCATTCGAGGGCCTCAAGAATGCCGGCCGCAAGGTCCGGAGACCGGACTGCACCCTGGCCACCACCGACCACGTGCGTATATACCGCGAAGCATTGCGCTTCCCATCCCCCTCGGTCGCTTCGTGTGTGCGCCACTCTGACACGGGCTTGCTTCTTTAGAATGTGCCCACAACGTCCCGCAAGGCCCTCAAGGATATTGCCTCCTTCATCGACGAAGACGACTCGCGCACTCAGTGCGTCACCCTCGAGGAAAATGTGAAGGATTTTGGCCTCACCTACTTCGGCCTGGGCGACAAGCGCCAGGGCATCGTCCACGTCATCGGCCCTGAGCAAGGCTTCACCTTGCCCGGCACCACGGTCGTCTGCGGTGACAGCCACACCTCAACGCATGGCGCGTTCGGCGCCCTTGCCTTTGGCATTGGCACCAGTGAAGTCGAACACGTCCTTGCCACCCAGTGCCTCATCACCAAGCGCTCCAAGAACATGCGCATCCAGGTTGACGGCGAGCTGGCCCCCGGCGTCAGCTCCAAGGATGTTGTCCTCCACGCCATTGGCAAGATCGGCACTGCCGGCGGCACCGGCGCCGTCATTGAGTTCTGCGGCTCCGTTATCCGCGCTCTCAGCATGGAGGCCCGCATGTCCATCTGCAACATGTCCATCGAGGGCGGGGCCCGTGCCGGCATGGTAGCCCCCGACGAAACCACCTTTGAGTATCTCAAGGGCCGGCCCCTAGCCCCCAAATATGGCTCCGCCGAGTGGGATGCCGCCGTGTCCTTCTGGAAGTCGCTGCAATCCGATGCCGATGCCAAATACGACGTCGACGTCTTTATCGATGCCAAGGACATTATTCCCACCGTCACCTGGGGTACCAGCCCCGAGGATGTGATCCCCATCACTGGCGTCGTTCCCGACCCGGAGACGTTTGCTACCGACGCGAAGAAGGCCTCGGGTCGGCGCATGCTTGAATATATGGGCCTCACCGCCGGCACACCCATGGAGGACATTCCCGTCGACAAGGTCTTCATCGGCTCCTGCACCAACTCGCGCATCGAGGACCTGCGTGCCGCTGCCCATGTTGTCAAGGGCCGCCGGATCGCCGCCAACATTAAGCGCGCCATGGTGGTCCCCGGCTCTGGCTTGGTCAAGACCCAAGCAGAGGAAGAGGGACTGGACCAGATCTTCGTCGATGCCGGCTTCGAATGGCGAGAGGCCGGCTGCAGCATGTGCCTCGGCATGAACCCGGATATCCTGTCACCAAAGGAGCGCTGCGCCAGCACGTCGAACCGAAACTTTGAGGGTCGTCAGGGCGCTCAGGGCCGGACACATCTCATGTCGCCCGTCATGGCCGCGGCGGCGGCCATTGTGGGCAAGCTGGCCGACGTCCGTAAGCTCGCTGACTACGGCGCCAGCCCCCACGTCCAGGCGAGGATCACGCCGTCCGCCACGCCACGCATCGACGAGAGAGTCGAAGAAGATGCCCACGAGAGGGAGATGATCGCCGACCAGCCCGAAGACACGGCACCCCAGACCAACACGCACGCGCCCCACACGGGAGCCTCAGCCGGCCTGCCCAAGTTCCTCACCCTCAAAGGCATCGCCGCGCCCCTCGAGATGGCCAACGTCGACACGGACGCCATCATCCCGAAGCAATTCCTCAAGACCATCAAGCGCACGGGCCTGGGCACGGCGTTGTTCCACGCCCTGCGCTACAACCCCGACGGCTCTGAGAACCCCGAGTTCGTGCTGAACCAGGAGCCGTACCGCGGCTCAAAGATCCTCGTCTGCACGGGGGATAACTTTGGCTGCGGCAGCTCCCGCGAGCACGCCCCCTGGGCTCTGCTGGACTTTGGCATCAAGTGCGTCATTGCGCCCTCGTTTGCCGACATCTTCTTCAACAACACGTTTAAGAACGGCATGTTGCCCATCAGGATCGAGAACAAGGTCGACCTCGAGGCCATTGCCGACGAGGCCCGGGCCGGGCGCGACGTCGAGGTGGACCTGCCGGCGCAGGCCATCAAGAACTCGGCGGGCGACGTCATCTGCCGCTTCGAGGTGGAGGAGTTCCGCAAGCACTGCCTGGTGGACGGCCTCGACGACATCGGCCTGACAATGCAGCTCGAGGACAAGATTACCGCCTTTGAGCGCAAAATGACGGAGCAGACGCCGTGGCTCGATGGGACCGGGTACCTCCGCCGCAATGGCCGGGGTGGCAAGCTGCCGGTCAAGGCGGTGCCGGTGCCCAAGACGAACCGAGGCGAGGAGAAGAAGGAGCCGCTTGAATGGTAGGGGAGCGCGTGTGGTGTTGGGGGGACACGGTGGGGAGGAGATGCCGCAGTTGGGTATTTTGACTGCGGCCGCCTGACGTTGGACTAGCAGGTGACCAAAAAAAGATTTATAGCAAGTCTTGAGATTACTGGTATTGAACAAGCTCTGCCAGATATGAAGCAAATGACGCGCGAGCCGCGCAATTCCATCTTGGAACCTCGAAGACCAACTCCCAGCGCAATGACCAGTAGTGCATGTAGAGAGAGCACGCGTTCGCTTGCTTTTATGGTGTAGGTCCCGATTCTATCAAAGTCTTTGCTCATGGTCCTTCAAGACACCAACATGCACTACAAAGCCATCGCCGGGGCGAAGTCCTTCGGGCAGGACGTCCTCAGGCACGCGCCAGACGTTAAACCTGTCGCTGAAGGCGCGCAGCCACTCGAGGAAGACGTCGTCGTTGCGCAGCTGCTGCGCGACGATGCAGAGGCACGGATCCCCATCCTCATCGCCCGCGTCGTCGTCGTCGTCGTCGTCGTCCGCACGTCGAGGCTGGTGGTGCTGGTCCTGCTGGCCGCTGCCGCCGTGCCCGTCGTTGCGGGAGGAGGATGGTTGGGAGTAGGAGTGTGAGGACGAAGAGGATGAGGTGCGGCGCAGGGCGCAGACGTCGGCGCACGTCTGCACAAAGGGGGCGATGAGGGCGTAGTTGAAGACGCAGTCGCACGCGACCACGGCGTCGAAGCTGTCGCCGTGCGGGCTGGCGAGGTCGGCGGTGACTTGGTCCGTCTCCCAGTCCAGGGGTTGGAAGCGGACGTGGCCGTGCTGCTGCTGTTGATCCGTGGCGGCGGCGGCGACACCACCGCGTATCCTTTTTGACGACGGGATCTTGTGAGAAGAGGAGGGGTGAGATGCGGGCGGAGGGTTGGCGGCGAGGTTCTTGGTGACCAGCCGCTGCACGTAGGGCTGGTCGGTGAGCAGGTAGGACGAGACGAGCGGGCGGAGGGCCAGGGCGCAGAGCGGGGAGATGCCGCACCCGAGCTCGACGACGGAGGGGCGCGGGCGTCGCAGGAGCGAGAGGATGTGGTTCCGCGTGCCCTCCGTGTTCGGGGTGGCGAGCCACGAGGCGAAGAGGGGAGTTACCCGCCAGAGGACTAGAGTCATTCACATAAACCCGCCGTCGAGGTCAGTTTTTGACACGCGGATTTGGGGGACGCTGAAACTAGGTATAGGAGGAGTGAACGCCGGATATCATCAGGTCGAGCGAAGGGGAGGGGGCTGAAGGAGGAGGAAGGAAGGGGAAGAGAGGGGCAAGAGAAAGAAAAGGCGTCCAACACACCCGCTCCGGTGGTGCCGCCGGCGCGCGACGAGGCCAGGACCGAGGGCGACTGGTGGATGGTGTACTCGCGGCCGCGGACGGGCACCTCGAGGGACGCGGCGCGGGGGTCGACGAAGCCGAGGTCCTGCGAGGGCATGGGGCGCGCGTAGAGCAGAAACGTCTCTGTATATGTGTTGCCATGGTCGCGCAGACCAAGGGGGTTAGTTAGACGGGGGCATTTTTTAAGATTGTTTGCTTTCTTGTTTGTGGGGGGGGGGCGGAGGGAAAGGGGAGGGCAAGTAACTAGTCGTGCGCACCCTCATCGGGATCCGTGACGGGGTCGCCAAACGCGGCGGTCAGCCGGGCGGCGAGGCTCCTCATCTTCCGGAGCTTCGTCGGCGGCGGTAACGACGGCGGCGGGCGAGGACGGAGGAGGAGGAGGAGGAGGAGGAGGAGGAGGAGGCGCAACGGGGAGGCGGCCGGAGGAGGTTGTCTCTCTCCGTCATGAGCAGAGAAGCATGATTGATTTGCCTTGAGCAAGGTAGGGGAGTGGGATGTGATGTGCAGTACAAGCTTTTGTTGAGCGCAAGCGTGCTGCGACGAGGCACGGTTGGGAGGGAGGGAGTTTATTGATGACAAGGGGGGGAAACGTTGGAAAAGTCGCGGCGCGGTGTAATGAGTTCGTTCGGCGTCGGACGTGAGCGAGCGACAGGCACCGCGGACCCACTCCGGACCTGGGCATCGGTAACGTTGTCTAACTAGTAGCAGCACTTGTTTGACCTTCCTTGGCTGTGCACACACACATTCACGACACAGCCGTGCGGATGTACACGACGCTCTCGTATATGATACGAAATGGCTCAACCATACACGTGGACCGCACCCGGCGTGCGTCGTTGCATTGCGGGATTCCAAAGGGGAGGCGTGGGCAGAAGCTTTCTCTTTTTCTCTTCCATACTCGCAAGCTCCATGATACGGCCAAAGGACACGAACAACACAAAGACGACGACGCAAACAATCGCCCCCCTGGGAAACCCATCCACAACAGCAGCCCCGCGACGGACGGGTCATGCCGTTCCTTCTCACACGAGCCCATCGTAGAGGGACAGCGCCGAGACAATCGTCTCGTCGCGCTTGCTGCCCTCCTTGAACTCCTCCATGTCGAGGGACCCGTTCTCGTCCTTGTCCATCATGCGGAAAATCTTCTTGACACGCTTCTCCGGGGTATCTTCGTCCTCGGGCAGCTTGACCATGGACCCGACCTGCGCGAAAAAGAAAAAAACAGTGTGAGAAGAGACTGCTCCTGGTGCTTGATCGGTTCTTCTTCCTGGGGCCCACGTACCATCTTGTAGATTGCCTCGACAATCTGGAGCATCTCGTCGTAGCTTATCTTGCCGTCGCCGTCAATGTCGTACAGCTGAAACGCCCAGTCCAGCTTGTCCTCCATCTTGCCCCGGCTAGTAACGCTCAGCGCGCAGATGAACTCCTTGAAGTCAATGGTCCCGGATTTATCGCTGTCAAAGACGTTGAAGACGTAGTCGGCAAACGAGCTTGGATCCCCAAAGGGGAAGAACTGCCGGTAGATCTTCTGGAACTCTTCCTTGCTCAGCATGCCCGACGGGCAATCCTTGAGGAAACCTGCGGCAGGGCATCATGATTAGCCACCAAGAGCAAGACAAGTCGTATGGAGAGCATAGCCCTGTGTTGCCCGTTGTCGTACCCTTGTACCATTGTTGCAGCTCCTTCTTGTCAAAGTGAGTCGACTTTTGAAGCTCGGCGAGCTGCTCTTGGGAGAGCTTTGACTGTCTGCGGGCGCATACCACCAGAGCAGGTTAGCAACGCTACTTGCGACAGGCACGACGATAATGTATGGACAAGTGCGGCGGCGAGCTCTTCAACGACGAGGCTCAGGTGAGCCTCCCTCTCTGTGTCGCATTCGACTCGCCGCGGACAGTGTGGCAAGGCAGGGGCGTGTGCGGGCCGGGCCAGTTCTGTGAGGGCCCGTCGGCGGGTGCGAGAGGCAAATGTCAGACTCACGATTTACCCATGACGACGGTTCACCTTGGCGCGAGGTGGTTATCGTCGTCGTCGTCGCTAGCCTGCAATGATGGGCGCTTATCGAGGGGGCTCGGGAAGCGTCGGCCGCCGGAGGGAACCAGGAACCTGGCGCGCCGCCAAGACGTCTACCGGAGGGGACGATGTACGCCGAGTCGACCGCGTTGAGCCAGTCTATGCGCCTTTTCTGGAACCCAAATCTGGAGACGCACACGGCGCAGGAAAGCTGTCGTAGTCGGGTCAGGGGTCCGTCCGTCCGTCGGCGTCGTCGTCGTCGTCGGCTGTTCAGGCGGGCGAGGGGAGGAGGTAGGCGCCGTGGAGCGTCGTGGCGCTTGCGCAGAATACTCGGCGACAGCGGGGCGGGGCCCAAGCCGGCGGCAAAGTACAGGCGACGGCTGTAGTAGAGGAAACGATACGGGCGTGAGCGAGGCGAAGAAGCCGACGAGTCGCGATGTACGAAGTACCAAGTGCTCGTGTGTGCGTCGAGCTGGGAGGGAGTAAGGCGAGCGACACGCAGCGGAGGCGACAATGGGCGGGCTCTCGACCAGTGACGAAGCTAGCGAGGTAGCAGCAGCAGAGCGCGCGAGAGAGAGCGAGGGCGAGAAAGGCGGCGGCGGCGGCGGCGTGTGGTGGTCCCTTTGACAATTCGGGGGTGGGCGAGCGGGCGCCGGGATGGTGGGCAGGCGGCGGGTGGTGGACGGTGGACGGTGACGAGGGGGAGCGGAGCCGCAGAGGGGTTATGGTGCGGGAGGCATACTGTACTGCAGAGTTAGGAGGTACCTCTCTAGGATCGCTCCCAGTCCTACTTAGGTACTTCAGTACCTCTAGAGCTTGCATGAGGTACCTAAGGTACCCAAGGTGTTTGTGCCACCTCAGATTGAGGGGTCGGCCCTGGGAGGGGAGAGAGGAGGGGTGGCGCCGTTCGTTTCGAACCCCCCCCCCCGTCTGGCAGAAGCGCCAAGGTACCTGAGGCACCTAGGGAGGTACCTTGCGAGAGGCTCCTGCCTGACTTGTACCTCCCATCCGAAGCCGCCTGACTGGAAGCGCTGCCCTGTAACTACCTATCCCGTACCCAAGGTACCAGTATCGATCGTTAGTACCTAGTAGTACTCTAGACTGTACTTCGCACCCTGGGCGGGTTGCTTGCGCGTGAATGGTCACCACCGCCCCTGTGCGGCCTCTTTTGTCTCTGGGTACAGCCTGTATGCGGCCGGCCGGCGGGCAGCGAGATGCAGTTCTTGTCCAACAGGACTGACACGTCGGGCTTGCGAAACCCGCCCAGTGGTGGCGGCAGCTTCTCCGTGGCATTTTCCGTGGACAGATGTGAAGAGTAACGCTGCACGCATCCCCTGCCGCAGCCAAGCCATGCTGTTATCAAGCATATCCCCCTCTATACTCAAGGTACAGCAAATATTACCTTGGGTGTCTAGCCGAAATTGCCAGTGGTATCGATGGTAGTTACCGACTCAAGCAAGATGGCCATGCCATGCATTGATGCACCATCGAGGGACAGAGGCGGCTCTGCCTGTGGAAGCCGCTGCAAGGCCGGCCGTTCCGTCTGTCGTCGGGGCGGTTGTTTGTGGTCGTGGTGGCGCCTAACGACGTCTACAAGCCTTGTTGCGCCAGACGTGTAAGAAGTACTACTACTACAGGTCTCTCTCTACCTTAGGTACCTTACCTACCTAGTAGGTATGTACGTCCTAGTAGCGCCCTGGCCTGTCCTGCTCGTCCAGTCGTTTGGAATCTCGCCGTGCACCACAAAGCTGCGTCAGTCCGATGCGCTGTGCTGGCGCACGACATGACGACCTGGGATGAGGCAGCCAATCCTGGTCGCCACACGACCATTTCTGCATGTTTCGCGCCCCCGACCAAGTGCTGCGTGCACACGTACAAAGTACAAAGGCAAGTAACTTGGCTGTACCGTACCACTGGTCGTCGCGACGGGCCGCATCCCATGCGCCGCCGCCGCGTCACCCATGCCCATCTTCGCACCGCAAGGTGTGGTTGCATGTACTGTGTGTGGCTCGCTGGCCCCAGCCCGCGATGCAATGACGATTCGCCAGAGCTCAGGTCCATACTATTACACACTGTAGTACCTTGGGTGGTAACAGGTATGCATTGCCTTACCTTGTACTATACACTCCAACGCGCAGAGGCAGAGTGCCCAACCCACGCATAGGCAAAGGTTACTGTGAGGTTAGTGGATTAGTACCTTGTCCATGGACTGGGGCACTACTAACTAACCTAGCAATGTAGTCGAAGGTACTTCGTACATCCGCACCTTAAAAGGAGGTGCCTTCTGCAGCACTTCCTCTTTGGAGCAGCGGAGTGGAGGGGAACCCTGAGGCCCCTCCCTAGTCTGGGCCGTTCCTTCCCCTGTGACCTCTAACGCCTGCCAGGCACGTCCGCCCCATGTCGACGGCCACGCCACACACACCACGCACATCATGCACCGTATTTCCACCCATGCCACCATCGTCACCTTCTGGACACACGCCCGTCGAAGAAGAAGAAGAAGAAGAAGAAGAAAGAAGAACAGCTCCTATCTTGCCTCGACCGCGCCGGCCTTTTCACACCAACATCGGTCTCTCGCCCCTTCACGTGCCTGCATCCTCGCATGCCAGCTGGCCACCCCTTGTTCGGACGGTCCTCGACGTCGTCGCCGCTGCTCGTGGACGCACCTCTTCCTTTCGAGCGGACACCACGGGCCGCACGCGGGCATAGAAAGCATCCAAAAAAGACATCGATCGTGTCAACCCTTTTTGCACAGCCCCCTTTGCCCCCCCTGTCCTGCATGGGCCCCCACCAGCTAGTACCCCGACTTGGGGAGGTCGATGAGAAGCTTGTTTTTCTTGCGCCGCCAGGGCCGCTCAACGGTCAGCAAGCCACGCCCTGAATGCCTTCTAGAAGAACGTCGAAGCCTGCTCCAGATTGTCAAGTAAGTTACTAAATTGCCGTCTGTGCGATTTCATTTGCAGTCCCGAGCCTCCTCGCGAGCGTATCTGTTGTCAAACCGCTATTATGACTAGTAATAATTCTTCAGCCTCTGGACGGCGGACCTTGCTTGAACCCCCCCCGACACGTTCTCGTTCGGAGCCGCTCCATCCCCGCCTCATCATGCCTCGGCGGCGCCTCTCGCCCCATGATATCGTCATCATCGCGACTGCGGCCCATGTAATATGACGCTAGAATCGACCCCGATCCATCCGCTCAGAGACAAACCTCGTCTCGCTCTTTCTTTTTCTTTTCCTGCGCCCGTGTCTCTCGCTTCCACCTCCCTTCCTCACGCAAATGGCATCTTCTGCGGCTGCGACGTCAGGTCGCATGGGGCGAACCGCCACCACGCCTTGTGCGTGCCCATGAACAACCATCGCAGCACCAACGTGGCCAAGTACGGGATCGGCGGGAAACTCGCCCAAATGCCGCCTGCAAACGTCTTGTCGTGAAGGCAAAAGGCTAGCGGAAACACCTCACTCTATGACAAACGCGCCCATTAGCAATGAAAAAAGGCACTCCTCATCAAAGAGACTCCTTGACCAACTCTTCCACTTGGCTAGTCCTTGCGATGGGAAAACTCACCCGGTATTTAGAAGACTTCATGCCCTTGCTCGCAATCTCGCCCCCCTTCTTCGTGAACCACGCGGACCAGTCGCACTTGTCCGAGTACCTATCCAGCTCCACCAGGGTGGTGATCTCGTGCTCGAGATGCTCCCGCAGCGCCGGCATGAATCCGTCGATGATGCCGCGGAGCTTGTCGCCGTCGAGCGCCTCCTCGCCGTCCTTCACCTTTTCGATGTAGGCGCTGAACGAGCTCAAGCCCTCGTGGAACACGGCGTGTTCCTCGACGTTGGCGTCCATGAGGCCCGGCACCCCCGTAATCTCGTTGATCTCGGGGAACACGTCCGTTTCCTCGATGGCGTGGTGTTCCTCGATCATCCGGCCCCAGGCGCTGGCGAACCCTACGAAGTCGAGCTTGTCCTGCTCCGTTCCCTTGGTCGCCACGTTGACGCACTGGATGTATATGGCGTTGACGCCGCGGATGAGGCAGTTGTGGACGATGCACATCTCCGCAGCCATGAGGCTCGCACCCTTGGCTCGATCCCCGAGCTGGTGGCATCACGCTACGTCAGCTCTTTTCTCCCCTTTCTTTCGCGTCTCGAATTGGAGAGCAAAGACTGCTTGGTCGGAGGGTCATGTGCCTTACCTTGTCGCCTGCCGCCGACGGCTCGACCAGAGCAAAGGGCACGGGGACCCCGCTCATTGTCGTCGACTCGTTCTCCGTGGCCATGGTGTTGTCGCTTTGCTCGAATCCCAACGTGTTCTCTTTGACTTTCGGTATCTCGGACCAACGTGTCTCTCTCTCGATCGTGAACAACTCGCGGAGAAGAACGATGTCAGATACCCCGAGTGTAGAATTCAGATGATGCCTGCCTGACGGGCTCTCCCACCCATATATAGATAACTAGTATGAATGCGCCACCCATCAGCCTTCGCCCTCAGCTCGCATGTATGTATGCTCAAGTCCGGCGGGGGGCGCATGCTGACCGGCTAAGGAGGACCTTAACGGGGCCCCAACGAGGGAGGGGCCAGCCCCTGACGGGATCCTGCCGTGCGGCCGTCGTGTGTATTTGGTGCTCGTCCATAGTACCAGCCAGTCAGGGGCCCTCGATATCCAATTGACGGGCATGGCGCGGCCGTTCGACATCCCGGGGGCTGGTGTCTTAGGGCTGAGTGGCATCCCGACGTGCTGACGGCGCCATCCGTAAACAGTCAGCGCCAAATCTCACCTCCAATTGCCTGCCGGCACCAACACGCCGACACATGTCTTGGCTTTCTCGGCAACCTTGGACGGCAACAAAGAAACCGATAATGATGAGGGAGGGAAGCAATTCATGATAAACTATGCAGCAAAGATATCCGCCGTACCAAGTAGTACATATGCCATCGGTCTCGTAACATGGGGTAACACCGCGCTTCGTACTCCTAATCATCACTAACAACTTCTTGTCCAACTAAGCATGCCACACACGTAGGCCGATTTGAGTCAGAGGCGTCCGCGAGCCCCAAGTCTTGCCGTCAGGAGGCCGGACTAGCCAACGACAGCCTTCATACTCAGGCTCTCCAAGAAGCCTCCGAGGTCCTCCTTCTTCACCTCCACCACGCAATGCTCGAAGCTGTCGATTCGCACGCGCGCATTGGTCTCCGAGACCACTTCCTGAAACGCACTGCCGAATTTGTTCAGGCCGTATCCCTTCGTCTGCTCGGCGTCGCCATCCTCTGACTCGTCGTCTGATTCCGACGCGTCCGAGCCCTCCGATTCCGTCTCAAGATCTTCGTCATCATCATCCTGTTGGCCGGCTGCGCGTCTCGCTGCGCGCTTGTCTTCTCGAATCTTCTGCTTAGCGTGGCGGGACTCCTCCTTGGCCTTGATTTTGGCTTCCTTCTCGTCTCGTCGCTTCTTCGCTGCTTCTCGGTTGAGAAATGTAGTATCTGGTCCGCCGCCGCCGCCAGTGCCAACAACAATGTACACACCGCGCTTCTCATTCAGACTTGCCACGACGAGGGGTGTTCCTCGTCCGCCATGGGACAGCTTGCCGTGCGCCTCACGCTCCTGTTCGGCCAAGGCCTCCCCAATCCAGAGCGACAGCTTCGTCAACGCAGCGGGATGCGTGAAGAGCCCCACATCCGGTCCGTCCTTGACAACGCACATGCGGAAGGCTCGCAAGTGCTTGATCTGTTTCTTGTTAATGAGGGACGTTCCGGTGCGATAAATAGCGCGATGCAAGAATTGTGCGGTTGATAGGCCGGCCTTGAGGGCGTCGATGCTGCCACCACCAGGAGATTAGTAGTTGGAACGGAGACGAGGCGCGTGGTACACTCACTCTTCCAAGGCATCATACGCTTCCCAGAACCGGCTGACCCATTCCTCACCCTGGGCAAGGTACTCGGCGTCGTCTTCCACCTCGCGGGACACTTGGCTCCCGGGGTAGACGACGTCTGTTACCTGCGCATGCTTGCCAACCTCCAGGAGGGCGCCAATGACCACGCCGACGTCCTGTGCGCTGAGTGTGGCACGCCAGCCCCAGCTTCTGACGAAGCCCCAGCCGTCCTTGGCGCCGGCGCGGTCTTTGCCGTCCGTGTCGACCGCAGGCACCATCTCGTCGAGATTGTAGAGCGAACCATATTTCAGAAGCTTGGCTCTCAGTTCCCGCTTGAGCATCATGTCCATGTGCGTGTAGCTTTGCTTGCACTGGGCCAAGCTGACACCCATCTTCGCAAGGAGCTTGTGCAAACGTTTGATACCCGTCTCGCTCCACGTCTTGAGCCGGGAAAAGAGATAGGGAGAATGAAGCATGCTGTCGTAGAGACTCCAGTGGCGAATGAGGAGGAACCGGGGTTCGGGCGACAGTCGAATTGCCGTATCTTCGGGGTTCCGTGCCGTCGTGGGGATCACACCCGTGTTTTCGGCGGCGACTCGGCCATTTGTAACCTCTGGTGGGTTTAAGCGCCGTACTTCGTCACGCAACAGTTGCCGCAACCGAGCTCCTCTGACCCCCATCCATCCCGTCGGCCGTCCTCTATCACTGCCGCGAAGGGCGGCCGCAATACCCGCCGATGACTTGCCGTACAGTTCCATGGACGTTACGCCAACAATAGTGAGCCAAAGCAAGTCATTGTCTTCGCGACCCAATTCCGATGCGAGCGAGTACATCATAGAGGATATGGGCTCTGCGAACGACGAGCCCATCTTGTAGTACTGATGAAGAATTGACTCATTGTCTCGGCGCATGCGAAGCAATTTCCGCCGGAGCGCACGGGCAGAAGGCGCCGGAGGAGGTTGTGCTGCAGAGGGAGGTTCGATTGCATCGCTGGAGAAATTGAGGTCGGGATCTCGGAGAGAGATCAAACCCCTCTGTCTTGGGCGGGGGGAGCTGGGTATGGGGCTCGACTGCACCATTGTTAAATTGTTGAACGAGTTCCTGCTTGGGTTGGACTTACAGAATTGCTTCTGCGTCGTTGACGTGGCCGGTCTTCATCGTCGCTTGACTCATCATCGTGCCCATCTGACCAGCTCTTCCTCTTCTGACCAGCGCGGGTGGTATCTTGGCGGACGCTATCCCGTTCCTCCTCTTCGTCGTCTTCGCTGAGGCCCAGGTCATCCAAATCTTCGTCAATATCAGGCATGTCCACCAAGGCAAGGTAAGCATCGCGTTCAGCAGCGAGGTCTTCTTCGATATCACCATCATCGAAGACCACAATACCACCTTTGCCTGCCTGGTACCCTCGTCCAATCTGCCCACCTACCACGCCACCCGGGCTCCTGGACTGGTATGAATTGGATGTATCCGTAGCCGGGTCCAATGGAAAGCCACCAAACACATTGCCCAAGTTCCATGGTCGGTGGGCGTCAATGACCCAGACCTCGACGCCGCTGTAGGTGTTTTCCTCGCCGTCGGGTTCCAGCTTCAGTAGGGGCCCGAGGTCGACCATGCCTCCCACGCCGAGGCACACGACAACACCGCCACTGCCGCCCTGACTCTCCATCATGGGGACAACAAGCTCCGTGCCGGCCTTTTCAAGGTCGCTGTAGCCGGCGACGGGCTGGATCTTGTGAGGGATGTAGTCATGCTTAAGGAGGCGGGTGAGAATGCGGCAGGCGCAGAGCGAATCAGGCTCGAGGGCCACGAGGATCAGGACGGGCGGCGAGAGCGGATGTCGCGTATTTTGGAGGTGGGTGTAGAGCTTCGATATCAGCGAACGTGGCAGATACATGGCTAGCAATGTTTAAACGCGTGACGATGCTGAGTCTGCCGTGGATGCATGGATCGTGGTCTTTGGTCGTAGTGACGGTGATGGCGGACCTAAATCAATTAAACGCGCCGGGCGCGGTGCCGTCGCGCGTGTGCTGAGGCGGCGGGACGGAATCGGTAATGCATAAAACGACGTAGTATATATAATGGGCCCAGAGAAAAAGTCAATGGCTATTGAAAGACGACTATGCAGGAGGTGGTGACGGCAGCGTCCAAGCGGGGCGTCGCAGGAAGAGGAGCGTTGAGGTTGTCGCGGGACGGACGGGCGTCGAAAGGCTCGGGAGGTGTTTATGGGCAGGAGACGCGCTGGACGGCGCCAGTGACGCGCCTTCCATGTGCGCCGCGCGACAAAATTGTGACACCGGGGAGGGAGGGAAGGAACGCCCCGCTTGGCCGGGAGGGCGGGGCCCAAGCCGATTGCTGCTGAACCGGGGGCAGGGTTGCTGCAGGTGCTCTTCTTCCAGATACTCTGTACAGTATACGTACTTTGTACTTTGCACCACCAGCAACCGCAGCTACTAACTTGGGTAGTACCTACAGATAGTCGGCGCGCAACAGGAAGGAACGAAATACCTACTTGCTTAGGTAGTAACGTTCTGGCTAGTACTCAAATTGACGAGAAGAGTTGCCTTGAGGGCGCGCGCCCATCCCTTCAAGAATCCAGGATTCCAGGCTCCCGGGATGCATACGAGTAAGTAAGTTACTAGCCCAACACAACCAGCACCGTGATGGTCCTCCTGTGCATGGCAGGAAGATGGCCACGACCTTGCATCGGCGGTCTCGGCTGAGTAGGCCATGTCTCCGGCGTGCTGTCGTCATCTGAATCCTCGCTTCTATATTTCACATTACGAAGTACGCCCCGTCGGACCGCGGTCACGAAGCATTGCTGCTTCCAGTTCCGACCGACGAAGCGGACGCATGCATGCCAGTGATCAGAGGCATGCATGCAACCTTGGTTGAGCTGTCCCCGCCTGCATTTCGAGCGGCCAACAAGCCCCCTTCACGAGTGCAGTGCGCAGCCCCGGGCCTGCGTACATAAACCACCTTGCGTACCCAGGCAAAGATCCAGCTACGTACGCACGTTAGGTGCTACTAACGCTGGTAGGTTCTGTGGCTGCGCTGGCTACCTAGACTATTACCCAATCTTGCATCAAGAAAGCTGCACCGCACCACCCAACCGCCTGTCCGCCGTCATCTGTCATCCCCTCCGCTCCGCGTGAGGTGAGGCTCTGATGACGGAACTTGTGCGCTTGACCGTGCGTGCAAATGACAATGCGGGAAAGCAGCAAGTCGATGGATCGTCCGACTCCCGACACGGCACACGGGCAGGGGGGAGGGAGGGGGCTGCATCCGATCCTGCTGCTTTGATGTCCGGCAGGTTGGCGCACGCAGCCAAGCTTCCTTGGTGCCTGCACTTTGACGTCAAGAGCTGATGTGCGTACTTGATGGGACCGCTCCCAAAACTACGGAAAGGGCGGAGCAGAATACTAAGCTGTTGCTTCGTACGAGCACACACACACAATAAACTGATGAACCCCGTGATGCCTCACCTCATTCGCGCGCCCCCCCCCCCCCCTGCTCTGACGGCACGGGGAAGCCACCCTGCATGGCCCTACCGATCTACAGGCCCGCGTCAGGCGATCTGATCTTGGTGGTGTCCAGCACTGGAGCTCCACGATTTCCTCGTGCTTGCTGGGGTTCGTTCACGCATAATCTACGACCTGGGATCAGTAGGTTGGTAGTCTGGTTCGCGCAAGAGAGACATGGCACTGGGCGGTGAGCATACTGCATCTCTACGCGAGCCCCCCTCCTTGCCTTTAACTTGTCCCTTTTTTTTTCCCCTCCTCGTAAAAGCCCAGGTTCGCTCTGGGCAAAATAGTATCAGTAGTACTACTCGCCAACGCCGCTCTCACCGACGGCAGCAACGGGTGTTTGTTGTTGGCTTGCCCACCATCCCAGCCAGACGGCGCACTAACGTTAGTTAATAATTTAGTCAGTTGGGACGGGAGGAGAGACGATTTTTGGGACCCAGCCCAGCGAAAGGGCCTCAATCCACACACCCCCATTCTTCCACCCCAAGTCTCTCTCTCAGTGCCACCCTGCCTGCGTGCCATCCATCCTGCGTGCCGCCCGCCCGACCTCTGTGTTGCCGAAACGACACTCCACCCGCTTCCAGCAGGTTGGGTCGACGACCAACAGGCAACCTCTACTAACGTTGCTACCAAAGTAACCAGCGCCATGTACTACGACGACCCGGCACCAACCCATCCTTGAGCGTCGTCGTCGTCGCCGATCTGGCGTGTCCACGAGCCTGGTTCTCATCTCAACCCTTCTCAATTATTGGGGGCCTTCTGCGAGCCTTATCCCGGCCCCCGTTCATATCCCCCCCTCCCCGGACCCGGTTCCTTCAAGAGCAGCCGTTCCCCCGTGTCGTGCGAATCGACCAGACGTCGCGCCAGACGCCAAGGCGCTCCTTGTCATCGACCGGCACTTAACTTTGTAACTAGTTGTAGCCTTCCCAGCCCCCCGGGCCACGCTCCCCTTCGTCTCGGTCCGTCTCGCGTGGGGTTTGTTCTTGGCCTTGGTCACAAAAATGTCGGGGTCCTCACAGTCATGGCATCCAATCCTACCGATGATCAGGATGTCACCTCCGACTATGGCGAGTCGGTAACAACCTCGGAATTTACGTCGCTCAACACCACGAGGCTTCTGCACTCATACGAGCATGGGAGGCGAGTCCTTACTTATTCCTCTACACGGTATCGCGGCTTCGTTGAACTGACTCCTATTACCTTCGGACTCAGGCGCTATCAGGGTGTTTTGCAAGGGCGGTATGGCATGCCAAACGATGACGCCGAGCAGCTTCGAGAAGGTGTAAAACATAGGCTGTACTCGGACTACATCCTCGAGGGCAAACTCTTCATCGCTCCGGTTGGTCCGAGCCCCCAAAAGATTGTTGACCTCGGGACCGGCTTTGGACTTTG